>NC_136059.1:254756830-255367915 GCF_964261635.1 Lissotriton helveticus
ACTTAACTAATAGACTTTTGTGGTCCTCAAAAACTTACTTTGTAGCCAGTGTTCTTCCAGGAATAAGGAACGCTATGTTGCTTTTGGAATGATATGCAACTCTGACCTGAGCCCCTGGCCACACCAATGTATACAGTTTTACTCTTATACATATGCCTCTGTATGACTAACAAAAGAAGTGTTTTATCACCTCTCCTGTACTTGTAAAGAGTACAGGTACCCCCTTAAATAAATGAATAACTTCCTGACTCAATATACAGGCCCTATAAACATGACACTTACTCCAGTATTGGAACTTTCATAGATTCCCATAGTTTGTATCATTCCCCGTCGTCGGAATGGGAGCCTCAGTAATAAAATATATATATATATATATATATATATATATACATAGGTAGATAAACCAAAAGAGGTACAAAAGAGGACAAATTAGGCCTAGGCCTTATACTATTTTGTAGCCTATAGGTGTCCTTTTGTAAAAAAAGACCCAAATGTAGATCACCAACCAATCAGAACAGCCTCACCCTGTGGAACCTTCCTGAGAGAGCTCAGAGCCTCAGATTTTCTACCGCACGTTGGTGATAGGGAGTCTCCATAGAGCTCTGCTCTAGTTTTCTTTTGAGGTACTGTTTTCTACTAAATCTTTACAGGATTTCTTAACATCTTTATATAATGGCGGACAAGGAGAAGAAAAGCCTGTTCAGGCCTTGTGCCACATGTTCTAAAAAATTACTTTTTGCTGAGGATAAGCACAAGGATTGTATATACTGCTTATACCCAGATCATAAGGTGGCAGACTGTAAGATCTGTAGAACCTTTTCAACCAATACCCTACGTGACCGTGAGGGGCGTCTGCTGACATGGTTACAGAAGATGAAGTCGAGAGATAATATTATTTCCAGTGATCAAGAGGATGCTGCTTCAACTACGTCTTCGAAGAGGTCACTGAAGAGGGGTAGGTCATCTGCTTCAGTTTCTTTGGAACCCCCCTCGAAGGCTGTGCGTGGGACCTCTGACAGGTCTGGCAAGCCTGGGCCTGGCAAATCTCCTCACGGAAGTGAAAAGGAGAGGGAGAGGCCGGTACCTGAGGTACCAAGATCAAAGAAAGATGATGGCTTGGCTGGGCCATCCCATCAGGCTGATGGATCTAAAACTTTGAGGAAGACAGCTGTAGAGGTTTCCTCAGTGGCTAAAGTTAAAGAAGCAAAGACTTCGTTGACGACATCGTCGTCGAGTTTACCACCGGCGACGACATCTTCTTTACCGTCGACGAAGAAGAAGCTTACGTCGACGGCGACGACGAGAACTACACCGTCGACGAAGACGACGTCGACGGCGACAGCGTTGACGAAAGCGTCGACGACGAACACGTCGACGACGACCACATCGACGACGGCGACGACGACCATGTCGACGACGACAACTTCGTCGACGACGGCAATTCCGTCGACGATGACAATCTCGTCGACGACGACTATCCCGTCGACGATGACTAGCCCGTCGACGATGACTTCGACGACGACAAAGCCAATTCTGTCGTCGACGACCTCGACGACGCCATCGTTGACGAGGGAAGGGTCGACATTAGTGAGGGCTGAGCACCCTAGAAAAAGACGTATTACGCCGGATATGACTTCGCCGAGGAAGGTAGATCCATTACCTCCGGCCTTATTGTTTGACGAGGAAGAATATTCGGATGAGGAAGATGGTGAATTTGGGGATGCATATAGTCCATCACAATTGCACCTAAAGTTTCATGCCTCTGAGCCAGAGAATGAATATTTTTATAATCAACAACAACAACAGCAGCAGGATCGCGTACAATATCAGGATGTCCCGAACCAGCAGGGTTTGGTCTCAATGCCATTGACTCTGCTTACGGACTTACGAGCTATGTTGGAGGAATATCGTAGCAGGCAAGCGTCGCGTCCAGTGCAGGATCAGGCGCAGGAGCAATCTCAATTGTCGGCTGCTTGTTCTTCACGGCCCCAGCATGTAGAGGAGGCTGTAGAAGTTCCTCAGCGGGTAGAGCTTACCCAGGTTGACACTTCAGAGGACGATGAAGTAGATAATCAGGCTCAAGATCCTGATGTGGAATGGAATCAATATGTTATTCCAGATCCTGCATCCCCAATACCGGACCCAATTGACTCGCCTCCGGCGGACGTGGGAGGTTTTCATAACTTAATGGATAGAGCCACAGCACGTCTTAAGCTCACCATGCCGTCAACTTCCACGGATTGTTTTTTATATGATTTCAAGGAGTCATATCGCAAGGCTGTACGCTCCATTCCCATTGTGGAACATATATGGGAAGAGGGAAAGAAGGTGATGCAGGTGCCGGCTACGGTCATTCCAGTCCTTCCGCGCTTGGAAAAGAAATATAAGGCGCCGGATGACAGTCCAGCTTGCTTTGTTGGCCAACCGAGACCGGATTCGGTGATATCGCAAGCAGCTCAGCGAAAGTCACGCAATCCATCGGCTCCTCTAACAGCTCCACCGGACAGAGAAGGTAGACGATTGGATAACGCAGGGAAGCGTTTTTCGTCTATTGCTAGTTTGCTGGTCAGGGCTTCCAATGCCCTAGCGATCTTGGCACGATACGACCGTCAGATGTGGAGTGACGTCTCGCCATATTTAAACCAGCTCCCTGACGATCCTAAGGCTGAGGCCCAGAAACTCCTGGAGGAGGGACAACGTTCCTCATCGGAAATAATAGATTGCGCGATGGACATCGCTACCACTGCTTTCCGTGCTCTTGGTGGAGCAGCTGTTCTTAGACGTCAGGGTTGGTTGTGGGCGACCTGGTCTCGTCCAGAACTCCAGAATAAAATCTTGGACTTACCCTTTGACGGTGACATGTTGTTTGGGAAACATGTTGATGATACTCTACAGGGGATAAAGAAGGACACGGAGACGGCTCGGTCCTTGAGCACATTGCAATATAGGAAGACACCTTTCCGTGGAGCAAGAGGAAGAGGCTTCACATCGACAAGAGGTGGTTACCAACAACAACGTTATACTCAACAATCACAATCGTACAGGCCTCAGTACGGTAATCAGTACTATCAGCGTCAATCGCAAACGCAATCTTTCTCTCGCCAAAGCTCACGTGGACGACAGGGTTGTCAGGGCAGGGACGCCTCCAAGCGTCAATAGCGGCATCCTGACTCTGCCGACTGTTCCTCCGCCCCATGTATCACCGGTGGGCGGCAGGATCTCTCAACATCTGAGCAGCTGGGAACAGATAACATCGGATCAATGGGTATTGAACATCATCCGTCAGGGACACACATTGGAGTTCCAGGATTTTCCACCTTACAGAGCTCCCCACGCCACAAATACGAGACACTTACGCCTTCTGCAGTTAGAAGTTCAACAAATGCTTCAGAAAGGGGCGATCCAGCGTGTCCCTCTATCGCAAAGAGGCGAAGGTTCTATTCCAGGTTTTTCCTGATTCAGAAGACCTGGACTTAAGGGAGCTCAACACCTATCTCGTGAAACTCTCATTTCGGATGATTTCACTCCAGGATATTTTGCCCCTCCTGAATCCAGGCGACTTTATGGCTACGTTAGACCTGGAAGATGCCTATTTCCATATCCCGATCCACCCAGCTCACAGACGTTTCCTTCGCTTCACAGTGGGCAAGAGTCACTTCCAGTTCATGGTGCTCCCATTCGGGTTGAGATCAGCGCCGCGGATATTCACAAAGGTGCTGGCCCTGGTGGCAGCTTTTCTGAGAAGGCAGTCGCTAGAGGTTTTCCCGTACTTGGACGACTGGCTGCTAAAGGCACCAAGTTATCAAGCGGCTGCAGGAGCAGTAGGGACATGTTTGGGTCTCTTCGATCAGCTCGGCTTTCAGCTCAACCGAGAGAAATCTGTCCTTCGGCCGGCCAATTCGGTGAAATTCCTGGGCGCTCTTATCGATGCGCAGGCTTGCAAAGCTTACCCATCGGAAGAAAGAAAAGCAAAACTAATTTCTTCGGCCAGTCGACTGCGAAAGAGGCAGTCAGTGTCAGTCAGGATGTACAAGTGTCTTCTAGGGTCGATTTCCTCCTGTATTCAATTGATTCCGCACTGCAGGCTGCGGATGCGTCCCTTGCAAGAGCAACTAGACCTTCAGTGGAGGCAAGTGGACGGTTCTTTCAACGACAAAGTCAAGGTCACCCTACAGATGGAGCAGGTGGCGGCCTGGTGGATAGAAGGTTCTCACCTTTCGGTGGGTCTCAGTTTCAGAATGCCTCCGGCCCCACACATCATTACAACAGATGCCTCCCTTCAGGGATGGGGAGCGGTCATGCAAGACCTCCAAGTCAGTGGGCATTGGACGCCGGTGGAGGGTCGTCTGCATATAAATGTTCTGGAGCTGAGAGCCATTTGGTTGGCTCTGTTAGCTTTCCTCCCAAGGATAAGGAACTCATCCATCCTAGTGTGTACGGACAACACCACGTCCATGCACTATGTCAACAAGCAGGGAGGTACAAGATCGTCACAACTGTCCAAGGAAGCTCAACTACTGTGGGAATGGGCGATTTCGCAGGACATCTCGCTGGTGGCAGAGCATCTGCCAGGCGTATACAACACAAAGGCGGATACTCTAAGTCGCCTAAGAGCGATTTCTTACGAGTGGGAATTGGACGATTCAGTGATCAAGGAGATCTTCGCCCAATGGGGGACACCAGCGATCGACCTGTTCGCCACGCCGGCAAACAAGAAATGCCGGTATTATGCAAGCAGGGAACACCATCGGGGATCGCTGGGGAATGCGCTTTTGATGTCCTGGTCCGGCGCATTTGTTTACGCCTTTCCTCCGTTTCCCCTAATTCCTCGAGTCCACGGGAAACTCAAGATGGACCGATGCAAGATGATTCTGATTGCTCCCGCCTGGGCTCGCCAGTTTTGGTTCACGGAGCTTCTCCTTCTGTCTCAAGACAATCCCATACATCTACGACCCAGCCAGTCTCTTCTGTCAATGTCCAACAGGCAAGTTCTCCACCCGAACCCGAACTCGCTTCAATTGGCAGCATGGCTCCGGAGCACAGAGAGTTCGGAGATCTAGACATTTCTGACGAATGCAGAAACATCTTGGCTCAGGCGCGGGCGCCTAGCACGAATAGGACGTATAGAGCAAAGTGGAAGCGTTTCTACATATGGTGCCAGCGAGAAGGAGTGCACCCTTTTTCATCTGCTCCACATCAACTCTTGCCATATATCCTGTCATTAGCTCATGCAGGTCTTGCCCGTTCTTCCATCAAGGTCCACTTGGCGTCAATCTCCAGATACAGAAGAACAAGATCAGGTCCTTCTCTTTTATCAACAATAGTCATAAAGCAATTCTTAAAACGACTGTTGAGAGTGTTTCCACCAATCCGGCCGCCACCTCCTGTATGGCATCTAAATGTGGTCCTGGCCCAACTAATGAGGCCCCCGTTTGAACGAATTCATAAGTTTGACTTGAAATTCTTGTCATGGAAGGTGGCTCTTCTCCTCGCTCTCACCTCTGCGAGGAGGGTGGGAGAGCTACAGGCTCTGACCATTAAAGAGCCCTTCTTGCAGTTCAAAAATGACACCTTGATCCTTATAATGAACCCAAAGTTTATTCCTAAGGTTCCTACGGACTTTCACCTGAATGAACCAATTGTTCTGAATTCCTTTTTCCCTCGGCCTTCGACTCCGGCCGAAAGGGCACTTCATTCTCTAGACGTCCAGAGATGTCTAAAATTCTATCTTCAACGCACGGCTGGGTTTAGGAAATCACCTCAGCTGTTTGTGGCTTTTGGGGCCCCTCGTAAGGGGTTTCCGTTATCAAAACAAGGGATCTCCAGATGGATATCTAGTGCGATCCGTTTCTGCCACCAGGCGGCGGGGAAGCCCCTGGAAGGACAGGTTAAAGCGCACTCCACGAGGTCTATCTCATCTTCAACGGCGCTGTTTGCAGGAGTATCGATTAAGGACATCTGCAGAGCGGCCACCTGGAGCAGTACTCATTCCTTCACAAGGCACTACTGCTTGGACTCCTCTGCTAAAGGGGATGCGGCTGTTGGTCAAGCGGTCCTGAGAAATCTCTTCCAGTGAGCGGTGAGCTTTCCTTTCTACCCTCCTTCCTTTCTTTCACATTTCGTATTTATACTGTTGTTTAACTGTATTGTGATATTATGGTGAGTTCATGACATATTATGTAAGGTTATTGGGATGTTATACACGAAATGTGCTAAGTATGCTACTGCTATCTATTCTGATACAAGCTATGGGAATCTATGAAAGTTCCAATACTGGAGTAAGAAACAAGTTTCTTACCTGTAACTTTAGTTCTCCAGTATTGGTAACTTTCATAGATTCCCATGCGCCCACCCACCTCCCCTGGGAAAGCTCACCCCTTTTGGCATATGTCATTCGGGCTATACAACGGCTACGAAAATCTGAGGCCCTGAGCTTTCTCAGGAAGGTTCCACAGGGTGAGGCTGTTCTGATTGGTTGGTGCTCTACCTTTGGGTCTTTTTTACAAAAGGACACCTATAGGCTACAAAATAGTATAAGGCCTAGGCCTAATTTTTCCTCTTTTGTACCTCTTTTGGTTTATCTACCTATATATATATATATATATGTATGTATGTATGTATATATAGATACAAGGGATGAGTGTGCTGAAACGCAAAAACACAGCTAAAAAACAGACTCTAACCATGAGGTATAACGTGATAAATAACATCATGTAAGGGGCAATAGTAAATGTGTTTATTTGGTTAAAACTGTTTATTTTGAGAAAAAAATGTGTGGCAATGGGAAGGTGTTTTTTATTTTGGTACAATTTAGTAGTTGTTTTTACAATGGGTAAATACAACCAGTGAAAAAAGACTAATATGCAATAATGAAATGTGCAAGTCATTTATTGGTTATGGTAATTCACAGGGTGGGTCCTTGTTTAAAATAGTATTAGCCAGTCACATGGCAGATATGTGTATCACATGACTTTCTTAACATGTATAAAAGGTAATAATTTCAGTAACACAGATGTTAGTGAGCAAGGCGGGAGCAAGCCGCCGAAACGCGTCTGAGCAGCAACTGAATATGGAATAAACGGTTTGAACTTAGATTCACGGAGTCAGCGCCTTCTTTGAATGGGAAAGTTTGGTGTGGTAAAGAATATATATATATATATATATATTTTTTTTTTTTTCAACTGTATTGACACAGCAGGAATACACTAGCCCATTCAGGGCATAAATTGAATTCAGGATAACTTCCTGTAGGTGTAAACACTGTTACCGCAATACTCAAACAGCAACAAGAAAAGTATAAATGTGTTTGATGAAATTTAAATATGCATGCACTGTAAAGATATTAATTCTTTGCTTACCCAAGGTTTTTTAAGTTGCACTGAGCACTTTATGTATGTATAACGCCAAGAAATGTATACATTTCTGTGTATCTTGCACATTATAATATGGCCGCCACGCAATGTATCTTGTAAATGAGAACCCGTCATCAATTTCCATGACAAGTCGGCTTTAAATGGCGTTTTGCATTTTTATCACGTGTGAACACTGACGAAGCCTTCTGGCGAAACGCGTCTGTTGTGGGGTAGGGGCTGGAACTAAATAAACTTTGGATACGAATGGTATGGTGTGCTGGTCTTCTGTCTAGCCAGATTGAAGTGGACTGTCTTTGGGATATATATATATATATATATATATATATATATATATATATATATATATATATATATATATATATATATATATATATATATATATATATATATGTAAATATATTATTACCGAGGCTCCCATTCCGACGACGGGGAATGATACAAGCTATGGGAATCTATGAAAGTTACCAATACTGGAGAACTAAAGTTACAGGTAAGTAACTTGTTTCATACCTATACTCCATGATGCCTGATCTTCACAATCCGAGCACACACCACAACAATCACACAATTATTGTGATACTGAAGTCCCCAATACACTGATAAATCCACTCCTGTCTCTACATATTTGTAGAAATGTTACATTTCTTTAATCTTTATAATGAAACATTTTTTAACAATGTACATTTATGAAAAAAAAACAAATTTCAACGAAAGGACTTTAGTTGAAATTACGTTAAGGTCGAATGATAAGTTAACGGGGAGCCTACCATAAAACTGAAAAGTCAGGAAGTTGTTAGGTGTCGCAGGACTCTACGACTATTGCCCCCTCTCCTCCCAGTACCCAGACAGGGCCAGGTGGAGAGGGTGTCTGCATGAAGTGGCTGTGCCCAGGGCCTGGTCTGTGACTGAGACCCTGGTCTTGTAATGACTGCGTCTGCCGCAACAGAAGAGACAGAGAGGAAGAAAAAGAAAATGAGATATATATAGAGAGAATTGTTTTGTAAATGTCACCAGAACAGTAAGATGGCAATATAGGATCAAATTATACTTTACCCATTATGTATTTTTCATATTATGCGTTTATTTAGGAGCACTTAGCTTGAAAATGCCGTTTTCTTGAAAGTGCAGCTAACAATTGGTACTGATTCGATTTAAAATGTTAGTTTTTTAAAAACTTTTTATCAATACATTTTTGCTAATAAAAATGACGTATGATGAGGTCCAGTGAACTAATGTGATTCTGCTATTGCAAAATATCCCACTAAATTATTGATTTACCGCACCTCCACATAATTTGCATTAATTTGAGATTTTACAAAAAATTATGTTGATGTTTCTGGCTCGAAAGGATGATAATAATACTGATAGAGAAGCGTACATCCTAATTTCTGGTTTTGATACATAATTTAGATAACCTTGTCATATAAGTTGGTTCTCCATACCACATAGTCCTAGTAGCCCTGATAATGATACAGTTATGCTATTGAAGATTGTTTTTAGGAGTTTCTTTGTTGAAGTGTTTCCCTGTAACAAATTAATAACTTTTCATTTAGTGGTTTCTCTAGAAGGGTATTTGTTGCCGGCGGTGGAGAGCTTCTTATATACACAATGATCATCATGCCTTAGCACCCCAAGGCTAATCCACTAGACAGGTGTCTGTAAGTGAGGTTGACCTACACCAGACTCTTTTGTGTTCCATCTACATGCGAATGCCAGTGACCTCCTACAGTACCTGGACTTATTTGACCACCGACCCCTTTTAGGCTTTGCTTCAGACAATATAGCTGCCTAGAAAAGACCACAGGTTACACGTTCAGATGATATTTCATGATGAAGAGGAAAAAAAGAATGCTTTATTTGTCATCCTTGACTTGCCCACGGTTTGTAACACCAATGAACAAATAGCAACACATTAACCACACCCATAGAATCACAATGTCCATATTCATTAAATGAACAGCTCTCCATTTGTCCACCCTTCTAAGTAGCTACATCAGAGCTACAAATCAATCATCAATTCCCCTTAATTGATACTTTCCCAATACCACAGACTGCTAGCCAAAAATCAGCTGGATCTATATATCTGATCCACTGCTAATGTCCAGTTTCGAAGACTCAGGCTTCCCCATTCTGCTGGAATGTCAGATGTTATCCACTTACCAGGAATTCAACCCTAAAGATGGAACGACAAAGCATGCCTTCCAACTAGTCAAGATGAGACCCATAGAATCAGAAAAATTTCTATCATACTCAATCCCCCAGATTCATCAAGAACACATTTTGCTATTCCTTAATAGCGAAAAATACCGATTCGCTATTAAGGAATAGCAAAATGCTATTCATCAAGAAATCACAGCTAAAATAGCGATTTCCAATAATTCCTTAATTTGCGACTCGCAAATTGCGAGTCGCAATTAAGGAATATCTCCCCATTCATTCCTATGGGCCTAGAGGCCCATAGGAATGAATGGGAAGACATTGGGAAGACATTGATTCACAAATCGAGATTGCGATTTCAAGGGTGCAGGGGTGTCCAGAGGACACCTTGTTGCACCCCTGAAATTGATGTGTGCACATATGTTGTGCACACACATGCCCTTAGGGCATGTGTGTGCGCAACATGAAACTTTGAAAAATGCACTTTAGTGCATTTTCAAAGTTTTTGCTATTTACCACGTAGCTAGACTTCGCTGTAAATAACGGCCCCAGATTGCGAATTCGCAATTTTAAAATGGTTCTTGAATTGCATTTAAGGAATCTCAAATTGAGATTCCTTAAATGCAATTAATCGCAATTTAGCGATTTCTAGAATTGCGATTTTTGCATTTGGGATGATGAATCCCAAATGCAAAAATAGCGCTCGCAAAGGATTTTAGTTTGATGAATCTGGCTGAAAGTCTCGATTGTTTTGCTGTGCCAGATGCCTGCATAATTGTTTTCTCATCAGTAACACTTGGAAAAGCCAGCTACTATTCCGAGGTCAAACTTAGCATAGGCCCTGATTTTGAGTTTAGTTACTCTGTCAGTGGTATTTTATTCCTAGCCTGACTGAGTGACCACACTCCAAATTTAGAGATGTCTGCTGCACAGCAGAAATGTCTTACATTGTCAGGACCCACTGTCACAGAGGTTTCTGTCAATACACGGATTGCGCCATACGGCTCCATCAACATGACAGAGAAGTATGACACACGTTACATTTTTTTTCCTTTTCACACAGAAAATCTCAAAGTCAGATTTTCTTTTTGAAAATAAATAAAAATGGCGTTTTCTCCCATGGCATGGGAGTCATTGAGATGTTTATACTTTCACTTACTGCCATGTTTTGCTTTGCGTTATGCAAAAGTAAAAACTTGTCATTTGTTCGCCCACACTAAATAGGGTAGGCGAACAAATGTCAAAATCTCCAAAGGCCCATACTCCATCGGGGTGTTGGGGGTGTATGTCAGAGTCGGACACAGATAGTCTCAACCGCTGACATAATGAAGGTTTGTTAGCTTCTAAATGAGGCGGGCGAACCTTTAGTATGGTGGGAAGGGCACTCCGTCATGAAGAAGTACCCCTTCCACCACACTCTAAACTAGGCACATGGATTTTTCCTGCACCTACAAAGTTATTTTGCACTAGTATTTATTTTGTTTCCAATTAGCAATCCATTGCATTGTGCTCTTGGTACTCATTGTGCTATAATATTCTTAGTGTATGTTGAAAAACCTTAAATGAAGACATTTGTGGATAGCAATTTCTTCAAAGCTGCAAATGATGTTCTTCGAACCCAGCTTGGTGATCCTGAAGCCGCGCTCATGGTGCTGTACACAAAGTGGGAGACCCAATATACCCTTGAGGGCTTCGGCTATATAAATGATAAGGTAAAGGTTGCCTTCAAGGGATTTTGTTTGGGTAAAGCTAATTCTCAAATTTTAATGGGAAAAAAATCATAGGCCTGGATTATTCTGGCCCCAGCTAGACAATAGCATAACACTTGACAAATTTGCAATAAATATTGATTAGTTTAAACATCGTGCTATAATATTCTTAGTGTATATTGAAAAACCTTAAATGAAGACATTTGTGGATAGCTATTTCTTCAAAGCTGCAAATGATGTTCTTCGAACCCAGCTTGGTGATCCTGAAGCCGCGCTCTTGGTGCAGCACTATTAATGAGAATGCTGGGTGATTCAGCATCATACTACACTGCCTAAAAGCCAATTACAGTGAGTGAGAAATAGGATCCCGATAGAGTTGCTTTATTGAAGTAGGGGTGGTCTCATTCAGTTAGACCTGTATATGGGGCTACTGTCAGCGGATGTGTTTTTTTGGTTTTTAACAGCAGATTTTATTGATTGTACATGATATATTCCGGGATGAGACCCGGAGGGTACATATTGATGCATATTTGTAACATTGCATATTCCGGATCGTTGTATCTGAAAAACAACTATGAATAACAATAACAACCTTGCGCAGATCCACCCAAGTCCCACCCAGTTATAAAGACACAGTTGAATATGTAGTCCGAAGGGCTCAAATAACCCTCGCATTCGTAGAAGGGGTCATAGCGCATCATGGATCCGAGGTTATAAGGGGAGGTAATTCTATGCCTCGGTAATCTGCCCACTGCAACCCTATTTTCACATGTTTCTGGGGACATCCCCTGGCCTGAAACACTGATATCTCTGCATTCATACATTCATCTATGGCCTTTTCCCATCTACTAATCTTCGGAACTGCTGAGCAATATCCCTCTTAGCGATGGTAACTGCCAAGAACAATAAGTGCTGCTTGTATTTATTACCCCCGATACTATCTGTGCTGTGTAATAACAGTAGCTTTGGATCGAGTGGCAGATCCCAAGCCAATACCTTACTCAGGTAAGTAACCACCCTCCGCCAGAATGGTTGTAATGCAGTGCATCCCCAAACTGCATGTAGGAATGTTCCATTGTCAGTTCCACATCTCAAGCACACCGGGGAGTATATGACACAAAGTCGGAATCAGGGATAGTATGCTCGGTGCAAATATTTAAACTGTATCAGCAAGGGCCTCTCACCAATCATCATCCGTTATGTCCGGTATGTCCTCCTCCCCGGCCTTTCTGGTCTTATGTAGTGTGGTATGGTTGTGCGTTATCAGGGTTTAACAGATCTGACGGCTCTTATGTGCAGCTATGTCACCCATCAATAAGCGCCCTTCTAAGGGATGAAATTTGGGCAAGGTGTCAGTCAGTGGTAGTATGGGCGTGAGTGCATGCCTGAACTGAAGATATCTAAAGAATTGAGTTTTGTGCAATCTAAACTCTGTCTGGAGCTGTCGTAACGATTTCAGAACTGTGCCTCGCATCACGTCCCCCAAGGTGGATATTCCCACGATGTCCCACCCACGTAACCCCCCAGAGCTGCGACTGAGCGCAACATGGTGCGGTGCCACAGCGGGGTCGCCTGGGTCAGGCGGCCGCGCCGCCCCATCTGTGGGACGCCATAATCGGATAACGGTGCTGCTGGAAAGGGGTATGAAATCTAGGTTCTGAGCACCATAAAAAAGCTGAAGGAGTGGAACACTGCCTATTGCCATATGGTCTAAAACAAACACAGGGTCCAATGGTGAATTATACCACCATTCACTAACCACTTGCAGATGGGAGGCCGCGTAGTAGGTGTAAATATCTGCTGACGCAATACCGCCACAATACGTTGAAAGTGTGCACGTGTTTAGTGCCACGCGCACAGCCCCGTCTTGCTAGAGAAATTTAGTTATGTATGGCATTCACCTGTGCGAACCTGGTCCGCTGGATGGCATATGAGACGATCTGGAGCCTGTAGAGTATTCTAGGCAAGGACACCATCTTAAAAATCACCGAATGCCCGTATAATGAGAGTGGAAGAGCAGACCAGACTGTTGTCTCGTTCTTAAGGATTTTGAGAAGTGGATTGATTGATATTACAAGGCCTGAAGACACAGTGACATAAAGATACCAAGATACTAAAATCCTGTATCTGCGCGCAGCAATTACTCTTCCCATTTCTCTCTGCCCGGGTGCCCGCACACCGGAAATAGTACAGACTTGGCGGGATTTGTGTGGAGCCCTGTGGTTTGACCAAAAATGCGTAGGATCTGCAAGATACAGGGCCCGAGAACCACGGGTCGGTCATGAAGAAAAGGACATCGTCCGCGTACAATGCAGTGCGATCCGATCTAGACTAGTCCCAGTCGAAGCACCTAAGCACCGGGTCACCGGGTCACCGCGCACCCACACCGTCAGGCGTTCTATGGCAAGGGTGAACAATAACGGTGACAGGGGGCAGGCCTGTGGTGTACCACGGCATATCGGAAATGGGGATGACCGTTGGGCGGCAACCCTGACCTAGGCGGTAAGCCCTGTGTAAAGAAGGCGCACATATGTTATGAAGCGTGGGCCAAAGTTGAGGACATCTAAGAGGCAAAAGAGGTACATCCAGTTAAGGGAATCAAACGCCTTGTCGATGTCTGCAAGCAGCATGGCCGCAGGGCGACCAAGCCCTGGGGCTCCAGCCATAGTGATGTGTACGCGTCTAATATTGTGACGTGTGGAGCGGTGGGGCATAAATCCTGATTGGTCAGGATGAATCAAATTGTGCATGCAGGATCGAAGGCGGTCAGCAAGGACCTTGCCCAGAAGCTTTGGCTCGAAATTAATGAGAGATAGTTCTATATGATGCGGTGTCTTCTGGTGGTCGTCCTGGCTTTAAGAATAAGACTATCTTAGTGAGTAACCATTCCAGGGGAAGTTGGGACTGGTCATCGGCCTCTTGTATGGCCCTGAGTAGGTGGGGGCCTAGAATGGTCATTTGCGATCTAAGGAATTCCATAGGGAAACCGTTAAGCCCGGGAGCCCGGCCAGGGTGTATGGCCGCCAATGCAGCATTTAATTTGTCAATAGTGATTGGGGCACCATGTAGGTCACTTGCCAAGTCAGTTTATCTATGGGGGGAATATCACGCAGAAATTCGTGTATGTCGGCCTCCGACAACAGCTCCTGGTGCGTGTATAGGAGTGGGAAATAACGTGCAAGCTCTGCAGGCACCGTCTCAGGAGAGGAGCACAGGACCCCACTATCACACAGGGCCCCTAAGCACCGGTACACTGGCTGGGGACTTCTCTGCTGGGTATAATCTATGGAGCATTTTGCTAGATTTATCTACCCACTGGTAGATTCTATGTTGAGATGCTAACCAAATTTCTTTGGCTTCGCCCATAAGATGGCGGTGTACGGACTGTTGTGCCTGCAATAAGGTGCATTTTAGTATGGGTCTTGTGTCAGTGAGACACCGTGCCTCAAGGACTTTCACGTGGTCCTCCAGCTCCAATAGTTGCGCCAGTCATTTATGTTTAGCTGTGGCACGGAAACTGATATCCACCCTGCGTATGATAGGCTTAATGGCCTCCCATAGAGTACAGGCAGAGGGGGTTGATGCTGCATTGAAGGTATAATATTCCTCGACAGCCTGGGACAGAGTCTCCAGATATTCCGGGTCCCGCAGATGTCAGGGAGACATCCTCCACCGAAATAGGGGTTTGTGTGATGGCACCCAAAGTAGGAACTGAACCGGGGGTGATCTGAGACACCTCAGTGGAGATGCGACATGCGGGAGACCCTATGTATATATCTGTGCGGGACGAACATATAGGCCAGGCGAGATAAAGATCTGTGGACTGCTGACAAGTATGTGTAGCCTTGCTCGGAGGGATGGAACTCGCGCCATACGTCTGACCAACCCAAAGTAGTGGCCAACAGATGGAGTTTAGTTCTGTTGGCCGGGGAAGCCTGCCCTGATGTGCGTGTCCTGTCCATTACCTTTATAGTGTTGTTCCAGTCTCTGCCTAGGATTGTCAGTTCATCTGGTAATTCTCCCCATAAGCGGGTTATATTTTCTGCAAAGGTGGTGCCTAACGGCGGGGGGCACACACACTGCCTAAATGTATATGTTCTCCATACAGTGTCCCAGAAAGCAAAACGTATCTGCCACCGGGGTCTAGCCAGTGCTTTGTAGGTATAAATCGGACACAGCGATGTATGAGAATGGCAGCCCCCGGGACCCCCTAGTGAACCCAGCATGGTAGACAGTATGATATTGAATCTAGAGAGGCAAGGGGAGTGTCCAGCAAGTGTGTCTCCTGCAGAAGGGGGATATCGGCCCAATAGCGTTTGGCCTGATGAAGAATGGCTCCCCCTTTATTAATTAGGCCCCTGACATTCCAAGAGACTAAGTTCAAATCCCCAGGTAAGGGAACGTCTTGTTGCATTGGCATTTAACCCCAAGGCTTCAGAGTACCAGGACTAAGCTGGAGGGATCGGAACTGGACTTCTGTGCGTACAAAGAAACGATAAAACAATACTAACAGATTACCCGAAGAAACCCCCAACCTCCCACCCGATACTGCCTGGAACATGGAGCATCTGTCGCGGCGGAGGATACCCTCAGGCCCTCAACGGGGGGACCACCACCAATAGTACCCAAAACCCCCATATATTACAAACAAACAATTAAAAAGTGTCTGGAGCTGGAGGAAGGGTGTGGCCGAACATCCACGCCATCTTTGCAGTCTATGCTGAACAAGTAGACTCAGGAGTTGGTTGCCACACTGGCCCAGTGTTTTAGAGGAATCATTCCAACTCCCCGTGTGTGGGTGCGTCATTCTGGGTATGAGGAGCGCCTGGCAGAGCCCAATCTGTATCGATGTTTGGATTTGTTCCTTTTGGGCCTGTTCCTATGCGGATCTTGAGAGGAGTCCGACTCCAGTGGCGGTGGAGTATGTGATTTCGGATGAGATCGCTCATCTGTCCAGGCAAAGACCGCCTCCGGGGTGTCAAAGAAGTAGGATTTGGCATTGTATATGATACGCATTCGGGCTGAGTAGAGGAGCATGTATTGCATATTCAAGTCCCGTAGCCTGCGTTTTGCCTCCATACATGACTGGCGCTGCTGTTGTACCAGCCTGGTATAGTCCGGGAATATCATAATGTGCTTAGAGTCATACTGGAGTTTATCTTTTTGGGTCCTGGCAAAGTGCATAATGGAATCTCTGTTGGCATAGTTTAGGAATTTTGCAATTACGGGCCTCGGCTTGTTCCAGGGGGTGGTTTCTTCGTTAATGCGTGGTGGGCCCGTTCCACCACGAAGGAGGTAGACAGTTTGTCAGGTGACAGAAGGTCCGTCAGCCATTTTGTAAGGAAGCTGGTCATGGACATGTCCTCGCAGCCTCCGGAAAGCCGATGAAGTATAAGTTGTTGCAGCGTACGCGTCCTTCTCCATCTTCGAGCCGGGAGGCCAGCTCATGTGCTACTGCTGTGAGTTTATTAACTTTCTTTTGTAAAGTGGTCACGGTATTTTCAACTGTGGACACACACGTCTCTGCCTCAGTAATGCGGTTCACCCCCTTTCTGAAATCTTGGCGGAGGAAAGACACCTCGGACCCTTCTGCGCCATTTTTTTTATCCAACGTGTTCCTTGCCTCGGTGATGTCGGCTAGCAGTGTTGCATTATCCGGCATCGTGCTATTCGCTGCAGCCCCGGTGGTGCCGCCCGGCTCAGAGGCAAACTGGTCCAAGGTACTTTTCTTGGGACCGGCCGCACCTGGCTTGTCCTTGACCATAGCGATAGGCGACCCGGCGGCATAATAGGGTCCCGGATCTTATGGCAGGATGGGGGGGAGTGAGTCAGTCTCTTGTCTTCTTCTTGCAAACCTTAGCCGCCTTCCAGCCACTGCATCGTCGGAGGGGAGTGTGGAGGATCAGACCTCACGGAACCCAGCTGTCGCAGACCGCAAGCCGCACCGAGCCTGGCTCGCCGCTTCCGCAGCCCTTGACCAACGGCCAAGTAGGCCCAGCTTAATAGACCAGACTCACCGGACCACCGATCCACCTCACGACCCCTATTACCACAGTATTTCACCCTTACCACTCAGTAGGCACTATTGCTCACCCCTGTTCGTTGCCTTTGGGCAGCTGGGTCATCAGCACCATTTGAATCCTCAGGGCCCCTGTAGATGGGTCCGTGGGTCGGCTGGGCCGAGGCCGACGATCTCGGTACAACTGGGGACATAGGTAGGGTTATGAGTTGTGAGGAGAGGCTGGGGCCCTACTGACTCCGAGGACTGATGTAATAGCCTCCAGGCCTGTGGGCAAGCAATCTGGTGACACCCCCCCCCGAGGAGGCCACTCTGGAGGACACTCGGGGCACGCAGGCAGCGCCAGGCTGACAGAAATCACAACATGCAGGCTGCGCCTGCTTGCAAACACCCATGCCAATCGCCAGTCGCCACTGCCCCAGAGGATCGGTGCCAGAGCTGCTCAGGCTGTCCCAGCGCCTCCCGGGACCTGGAGGAGGTTATTTGCTCTACAGGGAGGTCCGAGGAGTACGTCCCCCCCTGGTTCAACCAGATGTAATCGCGGCCGGTCTGCCCAATCCCCGGGACCACAGTCCCTGCCCGGAGCCAACCAGGCAGCTTCCAGGGTCTCAGGCTGCCTTTGCCCACCTCCGTAGCTGCCAAGGTTTCAGATTGCTATGTGTGACGTTTTCATAATTTTAGTGGAATTATGAGTGACATTTCAACGACTATGAGTGATACTTTTTCGGAAGCAAAATAAAGCAATGAAGTTATACATATCAGCAATTACACCCATTTGAGCAACAAGACACTCTAAGAAACCCGGACTCATATCTGCACCCCTCTTATTGACAGTGAACGCTGCTCCACTACAAACAAAATAAAGTTTCTGTCAATTTCAGCAAAGTCAGTTACTGTAGTAGGGTCAGATTAGCTGTTTTGAAAACCGGCGGAGTGCCGCTGCCCGCGTCCCACGCAGGGGGACATTGGCAGGGCAGCTCCCTAGTGGCCATTCGTCGCAGCTCCCCGCCTGTTACGGGGGCGTGGAGGGGAGGCTGCAGGGCTCCCTGCCCCTCCCTGCGGTCGCCAGATCACACAGCCAGAGGAGGGCTTACCTGTTGGGGTGGGGGCATGCCCGATACTTAAGCCCCTGGCTCTGCCTCTTTCTTCGGTGTCCGCCTGCCTGAGCGCTGCAGCATCGTGTCGTCGTGCCGTCGTCGTCGTTTCCGTCTCGAGGTATGTTCTGCTCTCTTGCCTCCCCCCCGGCCCCGTCCCTGGGCATGACCAGGTTGCACAGGGGCCCGGTGGTAGGATACCACTGGGGGCGGGAAAGATGTGGCCGAGCTAGATATGGATGCGATTAGACTCAGGCTTAGCGGACTGTGGGGTGGGGGCGGTGGGGGAGGGTGTAACATACTAGTAATCCTCCTCACCAGCGGCGGACCGGGCCGTGCCATGCCCCCCGAACATCGGTTCGCCGCGTGTGTTTTAGCATGGAGCAACCCCATGCCCCCACCCCTCCCCCTCCCTGCGGGGCCTAGTTCCTTGGAAGCGCTGAGAAGTTTATTACACTTCGGCGCGGGTGCTGCCATAGTCGGTTACGGGGCCAAAACTTGGAGCAGTGGTTGCGTAACGTAAGGTTGTGAGTTCTCACCCCCCCGCCACCCCCCCGCCCCCATGCGGCGCGAAAGATCCATGCCGGCGTTTTAGTATTCGGGGGCCGTTGTCCTAACAACGATTTGTACTCTTTGGCTCCCTCAACCCTCCCCCGCCTACTCCCTCCACTATGGAGGTTTGAGCAGGGCTAGGCGGCCTTCATAGCAGTGGGCCGCTGTGAAGGTGGGGGCCGAGGTTGGACGACAGGGCCGAAGCTTCCTCCTTCCCTCTGTCTACCGTAGGCCACAGGTTCAAGTCCCGGCAGGTCCATCCAGACTTTCAGCTTTGTGAGGTCGATATAATGAGTACCTTTCCCTCTCCGGGCGGAGCGAGCTCGTGGCGGGCTATGATTCACCCCCCCTAGCCCCCCCCTTTTTATCGCATGCGCTTGCACCGGGTCGTTCTGGGGGAAATTCAGTGGCGGGCCATGGGCGAGTACCAGGCTCCGGCAGGCGCCACGAACCATGCAGCGATGCAGCTCAGCGGCAGAGCGCATGCGTCGTGTGTCGCATGAACGCGGCCCTGGGTTCATCCCCCAGTGCGCCAGATCCGCTCAGCGCTGCCCTGCCTCATCTCGTTGGTTTTACATGAGGGGTGAGTGACATTCGTATGCAACGTCCAGCGCTGGGCCTGATCGAGACGCAGAGCGCTGGGTCAGACTATAGGCAGTGCGGCATTGGCGAGAGGCACAGGGCGCAGTGTTTTTATCGAGATGCGCACCGTCAGTGCTGTGCTTGCGGACACGCACAGTGCCTGATCATAACGGGGCATAGCTCAGTGGTGAGCATTTGACTGAGATCAAGAGGTCCGTGGTTCAGATCCGGGTGCCCCCCCCTCGTGCCTTTAATGAAACGCACAGTGTGCAGCGCCTTGCTACATGGGAACGTATAGTGCCCTTTTGCATTGTAATATACCATTGTCCTCAGATGCATGGTGACCCCTTCCAGCCGTTCATCTCCTCCATTCTCGTACGCCCCCCGCTTCACATGTCTTCGGCTGCTCAGATCTTTATCGAGGCTGTTTCTGCCCCCACCCCTCATCGCAAGGGAGGGGAAGTGGCCTGGCAACAAGAGCTGCTGACTCTGTAATTAAGGAACCACGTTCGTGTCCCAGCATTTGCGCTACATCACGTGATCTGAGGCAAATTGTGCAATACCAACCTGACCACGTTCGTTTGTGTGTGGAAAAGCCTCCTATGTCTTTAGGCTGATTTTGCGCTGCAAGAAACTGCGCATAACAAACCCGATTGAACGTTGCGTTTCAATGGGCTTTTCTGCAATCTGTGTTTTGCTTTGCTTTGAACGAGCGCGTGGCACCCTCAGGTGTCTGAATAGAAGGGATTGGCTTAGAGGGCACACATGTTTAGGTTACTGCGCTGCACCACGTAACACGTGTCACTGAGGTGGCTGCGGGTACCCATTATGCGGTGAGACAAGGCCCTAGAGCAACGTTTGCGCATGATAATGAACATATTGCCAGATAGGGGGTGAGGCAAGCTTAGTTTGCACAATATGATAACGAATGAATAAATAAGGAACGCCTACAGAGGCCGGGTCAGGCAGGTTGGGACCGGTGCGGGCCTTTAAAGGGGCTGGCGGGTAGGCGTGTCTCGCGCACTTAGGATGGGAGCGGGCTTTGTAAAATTTTGCCTTGTCATTGCAGGTCATTACGCTGAAGATTTCAAAGGTCTGGCCGGCTCGGAAACAGTCAGCAACAACAAGTGAACAGGTATATGACGTGTTAGGGCGATAAGGGGACACGGAGGGTCATGGTGGGGGGGTAGCCAGTTGCAAGTATTTCAGGGGCAGCTACGCGGCGGTCAAACACAGAGCGCGCACGAGCTCACGTACTTTTTCACCCATAGGGACCCGCAAGCGTAGAAGCCACCAGGATGGACACTCTCGGGACCTCGCTACCACAAGAAGGTTTGTGGGCCGAATTCTTGGCATTGGCCCAGGCGAAAGGGCCAGCGTGGGCACAAGGTTTTATCGAGGCGCGTAGGCCGGAGGATTCCGGGAACGTAGTGGCCCCCCCACCGGACGACGCGGCGGGACCTTCAACCGGCGAGCTGTGGAGATCCAAAGGCAACCGGAAACAAACCCGCAACGACTTCCCGGCCGAGGCACCGCGAGCTAAGACGAAACCGACACCACAGCCCACCGCAGCACAGGCCCCCGAACCTGCAAGGGCACCGGTTGTGGTGCAGGACTCGGCCGCTGGCCTAACTGACCTGGCCCAAATGGGTAAGGCTATGGACCAAATGCTGGGGCTAATGGCACTTTTTCAGAAACGTTTGGACGATGTGATGGCGGTACCGCAAGTACTGCCACTCGCCCCCGCGCCAGCGGCCCCGACATCGGTGCTGCAGGTGTGGGCCCAACAAGGGGGGCCGGCTGCGGTGATGTCTGGGGCGGGGTCCACAGCCACCGGATCGCCGGTCTCAGTATCCGCTAATCCTGCCACGACCCCTGCAGCAGGGCTGCCTGCCCAGCCCAGCAGCACAACCCCCCCCCCCAGCACCAGCACAGCTAACTCCACCGTGGCATCAGGGGTGGGGGCCGCCCAGCCTAGAGCCATGGCATCACACGGCGCCAGCGCAATAAGCACGAATGCGTCAGCGGGGGTGGTACTCCCCGGCCCGACCGGGGCCACTCCCGTTCAGGGTGAGATAGCAAAGGTGGCCGCAGGGGGGGTTCCTAGACCGGAGGTCACCCAGGCACCTCTGGCCTCAGGCCGCTGTTCACTAGCATGGCAGGTACCGCAGGCAGCGAAAGAAGGGATATGGAGGCGAGAATACATTGATATCTTGACACTACTGATGCATGGAACTGCGGGGGCAGACACTAGAAAGATGGGGGGAAGGATGATGAGAAGAAGACCAGGTATCAGCGTTGGCCAGAGGAATCTATAGAGAATTGGACAGAGGCTTTCAACATCTTAGCTGCAGTAGTAGTACAGAAATGACCAGAGTGAGGCCTTGATGGAATACGCTAGCACCATCCAGCAGGAAGCAAGACATTCAGAGGGGATGGGTTGGTTCCTCTACGATCAGGATTTCCGAATGAGAATGGCCATATGCCCTGAGTTAGGGAGGGACCTGAAAGAGATACAACCCTGGATCAAGCACATGTGCAGAACAAACAGTGACAAGAAGGACACAAAGCGCAGGGTGAGACAGACAGCAAGAAATGGGAGCAATTTCCTAGATGGCCTTTTAAGCAGTCCTTTCGGGGGGGCCGTGGAAGGGGCCAAAAGGCTGGGCCCAGACGTTTCAATTCTGGGACATGCAGACTGTTCAATGGAGGGGTGTGCACCTGGGGTAGGGCGTGCAAGTTCTCACACAGCTGTAGCAAATGCGGCACCCAACATGCAGCTTTTGATTGCACAACCAGCCAAGGCTTGCCCCCCGCCGCCCAGGCTAACAGATCAGACCCTCCGCGCCAGTGAATGTGTCAGTGCGGGCCGGACCACAACGATGACAAACAACAGGGCCCCACCCACGTCTGAGAGGCATGAGCAGTCTCCCGCAAACAGCAAGGGTCCTTCCCCCATCATCATGCAGAACATCCTCCCACTAATCAGGTTATATCCACTCTGGAAGGAAAAAGCATTTCTAGCTGAAGGTTTCATAGATGGTTTCAGGATACTATACAAAGGCCCACGGGGTTGCAGGGATGCGTTAAACCTCAAATCAGCAAGAGAACTCCCGCTAGTAGTCAGTGAGAAGATTAGGAAAGAGTTGGCCCTAGGGAGGGTTGCGGGCCCATTTTCCACCCCCCTGAGCACTTTTTGGTCTCACCACTAGGAGTTGTGCCAAAAAAAGCAGCCAGGAGCATACCGACTGATACATCACCTGTCCTACTCTGAGGGCAACTCTGTGAACCATTGGCTGGATGAAGGAGCTTGTTCTGTGTCTTATTGTTCTCTTGACATGGCTATTGACATGGTGAGGAGGACTGGCAAGGGGGCGTGGCTGGCGAAGGCAGACATTGAATCCGCGCTTCGCCTCTTGCCTGTGCATCCAGCCAGTCAGCACCTGCTAGGTTTTAAGTGGGGAGGTGAATTCTTCTTTGACCGTTGCATGCCGATGGGTTGTGCTGTCTCCTGCGCTATTTTGAGGCTTTCAGCTCCTTCCTTCAGTGGGCCCTTTCACCACACATGGCATATCCCAAGTGACACATTATCTGGATGACTTTCTGTTTTTTGGCAGGGTAGGGACCCAGGAGTGCGCAGAGGGTTTGCGGGCCTTTGAGACGATGGCGGGACACCTCGGGGTGCCCCTTGCCCCGGGTAAGACTGAGGGTCCGGCCCAGGGCCTGACTTTTTTGGGCATTGAGCTGGACACCATCAAGGGTGAATCCAGGCTCCCTGCCGATAAGGTCTGCGATTTGAAGCAGGACATTCGGGCTTTATTGGGCAGGGTTAAAGCTACCTTGGGGGTGGTCCAGAGTCTTTTGGGTAAGCTGAACTTTGCGGCACGCGTCATACCAGCAGGCAGAGTTTTTTCTCGCAGGTTAGCTAAAGCCACAGCCAACATAAGCAAAAAGCACCACCTGGTGCGCCTGGGTCCTGGTTTGAAAGCTGACCTAAAAATGTGGGACGAATTCCTTGAGAATTTCAATGGTACGGTCATTTGGAGGGCCCCCTGGGAGTGCAGCCAAGAACTTTGCCTTTTCTCAGACGCTTCAGACAGGGATGGTTTTGGTGTTATCCTAGGAGAAGAATGGTGTGCAATGCGTTGGCCCAATGTATAGCGTAAGAAGGGGATCACTGCAAACATAACTGTCCTTGAGCTCTTTCCCGTAGTAGTGGCACTACATTTATGGCCAGAGAGGTTGGGCAACAGAAAGGTGGTGGTTTGGTCAGACAACATGGCCGTAGTTCAGGCAATCAATGGGCTATCAGCCACGTGCCCCCTTGTTTTGAGTCTACTCAGAGAATTAGTGAGAGCGGGATTGCAGAATAACACAGATTTTAGGGCGAGACACATTGAAGGTGTGAAGAATGTGGCAGCTGACGCTCTCTCTCGCTTTCAGTGGCTCCGTTTCCGAGAGGCCTGGCCGCGGGCGAGGGCGGCGATGACACCATTCCAGGCACCACTATGGCGACTGCTTCGGTGGGGGAGCAATTGAAGATGATGGGCGAGCGATCCCTGGCTCCGGCAACTTGAAAGAAATATGGCTCCCAGCTGGCCACGTTCAGAGCAGTTATAGAGTCTTTAGAAGGAGTGACACTGGGACTGCAGGAACAGGTCGAGAATTTTGTGGTTTGAGCTAAAGAAGCGGGCAAGACTCATTCCTGGGTGTGTGGCCACCTGGCGGCCCTGAAGCAGGATACCAGACTCAACGGGGGCGATGACCCCACTTGCTCATTTAGGGTGAGGGCCGCACTAAGAGGGTGGGCCCGGGAGGAGATCAAGTCCGCAGACAGCAGGTCGGCAATAGATTTCCCTTCCTTGCAGTGCATGATAGAAAACCTTCCTCTAGTCACCAATTCCCCTTTCGAGGTTCAGCTTTTCTCCACTGCTTTCTGCTTGGCTTTCTTTGGTGCCTTTAGGGTGAGTGAGCTTGTAGCCAAAGCTAAAACAGACAGGACAGGGGCAGCGTTGGATATGTTGGACGTCTGCGCGACAGACGCCCTGGTACTCCGCATCCGCAGATCTAAGACAGATCAGGCTGGCCGGGGCACAACAATTGTGCTTCAGGCTTTGGGGGACCCCAGATACTGCCCTGTCACCACGGTCAGGGAATATTTGAAGATCAGACTGCCCCTAGCAGGGCACTTCCTCATTCATGCAGATGGGGCGCCATTGACCAGGCTCCAGCTGAAACGCACCATGGGGGCAGCTTTGGCCAAAGCCGGTCTCTCAGGGAAGGGGAAGAAATTTTCAAGCCACTCCTTCAGGATTGGAGTGGCCATGGCTGCTTTCAAGGCAGGGATGGGGGCAGAGGGGGTCAAGAGTGTGGGACGATGGAATTCGAACTATTTCCAGCGATACATCCGCCCCTAGAAACCCAGACTGCATAGTGTAATTATGTGTACCAGCATTACACTGGTTTCGAGGATACTTCGTTAATTATGTTCAGAGACAATTTAAATCACGATGTTCCAGTTTTGGTGTGCAGTGTCAACTATTAAAATACGTGTGTTAAATATACGGCGTCCTCCCCATTTTTTTTAATTGGATTTGTCTTCTTTTCAGCAGGCTGTTGCGTGTGGGTGATGGGACATTCTTATGTTGCCAGGTTGGAACAGTGAGCAGCACTCAAGAATTGGACCCGGGGTTTCGCACAGACGCAGTTTGTATGGTTGGGCTCCCCAGGAATGAAATGGAGCCATGTGAGGCCCAGGCTTGAACAACGCCTCGCAGCAGGGGGGGCCCCACCTAATGTCCACCTGGGGGGGAACGACTTGGTCACCAAGGGGAGGAGGGCACTGATTCAGGTCATGCAGAAGGACATTGTGGCAATAAGCAACACAGTGGGGGCATGCGAGTTATGGTGGTCTGAGATTGTTCCTCGCAGAGAATGGAAGAGGGTGAGATCCCCTCTAGCAGTTGAGCATTCCCGCAGGAGGGTCAACAGGTCCATGCAGAAGTTCATGGACAGGAGAGGCCTTGGCTTCATTAGGCATGCACTAATACAAGAGAAGACGGAAGGGTACTATGATAAAGACGGGGTGCACTTGTCAGGATTAGGAATGGATATGTTCCTATTGGATGTGCAAGAGGCACTAGCAGCTGCAGGATGTCAGTAACTAACTAGTTGGGGGGCTCTGTCATCGACGGTGGCCTCCTCCAGAGCTGTGGCGGAGTTACAGGGCTATCTGGAGGCAGACGGGTACAGTAAGGGTACCTCTGCGGCAGACTGGTACAGTAAGGGTACCTCTGCCTGGCACAGTAAGGGTGCCTGGGCCAAGGACCCGGACACTCAGGAGGTTCCGGGAAACCGCGACGGTGCCCCATTAGTCCTTCGGGCAGTCGGGGGGCCTGAACCGACCGGGGGTGTGCCATGCCGCTCCGCCCTGAAAGGGGGGGCGGGAGTATAGATATGATCGACAAGGTGCTGCACCGTCCGAGCATCGACTCACCGTGCTGACTGGCTCGTTAGGCAGGCGGGACAGCGAGGGGCTGCCTGCCTTGGATCGCCCATAAGATGACCCACCAAAACGTCATACGCTTGTTGTATGAAAATAAACCTGCAGCAGTTCTTACCCATAAATACGTGTCCAGTGTATTCATTCCTTGGGGCAAGATGTGCATGAAGTGTGAAGTTGGGTGGGAGCGAATGACGGTGTGGGCACTATGTGCCTGCCACTTGCTCACCTCCAGTAGAGATAATAACATGATGCAATCGTGGGGCGGGGGGTTGACTTCAGAGCACACATCGTTCTCTGGGGTACTGAATGTAGCCGAAGTGCAGACTCCATTTCTCATATTTTTGTGTTCCGCTTTATTTTATTCTGCTGTGACAAACGGAAACAAAAGCTTTACCTAGTTATTGGCTTTCTTGACTGCTCTGCCACTTCCCAGATGACCTAGGAGAGGCCGACGTGGTGCGAGAGGCAGCATGCTCGTCACCTCAACTACCCCAGCCGGGCCTCTTGTAACAATCATCTGCTCCTGCAGTGCCTCTGCCATGACTAGGGCCCGCATCACCATCCGGTGTCACTTCTCTCCGTCTAAGTCGGCTGCTGTAATATTGAATAAAGCCGGGGGTATTAACTACAGTGATAAGAGGCGAGAGGCTGTGGCCAAAGCTGGTGCGAGCTGCAGAAAACAGGGCTGTGAGCGCTTCAGCCAGCGCCATGAATATTTGCAGCGCCCCGGCCATAACTATTATATGCACCGCAAACTAGCCAGCCGAGCTGCCTTCTAACTCGCAAAATAAACTCTCCGCGCGCGCTCTGGCAGCAGGATGTGACGTCTCCCCCCAATGGCGTCATGCTGGTAGTGAGAGCGGCGCAGATTGGAAGCACAAGATACATTATAGCAGTTGAGTAAGCACTGCCAGCAAACTTAGCTCAACTGCGAGCCCAAGCCTGCTGCAGCAGCAAGGGGAAGCCACGGGTGGCGCGCTGCCATGATTCAGTTTTATCTGTGATTTTAGTGACAGCTGACACACAGCGATATGCGTGACAATGCATTTCAGTGCGGTAATGCGGATTACCACACTGAAATGCGCTAGTGTCATGCCTGATGCGTAATACTTGGCAGGCGTGGACATCGGCGATCCAATCAGGACCACCGGACCGCAGACGGCGATCAGGGCATAGGCTTAGGGTGGTCGCTTGTCTCCCGTGGCCGGAAAAAGGCCCCAGCAGCAATCTCGACCCCGCACGCACTTCACTTGTGCTGGAAATCGCAACACGGTAATCCGCCGGTTCTTGGGAGGTCACAGCCGTGTAGCCAGGGTGTTCGACAAGGCAGGATTATGTTGGATTTACGGAAGTATCGGCATGGATGTGCGGAGCTCCATTAAGGTTCGTCCGCCATGTTGGCGCTGCAAGGTTAAAATAAACATACAAATGTACGACAAGAAAAATACCCATCATTATCAAGTTAAATAGTTGTAAATCTAGACAATTCTGACATTTGATTTCTGATATAAAAGGATCTGCACAGGTTGGATCGGTTCCTCCCATAAAATACATCATTCCCAGAAAGAAAAAAACTTTTTGATTGATTACCTTAAACAATTTTCTTTCTCCTCGTTTAGATAACACTATGGAGAAATCATGGAACTAGAAGAAGGTCTAGAGAATTTTTTTTGTAAGAGCAACTAGGAGGAGCAGGGCATAGTATACGGATGTGGCAAGCTGGAAATCATAATGATTGACAGCTACCTTGACAACAGAGGTTAAAAGTAGACCTCGGGGGGGGGGGGGGTGCGTGGCTAGATGCCGAGGAGAACGGTCGCACTCTGAGGCGGCTCCTCAGCCCGTAAGGCCAAATGACCTCCATACCTCCGCTAGTGCTGCTGCCTGGCCCGGGGTCGACAAGACATCCACTGGTACCCCTCCTGAGGCCACCGGCTGACCACTGCCGCCTGCTGCCCACCTGAATCGCCGCGATCAAATCCCGGCGGCTGGAGCACATCGGCCCAAGATGGC
Source organism: Lissotriton helveticus (assembly GCF_964261635.1). Taxonomy (NCBI): domain Eukaryota; kingdom Metazoa; phylum Chordata; class Amphibia; order Caudata; family Salamandridae; genus Lissotriton; species Lissotriton helveticus. The sequence goes on from NC_136059.1 coordinate 254,784,835, forward strand.
AGCCGTCACTCAAAGTGCATCCGAGTGACAACTCCGAAGCTGCCGCGGGCCGCACCAAACCTCCGGCGCCTACAATTTAGCTGGTCGAGTGTGGGGAAGGCGATTCCCTACTGATACAGCCTGTCATCGAGCCGCTGGCTCCCACAGGTGAGGAGCGGGACGACCCAAACAAGCCTCCCCCGCCCGCCCGGCGCCGACATCTAGGCGAGCCCCCAGCTTGGGCCTAGCACTGGAGACCAGCACTGCCTACCGGCTCCGACCTCCCTGTACTTGCCCTACGCCGCTATGTCTGGTCTCATCTAACAACTGACGGCCTGCCTCTGGCCCAGGTCTGGGGGACCGCGACGAGGGCGGCTTGCTGCGTTGGAGGAGCCGGCCGGGACGCCATAACTTCCCGGGGCCTACCAGGATGCTCTGCTCCCCTCCCCCCACTCCTCCACATCGCGGCTTCAGCGCTCTGCTGGGTAAGACTGGCGGGGGCTCCGAAAAGAGTGTGTGGTGCTTGGTCCCCTCAGAGTCCCTTTAATTCGCCCAACAAGACGCTTGCTGCTGACCTTCACCCGGCTTGCTGACTTCACAGAGGGAGAGTCCTCCTGGCCCCCGACTCCCCAACAACTTGCTCCACTGGGCCACCGCCACTCAGACCTTGGAAGTTGCGGCCCCCTCCTCAACTGCAACTGTGCGAGCGCGGAGCACGCTCCCCCACCTCCCCCAGGATTATCGGTGAGGGGCTCCTTCTCCAAAGAGATTGCCTTTCGTGCTTCTGCCACCACAACTCCCCGGCGGAGACCAAATTGGCGATGGCCTCCAATAAAGGAAATCGGCCCTCCAACCAGAGGCAAATCAATAAACTATCGTGGGGCTCTAGAGGGGACCCCAAGGATGCGGCTCCGGACGCCACCATCAGGGCGACAATCCCCCCTCCGCAAGGGAAACCTTCTCCCACACTGGACGACGTCATGGAAGCAATTGCGGGGGTCCGCTCTTCACTCGAAACCCGCATTGACTCAGTAAGCGTGGAGGTGACGCTGCTGCGTGCCGACCTCCGGAAAATGGACTCCAAGGTAAAGGACATTGAGATTAAAACCCAGGCGCTCGTCGATGACACCTCCACGCTGCAGCAACAAGTGACCCAACTGCAGAAACAGCAACACCAGATGGAGGTGCTCCTGGACGACTGCGAAGGACGCGCCCGACGCAATAACCTCCGTATCCTGGGTGTTCCCGAACGCCTTGAAAAGCCGGCCGCCGACCTCTGCCGTGGAGAAATTGGTCCTGCAACACCTTCAACCAAAGAACCTCTCCAATTATTTTTCCATAGAGCGGGCCCACAGAGTTCCCGGGGGCCGACCGAAGCCGGGCGCTTCCCCCCGCCCCATCGTGGCCCGTGTATTTAACTTCCGCGACCGTGATGTCATCCTCCAAACGGCGCGAGTGGGACCACCATTGCGAATAGACAATGCGCAAATCACGATCTTCCCAGATTTCACCATGAAAGTACAGGCCCGTCGACGCAGCTTCCTGGAGGTGAAGAAGGCACTCCGTACACAGTCCATCAAATACTCTATGTTATTCCCTGCGAAACTCCGCGTTGAAGCGGAGGGTAAGACCTGGTTTTTCGAATCTCCTGCTGATGTTTGGGACTGGCTTGAGGGATGGCGACAGTCGACTTCCACCCAAAACCGGCGCAGGAAATCCACAGATCGCTCTGACGAGGTGGTGCCACCGAAAAGTCAAGACCTATTCACGGACAATGTGCAGGAAGAGTAGCGCCGAACAACCCAAGTTGGATTGAACAGTTCAGCCGTTCCTCTACGCACTGGTACGTTCTCCAATATGACCGTCTGACTCCGCTATCAGATAGTAGATGCCTATTGGACCCTCTTCCTCAAAAACTCACTTGTTTGAAGCACAGTCCACCTCCTACCTCGTTCTCGTTTTGACTCATATGTATCCTTTGCAGTTTCTCTTCCAATGTGGGTCATTATACCCGTTGTTGTTGACCGACCTATTCATATCACTGTTGAAGTCATCCTACTCGAGAGGGGTATCACCCTCTCAATGCCCACAATAGGGGGAGATCCTCAACCCCAGGTGACGCTCCACTGGCAATGTGGGGTGATAGGCGATGAGCCTGAAGTCATCGGAACTGGTTATAGATCCTGCTTCCCCCCTTCAGGTGGGTTGTTGAATGTTATAAAGATGGACTAAGCGGCGCTCTTTGGTGTTGCCCCTCCACTCGCACTAGTCTCCATGTGACCCCGGGCGCAGGACCGGCTTACGTCTAAGTATTATCAATGATTCCTACTATGTGAATGCTATTGTTGATATTGGTTGTTTTCTCTGCACTAGATGACATCATCCTATTGTTGGCTGACGAGGGCACCCTTGGCTCTCCACACTCCTCTCTAATGTTCAGGGGGGCGACAGGCACTCTGCCTAGTTGGAGAGTGGATAGTTCTAAGTCTGCGGGCAGGGACGCAGGGAGGGAAACAGTAGGGGGGGGCGGGTTTGGGGGGGACGGGAAATGTTGGGAAGTTGATGAAGAGACTTTTCTGGTCTCTTTTCTTGTTCTTGCTTATTCATTGCAGCGGATTCTTGATCGTGGAGCGCGACGTGCAGCGCACCGCGACCTCACATGCTACCTCTAGCGATTTCTCGCTGTTAGGCCCACCTATACGCTACCCTACACCATCACGTTATACCTATTGCTCAGACTTCCGCCCTGCTAGACCCAGCACAGGCTCCACGGTAACCCACTCCCTTGGAACTCCTTTTTATAGACAGCACCCTATGCACCACAAGCCATTGATCTGTGCACAATCTCACTCATTTAGACTGCCATGACGCCCCCTTCAACAACGTCCCTGACCATTATGACGTGGAACGTAAATGGTCTTGGCAATAAGATAAAAAGAGGGGTGTTTATGCAGTACATCAAACGCCATTCTCCAGACCTGGTTCTCCTCCAAGAGACGCACCTCATGGATAATGCATGCCAGGCGCTAAACCGAGGCGGATATAAATTGCTTGTACATGCCGGTTTCACTTCTGGCTCTAGGGGCACCGGTATTCTGGTGCGTAGGAACGTTGCCCTGACATGCACAAAAACGCGGGTCGATCCCCTCGGTCGATATGCAGTGGTGGAGGCCACCTGGGAAGGCAAGCCACTGAATGTTATTTCAGTCTACATCCCTCCAGCCCTAGCTACAGCCGCACTCCAGACCCTACAACACCTAATGCTTGATATTCCACAGGGACCCCTGCTCATTGGGGGAGACTTCAATATGACAATGAATGATGCCGCAGATAGGCACCCCCACCGTCCCTCACACAAGTCAAGCTCGGACCTGTCTAACTTTGCACAAATGATGGGGCTCGAAGACCTATGGCGCCTGTCCCACCCCCGCACGTCTTACTATACGCACTACTCCAACGCTCACAATAGCAGCTCTCGTATAGACTATTTATTCTCACCCGCAACTGATTTACAGTTCTTTCGCCATCCAGAGGGTCTCCCTAGAGGGATCTCCGACCACTCCCCCCTCACGGTGCAATTCACACATCACCGTCAAAAGACACGCGGCCCCATAATAATCGCGCCCTGGCTCTTAAAAATCCCTGACATACACGATAGCTTGCTCGAACACACCGAATACTACTTTGCCGAAAATATAGGATCAGTAACTTCGGCCATAACAATATGGGAGGCATACAAAGCAGTACTCAAGGGTAAAGCGCTAGCTCTCAAGACCGGTTACATCCACAAAAAAGTGCACACTTGTTACAAATAGAAACAGACCTACTTAACCTGGAATCACTCCACAGCACGAACCCCACAGATGAGACAACGGCCCGCCTGCAAGCGACACAAATAGAATATAGGGCACTGGCTCTTGAAAAGGCGCAAGCCAAGCTCTTGAAAACCCACCACCGTGTTTACGAGCTGGGGGACAGAGCAGGTAAGATGCTCGCATGGCTCGAAAAATGAGAGCAGGGTTCCCGGTGGATCCTGGAATTAACCCTTCCGGACCAATCTACTGTCACAGATCCGGGCGATATAGCAGAGGCTTTTGCCACTCACCTGGAGGGGGTCTATACCGCCAGAGCCCACTACAACGCAGAAGAATCCAAACTGCTCTTAGCCAAAATGAGGCTCTCCGCTCTCTTAGAGTCCGAGATGCAGGAGCTCGAGGCAGACCTCACACCGGAGGAAGTTGGAAATGCTTTATTCGCTATTCAATCTGGCAAGGCAATGGGCCCCAATGGCGTCCCTATTGAGTTCCTGAAGGGCATGGCAGGTGAGATCCTACCACATCTTAAAGCGATGTTCAAAGAAAGCTGTAAAGTTGGCCGTTTGCCACAGGACCAACGATTGGCTTTGATCGTGGTTATCCGTAAGCCCAATAAGCCAGCTGCTGACTGCAGCTCCTACCGACCTATCTCTCTCATTAACACTGAAGTAAAAGTCCTCGCCAAGCTCCTAGCCACCAGACTCATGACAGTTCTCCCCACCCTGATACATGAAGACTAATCGGGCTTCCTGCCGGGTCGTAACACTGCGCTCAATCTCCGCCGTGTCCATAATGTCATGAGTAGGATACCACACCTCCGAGAAGACGCAGCTATCCTTTCCCTCGACGCGACACTTGCCTTCGATTCTATCGAATGGTCTTACCTCTTCGAAGTGCTCCTTCGTTTTGGCTTTGGCCCCAGATTTATACAATGGGTTCGATTACTCTACACTGATCTCTGGGGGCAGGTCTATGTCAAAGGACATACGTCCAGACGCTTTCCCCTACACAGAGGTACACGACAAGGATGCCCGCTGTCCCCCCTGTTATTCACCCTCACTCTAGAACCACTAGCCCACTGGACAGTCGATAAGATTTCGCTATACGCAGACGACATCCTAGTATATCTCTCCTCCCCCAGATCCTCCCTTAACAGCCTGCTACACGTGATCACTAACTTTGGCAAATACTCGGGCTTCTCCATTAATTGGTCTAAATCGGTGCTATATGTTCTCCACGGTCCACCCCCACCTCTCCCGCTAGGCTACTCTGTCGAAATTGCCCAAGACAGTTTTAAATATTTGGGAATCTTTGTCACCCCGGACCCCCAACTGTTCCATGACCGTAACCTTAAAGGCCCACTCCAGAAACTCCATGCAGACGTCTCACATTGGAGGTCACTCCCCCTTTCTCTACCTGGCAGAGCTACCCTATTTAAAATGCTTGCGCTCCCTCGGTTCCTTTATGCCCTACAAAACTGCCCGTTCCCCATACCTGACTCCTACTTCAACCTAATCGAAGGAGACCTCCGCCTCCTCCTATGGGATGGCGGCTCCCCTCGCATTGCCCTCATCTCTCTCACGCAAGGGTGGTATGACGGAGGTATCGCCCTCCCCAACATCCGTCTCTACTATTGGGCAACCCAATTGGTCGCCACCAACTCGTGGATCTATGGCACACCCACAAACCCTGCCTTTCATTTGGAGAAATACCAGACAAGCTGTGGCGGCTACCTCGAAGCTCTCTACGGCAAACACTCCCGTACTCGATATATTGGCCCAATGTCCCACACACTGTCAATATGGCACCACGCGAGCAAACGACTCGGATGGGCCAACACCCTCACACTGTCCACCCCACTCTGGACCTCGTACAGGCTAGGCACCCTCTGTCATTGTAGAGGCTTTGATAAATGGGACACAATAGGCATATCCACTATTGGCGACTTGCTCCACAAGGGCAAACTACTGACATTCAAAGAACTCCAAAACACATACAATCTGGCACAATCCGAGACCTTCCGCTACCTCCAAATTAAACACGCCATACTCACCAACATCCCAGATCTCGCATCCCTTCCACAATCCTCGCCCCTCGAAGATAGACTCTTATCAGAACCCCTTCAAGCTAAAGTGATATCTTACACATACCGTAAATTGTGCAACAATATGCCAAACACGTTTCACCTCCTGCGGGATAAATGGCAGACTGACGTTGGCACTCTAGATGATGCAGAATGGCAGTCAGCATTGATGTCCCCGCGCGAATCAGCCATCAATCACAGATTCCGGTTGATACAGTTGAAAATATTACACAGGACGTACATGTCGGGTCCCCTCTTAGCCAAAATAGGCCGACGCCCATCTGATCTTTGCCTCCGTCAATGTGGCTCAACAGGTACTTTCTATCATATCCTGTGGGAATGCCCAGCGGTCCAAGATCTCTGGAACCGCGCCGTCTGAAAATGACTGATGCCCTAGGGAAACCGGTCCCTCTGACTCCCAAATGTGCGCTCCTTAATATATGGGACCCTACAGACTTAACTGCAATAGAACAGCGCTGGGCGGACCTAAGCTTCCTCCTATTAAAGCGTGAAATAGCCATGCAATGGGGTTCACCACACAAACCGCTCCTGATTAGATGGGTGGCTGCAATGGACGTGTGCATGCTGTCGGAAAAATCGGTTTACAAAACTAGGGGATGTCCCGGAGTCTGGGATAAGAAATGGGGTCGATGGAATGCCTATAGGGGCGAATTGTGTACTTCCCCAACAGCAGATATGGCTATAACCAGGCATGTCATCCCTCGGTGAGTGTGATTATGATTGCTGCCGTGCCGTGCATGCTCTGTGGCGAGAATGCTGACTGCAATTGTTCACATAAATGTTTCCTCTGCTTCGAACAATCACGTTTGTTTTAACATAGAAAATACCATAGACCTATGGATTATCCGGAACAAGACTTTGACTACTCTATGCACACCCTGCTACCACGCCGGGTGTCGGCTGAATGGCTGTGTTATTCTGGGAATGTTGCTTAATAACTATATGTACCGCAGCCGGCCCTCTGGGTTGTAGGCTCTATGCTGTGTCAATTCGTAAATGTGTAATAAAGGTCTTGGAAAAAAAAAAAGAATTAAATGAAATAAAAAAGACCAAGAAAAATATGAAGATAAAAAAAAAAAAGTAGACCTCGGAAGGAACACTTCCATTTTTCTCCCTTGCACTTTGGTTTTGTAGAGTGGTACAGCCGTGGCCGCTGCAGGTAAGAGCGGTGGAGCGGTAGGGCCAGCTGGGTGGGGTTTCGAGAGACGACCACAAGGAAGGAAAAATTAATTATTTATTTAATTTTCAATGTGGTCATCTCTCAAAATCCCGCCCCACCACCCCAATGCTCTTACCTGCAGCGGCCATGGCTGGAGTGGGACTTACACATCTGGAATCCATGGTGTCTCTGTGGTGCATGCCTGTGCCACATGGGGACATAGGATTACTCTCCTAAAATTCTGTGGCATGGCAAGGCCACAAATCCTAAAGAGAGGAATGGGATACAGCATCAATGGTTAGGGGAGGGAGGCTGAGGTGAGACTTCCAGAATTGGTGGTGAATCGAGGAGAAAAAGACAGAACTACAGGTGGGAGATGATGGGGTAAAGGCATCACTGGTGGCAGTGAGATCTCTTTCGAGGTGGTTTGGAATCCTTGTTGTTACCTCTTGTTCAAATAGATGGATCTCATCTCCTTGTTGAAGTGAAGTAGGAACGGAAACTGAGAACTCTGGGGCATATTACCAAGCCCCAGCGATAATTATCGCTAAGCGCACTTAGCGCTAGGATAATTATCGCCGGGTAGCGTGGATTTTTATCACTGAGATAGCGTACTATCAGCAACGCTTATCTCAGAAGTGATAAAAATCCTCACGCTAACTGCCAAATGAGAGATTATCGCTGGAAAACCAACGATAATCTCTTGAAGTTTGGCATTAGCTTGATGATAGGGGCTCACAAACTTAGCCATGATATCCACCTTCCATAGGATATCATGGCTAAGTCAGGAAAATACCAGGTGTAAAAAAAGCAGCGCTAACCGCGGTTAGCGCTGCTTTTTTAATTACTAACAGGGTTAGCGATATCCTTGCGATCCTAACATGCAAATTTGCGTGTTAGTACCCTGTTGCTGATAGGGAGATAATTTTATCTCCACTTTCTTGGCATTTAAAGCCAAAAAAGCAGAGATAAATCCCTTGATAATATGCCCCTCTATTTCCTAGAAGCAAAGAATCGCAGAGGATACAAATACATATAAATATGGCATTACATTCTTTCAAATCTAAATTATTGAAATATTTTTACAATAAATAGAAACACCCATCACCTTTAAAATAGACTCAACTCTGTTTAATAAATATGTATAAATTTAATTGTACAAGTTATCATGACAATATTCAGCTGGTAAGGGTGATTGTCCCGTCACGTATTAAGGTAAATTGCTGTGTACATGTATTTTCGTGACATGATGTTTTCTTTGTCTTTTATTTTACGTTTAGCAGTTACATACAAATCCATATAAATAAAAAAAAAGTATTCTGAAAGTTTTTACCACAGAGAGTGGAAAGTTTCTTCAAGTTCTTGTAGATTTTACAGTACTTATCCTCGTCTTTGGATAAATTACAATGCCACCAACAGAATACTTCCAAAATTACTGCGGATAGTCCAGGTTTGGGAATGTAATGTAAGTAGTGACAACTCATGTAAATATTCTACTCAAAGTTTATGTCTGCATTTGGAGCATCTAACCTCAAAACACTTTCACTAATTTTAAAAATAAGTCAATTTCAGGTACATTTTCGGAAACTGTAATAGTTTGCGAGGTAGCAGAATAACTTTCAAGGAAAGTTTAGCGATATTTGACTATCTTGTATCACTTTTGCAGAGATTTGTGATGACACTATTTTGAATTGTATTTAGAACGTTTGCATCACACTTAATCACAAGGTCTTGTTGCACTATTCGAGTGTGTTAAAGATATGTGTCTAAGGAGAGCAAGGCCATAGATGATAGGCTCGCGTCTCAGTTATATAACATTTGTGATTTTGAAAAACCATTTAATCACTCAAAAATGTTATTTTATGTTCACATATTCTCCAAAAGCTAGCTGTTTTAGGAGACATGCAGAACGTTAAATGACAAAATGTCTCTTACAGGTAAAACTTTGATATTAATGATTTGATTACAACTGAAGGTTACACTCCTGCTAAGCCCCAGTTACGTACGAGTTTTTTTTCACTGTCTTTCACACTGTAGAACACAAATAAGATTCGCTGTAAGTCACAGAATATACACTTGCGAAAGGGATGCTGAGAAGCACACAGAGCATATGCAGTTCAACTCCGAAATGTAAAAAATAATTTGTTGTTAAGCTGCAGACATGAACCCATTTACATCTTGATGACTCTTCAAGGAAGATAATGTAACTAAAGATAGACAGCCCTAAACTGTGTAGACATCCCTACAATCTGAAATGGCCAAGAAGTTGCACTGCAGGGGTCGTTTATCTTAATGTGCAAAATAGTGCGCTCTACAAATGGCACCTAAGATAAGATAAGATAGTTGGCTCCGAATGTCCAAAGATGTCGTGTGCTTCCGTGTTCTGACATAGTGACATTACTCATATGGGCCTGCAGCTGAATTATGCCCATAGCAAGGAAATGCATAAGCATGTTTGCGCTATCTTACAATGCAAAACATCAATGGGCATACACAGATTTAAGAGGACTTTGTAGAAGTTACCAATTCAAATTCCATATCTTACATTTGTGGGGATGCAGAGTATTAAGGTCTTATTTCACGATGATTTAAACGAAACATTTTGTAGATTCTGGCACTTTTGCCACTAACATGATTCGGTCTAGCAGGACTGTGTTGCTTAGAGTGCGGAAGGATGAAAAGAGGTCTGTCGCTTTTGTCAAGAAGGTCTGTATTAAGTGCTGTTTTTCTACTGTGCACACAAATGGAAGCAACAGTAAAGGGGGATGAGAAAGGTTTAACTGTCTAGCATTTCCTGGAGCAGTTGCAAGTTTTCTCACTCCATTGATGGAGATGTGTCCGAGGTTTGTGTTGGTCAGAAAAGATTTCTATGTCCATGGAATTTTTCTACTGCAACGGTTTTACCCCAGGGTCCATTAACATTGGAGATAGTATGTCTGTTTGAAAGATGCGTTTTTTTTGGTGTATTTTGGAAATGTCTTTGTGAATGGATTTCTGAAAAAGGCAACATTTCAGTCGTTTATGTGACCAGTGGGTGAGGTGTGTTTTTGGCATGGCATTGTTACTGTCATGCTTAAGTATCCTTTTCCAGATTTCGCCGATAATGGATATATTTCTACGCATAAACGTGGATAAGGCATATGCATGATAAAGGCATATGCGTGTTTAAGGCAAGCAATGTTCCTCTTGCGTTGTAACGGCATGTGTGGTTTAGCCTGCACAGTTAATGCCATTTTCCATATATTTATGTTGTTAGTGTTGTATGTCCCAATAGTATGATGGATGTTTCTGAGATTTTCTTTTTGCTTTCATTGTCAATACACTTTATGTGTGGTTATTAATTGGCACAGTTCTTTATATTCAATAGGTGTGGAAATGTGTAGTGGCTTTTGTGTTGGGACGATAGGCAGTCTTTGAAATTCCCTCTTCATCGAGGCACTGTGTGTCAATAACTGGACACCTGAGCAGTTAGTTAGAAGACAAATTAGAGAATACACAAAAATGTGTGTTAGGGTTTTGTGAAAATGTACTTTGTACACTACTTGTAACTGAAAATTAGTTTTGAGATTTCAGAATTTACGTTCATTATTAATTAACTAAATATATGAAGTGCATTATACCTAAGGTTGTCATTATAACGTGTTTTCAAACTAATCCTAATGAATAAAGGTTATCATCCTGCATGGGTACTACCAATATGAAACAAATGAAGCACAGGAACTAAAATTTGTCATTCAAATAAACATTTTTTACTTTGCCCAATTATTGCACAATGCTTATGGGGACACTACATGGTAATTCACAGCAATTTACTAGAAACTGGAACATTTCAGGTTTTCAACAGGGAACCTTTTGTGTGTGGTTACATGTAGTAGTTAGCTGTATGCTGAGATGCCAAGGTTCTATCTTACATAATGGAGAGAGCTATGAATATCACACGTCTGCATAAATTCTCTGAAAACGAAGGTTTTTAAAATCACAAGAATCTAGCTGATAAAAAAATCTAAATTTGCAACCAAAATGATGAGCTTCTATTGTTCAAAATATAAAATACTGTTAAATTAATTGGTAAAAACAAATTAATTATGTTGCTCAAGATTTGTATCCTCTCTTTACAAGTTGTACATATCTTCCAAAAAAAAGCAGGCGACTCTTTATGCCTTTCACTAACAAGCAGAAACTGCCCCAAACAACTGTGAGACTTACTATAACAGAGACCGGCTATCATTACATTTCTGTGCAGGAACCATTCAGTAGCAAGTTGGGATGATTTGGGCCTAGATGGTAATGTTGGAGGGCTTTGACGATATAGTGCAAGTTGATATTGTGGAGACAATATTTTTGCTGGTCTGAGAGAGATAAACACATGATAAGTGGTAGTCATACATGACAGAGCATATATAAATCCTGGATAAGCAGTTTGTCCAAAAACAAACACATTGAACTGCCGTAGCGATTGGCTATCTTAGTCAGTGACATATTAGTCTTACACTGAACCAGGTATGTCTAATGGTAGCACTTCAGTGTGTCTAATGCTAGAATAAGTGCTCATTGAAAGTACTAGATGAAGAGCAAACATTTTTTAAAATGCCCTTGGATCTTCAGTTCAGCTACAACTTGTAAAATAGTACAATTTTAAAATTCATAATTCAAGTGGTTAAAACTGATCAACAAACTTCCTAGTCAGCACCACTAATGGACAAAAGATGCACATTTGTAAAAAAAATATTGGATTTACAATAGTTATCATACAATAGTTATCATGATGGAAGTCCCCCATTTATGCTAGCATAGATCCAGAGTCAACACTGAAAAATTGATCTTTAAGGGACTTTCACAGTGTTGTCCAACGATGGTCCTCAGGGTCCAGAGACACGAAAGCCACATTAGATACCTTTAGCTATACTGATTTCAAATGAGAATCATTGATATACTTAGTGGTTGTCTTAACCCGTTTGATGCGTCGGACGGCCCCTGGCCGTCCGACGTCACAGTGGGCGTGTGCGGGGGACGGCAGGGGGCCCTCCGAACCCTGTCTGCTCATTAATACACCTGCACCGCGGCGGAATTCACACCACGGTCACCGGGTTAAAAACCAGTTGCAACCGTGGTCCTTTCTGTCCAGGGGAAATATATATATATATATATATATATATATATATATATATATATATATATATGTGTGTATATATATATATATGTGTGTATATATATATATATATTTATATATATATATATATGTGTGTATATATATATATATATATTTATATATATATATATACACACACACACACACAGACACATATATATATGCAATTGTATTTAATTCATTTAATTTGACCCACTGCAGTAATCTATTGATAAGACTCATATGGAGATCAATTTATCAGACCTTTGATTTCATGGAGTTGTTGATTAATTTCAGCTTTTTTTTACTAAAACAAACATAGAGAACACAAATGTGCTTATGACTTATTAAACTGTCCTATAGTGATCCTGCAACCTGGAAAAACATTCTTCAAGGACTCTGATTCTGCAAGGTGATGCTGCAACCATTCCAAAACCGTCAAATAGGATATCATTTAATATGTAATTCTTAAAAGGAAAGATTCACTGGAACTCATGATGGTGTTCACAGTTTTGTCCAGTGCTGTAGGTGGTAAAATCAAGTGTTTTGTTTCATGGAGCCTCTGCAACATACAATCCAGATCCCCTGAAGAGAAATCAACTAGGCAAGTAGATAGAATTTAGCCACCACGGCATGTGCGTACTAGTCTTCAAGCCCGCAGTGGCCTGAAGTACTGTAAGGTTAGTTTATATTGTACATTTGAAAAGGTAGCCTCTTTTCTTTGGAGTGAAACGAGAGAGGGAAAGATTTGTACTTGTGGTAAAAGTGCAAAACATAAAAAGGTATACATTGAGTGAGATTTGGGGCTTAGTTGCTTGCCTCCGAAATTGAGGCTGCTTGATTTAGTCCTATACTCCAAGGGATAGGGGCAGGAAAGTACTGCTGTGAAGAAAGGTTTTCATTGTGGGCAAGGGAAAAGGTGAAAATGTCAGCATTTCTGTCCGAGCCCATGGGAGTCCTTCCCAGCAGCTTCATGTGTGAGTCTTCAAATCGGCTTTCCAGTTCTTCCAGGCGCAGCATGCTTTTCGCTCCCTCCATAAAGTGCTTGGGGCTGGGTCCAGGTAGACACATTGCCCCGCTCCCTGGGTGGGGCCGCTCATCTAACTCTGGTGGCATCACCATGAAGCCTTTCTCATCTGGCTGGTTGTTCTGTGCAAAGATCAAGCCAGCTGCCCTCCAAGCTGCAGGCTTGCGGCCCCTCCTTGGTCGGGAGATTCGACAGCTCTGCCGCTTAATGTGCCTGTGCAGGTGATCTGAGCGGGTGAAGCTTTTGTAGCAGAATTCGCACTGGTAAGGGCGGACTCCCGTGTGAATCCGCATATGGTTCTTGAGATCATAATTATGAACAAATTTGGCATTGCAGTGTATGCAGATATATGGCCGCTCTCCTGTGTGTTTCCTCATGTGAATCTTCAGCTTGTCCTGCCTGCCAAAATAAAATGCACAATTAGTGTTGTTTCTTTGGCTAAAGAATAACTCTGACAATACTATACGTTTTTCTTTGTCACAATACCTGTTTATCATAATCAATAGGATCATCAATAGGAAAAGGAATAAATGGGCGGAACATGAAAGAGGAAACAGGAAAATGTAAAATGTTGATCTGTGGGTCCACTAACCAACGGAAGTACATCAACTATAAGCATCACTACTGGTTTTTATACCAAAAAAGTCAGCTGCTGGCTACTAAACTGAATGTCAGTCCCCTAGTAATCTGCATCAGAGGCTATATGGAAGGCAGTTCAATGGTACTTCTAGTCACACAAAAATTCTCTCGGAGGTCCAAATGTACAATACCTCAGTCAGTTTATAGAATTACAGCAGCAGAGGCTAATTCAGTGCGGTGTTCTTTTGTGGCAGGAAAGTATCAGTCTACTGAATTCTGATCAGCAATAGAAGCCCTTGAGGACTTTAAGGAGAAGGTGCCAGCAGGGCAAGGAATGTAATGATATGGTGTATACAAGCATAATGTCTTAATGAGTTCTGCTTCAAGGCCACTGTACACATCTCAATGTCCCTTCACAGCATGATGATGATCAAGGTACGGTAGATATTCGTTCCTGTCAGACAATTTTGCAAACCATTTTTGACACACTGAATGGTGAGTTTAGACTGAATACCACAAAGCAAGAAAGGTCAACAAATGAAAGTCAGTACTACAATATCTCACGGCATTAGAATAGGTTCAGATGATGGCATTCTATCAACCTAATAATTGTGTGCTCACTCTGATGAACAGATGGATAAAGAGGCTTTTATTGAAGCACCAGCATCCCTACTAGGAACTTACACAGCCCATGCAAAGTGAGCCAAGGACAACTGTATGCTATGATGAATCAATATGTGAGTTTTCTACCTCCTGCTTGCTCTACAGACAAAAACATGCCCACAGGCACATTTAGCATGTTGAAATTTATTGTGCAGGATAAATAACAGAGGGATACTGTCAATTACACCTAGTGTCAGAAAACTTACAAATGTGTTCGTTTTGCTTCTTTTTGAAGCACTGTATCGCTGCAAATCATGTGTCAATTGATAAACTTGGCTTATAATCATGTAGTATAAAGAGAATAATTCTCTATAAGAAACCAAATAGATTTTTTAACGACTCCATATGCTGCAGATATGAGACTGTGGAATACTTACCAACAGTAAAATAATTAACAAATACATTTAAAATGCCCTCCAAATTAGGGGTGGGCAATACATTTCTTCTTTGATGGATGTTATGGCCCTGTATACTAGCATCAGACATTCCGATGGTATCAGACCTCTACGACATTATCTGGACACTAGCCATATACACCTTTACCAACACACACATATGGTCACTGACATGACTGAGCGATGTCTCAATAATAACTTCTTTCTCTTTGAAAATCAGATATATAGACAGATCAGGGGGACTGCCATGGTGACCTGCTACGCCCCCAGCTATACGAATTTGCATATGGGCTGGTGGGGGGAGCACGTACTCGAGGTCGACTATGTGAGAGAGTGGTCAGAGATTATTGTCCTATGGACTAGTACATTGAAGACCTGTTTATTTTATGCATGGGGTCTTCAGAATCCGCTAGATCTTTTGCAGAGAAACTTAACACCAATTATCTAAATCTTTCTTTTACGTATGACATAAGCAAGGAGGAGGTACACTTTCTAGATCTAGTGGTGTATGTGAAAGAAAATAGAATACACACTAAGACATTTATAAAACCCACATCAGGTAACTCTATACTCCAAGCCAGTAGCTTCCACCCGACTAAACAAAAGAATAGCAATCTGTATGCAGAATATCTATGCATGAAGCGCAACAGTAGCAGTGAGGACACACTGAAAGTGCATCAAAATTATCTACATAAAAGACTTCGGATGCGTGGATGCAATGAGGCAGTTTTAGAATCAGCCAAAGAGAAGGCACATGCAAAAAAGAGAGAAGAGCTACTATTTAGCACTCGTCAAAGGAAGCCACAAGAAGGAGACACCAGTCAAATTCGCTTAATCACGGGCTACTCAGCCTATCGTAAAAAGCTTAGGGGCACATGCATCAAAGTTGCATTTTGCGAATACCAACTAGCGATTTTTAAGAAAGTGATATTTGGTAAGCGCAAAATGCAATGCAACAAAACAGGCAGCAAATAGCGCTTCTTTAATTGGGATTCCTTCAGAATCGCAAATGCAATTAGGAATCGCTATTTGCTTTTGCAACTCCATTCTTTCCTACGGGCCTCAACGCCCATTGGTGGGAATGGTATTGCAGTGCCTAAATTGCAATTAGCTAATTGGTAATGGCAAATTAGGTAATGCAAAGACAAGGGTGCCCGGGGGCCTAAGGCCCCCCTGAGTCACCCCTAACAAAAAAAGGTGCACATGTAAGGCACACACCTGCCCTAGGGGCATGTGTGCGCCACATGGCACTTTGAAAAATGCAGTTTTGTGCATTCAAAATATGTAAATGGTTAACATCAACTTCAAATTGATGTTAATTAGCGTTTCCTAAATGCACAGTTCGCATTTATGAAAGGCTTCTTGGATGTGCATTAGGGAATCGCAAATTGCGATTCCCTATTTGCATTCTCAATTGAGGTAATCGCCAGAAATTGCGATTACCTAAATTGCGAATCCCAAAAACGTACATGCATTAGAAAAGGCCATTTTACGATCGCAAATGGCTGATTTTTGCGAATTGCACTGTTTACGATCGCAAAATACTTTGATACAGTGCCCCCTTAAAGCATTCTGCACAGACACTGGAAACGTATCAAAGTGAACCATTTATTGGACAGGACATACCCCGAACACCTTTGATATAATTTAGGCGGGCTAAATCTATGCGCAACGTATTAGGCGGAATTGCCACCCAAGTAAGAAGGGAGCTGATTGGTTGGGAGGCTGTTGAGGTTTCCAAAAATACAAAGCCTTTCGATTTGGATACAATACTAAGACCATCCATACAGCCCTACGTAAAACATCTATAACCATACGTGGGGTATGAAACTGTAGAAGTGAGTTTGTGGTCTATGTTTTACAGTGTACATGTCCCAAACTTTATGTATGGAGCACCGTCCATATGGTCCATGCGGGAATACTACAACATCTCCGGGCCATAGCTAAGGACGACAAGAGCTATCGTATGGCAAGGCATATTCATGAGCATCACAAGGGCAATGCCAATGAATTGGTCTACCTTGTTATAGACGCAATCCCTAAAAATCCCAGGGGAGGTAATAGGGAGTTAATATTTAGGAGACTTAAATCACGCTGCATACTAACGATGAACAGTAAAATTCTGCATGGTTTAAATTCAGACGAAGATCTATATGTACATTTATGAATACGCACAACGCTCGTTAGCAAACAAGAATATATGTGTAGTTTTAAATAATTTAGTGTCATGGCCGAACCAATTGAATTTTGTTTGAATCATAGGTACTTTTAATTATTTTGCATGTGAATCTATATCAGACACTTTGTCCATATAATGTAGTAACACTAAATGAATTGAGATTTTCAGTGTTTGCAATTACATATATGCGCAGTGTTTTGAATATCCGAATAAGATCTAACTTTCCTTCTAGGGAGTGTGACTTTTTGAGTACAGAATCAGTAAGATGTAGTATTCACCTTAGTGTGAGGACAGGGTGAGAGGGTTGCATTTATGTGTATATAACCCACTTGGGCTGAACTTCCTCCCCTTTCCTTCCCTTCCTCTCTATATGCACGAGCATACTCTGCCTGTAAAGTATTAATGTGTGTTTCTTGACTCAAACATGATGAATTATGATGTATTTTAACTATAAGGTATACTTAGTAAGTGTCACTTCTTAGAGTATTGCTGCTAATATATCTATTCCACAGTAAATAAAGCAAATGTGATTTATGTAATTTATTTCACCTTTATTTTTGTTCTGTTTATTCTGTTTTGTGTGAGTAACAATCCTATGCTGTAAAGTATTTTCTTAATTTCCATGTCTGTGACATGGTTGCCATGACAACATAAACAAAGCTCTAAATGGCGCTGAACTATGTGAGCAAGGTGGCTTAACCACCGAAATGCATGAGGAGCCTTCTGTAAAATAAAACTTTAGGAACTCCCACCCAACATGTCGGTGCCTGTTTCATGGATGTTGAGAAGCAGGATTGGAGTGGATATATATATGTATATATATATATATATCAAGGGCTCTGGCAAGCCCAAAACGCGTCATGGTGGCAAGAAGCACGAAATAAACATTTGCAGCACTTATAAAGTGGAGTCCGTTCCATTCTTTATTGAGTAATCAAAAGAAGGAGTATCGATATATATATATATATATTCCTTTGAATATGAAAGTCCTGCTAAAGCCCTTTTGGCACACTGAATGGCGAGTTTAACCTCAAAGACACAGAACAAGAAAGGGTAAAAAAATAGCAATGGTTAAGCTTCAAAGTTTGTACCTGATTCTCCAGCCTGAGGCCCCATGCTATCTCTTTATGCCTCACCCCATGTCCCAGGACATTATACAGACACTAAACTCTCTGTGAACATATTCAATGAAAGCAGAGGCAGCATAATACCAGCTGAGCATCGGTGCAATAATTAAACCACCGCTGGGCCCAACAACATTCTCTGTAATGTCCAATCTCATCTCCGCTCCCACAATCACACCAACAGCACCCATTCACTGGTCTACAGGACACCATCTTAGTCTATCTGAACGCTGCCTTATATAATGACCAAACTTTTCAAATTCGGCCTTATCACCCTCCCTAGGACATCTCCATTGACTAACTCTACCATGCTATTTAAAACTAACATTCTATGTGTATCTAAGGATGCCATTACAACCGGGAGACTCCCAAGTAAGAGCGCAAATGGAACAGTTTGAAGGTTTCTGCATATATGCCGCAGCGAGTGTAATCGCTTCACGTTGATTAGTGCCTGAAGCGGAGTGTCACATAAAAAGTCAATCACTACCTTGGGGACTGGTCAATAATATTGGACATGGTAACTGCTTCCATCAGAAATAGACTCCCATAGAACGCCCATTAATATCTTATAGAAAAGCGCCATCTCTATCAGACACACTGGTGAATAGCCATTTTGTACTAAGGAAACCGGAAACGTGGCTACAGAGTCGACAGAAAGGCTTTGGTGAATGCAACAGCTGCAAGACGTGTAAGATTGGAAAAAATCTGAAGACAATCCAAGATCCATGGGGAAAAACGTTTAACATCAATGAGGCAATTACATGCGAATCTACGTATGTAGTGTATTTAATTGAGTGCTTCTGCGGAAAAAGGTACATAGGGAGCACGATATGCCCATTGAAGAAGCGGATCCTGGAGCACACATCAGGGCAACACGAAACCATGATATGACATATGCAATCGCTAAACACATGCAAGTGCACGAAGGAAAGACATGGATGGACATGAAATATTCAGGCCTGGTGATAGTGCCACCACACGAGAGGGGAGGCAACGGGACCTTAAAATTGAGACGCCTGGAATCTAAACTCATCATAAGATTTAAGACCAAGATCCCGCAGGGACTAAATAGGGATGAAGATATG
Source organism: Lissotriton helveticus (assembly GCF_964261635.1). Classification (NCBI taxonomy): domain Eukaryota; kingdom Metazoa; phylum Chordata; class Amphibia; order Caudata; family Salamandridae; genus Lissotriton; species Lissotriton helveticus. The sequence continues at coordinate 254,804,072 of NC_136059.1, forward strand.
TACATTCATCTCTAATAATGAATCGGAATAAATAACTTGAGAGGTCCCAGACGGACATTGCAATTTGTATCATTGATTTAAATGTGTATTAATGATCCAATGAGAACACCAATGCCTTGCAATCCAAATTATTGTCAATGTAAAAGAGATGATGATCACACAAGTACCCGTGGAAATATTTCTGATGTGAAAGGCTGGTCATTGCAAAATGCCTGTGAGTTGAGTGGATAATGTACAAACAGACTGATGTGATATATAGGCACTAAGCCTAATACATTAGAATGGGACACTTAGCCAGTGATTGTTATGAAACATGTAAATATCACAGGGTTTTCAATTTTTGAATCCACAGTAGGAATAGAACTATAGGGAACAATCATTTGCTAATCAGGTAGCCTTCAAGGAATATTACCTGTAATACAAACATGCTAATGTTGTGCACGCAATGTCCGACAGGATGCTAGCAGCAAATGAATGTGGTAAAACACATGTATATATCTGTGACAGTCTAAATAACTAATTGGGCTATGCATTGTATCACTCTGAGCATTAAGAGCAGCAGGATTAATGAAGTAACAATTGTTTGTAACATGTGAACTACGAATCCCACAATGCCTCATTATGGGTGGAGTGGATATTCAGTATAAATAGTGAAAAGCAAAAAGGTACTGGGTTTACTACCGTGACCAAGACCGTGATGGTCGAAACGCGTAGGAGGAGGACAGTGATGGAATTAATAAAAGTTTGCAAACCCAAGGAGAGTGCAACGTATTTTTCATTTGCTGAGAACTAAATACTTATTTATGCATCTTTGGACATCTTCATGAAATACACAGACTTTCACTTGAAACCTTACGGAACCAGGAAGCCATGAATGGAAGGACAAGAAATCAAGGGGAAACAGCCGTTAAATGTGCAGTTTCCCTGCAAGCGGACTATACTTACCTTAACCATGCATATGTGTGGTTAAGGAAGTGTGTGGCCTAAATGCATGGGTGGACAGGCACAGGAACAAAAAGAATCGGGAATAAGAGCCCTGGGACGTGGTCTGATAAGTGGGGCTGTGGGCAGCCGCGGCCCGTGGAGGGAGTTACGGTGGGGCAGGAAGGCGGGGAGGGAGAGGGGCAGGGCGGGGGGGTGCTAAAAACCGGCACATGGATAATTGCAGGTAAATAAACAATGTAATTAACAAAACGAATTTCGTAGCACGCACTGCATCGCATTTTGTGATGCAAAGCGCTACGAAATTCGTTTTATTAATTAAATTGTTTACTGAGGTCGAGCTATTTTTAGGTCCTACTCACCCTTTCTGGCTAGTAGGAAAACATACTAACTTTTGTCCTCCGAAATGAAGCAAATGTGACAAGATAACAAGATTTAAAGGCCTTTTTATTGCTCACAAAGCAAATGAGCAATAAAGATGCCTTTAAATCTTGTTATATTGTCACATTTGCTCCGCTTTCAGAGACGGAGGTCAAGTAGGTTACTGTTAAGTCGAGGAGTTTTTTTTAAAGTACTAGACCTGCAGGACTAGTACAATTTTTCAGATTTTTCGATCCCTGATTAATTCATGAAGATACCCCTAAACTAGCTTTTGAAATACACAACCTCTCACCAGCCTGCCTTGGCGTACCACCCCCTCCCCATTGAGGATAGTTCGAGTCCAGTGAAACGTTGCTGGTCTTCAAAAATGTTCTAATGTATTTCTACGTGTACTCTATAGTATATGGAAGCCTGCATATGTTCGCTCTATGGCCTGAGCACCTACAAGTATCTCCCGGTTCTATGTAAACATTTCCACTGCCCTCTGGAGAGAGGTGAGCACTATATAAACTACCCTCAACCTTCACACAGTTTATCACATTAGATACTTAACCCACTGAGCTATGAAAGATATGCCTTATTCTCCTGAGAACTAAGAGGATATAGTAAATCAACCCATAACTACACCAGCTGCCTTTAACTACAGCTCTGTGGATCTGATACATTATTTCCGCTCACCTTTTCAGCCCACTTCATAGAGGCCACTGCCAGGCAGTAATTTTGGTTCTTGCCTTAGAAGTAGGCTTCTTTTACACAACATACCCCACCAGAAGTATTGAATATGGTGTGCGGCCCTAATGTATCCTGTCCCCGTTCCTAAGAAACAGATTCTTCCTTTAATTTAAAAAAATGAGTATCCCTAAAAGATGCATCATCGCATCTATCAGAACTGTAATTCGCAAATTAATGATGTAAGCAAAACATTGTTGGGTGGTTGAGAATACAGGTTGTGAATGCATTGCAGAGACAGGTGCTGTGAGAACCAGCAAAGGGGCGTATAGCCTAATGTAACAGGAAGTCATGTGGCAGGTGCAGCGTGTCCGTGCTACAAGAGTTTGCACAGTCGTGGCCAAGCCACAACAAATCGAGCAAGTGAGTCACGGACATTCTAAAAACACTGTCACGCAGCGATCAGGTGTCTAATAATCTCTTTATAGACTGATTGCTAACGTGAAAACCATCTCCCAAAGTGATTACACTCACTCTACCATGAACCCAGAGATAGTCCGTGTGAATTCAGGCCAAGTGTGAGTGAGCTTTCATTTTTTATTGTTATTTTATTATAAGTGTTTGGCAACATTTTATATAAACAACACACACAATTACCAACAACAACACAGGCTGCTGGAAATTGAGCTTAAATATTTAATGTAATACACCTATATATGAAAATATATTTTAGAATCAGCCTTAAATCCCAACGTGTCTTAGTATTTATTATGGGTACCCCTCGTTTTCACTTATGTCACTGCAAATTTGTAGTTTGCACATGAGTTAAATATTGATATTGCATTGCCTATTTGTCTTTCAGATTTGTCTGGCAAATTTGATGGGGCAAGATTTAATAATTCCCACAACACAACGACAACTTTGTAGGTGTTTTCTACATCGCCGAGTAACTACTCCTTGCTACTCTCCTTCCCCACTCCTATATACTTCCCAACCCAATATTTACCACTGTGCAAAATCCAATTGGTGAAAATTTGCAGGCAGGAGTCCTGATTCTATGCCACAGAATTCCCAATGTATCCTGCATACACACGAGTTACCAAACGCATGGAAATAGGAATACTTTCCATTAGGAGTTAATTATTCACATTATCCTGAAACTTTTCAAACCAGCCTTTAAATGCCTCGAACTGAGACCAGTCAAGTACGAAATCTACAGCCCTGGTAACTGGGGGCCCATTCTGGGTGAGAAGCTTTACTTTTCCTACTGCTGAGGCCTGAGATCGTTCCGGCGGGCTGGTACAGTACGTGATTCGAACAAGGTTTCATATTAAATTTCAGCGAAACAACCTTGCGTAATTCCAGATGTGAGAACAACATGACCCAGGTCAAGGTCAGCGCAAGTCAATATTGGCAGCGGATCCTGTGAATTTACAGACTGCAAGAGAAAAAATGATATCTGTAGTGAAGCTCCCTTCTCAAACGTCACAAAATAAAGGATTTAGCTTTCAAAAATGTTAAGCAATAATAGAATTTTTTTTCGCGTTTACATCCAAGTCCATGCACGTCATTTAATTTATAGGATTGTGCGGTAGAAGTCTAACAGTTACATGAGGTTTCATTATAATCGAGGGCTCGACAAGATAAACTGGCTGAGACTGGGCCCCGCCCCCACCAAAACACGGGCCCCTTTTCTACAGAAGAATTTTGCGGATCTGTGGATGACCTATCCCTGAAAAAGTAGCGATATACGCAAACATACTCTGGAAGATGTGCAAAAGCATAAAGCTAAGAGTGTAGGACACACGTGTGTATAAGGTTCACACTTATTACAATATTTTAAAAGGCTTACAAAATTGCAAAACAACTTTTTAACTTTCTTCGACTTCAGTAAAAATCCATCCAGTTATCTTTCCAATTAAAAAAAGAAATTGTAAATCACTTTTTTTTACTATTTCTAAATTCAGCGAAATACTAAAAGTATGTGAGCTGCTTGTTAGATAGCAATTAGAAAACAAATCTAGCAATGTCCTTGAATTCAAAGGGATTAAAAAAATAAATAAAAAAGGGGGTATGAGACACAAAAAAGTGTATTTTATGACAGTACATACATGGGTGTAGGCTTCACTCATTTGCCCTATTTCAGTCACGCAACATTTCTATTAAATGTATTTTTCAAACACGCTGACTAACGTGTTTTTCAAAGCCGACCTGTACAATACTCCAAGCTTTACTTAAAGTGCACAGGTCAAGGGTCAGAAATGTCAAATTGGATTTCTGATTTATTTTGGTCACATATCATTTTTGTTCTTCAACATCACTCCCTTAATGACCTCATTCAGGGCCGGACTGGCTACGGGCAGTTTGGAATGCTGCCGAGCTCCTGGAACATTTTACTGCAGTGGGGGCTGATTTCGTACATGGAGACCTGCGTGTACTTCGAAATAATGAAAACAAAACGAATTTCGTTTAGTACAGGCAGGTCCCCATCAACGAAATTAGCCCCCAGCTCAGCAGCATTTCAAACTGCCCGGTAGCCAGTCCGGCCCTGACCTCATTCAGCCTGTGAAAGCTGTGGATTGTGGGTGCACTTTTACACTTAGATCAATGGGTGTAACGTTATCATGAGAGGTGTGGTGAATGTACTGTATTGTATTGTAATTGCATTTATATAGCGCTTACTACCCCTGATGAGGCGTCAAAGCGCTTTTTCAGCGAGTAGCACGCTACTCCCTGACCCATAGAGGATTAGTGTTGAATTAGTATAGTGAAACATGCAAGTACATTTTAAGTGGTGGATAGGTTAGTCAGTTATTTGGATTTGGAATGATAGCAGAAGAATAGAGGAGGACAAAGGTTTGTATTTCATTAGTGCTTGTTGACGCACACTATTCAGGAAGCCTATAAAGGATTAGTGGTGAATGAATATGGTGAAATATGAAGTAATTTCAGTGGTGGATATGAGTCAGTTACTTGGAGTGGGAAGAATAGCGGAGGGATAAAAGGGGAAGAAAGATTTGCATTCATATAGCACTTGTTCCCCTGATGGGTGTTGAAGCGCTTTTCTGGCGAGTAGCACGCCACTCCGGAACCCATAAAGGATTAGTGTTGAAAATTAGTATAGTATAAATATGAATTAATTTGAGTAGTGAATATGTTATTCAGTTATTTGGGTAGTATATTAGTATAGTTGAATATGGAATTTGAGTAGGGAACATCTTAGTTTGTTAATTTTGATTGAAAAGGATAGTGAATGGATAAAAGAGTGAAGGATTTGTTTTAGGTCTTAGCAGTAGGAGGAGGCTTTTGGATGAGTAAAAAGGAGTTTTGGAGGGGAGGAGTCAGAGGGGAGAGTTTTGAAAGGTTTGTTTTAGGGGATCGGTATAGTAAAAAGAGGTGTCAGATGATGCAAGGAGGGATAGAGTAGGAGAGAGTTTAGAAAGGGTTATTTTGGCGATCATAGTAGTGGTATGGGGTTTGGGATAAATGAGAGAGTGGATGTAAAGGATGTATTGATAGATGTATAGGATGAGAGATAGGGTAGTGCATTGGAAGGAGTAGTAGAAAGAAGTTTGAGATGAGTCAGAAGGTTGGGCTAGAAGATATATTGAGCGTAGTAAAGGCTGAGAAATAGGGTAGTGTATTGGAAATGCTAAATTAGAAGAAAGTGATAAATATGTAGATCCATAAGTACATTGAAAGTATATAGATACATAAAGGAGGTAAGTATATGTATATTAAAGATATTGATAGAGGCACAAGATGAGAAATAGGGTAGTGCATTGGATATGCTTTTTCAGGAGAAAAGTAACAGACACACAGATCCAAGTACATAGAAGGTACATAGATGCACAATGGAAGTATGTACATGTAGACCAGAGATGATTTTTATTTATTTATTATTATTATTTTTTCTCTTAACATAATATTATTTTACATGTTTATACAAAGTAATACACAACGATAGGTACATATCTATAGTGAAAACAATTGCTTATATATTGTGGTGCATGCTGATACATTACTCTGTGCATAGTGTTGTGTGTGGTGTACATTTGGTGAGAGTGTGTTGCTCTGTTTGTGGATGTGGATGGGTTGAGCTGGGTATTGCTAAATGAGAACAAGGGCATAGTTTCTGGCCCTAGTCCCGACCATTCTCGAACAGGATCAAACAGGCAACTGCCCTTGTCCTCTCCGCCCTTAGCCCCAACGCCAGGGCTGAGACGCCCTAAGCCTGGCCTCTTATAACCCTAGTAATCAGGTGACCCCTTCAGCCAATGGGAACCCTAGCCCTAACACTATCCAATCACAATACTAGCACTAAAATCTAGAACCAATAGGAGACCAGGACCTTACAGCCAATTTTAGCCCTAGTCCAAGCACCCAATCAGTTCAAAAACCCTGATCTCTACGTCCAATAAAGGCCATAGCCCTACCAGTAGTCCCAACCCAAGTCCGAGCAACCAATGGCACAGGTAGCCCTAGTCCCTACTTCCAATAGAAAGCCTAACTCTACTCTTAGTCCCAAAACTAGTCGAGCAACCAATCACACCAGAAGCCCTAGTCGCTACTTCCAATTAAAGGTCTAACCCTAGCCCTAGTCCCACCCTACTCCCAACAACCAATAACATAGGAAGACCTAGTCCCTACTTCCAATTCAAATCCTAACCCTAGCCCTAGTCCCAACCCTACAATGATTGAATCACAGACCCAGAAACCAATAAGAACCCTCAAATACCCAACCAATGAGGACATCAACCCTAATCCAATAAAAATACCAGATACAACCACCAATCAGGGTACACATGTACCAACCACTACCAGTCCACGTCCCTCCCTCCCACCTTTTGGATACCTTCACAAGTTTTCCCCAGACTGGGTATTGTACAGGAGGATGGTGGGTGGGATGAGGCTTTATCCTTCTATCATAGAAATAGAAGACAGCTTCTAGGCTGTAGGGATCTGCAATGCCTAGCGTGTAAATTTCTGTTGGAGGTGGAAACGCCTCATAAGTCAGGACTGGGACGAGGAGGATGAAGATGAGGAGGTAATGTAGTTGTTTGTGACTCAGCACTAGGTAGAAGGAAGAGTCTATTCGTCACTTCTGTTTAGTATTTATCTCACCACTCCCCTACCACTTCCTTAGCAAGACCCTGTACTGTAAAGTAAGCTTAAGTCTCTGTGGTGTCATGAACACATGACGGCTTACATTACTCATTCTTTATCAACGCATATCTCTAAATTCACCCTTTTTGTAAACCATTTGTAAATTATGCCTGTGTGAGTTACAAATTTTCCCAACTTACACAAGTATCAATATTTTTTAAATTAAGTCCACATTATTGATGCACTTTTCAAAACGTATTTATTATGGAATCCGAAAAAAACCATTTAATATGTTCAAACTAACAATCTTCAAAACATGTTTTGGAATTGTAATTACTAAGCCAACCTTTTTACAGATCCTAAATTTTTTTCTTTTTTTTTGTATAAAATATTTGTATTTTTACTTTCATTTCGCACAGTGCATTACATTTGTGGGTATTAATTAAGACCACACTTTGTTTCAGTGTGTAGAAAAGCATTTGACATAGTTGTTACTTTCGCGAGTTACTATTACCACTCAAGAGTATCCCGGGTGGGGGAGTGGTAGACAAGTACCAGGATTTCACCTCCCGATTCACACAGAATTGAAAATAAGAGCTTCATTTAGACTTTGATGGATGGGATAATCTGTGAAAAAGTGTCAGATATCATATCCGACGTATGACAAGTGCAATAGGCTGTAATGCACTTGTAACACATCGGATGAGACATCGGACATGCTTGTGATGTATTATCTCATCAGCCAAACTCTAAATAAGGCAGTAAATTAAAGAACTTGTGTAAAAAACACAAAGCTTTTCCTGACTGACACAAAAATAGATGTAAAGTGCAAAATATTTACGTTATACCCTATCAATAGAATGTATTTATGTATCTGGTATTTCTATAGTGGGAACCTAGCCAAAAGGCAGCGGTACGCTCTAGAGGGTCAAGACAAGCATGCAGTTAATGAGTGCCAGTTTGTGAACTGTTACTGCAGTGTGGTTTTGTGCTCTTTAAATAGGTGTGTCTTCAGCTCTTTCCTAAACTGGAGCAGTGTAGTGTGAGTCTAATGGATACACAAATGTTCTCCCAGATCCTGGGTAAACACCTGGAAGAGTCTGTCTGTCTTTTTTTTCTTCTTCTTTATTTTACATTTCTTAGTTTGCAGTGTGATTGTGTCCTTGCTATCAGTGTGCTGAGAACCACCAGAGATGGTGAACTTGTCGGTGAGATAAGCAGGGGTGCCGATTGTGATGGCTTAGTAAATTATGCAAATGGCTTTGAATATAGTGCAGGTCTACAAGGGGAACCAATTGAGTTTCACCACAATGGGAATGAGGTGATGATATTTCTTCAGTTCCTGGATGAGATGTGCCTCATCATGTAGGATGTCCTCAATGAGTGCCAATCTGGAGTCTGGGGGGCCTGGAGCAGGGCATTACCACTATCCAGAGTACAATAGCTTGAACAGCAGTTCTAAAGTCACTTTATGACACACAGAATTTATTCAATTTGATCGTGAAAATTACTTTCAGATAACTGTTAGGTAATTTTTACAATATTAGCAACTTCATAGATGACAAACAGTCAACAACACCTAAAACCTCATCTGTGAGTAGTACGGGGTTTGATCAGGCTACATAAAAAAATTATGTAAGAATTGTTTGAAAGTCATTTTCAGGAACACATTGAATGAATTCTATGTGCTACCAGTGTTAAACCACTCTTGATTTTATGGCCAGTGTTCTCTGTGAGCGGAGCACCAAGTGGATATAGTTGTAGTTATAGTATACATTCATTTGATTAATTCACGAAAAATCCTGATTTATGCATAAAAGTGCTTATGCACCCGACCTTCGCTGTAGCTGCCTGCCTTTGACTTTTGACCCCTCCTTTCACGGTTGGTTCCTACTGCTTTCATGTTACTGTTGGCGCATGGTGCTGGCTGCACCAATTGCACCTAGCTTGGTTATAGTCTCTATTTTGGGATCCTGTTGTCTTGTTGGGCACGCCTTTTTAAGGATCTTTCGTTTTCCCTCACATGGATGATCCACTCCTAAAATGACGGCCCCATTCTCATGTAACAAAATAGACAGAGAACTGAAGGCAAGTCTTATCATGGAAAGCATAGAAGGACTTTTTTACATACAATACAGGACAGTATCTCCAATGGGGCAGCCATCTTGGTATGTTATGGAGACCAACCATAAACTACAAAAAAGGCTCCCCTAGCCCATAGTTAGCAGCCTCTCCTCATCCATGTATGATCCTGTCGTTCTTTCACCTTAACTATACCTCTACGAATTTTTCCATGCAAAGTAAAGAAGTACTCCATGCACCTAAACAGTTGACTGTCTCGAATGGCGCAGCCATCTTGGAAGTGGTACAGAGACTAACCAAAGAATAATAAATATCTTTGTTAGCCCTTCTTAAACACCCTCTCCTCAACCACGTCTGATCTTGTTTGTACTTACCTTCATTATACGTCCTCCAATTTTCACCTAGACTAATTTAAACTTTTTTTTTAATTTGTGACCCTTATCCGGGTGCACGAATATCCACCATGGCTCCAAATAACATTAACACTAAAGGTGACTTGTCACTTGTTGGCCGTAAATGCGTTCAAGATTAAATATCCCCTAACCTATCTAAAAATGCAACCAAAAGTTTTAAACATAAACTACTCAAACACAACACTGAAATGCCCATATCAGATGCCTACTTCTGTTCCTCTAAAGTAATTGTGGTTAATGACTTAATTTTCTTTGCCTCCAGAAGAGCTCAATGGAGGAGAACCATGACCGTGATTCTCCGAATTACCACTACTAGGAAAACTCAGCATGACATATGAATCTCTATAATACCCTCTCCAAATTTCAGGGCAGAAGCAACCATATGCCTATATAACAGCGGGAACATTCTCACTCTATCATCTAAGCATAATCTTGAACAGTTTGACGAAACCTTCATGAGGATCAAAATAAGGTGTCAAATAATGTCCCAACTTCCCTCTAAATCATTGTCTCACCTCCCGCGCAACGAATAGAACACTTGCAAGCAAATGCACTCCATCTCCTAAACCTTTTGTTATCAACATCTCACCTTCTGCGCAGCAAATAACACACTTAAGAGCAAATGCACTCCATCTCCTAAACCTTCTGTTATCAACATATCGCCTTCTGTGCAGTAAATAACACACTTAAGAGCAAACGCACTCCATCTCCTAAACCTTCTGTTATCTAATTGGCGCGCCACTCGATCACTACTATCCCCGATCCACCTGCAGGGACTGACAGACAACACAAAGTGCCTGTGGATGACACTCATTTGAGTCCTCTTCCTACTCCTCTTCCTAACACTGCCTCTACTTTATTAAGTATATCTATGGGTGAACATGCATGTTTTTGATTTTTTCTTTTTACTGCTTCACCACTTCCTTTCCTCCTTCTGATAACTGAAAATAGAAATCCCAATTTGAGAGTATGGAATAAATGAGAAAGTAGAGAAAGATTCTTGTCTTAATGAACAAGGGATAGTGGGAAATTGTAACCTTATGCATTGCGAATCTGTTGATTTATTATGAGTAGATTTTAACAGACTTTGACCTACTGGTGTTGAAGAGACGAAGGGCTAATTGGCAGTTAGCCTCGTAATGGTTTGCTACATATCCTGACATAATTACTGTGTGCTTCATAGGGACATCTTGTGGATGACATTATTTTGGTTTTACTGAGGAAATATCAGGATAACAACTGCTTGGGAGGTAGATTAACAATGTATTACGGTGATCACACACTGCTATTTGCACTCAGAGGTACATTTAACATGGCCGCTACACAAGAAATGAGAACTGGATGGACGAAATATACGGTGATGGAGGGCTATGATACGTGTAAATGTTACTATTGGATACAGAGTGAGGCAAAATTATTAGGAGTGATTATATATGGACTTAGGATCTATTATACAAGTAACGATTTGAGTAATGATGGTTAAAACTATTGGTAACATGAAGTATTGTTTCCATTTTGGTTAAGTACCAAACATAACTTGGAAATAGTTTTGATTTGTAACTTATGGTTTATATATAAATGGTAAGGATGATCTTTTGTATCTAAACTGCGTTATTTGATTAAAGTAACACTAACCCAGTTATATTTATTTTCGGGAATATATTTTGGGACTTTTTTAGGTATATATACGTGACATAAGAGGATGTATGACATTACAACGCATGCTTTTACGACGCATGCCTTTACAACGCGGTATTTACAACGCATGCCTTTACAAAGCATAGCGCTTTGGGGTGCTGGATAGTCAATAGTTTAATTTACTATTCCAACTCCAGTCCCCGTGGATAGTAGGGAAGGTGTTGGATAGTAAATTAAATCTATTCCCTATCCTAGAGCGCCCCCCAGCGCAATGCGTTGTAATGGTTTGCGTTGTAAAAGTTGCGTCGTAAAGGCACTGCGTGGTAAAAGTTGCGTTGTAAAGGATGTTTCCCGACATAAGATGGTGCCTGAGCAGCATGCCAAATCAAGTACACGACGAACTACTCTTCCCTCAAAATTGGTCGGATTGCAGGTAAACTTGTATGAGGATGCCTCTGATATACATAGGGAAGCCTTGACTGTTAGTGTACGTAATATATGAGCTTTGATGCGCTGTAATTATGTATGGACAATACCCAAATATGTATGATGAATATTGTATGAATATCCAATGTCTGATGTATGAAAAGGTATAGAGAAGACTCAGATGTGTTCTGAGTGCTTTTGTGTTAAAACTTTGCAGAATTTACCCTCAAGGTGTGGTCATCTTCTTAGAAACATATGCTTCATTGAAATGAAGGGCACTATATCGGCACACCCTCCATATAAGGGATCAAGCTAAATATGTTTTCATAGTGAGGTTATGATACGTGTAATTGACATATGACACATAATCTTAGATTAATTGTGCTAATTTAAATTACAGAATGATTATTTAGATTTGGGTCTGCAAATATGAGTGAGGTGAAATACTGGCAACAACACATCGATATTAGTGAGATATGAGGAATTATTATTCTGACCTATTAACGCTGACCAGCACATGGGATGGCAATGTTGTATATGGTTTATATGTTTTATGTAGGCCCTTTGATGACATTTTAAATTCTGACTGGTTGAGGACTGTAGGACTGGTATGGTGGTACATATGAAGAGGTGGGCTGGATGAAGACAACTCTATATAAAGAGACGCAATGGGGCCACAGTAGCACAAGGGTGTTACAACAACTACGAGCATGATTATCAATTGCATAAAGAGTGGAATTATACATTATTTTAAGTATCATTGGTTGGAAAAAGTGTTATTTGCACGGGCAAGTGCACTTAAAATTACTAACTCTGTTAGGGTGAGGTGTGAAAATAGGAATTCTTTGGAGTTAACACACATTACACCATAATTTATGGTATACGTGTAAGTACATTAAATGATTATGAGTTTGTAATTTTCTTTTGTAGCTTTGATGAAGTCAATGGTTGATGTACCGAATGACAAAACATGTGTTGGCTACGAGTTTAGCTACACATTTTTACTGAAGACACTTGGATACATTTGAAGATGAAGGAATAAAAGGAAAGAAAAGAAGAATAACTAACCTTGAAGTGCCTTTTTGAATTTTTTTTATTTCTGCATACAAAGGGTTGCTCTGGAGACTCTATCACTGCCTCTAATTTGCTATCTTCTAAACCTCATCTTCCAATCAACTACCCTAATACCTCCCTCCCCACCTACATTCAGCCCGCTCTGTTGACCACCCCCCTCCTATGAAGGACAACGCATGTTGACCACCCCTAGGCCACCCTACACACCTAGCTGTAGTGTAGACCCTCCATGCTTTGAAGACAAGCAGGCAGATCGTAAACCTAAACTTCACCTAGTTATGGGTGACCTACATAACCTTATACACATAACCTTGAAGCTTGAGAAGCTTTGGAATCCCAGCTTAAACTCTGGAACAAACGTAACGCCAGTCACTAAACAACCCAATCCTCCACAAGTGATAGACACTCCTTGCTTGAGCATTTGACCATGAAGAACCATCCTATCTTGTACTTGAGATAGCGACCCCTTCTCAATCTCCAGTCCAGACCCTAGAGGGTTACTGATCATCTATCCAATGCTGACATTCAGTCCCTTTTGCTGTCATTCAACACCACACGAAATTAATCGTTACCCTCACCGGTCAATATCCAATCTCTCCCCTTCAACCTACGTAGAGAACCCAGTCTCAAATATAGAACTATGAACAAGCATAACTTGCTACATGTACCTATAACACACCAAGAGGCAGCAGTAACCAAATCACATATGAAGTCTATGCTTCTTACGTGCAGGTTAGAGGTAAAACACGCTGCTGACATCGTTAATCTTATACTCCGAGAAGACCTTGACCTATTGATCTTAACGGAAACGTGGCTCCATGACACCTCCTTAACCATTCTGGACATTCTAGTGCCTCCCAACTTTGACAACAGATTGGATGGATCTGCAAGAGTTGGAGAAGGTATAGCATGCATCTATCGCTCTATGCTCACCATAAAACATGCACAAAATGATTCAATATCCTCCTGTGAATACCTAGGCATCAAAATATGAGATACAAGATGTTAATCAAACTCCACACGATTTACCACCTCTTGAAATAGCCTAATTTTCATTGAACAATTAATGGAGACCAGCTCTTCTATCACGGACCAACCCCCTAACCAAATCTTCCTTGGAGATTTCAACTTTCACTGGAACTACCCAAATAACCCCATACTGAACACCTTCAAGACCTTACTTATGAACCTTAAACTTACCCAGTCTTGTAATGGTCAAATTATCGCCAAGGAAAATTTCATACAATTTAAAGTCATATCACCCTGTGACTGGTATGGTCACTACCAAATCTCCTTCAACATCGTGGATAATGTACTGATTAGAAAAGAGCAACTTCGTAAAACAAAACAATAATCCTGAGACCTTAGAAAAATTGACATAATCGCTCTAATTGCCATTAGTAACAACTTCCTTTCTCAGCCCTCAAACATGACGAATGTGAATGCCCTTACCGAACATTACATCCAGTCCATGTCAGATATACTTGATACAATTGCTCCAAAGCAGCTTAAAAGAATTCCCAGTAGACACACCAAACCCTGATTAAGACATAACCGTAACGAGGTAAGACAGAAATTAAAGCTTGCTGAGAAATCATGGAAAATCTCTCCATCCACAACACACCTTCAACACTTTAGGACAATAAGAAGCTACTATAACAAACTCTTTTGGAGCTCCAAAGCAGAATACTTTAGAGCGCAAATGGACAATGCTAAAAACTTTTCCTAAATCATCAAACATCAAGCTACCTAATGTCAGGAAAAAATGTGTTTATCGCAAGTGGTGAAGATTTCTTTGCTCATTTTATTGAAAAAACGAGGAAGATTGAATCAGAACTTAAACTACCCGTTCTAGTACACTCAGCCAGGCCCAACACAGTATCTTCCCCATGCCTCCCATGAAGTGGTCCCCTCACACAGATTTTTCGACAAAAGAAAAACTTCTAGATGAAGTTGAGATACTCAAAACAATAATATCAATTAAACCCTGTAACCACTTCAAGGATCCTCTGCCCACCAAACTAAAAAAAAGAGCTTAGTTCTTCCATACTGGTCTGAGATTGTCAGTGCAGCTCTCTCCCAGGGCACGACTCCTGATTGCCTAAAGATAGGACAGATTACCCCAATCCTAAAAAAAAAAAACAAATACAGGCTTATCTGACCTCAACAATTTCCATCAAACTACTAACACTATGACTACTAGAAAAATTAGTTATTTAACAACTCTGCAACCACATTGAATAGTTTCAGGTTCTTGACCATTGTCAATATAACTTCAGAACAGTTCATAACACTGAAATGACTCTGACACGCATTGTAGATGGTGCCCTGAGACTACTAGATTAGAACACACCTTCCCTGCTTATTCTCCTTGATCTCTCTTCTCCGTTTGATAAGGTCAAACATGACAACGTGATAAACCTTCTGGAGAAAAGGACGGGGTTATCTGGTACCATCTTAAGCTGGTTTTACTCTTTCCTTTAAAATGGAGCTCAATGAATCAAAGTCAAGCAAACCCTGTCGGATATTACCGCAGTCCGATTGTAGTACTTCAAGGATCCACACTCCCACCCACACCATTCAACCTGTTCATGGAACCTCTTACTGAAATTCTTAAACACTCAAACATACAGTACCACATGTACACGGATGACACACAATTATACTTGAAAATATCCACATATGTTAATGTTAATGTTCCTGCCATTTGTAGAGAGCACTGTTACCCTACAGGTGTCCTGGCGCTGAAAGATCGCATGTCCTACCGAGTTCTAAGCAGAAGAGGAGGCCAAATTAACTGGACTGGAACAGCCATGTCTTAAGGGCTTTCCTAAACTCCAGATGATTAATTATGTCTCTGAGGTGAAGCGGCAAGTTATTCCATGCCTTAGCTGCTCCGACCATAAAACGTCTGCCTCCCCAGTTTGATTTTCTAACCAAGGGCACCCGAACCAGTTTTGCTTTAGACGAGCGCAGGGTTGTCCTCGGCACATACCAATGGAGGTTCTGTCTAAGATGCAGAGGGCCAAGACCATGGAGAGATTTGTGTACTATGCACAGAGCCCTGAAGCTAACCCTCTTTTTTACAGGTAACCAGTGCAGTTTCTTTAGCTCCGCTGATATAGAGGCATATTTAGATGTTTTAGTCAGTAATCTGGCTGCCGCGTTCTGCAAAAGCTGAAACTTTTTCAAAGAATCTTCCTGTATGTTTAAATAAAGACTGTTGCAATTGTCCAATTTGGACATGACTAGGGCAGTGATAACAGTTTTCTGACTATCCGATGGAAGGAGAGGGAGAACTTTTTTGCAGGATCTTAAAATAAAGGATGTGGAGGAATCCACTGCATTAACCTGGTCCTTCAGACAGAGTTTATTATCAATATAACCTCCCAAGTTCTTTCCCTTTCCTCACGGATTGAGGGAGAGGGCCCATTTTATCCGGCCACCAGCTAGGCGACCAGAAATTCGCATTGTTGCCAAACAGAACCACCTCCATCTTACTTGAATTGAGCTTAAGACAATTTTGATTCATCCAGCAACCTACAGCTGTTAAACAGTCCTGGAACCGGGTGGCCATATCATGTAACCTGTCTGGGAGCAGCGACACAACAATTTGTGTGTCATCTGCGTAAGATGTTAGATTGAATCCAAAGGATTCAATCAAAGGCGCCAGTTGAGCAACATAAACGTTAAAAAGAGTAGGACTAATAGAAGATCCCTGAGGGACCCCACATGCTGACGAGAAAGGTTTAGATGTATACCTCCCCAAGGCAACCGCCTGGACCCTATCCGAAAGAAAGGATTTGAGCAGCATCCAGGCCGCCCCTTCTACCCCGATCTCTCGCAGCCTGTCCATCAGTAGGCTATGATGGACAGTGTCAAAGGCCACAGAGAGATCCAACATAATCAGAGCAGCGTATCCTCCCTGATCTAAACTGGTTCTGATTTCGTCAGTGGATTTTAGGAGGGCGGATTCCGTACTATGCCCACCCCAGAAACCGTATTGAGTAGGGTCTAGACTCTGAGAGGCTTCTAGGAATGCACTAAGTTGAGTGTTCATAATCTTTTCAATTATTTTAGCCGGTAAAGGAAGTCTAGAGATTGGTCTAAAACGATTGGAATTCTTGGGATCGAGATTGGATTTCTTCAATAAGGGCATTATAGATGCACTTTTCCAGGTCCTGGGAAAATAGCCTTCCTCAAACATTGCTTTCAAAGTAGGTTTTAAATGGAGGGCAACTGGTTCTGCCACTAATTTGAGGGTAGATAGTGGGAAAGGGTCAGTAGGTGAGCCCGATGTGGCCGACATGATCATTTAAAAAATCTCCTGGACTGAGACTGGAAGGAACTTATTAAAATGGATGGACTTGTGAGCTGTTAAAGATATATCTGAATAGGCTGTCATAGAACCCGACAGCGAGATAGTATCCCCCTTGTTGTAGAAAAATTCGGCAATGGAATCACACAGCTCTTGGCTGGCCTCAATAGGAGGGGGGGCAGGATGAGCCAAGTCTCTGACCGTTCTAAACAATTCCCTTGTCGAGTTCTTCGCCTGGTTGATTTTATTTACAAAAAAATCCTGTTTTGTTTTTGCTAAGTTTGTATTGAGCCAGGGTATGTTTGTGTTCTGTTCTCGCTGTTACATTATAATCCTTTCTCCAAGCTCTTTCAGAGCTTTTGCAGACCAATTTTTTGTCTCTGAGCTCTTGGGAGTACCAAGGTGAGGAGGGGCGCGACCTGTTAGAGTGTCTGGGTTTATACGCAGCCAGTTTGTCCTCCGCTGATTCAAGCCAGTTATTGAACGTTGTAGTTGCCATGTCAAGATTTAAGGGCTGCAAAGATAGTGAAGAAGATAAGAGGTCAACAAGGTCATTGTTTTTATCTTATTCCAAGCTTTACAATAAGTGGGCTTCATTATGGGTTTTTTAATAGTCCTATATGGTAACGCTACACTAAACAGCACCGCCTTGTGGTCTGACCAGACCAGTGGGAGCAGCTCTAAAAACTCCAGCTTGGCATTGTTGGAAAAGATCCCATCCAACAAATGTCCAGCTTTATGAGTGGCCCCCCTAACTTTCTGTGTGAGACCTACACTATTCATAAGATCCAGCAGGCCAGATGTATCTGGGTCACCATCGCTTTCCAGATGAAAGTTAAAATCGCCTAACAAGGTGTATGAGTCCGAACATAATTTGTTTTCCAGCAAGTTACATGCTTGAGACAAAAATCTGTTCCTTGGACCTGGTGGCCTATAAGTGAGGGTCCCTTTAAAAGAATGCTGATGCGAAAGCTGGAAACAAAATTCTAGCGTTTCACAGTCCTCCATGGTGGAATTAGCAAAGGATGCACTAAGCGACCTTAAATAAATAACTGCTAGCCCGCCACCCTTTTTATGGGGTCTATTTACGGTGTGCACTATGTAGTTAGGTGGAGTTGCTTTTACCAGATCCGGACCGGAGGTTTGATCTGTCCAGGACTCTGTAATAAAAGCGATGCTAATTTGTTCATCCTCAAGGTGGCACGGTCGATACTATGTTTTACCAAGGATCTAGCATTTACCAAGACACATTTGAACACCTTAGTATCCACCTGCTTCTGAGCTCTATAGTTGTTAGCCAAGTCCGTCCTACTATAAAAAAGGACTTCGGGTAGTTGGATTTTGCAGCCCTGACAGACTAAAGCGCCCTGAGGGACCTCTGTGCTTGGGATGATACAGATACAGTTCTGTTGTGGAAACGAAGTATTAAGATTATGAAGCTTACCGCTCGAATAAGGCTCAAGTCTGACAACCTCTTTAACCGAACGGGCAGGGGGGCTGGCGCTGTGCACGGGCCGTGTGCTGACGGGCGCAGACGAGCTTGCCTTAGGCGCGCTCGCTGCGCGGGTCCGCTGCGCGCTTTTGCCAGGTCTGCTTTTAACGTGCAATTAGGGAGAGCGAGTAGCATGCTGACCCAGCCTCCTCCCAAGATGGTGGTCGCCTATGCCCAGAAAGCCCCGGAGAGTCCGGATCCAAGCACTGAAAGCAGAGCTCGCAATAGCAGGTAAAAAGATTAAAAACCAGTGATTGCACCAAGCGAAGTATTTCACAAAATTTTTAAAACAAAGTGAAGATATCAATGCTCTTAACTACACCCTATTAAAAACCCAACAATGGTTAACCAGGGATGTATGACGTAACAACGCGAGTCAGTACAACGCGTGTCGTTACATCGCGGTTGTTACAACTACTGTGATGTGACCACGCTATGCCATTACAACGCAAGTCTTTACATCGACTTGTGCTAGATGGCATGCTAACATTAGAAAAGTGTAATTTACTATTCCAAGTCCAGTCCACTTAACAGTAGGTAAGGTGTTGGGATAGTAAACTACACTATTTGTAATGCTAGCACGCCATCTAGCGAAAGTCGATGTAACGACTTGCGTTGTAATGGCATAGAAGTTACATCGCGGTTGTTGTAACAACCGCAATGTAACAGCATTGCGGTGTACTGACCGCGATGTTAAGGATGTTTCTCGTTAACCAGCAATCACCTTATGCTAAACAGACTTAAGACAGACTTTCTCCTTATTACCTCCCTCAATCTCTCTACTCCATGGATGAATGGCTCAAACAACCTACACCGCACATGTTTTTGATTCCACTAGATTGTTAGACATTACATTAGACAAATACCTGAATATGCAAGGTCACAACAGTGCAACTACCAAGGGAGCCAATAACCAATTGAACACTCTAAGGAAAATCAAACCCTTCTCAGATAACTTTCAGTTAGCAGTCCAATCCCTTGTCATCTCCCCCCTATACTACGGGAGTGCTACTCTCGCAGGATTACCCAAAACCAGGCTGGCTTCATTAAGGGCCCCTCTAAACTCAGCTGCGCAGCTCATCATGGGATCCAGTAAACCTGACCACATTACAACAGATCTAAAACATTTCAGATGGTTCCAGTTTGAAGCAAGTATTCAGGTGACGATAGCCTGCATGACGCATAAGGGTCCTCATCATAACTCTCCCACCCATCCGGCAAAAGAACTTGAACTAGCTGGTGGGAGTCGTTCCCTAAAAAGTACTTAAACTCTGTTGTTGAAGTCACAGACGTTTAACAAAAAGAAAACTTATAATCGCTCCTTTTCTGGTCGTGCCACAAGAATATGGAACGCAATTCCTCCTGAAGCACGATCTAATCCCTCGACTAACTCCTTAAAAAAGATGCATACTCCCTCCCTTCCCTACTGTCCAACGCACACAACGTAGACTAACAGTCTCCAAAACTAACATACCTAAGCTATCTCCTGCTCCTGAACCTCTAACTGCCTTTAACTATGCTAAGCTTCACATCATCTGTCCCTCCTACTCATCCACAGCCTGCTTAAACGACTAGCCACCATACCACTTGCACTAATATAAACATTACCAACACTCTTGACCATCTTACTTCTCAGCATTGTTCTACTCATCCTTCTACTGGATGAACTTGACTCATCACAAGACCCAGTATGCTCGAAGAGAACCATGGAATCAACTTTTCCGGCAACCCAGGATCCATGAGTAGCAATGTTAAGACTCATGTCACCCACAAAAGCAGGTGTGGTCGGAGTGCTGCAGAGATCAATGGAGAGTTTGGGAGAGGTCTCTTGATAAAGGAGCAGGAAGAAGAGTTACACACATTACTTTCCTTTTTTACCAGTCGTATGTTTGACTTAAACAAGTACAAATCCTTTTTGAGTCATATCTTTTAATTTCATTGTATAGCTGCATTCCATAGAGGGGGTAATACAGGCGTCACATCTCTCTAAAGGAGCGAGAGCTCAGGATCAGTAGTGATCAGCACCCAAGGTACCCAGTCCACAACAGAAAGTGGGAGTCACTTAAGTATCCTTGTATCTCTAGGTAGATATGGACGAGCAGCCCAAGGCTTAACTCAACATATGGTGTGCGGGATGAGTCTAGGTACAATACAGCGCAGTAAATAAATGACCAAACAATGGTTGTGTGTACACCACAACTTTAATAATGACTCGTATATAAAATATGTGATTACTACATAAACACTTTAGATAAAAAGGAAGGCATAAGCAGAATACCAAATCAAATACTCAATATACAGTAATGGTACAAAAAGACAGTTCCTTCACTTTTAGATATACGAGAATGACGATCTCAAGGGGATTAATGGACACAAGCAGTAGGGCTATATAGAAAAATCCTAACTTTAAGACTTTCGGTATTCACAGAAGGCATTTATGGGTCCTAAAGTTAGGAGTCCTAACTTTACTACTCCTAAACTGAGAAAAATCCTAACTTTAAGACTTTCGGTATTCACAGAAGGCATTTAGGAGTCCTACAGTTAGGACTCCTAACTTTACTACTCCTAAAATGAGTAAGTGTCTTCTGTGAATACCAAAATGTTAGCAAGTTTAGGATTTTGTCTCAAGTAAGTTCTGTGACTCAGGCCCACACTCCCCATCTGTTTCCTACAGAATTGTTGCCTAACTCTTCCACTAGATGGCATAACAGATACATTTTTAATGCTCAACTTACTCTTAGCACAGTGAATCGCCTTTCATGCACTGCACTCTATACACAACGTGTTTATTCATCATAAAATATTATCTCAATCAACACCTACAGAAAACTATGGCCATTTCGTTGGCCCAGCACTGTGACAGTGTTCCGTCAGAGCAACCGGAAATGGTGGCCCGGTCCTGAAAGGATGAAACTTCTGTGTACATGAAAAAGCTCCATATATGAGAAACAAAATAAGCACATGTGTTGACAGTCACTATTACTTCCTGAAAGCACAAAATTAGTACATTTACTTGCAAAGAAGTTGGATGGAGGTTTTTGTTTCTTTTTTTAAATTTTCCGTACGTTCTCACAAGGGTGGTTTTGTTGCATGTTTCTTAGAATGGTTAATCTTTTTTTCTCTTATTGCTTTAAATGGGCAGTTACTGTCCAATACTGAATACCTGCAATTCTTTAATTTGAAAGGGAGAGTACCAGCTATTCTCAGCACCGCTGCCATACATTTAATGGGAGAGTACCAGCACTTCTCAGCACTGCTGCCATTCATTTAATGGGAGAGTACCAGCACTTCTCAGGACCACTCAAGTACTCTAAAAAGTGAGTACTTGCACTTCTATATTTCCATTCAAAGCACTGATCTTGACCTTATGGAACAGTGCACAATCAAAAAAATCTGTTTCGCAAAGTTTATTGTGAATTCCTTTTTTGCGGTCCATGAAGAGGGGCCCTCAGCTTCACAAAGGAAGTAGGTTATTTTTGGCTCCAAGTTCTTCTGCTACCGACCTCATGGCGCCAAAGTCATCTACCACCTTTTCATCAAAAAGATATGCATTAAGAGGACCATTACATCAAATTTGTTTCATAGAATGCCATTTCATCTACTTTCTACACGAACTGGGGAAATATTACAGAGCATTAATAGAATATAAAAAGCAATGAAGGATATTTTTGAAGTTTAAATTAGTCCTCTATTATTAATACTAGCATGCTGCCTTTAGTGCTACTGTTACCACTACTATTATTGCTGCTGTTCCTACTGCATCTTCCTGCTTATTATCACTAGGCCTGACTAAATAAATGCAGAATGTCCTTTGTGGAAATTAAGTAAAGTGTCAAAAAAGATATGCAAATCAGCACGAAATGCTGATCCATTTTTTTTCACTGTATTTATGGCGGGAGGACTCATTTTAACACTAAAATAAAATTGCACTAACGCATGTGATGCTGCTTGCATTCTGTTCATTCGCTTTGTTCCCATGCTTCAGTGAGAGGATTTGTACCCACATGCAATATATGTGATGTATCATAATAGGGTAATTTTGGCCCTTTCGTGTAAGAGGCATAATGCAAAATGCTGGAAATTAAATAAATTATGTTGGTGTAATTGAAATTTCTCCAGGGCCTTCTTAGTACCACTCTCCCCCAAAACGCTTACTTGTTGGACCTTTTTGTAGGGTCATCCCAGAACATATTTGCCTTCCTCCTGTATTTTTTTCTGACCTGTTGTTGTTGGTTTTATGACTCTGGGCACTTTACCACTGCTGACCAGTCCTAAAATGCATGTGCTCTCTCTTGTAAACTTGATAAGATTGGTCTACACCTGTTTGGCGTATTTAATTTACCTGTAAGTCCCTTGTACAGTGGTCTTCCATATACCCAGGGCCTGCAGCTTAAATGCTACTAGTGGGCTTGCAGTGCTGCTTGCGCCACACACCGAAGTAGCCTTTCACACCTGTCTCAGGCCTTTGCTGCTGCAGGGCCAATGCGCGCAGTTTACTGACACAGTGACGTAACACGCAAAATGGTTGCTGCGTCTGAATCTCCCCTTTTACTACATATAAGTCACTGCTAAGGTAAGCCCTAGATAGCCCTATGGGCAGGGTGCTGTGTTGGTAAAAAGTAGGATATGTGCCTTAACTGTGTGGCATGACCTGGGAGACACGGCGTTTACATCGCATGCGCTACAATGCATGCGATTACATCGCAGTCGTTACAACGACTGCGTTGTTACAACGCAAGCCATTACATCGCATGTCATTTCTACAACTTGCTGTAGTGGGTGCGCTAAACTAAGGAATAATATCATTTACTATTTCAACACCTTCCCTACTGTTCCACACGCTGGAGTTGGAATAGTAAATTATACTATTCCTAAGTCCAGCACGCCCCTTACAGCAAGTTATAGAAATGCCTTGCGATGTAATGGTTTGCGCTGTAACGCAGTCAGTGTAACAACTGTGTTGCAATCGCATGCGTTGCGTTGTAGCGCATGCAATGTAACATCGCATATTCATATCCTGATAGTGACAAACAGCCTATTTGGTTTCTCACTGCTCTGAGGCTTCCCTTTCATAGGTTTGCATTGGGGGTCCCCTGATATGTGTTTTAGTGGTAATTTCTGATATGAGAGGGGTGGCATGACCATGATTGGTATGCTTGAAATAGTAGTGATGAAACCTGCTTATTGGTGAAAGCGGATTTGTCATTACTATTTTTGAAATGACACTTTTAGAAGTGGTCTTTTCAGTGTGTTTATGAGTCTTTGTTCCCTGCTTGTGCATTCACTGTCTGGTTTTGACTGAAAGGAGAGAGGGGATGTGCATTCACTCTAGACAGTCACAAGGGGGGCCTCTCCTGGGTGACTCAGCGCTAGGTTGAATAGACCGTGGCTGCATTTATGTCTTTGTAATGTTAGTAGATCACACATGGGCAATTTTAACTTGCTACTGGTTTAGTCACTTCCTTGCAGATGTTGAAAGTCTCCCCACATCGACTTGGGGCATGCCTTTTTTGCTGTCCCGGCAGCTGCCCTGTACTTCCTAATATAAAACCTTAGTGATTTTGGCTTATTCATTTCATTTTTCACCAGGTGATTTTTGTGTCATTTGTTTATAAATTTGAAGTTTATTTGGTTGTTTTTTTATTAGCTCTGAGTGGTGCAAACTTCTTCGATGTTCATTTAATATCTAGGTAGAAATTTCTCAAAATGAAATCTACAACTATCTTTCAACAGGGTAACACTCCCAGTTATGCCTTTATACTTCTTTATTCACTGATTGAAAATATATTTTGCAAAGTCAATGAAAATACAACTTTATGAGTAGCTAACTTGAAGAGTAGTTTAATGTAAGAAATTGATTTGGATTAAAGTTTGAATTTCATGAGCTGATCCAGTACAAAATACTCAACACACAAAGACTATGGGGATTACTGTAAAAGAGTAATTTGATGTAAAGTGTAGTTTATGAGTTTGAATGTCATGAGTGTATCAAATGCATAATAAACAAAGAATCTGGGGATAGTTCGCAAAGGATTGGTAAATAAAAAAATGTGTAAATTTACCTCAGCTATTTTGGTTTTCAAGTATTTTCCAAATAGTTTTGTGAGTTGGGAAGGCCCTGGAATCCGCACCGGATTTCAATGCATGGGTAATTTTCTTGGCCATCTGCGGAGACTAAAATATGCCCTGGTGTTTTTCAATGTCGCACTGATGCTGGTCCTAGAGATAAAGTCAGACTGTGGGGCAGCACGACACCACCCAGGGGCAGCAGTGGGCACAAAATATTGACTGGTGTGTGCAGGTTGAAAAAGCAGTGTACCAGCAGCGTAAGTGCCCCCGGATATTTGAGAAAGTTTAGAACCACTGGAGAGACCTCAGAGAACACAATTCATTTCATTCAACGGATTGACCACGCTCCTGTGGCCATATGGCCAAAAAATCGCAGATTATGTCGTGGCCAGAAACACGATTATGACTTTATACTATACCTGTACTTTCCTGGTCTTAGGAGGCTGGATATGTCTGCATTGGCCTCTCTGCTATGAGCTCATGTTTATGCCACCTCTTATCACACACATTTTAGAGGTCGCTACCGGGGTTGACGTCACTGTATGTTGTTGTTTTAACAGGAAAAATACTAAAGATTTAAAAAAAAAAATTTAAAACGTTTAGTGAGTTGGGTGCTTCCATGGTTACCCTTTCTCATCCTTGGCACAAGGACAGCAGAACAGTTCTGCCTTTTTCAGCATAACTTTTTCATAGGAACACAATGATGTCCCCGGACTACAGTCACGCTTTGCTTGCTCTTTTACCGCCCAGTTTTGAAATAGCAGCAGCTTGCTCTAGTGAATGTAACCCTCTGTGATCCAGGCATGAACTACACAGTACCAGGGACTAGCTGCCCTCCAACTATGGAGCAATCTTTAATCTGCGAGCACAATGGGCCACATTTTTACAATTACCCAAAAAAGAGTCCCTCCAAAGAGACAAAATAGAGATGAAAAAGCAATAACACCAACCTCACTGTGGAAGGGAAAAGGTTTTTATTTTAAGTAACCCTGACCCACCAGGGTTACCCCTTGGTGGTATGCTTCATCATAGCCAAATCTGACCAGAACTCGCATACGCTGCCATCCACGGAGGATGCTATAGTCTCCTGCACCGGACTTTCTGACTGTATTCGTCCTTCATTTTAAATCAGATATTCACGAGGGGAGCCATACAGGCGCCTGCACGTATGAGATGCCTTAAGAATGATCAATCTTCATAATAAAATTGGATCAATAAGGATGTCCCCTTTTCCATCCCCCTCAACAGCACCTACCAAAACTTCTGAATTGATGGTTATTTTATTTCACAATAACAGCAGTAACAGTACATGTAGGTTTACTGAGCTAGCAAGTAACTTAACCTCCATTCATTGTCTCACTGATTCACTGTCAGATTACTGAAAGTACTGAATAAGGTGGTGTCTCTAAACCATACATGGCTTCCTGTTGAAGGCCCATCGCCGAAATGCACTTAGGATACAGATTTCCAGCCGCCATGACAATTATGATCATTGTTTAATGAAATGAAGTGAATTTTCCATTGTACAATCCATGTTTCCTCCATCCACAAAAAAATAGATAATCGTTGTATGTAATCTCTGCATATAATATTGTGTATAAACAGACACTGTGTGAATGTATTAGTATTTCTAAATATTCACCGCAGGAATAATGGTTTAGTAAAGATGTATAATGAATTAACGTATATTACCATTGTGCAAATGATGATACTATTTGGAGAGGATAAATGTTTAATTTTCTTTCTCCCTTCTTTTTACCCCCAAAAAAGAATATTGTTTCTATATGAATGAAAAATATATTTTTGATATTTAACACATGGGTGTGTGTGCATATTGCCTGTATTAAAAGTTATTTAGGTCCACGTTTTATGATTACATTTCCTAAAGGTTTTTCTCACATGTGAAATTTATACCCTGATTTAGGAAATTCGTTCAGGGGTACCCCTTTTTTTGCAAACATGCTTCATCATAGGGTTCATCCCTAACCTGCTCTGGAAAGGGGAGTGCTACGACCAGCGGATACGCTGGAGCATTAGTTTTGTGAAGTTCCTATACACCTATGCTGGTTGAGATGGTATTGGAGTGGCTTCTATTGTGCATGAAATGTTCAAAATATCTAACTAGTGTGAAAAGGCTAATTTATTCACTCCCCTAGCTGATATGATTAAAAGATGGGGATATTGGGAAACTACGAGGGTATATGACCCACCGTCTCCCTGGGGAACTAGTTTCAAGCCCTAACCCAAGGCTTTTCTTCAGGACCGAAGGGGTTTGCTCCCACTCCTATAGTCAACTGATCTCTAAGTAAATAGCAAATAAAGAATGCAAAATGAAGAATGAAAATAAAGGATAAGGATACAGCACCAAATTAGTCTGTTCTCAGTTTTTCTAAATCACTATAGAGGTGTTGGAAGACAAAGAAGATTCATTAAAAATATGCACAGCCCATGGGCATTATAAAAGATTTGTTCTTCATGCGTTCTAATAGTGAGTAGTGATGTATTTCTCAAAAGCACATGAGCACACTGTGAAATGTGATAATGAAGAAGGAAAAACATGGCCATACAAACCACAAAACACACACTCATATCGTACAGGATCCCTACTGCAAACCGTACATAACTATGAGACATTACGTACATGAAAGCGACCATATTCAGGCCTCGATCGGGGAAGAAGGGACGTCTTTAGTCAGACCCCGTGGGTTAAGAAACAAAGGGCCATATTATCAAGCAAGGGCAATACATTATCGCTGCTTTTAACGGCAGGAAACTGCCGCTAAAGCGGCGATAATGGGCTTGATAATATGCCCTTGTGAATTCACATAGAAGCCCAGGTTCTGGTATTAACCTGGACTTCTATGGGAATTCACAAGGGCATATTATCATGCCCATTATCCCCGCTATAGCGGCAGTTTCCTGCCCATAAAAGCGGCGATAATGTATCGCCCTTGCTTGATATTATGGCCCAGAGTTCCCCCTTCAGGATGCCGAGGACGAGAAAAAAAATCAACCATTCAGGGATGTTCAGCAGACCTGGTAATGTTAATTTGCACTTACTTCACCAAGGCTATTTCCTCACTGGGGGAAAAAATCAATTTGCCCGTTGTTCCGGAGATACCGGAGGGGCGTGGCGGGTGCTTCTTATGCGTGGATGGGAAACAGCCCTCAGCGTCCTAGTGGTGGTAGCTGTGTTAAACCTCTAACCGGCTATGGGAGTGTAATTCTCACTTCCTGTTTTACCCGAGGTGCACTCAGGGAATCTGGATTTGCGCCTCAGCTGTCTAATACTCATTGCGTGTTCAGAGTCTGCTCCTTTCCCCTCTACCTCCCCCTTTGTTTTTGTTGGTTTGACAATTTTAGAAAGACATCCAAGTTCTTAGAAGCAGATTGAACATATCTACTTGTCAATGCAGTGGCGATGTTTTCAGCACAATTACTGGGCCAGATACCATAGAGGTGAGGTGACCGGATTATTCTGAGTTTGCACGTAAGGTTAG
This sequence comes from Lissotriton helveticus, assembly GCF_964261635.1. Classification (NCBI taxonomy): domain Eukaryota; kingdom Metazoa; phylum Chordata; class Amphibia; order Caudata; family Salamandridae; genus Lissotriton; species Lissotriton helveticus. The sequence goes on from NC_136059.1 coordinate 254,832,182, forward strand.
TGTCTCACTCCATGTTGTGAGACCACCATGAGTCTAGCACTGGGCTTTTATTTTGGAGCTGTAACCAAGAGTTGCTTCCACTGAACTGATTGGGCCTACTCGTTTGATAACAATGGTTCACAACCCCTGCAGAAAAGCACAGGCCTGGCATGAGAAAATGGAGCCCTAATAACGTGAACCTAGGTTGCACTCAAGCTGTATTTAATCTAGGTGAAAGCAGCATGATTGCTGCACCTCATTCCTAATATCTTCGCCCCCAATGTAATTTAAAAAAAAAAAATATATATATATATATATATAGGTGAAACCCAGACGCCAGCTGTCTAATCAGCACAGGGAGTTAAGCACTTATTGCTGTATTCGTAATTTACTTAAACATATCCACTATTTTGGGTATATATATATATACCCAGATAGTGGATATGTTTGGGTAAATTACGAATACAGCAGTAAGTGCTTAACACCCTGTGCTGATTAGACAGCTCCGTGAGTTAAGCACTTATTGATGGCGTCTGGGTTTCACCTGCAGGTCATGGGTTTGAATTCCAACAAGACCAACTCAAGTTTAAATCCTTCTGAGATGGATGAATTCAATATTATTAAACCGGGTAATATTAATCTGCTGTTGATAGTGCCTAGAAAGGGCTACGCTGCAGTTTTAAACGCTCCCCAAATATACGCTATTAACATTGTGAATCAGCGAGAATAGCTTAATTGTGAACGCGATTGAAAACTCACAGCAATCTAACGGAAGATAGAAGGGCCCGACGAAGAAACATAATTATCCATGTTTTGACCAGCCTTTCAGATATTTTGTGAAATGCTTCACACAAAACTGGAGTCTACCCGCTCAATTTTTCTTCTAGACAAATAAGTAAGGTGCTCGATGATACCTGATTAATATTAAATCATTATAAGAAAACCTGTGCATTTTGATCACGGTAAAAATATTGACCAACACTTTTTGTCTACCCGAATCTTATTAGACTTAATACTCAAACTGGCCACTAGATGTCACTGCTGCAGCGCTGCCACCTTCTGCCACCATCTGATATTTCCTCGCGGAGGCTCTTTGATATACTCACAGACCAACAAACGGTACCCATGTCTCATTTTGGAGACCTGATACGAGCGTCGGACATATATTATAGCCGGTAGCACTTATTTTATGTGTTCTCATATTTTTTTACTAAGCTGGTATTCGTGAGTCGCGATGTTGGTGGTGGCAGGTGGCAGCATTTGGTTGTTTGCCGAGTGGTGCAGGTGGCCCGAGGCCTCCCGGTAGGTCTTATGGCTCGATTCATTGTGAGAAAGGGGTGCATGTTGTTATGTTTGTTTGCTGGGCGCATTCTGGAAAAGCCTGGCGTTTAGTTATTTCCTGAATCCTGAATCCGTTTCGAGACAGTGAGCAAACAACTGCATTTCATTGAGCTGCCGAGTCCTTTTACTGTGTCTTTCCCTCATCATACCAGCTGCGGAATGTGAACTTGAGTTTAAATGGCCAGATCAGCAGACTATGATGCTTCCAGCGACCTAGGCGGGTGGACATCCCGCGCGCATCCCTGTACACTGCTCGAGGTGGGCAGTACCTGTTTATTTATTTATTTATTTATTTATTTATGCATTTTTATATAGCGCGGACTTTACCCGAAGGCGTCAGAGCGCTTCACATTAGGAACAGAAATGAAACATAATGAGAAACATTACAAAAGAACAGATTGCAAAAACATACGTTACTTACATAAGGTAATAGTGACAATTGTGAGCAACCAAAATACATGAGGTAGTAAAAACTGTGAGCAACCAAAATTACATGAGGTAGTAAAGGTAATAGTGACAATCGTGAGCAAGCAAAATACTTGAGTAAAAATTGTGAGCAACCAAAATACATGAGGTTGTAAAGGTAATAGTGACAATCGTGAGCAAGCAAAATACTTGAGTAAAAATTGTGAGCAACCAAAATACATGAGGTTGTAAAGGTAATAGTGACAATCGTGAGCAAACAAAATACTTGAGTAAAAATTGTGAGCAACAAAAATACATGAGGTAGTAAAGGTAATAGTGACAATCGTGAGCAAACAAAATACTTGAGTAAAAATTGTGAGCAACCAAAATACATGAGGTAGTAAAGGTAATAGTGACAATCGTGAGCAAACAAAATACTTGAGTAAAAATTGTGAGCAACCAAAATACATGAGGTAGTCAAAAGTGCACAAGAGGAAATGAAACTGACCTGCTCTCTGTGCCAAAAACGACGAACTGCTTATCTGCCCAAATCTTGAACCGCACTCCCTGGAGCTGAGGTCGGCTGGTGGGAGCGTTACTGCAATCGGCAGTTCACCATCTCGCTCTCAGCGCGACCCGCCCAGGTAGCAGTGCATTGGTTGTGTCCACGAACAGCCCACCGGGGGACTGCGAGGCCCAGAAACCACCGCTCCTTGAAGCCGGCGCCTCTTCCCCCGGCGGCCACGCCCACTGATTGGATCCCTGCCTTATAACCTTTCGCGACACCCGCTGCGCGGGTGCCGCTCACTGACCTGCTCTCTGTGCCAAAAACGACGAACTGCTTATCTGCCCAAATCTTGAACCGCACTCCCTGGAGCTGAGGTCGGCTGGTGGGAGCGTTACTGCAATCGGCAGTTCACCATCTCGCTCTCAGCGCGACCCGCCCAGGTAGCAGTGCATTGGTTGTGTCCACGAACAGCCCACCGGGGGACTGCGAGGCCCAGAAACCACCGCTCCTTGAAGCCGGCGCCTCTTCCCCCGGCGGCCACGCCCACTGATTGGATCCCTGCCTTATAACCTTTCGCGACACCCGCTGCGCGGGTGCCGCTCACTGACCTGCTCTCTGTGCCAAAAACGACGAACTGCTTATCTGCCCAAATCTTGAACCGCACTCCCTGGAGCTGAGGTCGGCTGGTGGGAGCGTTACTGCAATCGGCAGTTCACCATCTCGCTCTCAGCGCGACCCGCCCAGGTAGCAGTGCATTGGTTGTGTCCACGAACAGCCCACCGGGGGACTGCGAGGCCCAGAAACCACCGCTCCTTGAAGCCGGCGCCTCTTCCCCCGGCGGCCACGCCCACTGATTGGATCCCTGCCTTATAACCTTTCGCGACACCCGCTGCGCGGGTGCCGCTCACTGACCTGCTCTCTGTGCCAAAAACGACGAACTGCTTATCTGCCCAAATCTTGAACCGCACTCCCTGGAGCTGAGGTCGGCTGGTGGGAGCGTTACTGCAATCGGCAGTTCACCATCTCGCTCTCAGCGCGACCCGCCCAGGTAGCAGTGCATTGGTTGTGTCCACGAACAGCCCACCGGGGGACTGCGAGGCCCAGAAACCACCGCTCCTTGAAGCCGGCGCCTCTTCCCCCGGCGGCCACGCCCACTGATTGGATCCCTGCCTTATAACCTTTCGCGACACCCGCTGCGCGGGTGCCGCTCACTGACCTGCTCTCTGTGCCAAAAACGACGAACTGCTTATCTGCCCAAATCTTGAACCGCACTCCCTGGAGCTGAGGTCGGCTGGTGGGAGCGTTACTGCAATCGGCAGTTCACCATCTCGCTCTCAGCGCGACCCGCCCAGGTAGCAGTGCATTGGTTGTGTCCACGAACAGCCCACCGGGGGACTGCGAGGCCCAGAAACCACCGCTCCTTGAAGCCGGCGCCTCTTCCCCCGGCGGCCACGCCCACTGATTGGATCCCTGCCTTATAACCTTTCGCGACACCCGCTGCGCGGGTGCCGCTCACTGACCTGCTCTCTGTGCCAAAAACGACGAACTGCTTATCTGCCCAAATCTTGAACCGCACTCCCTGGAGCTGAGGTCGGCTGGTGGGAGCGTTACTGCAATCGGCAGTTCACCATCTCGCTCTCAGCGCGACCCGCCCAGGTAGCAGTGCATTGGTTGTGTCCACGAACAGCCCACCGGGGGACTGCGAGGCCCAGAAACCACCGCTCCTTGAAGCCGGCGCCTCTTCCCCCGGCGGCCACGCCCTCCTTCCGTCCTCCATATCTAGCCAGTCTCTAACGTGCCGCGGGTCGCGCCGCGGGTCGCAGCCCGGGGCGAAGACCCGGGCAAAGACTGGGCCGTTTTAGGCCGTTAGAGGCTGGTAGAGACTGGACTGGGCCATCCCCCTTGACCCCAATATTATTCTTTGATCCACTGTTATTAATAGTAATATTCTCATGACTTACCTCATCCCCACAACCTAAAACGAATAGCAATGGTTCTTACGAGAGGGAATAAACCTAAAGCTAAAGTCCCCAGCGCTGCAGGTAAACTGCTAGGTCCCATGGATGACTTCCTAGCGAAGGCAAACACGCTCATAGACGAAAGCATAACACTCATTGAAGAAAGGGTCTCTCTAGATCTGGCATTCGCTAAAAGATCCTCATTAGGATCTCTGGCGGAAGCCAGATCTCCAGTGCGTGGAGCCCCAAACGCTGAGTTGGTTCCAACTAGAGAGAGACGCAGTCTACCAAATACAGTAGACCTGTCGGTATCTCAGCTAGCGGACTCCCAACTCAGCTTCGACCTAGAAAAAACCCCCGAACTGCTTCCAACAACTACTCCAGAAATCTCTTCGTCAGAAAAAAGATTAGAAAGGGGTAGGAGGGAGGGAGCAATTAGTAAGAAAAGGGTACTAAGAAACCCAACTACCCCAGAAAACCTGGTAATAACATCAAGTATCCCACAAATCCAGGATGATAGGGCGACACCTGTCGAGATCCTAGTGTCAGTCCTTCAGGTAGAGAAGGACCCATCCTCCCCGATAGTTTTGGACCTTTACGCCACAAAACAAACCCTAGTGGATCTGAACGCTGTTGAGGCTCAGGAACTAACACTCTCCAGCATAGCTAATGTAGTCAAACATGCGCTACAACCTTTAGAACATCGGTTAGCAACCCTAGAACTGCAAATTTCCAAGCTTCTAAAAAATAATCAGTCATTTCTACCATCATGTCCCCAAAATCCATTACAAAACAATAGTAAAAAACCAATAAGCTCCAATGCATCAATCACCAATTCACCTCTACCCAACCCACAACATAAGACTCTCAGGATAACTACTTCAAATATGTTGACTAACAATAACACCTCAAACTCAACTAAAACAACAAAAACTGTAGTAGCTCAAAGCTCTACCAGCAACCCACAGCAGACCACCGTTTTGATTTCCCCAGCTGTGCCTGTGACAACTGTGCCCGCTACTACTGCCGCTACTCCAATGGTACCGAGCAGTATAGCCAACAAAACCTCAGGGAAAATCACGCATAATGCAACAACAAAAACTATACCCCCCCCGCCTGCACCACCAAAAACACCTGCGGGCAGGCCCAAGAGAAACACTGCGGGGAATCTTGGCCCACCAAGATTCTCAGCAGATTTCCCTCCAGAGGCCTCACCCTATGTGGCAGTCATGGCTGGAGTGCCAGAACTAATAGATCTTACCCCAGAGCCGGTCTGGTCCCTGAAAAATAAAGTTCAGCACTGGCTCCAGACCAACCGCCCAATTCCATCCTCCTGGCGTGGTAGAATCAGATCCGTAGCCAGGGTACCATGGGTGGGCAATACCCGAAAAACCATTCCCGGTGACTGCATTACAATCACTTTCGAGGACTCTCGAACAGCGGATTATGTCTGTGCCTGGGAAGACATCACACCAAATGGAGGAATCAAGATCAAGTCCCTCCCCTTTTTCTATCCCTTCAGGCAAATAGACAGATATATACAGGAGCAAGAGCCCCCTTGGTCTGTCCCATTTCCCAGGCAGGTTGACTTTCCAAATTCTACTTATAATGGCCCTCATAACCAATATGAGCCAGACTACTCCTGGCACCCAGCGAGACAGCGCCGCCAGGGAGAAAGGTGGGACGACAGAAGACCTTATACACATTGGCCCCCACATAGAGACCAAACACGATGGGACCCATGGCAAAACATCCCACTAAGTAATAGGTTCAGCGGCCTTGAAATGGTCGACTGACCACCAATAGAAATTCCTCCCATTGATATCGAATTATCTCCCCCTTTGCAGCCCAATTTCACCGTCTCGCCTACTACTAACAACAACACAATAATTCCAGAAGCAGAATTTATTGATGACCCTTCATTTCTCATAGCTTCCTATTGGAACATCGCGGGCCTCCGAAATAAAATCGAGGATGGCTCTGCGCAGAAGTTTTTAGCCCCATGTCAAATAATTTGTCTCCAGGAGACATGGTCCGTAGAAGAACTCCATCTACAAGGTTACAAAACTTATAATGTTCCAGCCCTAACTAGTACAATGGGCAGACCAAAAGGTGGGTTAGCCATCTATATCTCAAATTCCCTACCTCTTAATAAAGTGGCCACACTTTCTCAGGACACTAACCATCAAATCTTATCACTCACTTTTCCTAACAAAGACACTATTATCCTGACTAACACATATAATAATCTATCGGAAGAAAACTTTATAATTCTTCTTACTACCATAACCGATAAACTAAAACAAGTACTCCATCAGAGCCCTGCAAATAAAACAACCCATTTAATGTGGGGAGGCGATTTCAATCTTCATCCTTGCACTTCATCCATCCCAATTTACTGTGTTGTGGGATCGTGGACGACTTTAATGTTCCACTAGCACACCTCGCACACTCTAAACTGGGAAATTTAATTAACATCGCCCTATCAGATCTGGATCTCCAGATTGCAAATCATGTAAAAGCAGATCCAAATGAATTCATACCGACCTATGTGGGTAGAGGACATAGGACAACAGTAGACTTCATATTTCTCTCCCAAACCCTAATGTCGACATTTAAAGATTTTGAAGTCATTGTCACCCCCCTTAGCGATCACGCAGCTTTAAGACTAACCATGCCTATGCCTGCCAACCTTTCACGTAAATCAGAGATGGCGACCACTCTCAGGCAGAACAAGATAGAGGTCGGTAAACGTAATGGACTAACAATCAGATGGGCTAAAATTAACCCATCTGACATAATGAAAAAATTAGTAACGCAGTCCTACTCAAACATAATGAAATGCCTGGATCTCACAACTAGCCATAAAGAAGTCCTGAGAAATTTTAATCTAATATTAGAAGCTATAAAAGATCTGCTTACTACAAAACCTAAAACAAACCGCCCCTCAAAACCAAAGTGGTTTAATCATAACTGCACAGCGGCCTTATCAAAGCTGAAATCCGCTCTCAAAAATAATCCACGTGATGCGGCTCAAATCCACTTGCTTAGGCGCCAATACATAAGGGAAAGAAAGCTGCGAACTGCACAACTAAAGCAAAAGCTATGGGATGATCTTCACCATGGTGCAGTCTCACAAAACAGTGAGCTTTTCTGGCGCACGGTTAGAACCCCATACCTCACAGACAGAGAGACCCCAAAAATAGAAGTCGCTATCGACGAAAACACCTGGGTCTCCCACTTTGAGGAAATTTTTAAGAATACCCATCCAACAGAATCCCCTCTCCCCAAGGTAAATTACCCTATCCTGGTCCCTTTTGATATCTCAGACCTTTTAGACGCTCTGCAGAGTAGTAAAACAGGCAAGGCACCAGGACCCGATGGGGTCCCGGTGGACCTTTTTAAAAGTAATCAAGATCTCTGGGCCCCCATTTTAACTAGAGTATGTACAGCAGCAGCAAGTGAGGGAATCCTAACATCCTGGACAAAATCAATAATGGTCCCCATTTTTAAAAAGGGGGACCGACAAGATGCAAAATGCTACCGGCCCATTTCACTGCTGGATTCTCTCGGGAAAGTAGTGGGGAGAGTGATTCTCGAGCGCCTCCAGCAGTGGACTGAGGACCGGGGCATAATTTCGGATATCCAATTCGGTTTCCGGGAAGGTTTTGGTACCTTAGAGCAGGTCCTTAACCTTACCCTAATAATGGGGAAATATACACAGGCCATCCCTACCAAGATATATATGGTCTTTGTTGACCTCTCCGCAGCTTTCGACTGCGTCTCGCACAGAAAGCTGTGGAGGGTCTTGGCTCAACTGGGAGTAGATCCACCCCTTTTAGATTTTCTCAAAGAGCTTTACACTGGGGCCACAGCCAGAGTACGCTTCGGCGTCAATGGTGAGTTGACGTCCCCGTTTAGCGTAGGGCGTGGGGTCAGGCAGGGATGCGTCCTGGCCCCCTTCCTCTTCTCACTCTATACCAACGGCTTGGAGGAGGAGATGTTGAGGGGGGCCCAGGACCTCCCACGCATAAATCGCCGCCTGATCCCAGCCCTGCTCTACGCGGATGACGCTGTCATCTTAGCGCGAACACCCAAAGAACTTCAGAACGCAGTGAACAGATACACGTCCTTTATGGGCAACTTAGATCTAAAAGTGAACGTAAAAAAAACGTTCGTAATGACTGTTGGCAGACACCGAAAAAGAACCTATCCAATAATCCTCAATAAGCAAAAACTTGAACCTACCTCACACTATCCCTACTTGGGGGTTATGATAGATGACCAACTCGGCTGGAAGCAAGCAGTGAGCACAAGGGCACTTTTATTTAGGAGATCAATTGCAGCACTAATAACTTTCTCCCAGAAATTAGGCAAGAGGCCTCCAGTAGAGCTCCTTAAGATTTACCACGCCAAATGTCAGGCAATAGCAACATATGGTGCAGGAGTCTGGGGGTATACTGATGTGAGCCCTATTCAGAGGGCGGAAAACACCTTTTTAAGATTCTTGTTAGCCACCCCCAAAGGCACCTCAATTTATGCAATGCACCTAGAATTAGCCATACCATATCTAGAGGATTTAATTAAAATTGAACCTCTGATGCTGTGGCGTCGCATTTGGAAATCAACTAAAAACGCTCTGACTCAAGCCATCATCACAGATTCAATGAATATGGACAATTCTGTAAAAATAAAGTGGCTCCTATATGTTAGGAACTTTTTTACTGATTTAGGCCTTGAGAACTACTATTCAGACCCGACATCTATAACGGACATTTCAAAAAAAGTTCTTAAACGACAAGCATTATGCCATTTGGAGTCGTTAAGACTCGCTTCCAACTCGACAAAAACGGCAGTGATCCATTCAAATATGATCCAAGTAGCCTTTGTCATTCATCCGTACTTAGAACTTCAAATGCCAACTTACGAGAGAATGCTTATTACAAGATTTAGGCTAAATATATTCTTTAGGATGGTCACTTTCCCGTCACAAAACTGTTGGGAGGCCATACTCCCGCCTTGTCCGTGTGACGGTATATCAATGCAGTCGAATTTGCACGTGATCTTGCTTTGTAAATACCACCAAGCCCACAGAAAGATCTGGCTTTTACCGATTTTAAAATCTTGGGGATTGCGACAATGCAGACCTGCTCTTTTAAGACTGCAAATGTTGGAAACACCAAATGTCTGTTATTTTATTAGCAGTTTCTTAAAGTGTATCATGAAACACAGAATGAATCTTTAAAAATCTTGTCAGTGTGAGAATAAGCGGTACTTTGCACATTTTTGATCAACTTTTCTCCTTTTAACTATGAAATGAATTTTATCAGAAATATATGTAATAAGTGTATTTTTACTGTGTTTGCTATTTTGTGTACTTTTATGGTTTTTCCACTGTGAACAAGCCGAATAAAGATTTTATAAAGAGAAAACAGAGTATAATTTGAGGTATAGTCCTGTGAATAGGCAGAATGTCTTTTGCACAATAACTGGGAGGAGAAGCCGAGCGCACATGCTAACATCTGGATGCAGGAAGCAGAGAGAAGGCTGAGGCCTACAATGGTGGGAGAAAGATAAAATGAAAAGCTTAAACAACATGTGTCTCCCAGCTGAATCAATTGTGCTGGGAACGTATTCTGCAGCTTGAAAAGAGTTCCAGTATCAGCTGGCGTTAAACACATTTTCCTTTCATGATGCTATTGCTAATAGCAGCCAATGCACTCGCCTGCATAGAAGAGGCATTAAACCAATGGACTGCCCACAGACTGATTGGTTTAATGACCAGCCCTCCCCTGGAGATTTCCATCCTCTGCAGCCTGAGGAGGGAGTATCTCCCGAAGAAACTAGTTCTGACGCATATTTTTCGACTAACCTTTCATTACAATATCTCTTCTTGGTCAGGGGCTTTTTAAATGCATTATATCTGTACAGATCAATCAATAAAAACACTTAATTGACCATCTGTTAACTTTTCTTCTCAGAGTTGCCTTTCAGTAAAATGAGTCCATCTTGTACCTGTATCTGCCTCCTAAAAAGGATTGGACTTTAGTTGGGTCTTGTCCTCTTACATATGATATAGGTTGCTATTGAGTGTAGTTCTCAAGCCATTTTCAAGCTAGGCACTGAGTTAAGAAGCAATGAAATACAGATGTTCTGTTGCACAGATTTCTTGCATTGTCTTCCACTGACTGGTGGCCGAACTCCAATATTCTCTCACCCTGACTGCATCACGCTGTTTTGGAAAGAGAATATATTTTATTCAATCAGGTCCTTACTGTTTCTTCAGCTCGAAGTGTCTCACCCCCAACCATTTCCCGGCTAAACCTTTTCTGTATTTGGGAATCAATATGACATTTTAATAGAGCTACCAGAATCGAAGATGTGATGATTTCTCTGAACTAAACTTACTGCGGCCCTCAACTTCCCTGTGCAAATGCATCCTTTATGAGTGTAAATTAATGCGTGGAATTCAAAATCAAATTAGTCCTAATTCATGTTTTCTTTATACATTTGTATACATGCTAGAGGCAACCCACGAGTCATATTTGTCTGACTTTTACAAAAATGTTTGTGAATCGGTTCCTAATAGATCTGCTGTGCAGAGAAGTAGAGGGCCGATTCCATATCTGGCAGCAAGAAATGTGCTAGAAAGGCACTCTGTGATTTCAAACTATTGATTGCTACTAAAAACATAATTGCTCTAGCAGATATGGGAACTCAATTTCTAGCTACACTGAGATTCAGTAGATTGTGGGGATGCAGCGACTGTAAGACTTTTAGAAGTGTCTCATCTACTGGATGAACAGACATCTGGATTTTCCTCAGAGCCTGGATCCACTTCCTGGTTTAATGACCGGGGTCGCCTTTTCCCTGTATTTCCCAATCCACAACATCCTTCTTTACAGGTCAGACTCTAGTCAAGGAGGTCAGTCATTCAGGACTAACTGCAGGCCTCAATAGTGCCACAACACTCTCCTGCATGGACATTGAGTCCTCTTATGTCTTTTGCATGCAGATACAAGAGTATGTTACCATCTGTAAATCCAGCATTAAGCTGTAGAATTAAAAGGTTGGCAGTTTTGCATTTATTTCTAAGTTGAGTTTTCTCGTTTGGTGCATGATTTTAAAGAGTGTTGTTAATGGACATTTTCCAAGATTTGACAGATGCTGTAATTCCAGTCATGAACGCGCAGATTCACAGTTTGGGCAACTCTTCAGTGTTGACAGATGCTGCAGAGCTCGTCACCATTACCATGAATAATCAGTGGGAAATCTGCCATGATAATGGCAGAATATCCTCTATGTACCCCTTGACAAGACGGTAAGAGTAGAGACTGACAAAAACGGCAGCAAAATGTACAACCCCAGCCATATTTCCAGAGGATGGTGAATATGGGTGCAACCGATGTACCCCCTCATATGAGAAACATTTCCAGTGACTTCTAATATTGCAGGAATACTGGACATTTCCAGAAATGTGTGATAAAGTTACTGGTGAAACCATGTGTTTTTGTGTGATTATCCCCAAGTGGATTTATGTCTGCCATGCTATAGAAGTTGATAACCCTCAATCAGACGTACTTTAATTCACTGGAAGGATCAGCTGGAGAGAACTAATATGTATAATATTATTTATTTTCATATTCAGGGCACACACACTATGCATCTTGGTTACATAAAGAAAGAGAAACATTTTAGGGAATCCTTGGAAAGATAGTGTTGTTTTCACCCCAATATTATTGTGGTCATACTGGCGAGAGCTATTTACCCAGAAAGGAAATGTATCCTTTTTGGAGAAATGAAGTACCGAAAGGTCTCACTCACCCCTTCTCTAGTGAGTTACACTCGATTACACAAGGAGTGTTATGAGGAAGACAAACTTGTCAGAGAAGCTTTCATCTGCAGGTGATGATAAATGCAGCCTCACTTTTGTGCCCACAAAACGATACGCATACACAGTGCTTGGTGTTGTGCTATCATAACATTATTTATCGGTTGAGAGCTGAAAAATGCTGCTTGAGTGATGCTTGTGGGGGAAGACATGCATGGCATTTCAGAGTACAGTTTTAGATATAAAATGTATAGTGACCTCCGATGAGTGATGTGAATTTGTATCTATTTTTTATTTTATGTTTAATCATGGCCCAAAGTGATAATGGTTATTGTTTTGCTTGTTGTTATAGTGACCCCTGAGGAAGGGCAACTTCGGACCGAAATGCATTGGGTTTTTATACAAATAAAATACTGTCTTGGATGAGTTTGCGTTATTCGTGTTTTTGGTACGAGGTTCGGATGGCCCACCTTGAACACAAGAAAAACAGAAAATTGGCATTCCATTCCTCGTGTGGATGTATTGAACTCTGAAAAAGGTTTAGATAAATGTTCGTAAAGTTTTGATTAACAGGATTACATGAAAAAACTGGAATAATTATATGATCGCCACAAAGGCGCAATCAGCTGTGCATTTGGTTGGGGCGAGATGTCGCCCCATTTCTTAGAATATTCGTAGCCCACAGTTACGCCACAGTGACCCTAATAGCAAGACTGAGAGCATAGATGAAATCTTTCAATAAGTCAAACTGAAGGCACATAAAAATGAAAAAATGATAAATTCCAGATTCTTCTTTTCTTCAAATCTTTATTTGTCTTCAATTGAAATCATAATCAAATTTATATGGCAGATATTTTGGTCGCTCCTATTTTACTATACCTGACATGTTTTGTGTTTTTGCTGCTTTATCAGGGCTTAAGTTTTGATCTTGTACCTTCTCTCCTGGTATACACCATCTGTCAGGTGACATATTGACTTTTACTTAAATCTGCTTTCCTTATGAGAATTATCACATTCTAGTGCCCAGTGCTCAAATTTTCTAAAAAAAACAAAAAAACAAAGCGTTCCAAAATGAAAGTGTCTCAGTGGATTTATTACACACATCTTCCTTTCAGATCTGCACTGTCCAGGATTCAGCACTCCTTGATGGCAACAAACCTGCACTCTATCTTAAAACAAAACAGAAGCCCCAACATGAATCCAAAGAAATGGTAAACCTAACAGCTAGATTGGGAACTAGATCAAATCTTGCTGCACTTTTAAAAGGTTCATAGTTGTGGATCACGTGGAGCTTAATTGACTCCTTGATTCTACCTCCTAACATCCAACTTCTACCTGCCCATGTCCACCTGGGGGACATTTAAAAGAAGAGCTACACTTGTTTTCTTGGGGACATTACCTCATCCACCCACCTAAAGCATGTGAGGATCTGGCTCAGAACACGAGTACGCCGTCGTGAAGCAAGTGGAGCTAGAACAACCTATTCTTCACCCTACAAAACTCATTACTATATCATGTTCATAACTGCAGCTGATTAATGGAGTGTTACAAACTACCCCCTAAAGAGATTGCCAGCTTTCTAATTTCAAACCATCAATTATTGCACTTACATTTATCAATAAGGTAATTATCCCCTCTTAATGGTTACCATATTAAATAGTGAGATATTGCTACTTTGTTCCTGCTGGTGTGTCCTCTTTTTAAAGACTCACCATAATTAGGTGTAGATATTTTCAAATGCCCTGCACCTAAGGTATTTTTGTTTTGATCCACTGAATTTTATCAGGCCTTCCAAATTTTTATGAAACCTCAGTATTGTATTGGTTACCTTGTCAATTCAATAATAAATTACATTATTACTTCTCATTTGCGGGTATTTCTTTGAATTGACTCACTGCTGCATTTATATTTTTACTTATAGAACTTCTCAAGTAGAGGAAAAATGACCTAAATCGATATCCATCTTGTCTTCAAGATCTGTTTAAATTCTGCTACAAACGAACCATCTACTACTCACATGCAAATCTATTTTAAATTAAAAGCCATGAGTTTCTCAGCTTTACATGTATCTAAATTAAATTCTAGAAGCATCTACGTCAGCCACATTTTTCTAGTCTTCTACAATCTCTTTGAAGATCTTCTCTGTAGTAATTCACAATATTTTGTGCCACGTACATCTTTTACGGGACAATATAGCAGATAAGTCAAATAATACCTGTATCAGCTCTGACCACGCGGGTACCTCGCCTAATTTGTTAAAACCTTGTGGAAGTACTTTTGTCTGGTCCACACAACATGCATACAATTTAACTTTCTAGAACAGTGCTACACAAATATTTTAATACAATGGCCAAATTTTTAAAATTACAAGGTTTTTTTAATGGAATGACAGCTACTATTTGTAAATGTCACAACCTTGACCACATCCAATAACATACTGTGGCCTAGACATTCATGTGCCCATATAAGTGGTAGGTGATGAACTACATTGGAGTATGGAACTTGAACACTTTTCAGAGTGGAGGGCTGGTCTGTGGTATCCATTCACCAAAATCACAAGGCATCTGAAAAATATTGGTGTTGATTCAGTGATTTTAACAAATTTGAGAAACCAAATTTGTAAAGGAGTATGGGATAAGGCCTTATGTCCATTTCGTGTCACAACGAGGTCTAGTGGTACATTCTAGACTCCATATACATATATTTTGCAGTTGTATATAGCACGAGCACAGTCCAAGTGCAATGAAGTGCTTTTAATGAGCACCAGATTAAATTACACAAGATCAGATTCATTTTATTTTAAGGCTAGGACATTACGTGATTTTCCCATATTTAAAGGATATTGATCCAATGCAGGGAGTATATCCTGGTTTTCTAGATCGAAAGTTGGCAACTCTGGCTGTTAGGCAACATTCATATTCCCCAATTTAAAGTCACACACACACATATGGTATGGTTGTTTACTTGGGAATACTGCAAGGGTTTGTTTTAAAATTAGACTTAGTGACATTGTTCAGCACCCATGCACTGGTGCACAAACATGACTAATCATTTTAACTGATACCCACATCCGGACCAGGATTTTTGCGACCCACCAAAAATTGCCCCCCCGATCCACAAGTGGATCATGGCCCACAGTTTGGGAAACGCTGTTCTAGATGAGTGTGTGCTCACTCTGTCCCAGATTTCTTTTTGGTGCATTTAGAGAAATATTCACAGGATAATTTTGGCACCTCTTTGTCCTATTTCCATTGAAACGGTTTCAGATATAGTTCCAATTTCATCGTACCATGGAATTAAAATTGTAATGCACGAATTTTGGCCATGCAGTTAAATCTACTGATTAGTTTATGTTCTGCTTAAAAAACAACCCCCTCTTTTTGGTTAGAATTTTTCTCATTCCCACGGATAACACAATACGTTCTTAAACACCATCCATCATTTGGCTACCGTGAAGTAGAAGTTCAAATTAAAAATCCAGTGGTGCCAGGCACAAGGAATAGTGACCAAGCATCCGGATATTACCGAAACAGGCATCCTAACACACAGACAGAATTCTGACATCAGCAAACGCCTACAAAACAATCAATTCAAGATTCAGTGACACACACAGAGGCAGACCCCAGATGTAAGGCACAGAACTCTGTAATTAAACAAAAAGCTGAAGGTTGGGATGTTGCAAAGCCTCTGCCACTGGCAATAATCCCTCAGGCTGCATTTCAGTCTGCAGCATTAGCCTGGAGAAACTTTCTCTGGAACAGGTGTCTCAAATATGTTTTTATCCAAAATCATACACAACTATCTCTGCTGATACATGCCTTGATTTTTTTAATTTTGTTTTTACTTCTATCTGTGGAACAACTGGGGGCTCACAGGGCTGTTCTATTGGGCCACAACTCTGAGGTTTTCATAGTGTTTATGTGGCTCTTGTTTCAGAGCTATGGGTGTCTTTTATGTGGAATAATTTATAGTTACCGAATAACTTTAGTATTTTCACAAATAAAGCTATTTTAACTTTCAGATAATCATACAATCCATTTAGTATTATGGGTTTTGTTACTATTGCTAGTGCTATCTTCCAAGCTGATCATTCATGGGCATTCATCACCGAGTTCCATATAGCACAAAGTATCTCTCTGAGTATTAAAGGACCGAGGCATCTAGTTATGAGGGAAATACTTACTGAAAAGACAACAAAAAATATATCTTTAGACCTGCAAACACATATGACTAGAACAATGCTGATGTATAGAATTAATGATGCCTTGGCTGTTGATGCAGTCTCTTCCCTAATGTAAATACAATTCTCTTTTTATTTTCTGAATGCATAAAGCTTCAAATAATAGGCCATGGTAATGTCAATAATGACATACGTGTGTACGTTCATGTTTTGATTAGTGTATGAACCCCTTTAGTTGTTCATCTATGCAACAGTTGATGGTGCTAATTTCTAAGGATAAGAATGGACATTGTGCATAATTTTATTTTGTGTAGTGGTGCTGTCCTACGAGGAATCTGTCTCATGGCATTATACCCGTCTTTCGAAGTCTATACCATTCATTCAGAGCCATCCACCCGAGTTACAAGCTCAAGGTGAAGGCGAGGACCCATCACACACAAGAGAGGGGGCCCTTAAGGCTGTTAAAGGCTCTCTAGCTGAGTGTAAAATGTTCTAAAATGAACAAGGCGAAACAGTGACAATAATTTGAAAGTTGGAGCAGAAGGCTTCACCAGCTATTATTGGCAGACAGACACTCTGTTGCCGTGGGTGGGGCCTCCAATATTCCATTTGTCTAATATAGCTTTTCATCCCGCTGCTGAGGGCTGCACCTGTCAATGGAGAAACTCTACCCAATCTATAGGTCTGAGCTATCTACAGGGCTATTGGAACACGTAACCCACTGAATGCAGAAACAGAAAGACACATATTGGAATACAATGCAACATTTTTTGTCTTTATTGGAGCTCCTCCAATTTTAATATTCTAGCCCGTTCCATGTGTCGGACGGCCCCCGGCCGTCCGACCTCACAGTGGGCGTGTGCGGAGGACGGCCGGGAGCCGTCCGAACCCCGCCCACTCATTAATTCTCCAGCACTGTGGCGGAATTCGCACCGCGGTGAAGGTGTTAAATACAGATATCATGGAAATATACCTGCCTTCTCAACCTTTTTCTTTTACAAGTAGTATGTTGAATACTCATTGCAAACATGAGTCCTAAGTAAAATTATTTTGCTTTTAACTTTATTCTCCACCAGTCACACTCATCACTGATTACTAAATGATTAGCAGCAATTTTTAGGACTCGCCGGAAAACCTGTTCTGACCATATTAAAAACTAGCAGTGGGCTTTGTGCCAACCCACTGCAAATGAATGGTTGGCTTTCTTGTCACTTTTATTTACCTGCTTTTTATGTGAAGGATTTCCTTCCTCTTCTTGTGTTTGTTCCTCTCTTGGAGCTTAGGTTTTTGCCAAACTTTTGATTGGATGACATATCTTTCCACTCTTCAAATTCAGTGAACTACTTTTTCCTTTTCCTTTAGCACTCTACGGAGGTGCATTTGTTTTATTTCTCTTACATCCAAGTGCTGCTTTCTCTTCACATCTCTCCCCTCACACTCAGAGTTGTTCCCCAAGCCTCCCAACTGGTCCATCAACGCACAGCAATAGGTATGTTTTTTGCCAGGGTTTGACTATAGATTAGACTTGATCAAGTCGGTTTTGTTTTAGCTCCTGCATTCCCCATGTCCATTAGAGCCCAGGCCTTGGCACAAAAAGGCAGCATTTATGGCACTAGGTGAGGGGCGGGCTCCTGCCCTCGCATATCCGGCATTTGAGGCAGTAGATGTACTTATAATGACTGAAAGGGGGATGTCTCTTCTCCTGGATCCCTATAAACTTCCTTCATGTGCTGCTGCTCAGCACCATATAGCTCTAGCATTTGGCATTTGTTTCGGATCCAAGTCAAGACAAAAGTAAATTAGACCTTAGCAAGTGTTTTGCTTTAAGTTCTGACACTTCCTACCTTTTATTACCCCTGGCACCTCCAATGAGATCATATGACTGAATCGGTGCTTTCTAAGTGAGATGGTGCTCTGTTCTTGGCACACTATTAATGTGGATAGTGCTAGCTCTAGTATTATCTTGCTGCTTGGTTAAATGTGGGCTCTCCTGGAGTCCACAGGTCCATATGTAATGTAGAATATCTCGCTGTCGGACTGTCTCTGACCACAACCCGATATTACTTTCATTAGATTGGGACACAGACGCTCCTCCAGTACCAGACTGGCAACTGCGTGTTGAGACCTTGGAGTGCCCTGTGTTTCAACACACTATTGGGGGCCATACGAAACTACTTTGTAGACAATGTAGATACTGCCACCTTGTCCCTGATTGAGTGGGATGCCTTTAAGGCAGTCATTAGGCGGCACTGTATTGCCGAAGTAGAGGGGGTAAGACACACACTAGAAGGGGAAGTAGAGACCCAAGTGATGCAGTTACAAGAACTCAAGTTAGCCAGACCCGGGAACACGTTAAAGCAACAGTTGTTAAAGAGCTGCTTGTGGTTCAAATTGAGAAGGTCTGCTGCTTCTATACCATGACTACTTGGTTCGCGCCATGCTGAATGTGATAAAGCAGGGGCACTGATGGTGTGAGTCGCCAACTCAACATCCAGGAGCTTATTAATCCTGGAGGTGGAATCAGAAGCACGTGAGCGCCTCTACAGACAGGGCAGCATTAACAGTAGATTTGAGGAGTACTATACAGTAGTATATGCCCCCCCTCCGGTATTGCCCGCCCAGGGTCCTTGACAAATTCTTGGGCCCAGTGAACTTACCGACGCTTGCATGTGTTGAGGCAGATGAACTGAGGGGATCTACGGGGGCGAGGGGGTGGTATCACTCTCCAGGAAGTTCGAGCTGCAATCATGGCCATAGCGTGAGGCAAGGTCCGTGGGCATCTGGCCTGTCAGTAGAGTTTTATGCAACATATGCATGGGAATTGGCACTGAAAATGGTCGCCCTCTATGCTGCAGCAGCTCAAGATGCAGGCCTCTTATCCGAATCCACTTGTGGAGCCCTGGTGATCCCACTACTGAAGCCTGGCCGCCCTCCCTATGATGTTAGGGCATACCGCCCTTGTCCACTCTTAATATGGACTAATAAATACCTAGCCGGATATTGGCCAGACGCCTATTAACATACATAACTAAATTAATCCATGCTTACCGCCCTGGGTTCATTCTGGAGCAGAAGGCAGCACTTAACATTCACAGGCTTCTTTCAGTCCTAGACGCTGAGTTCATAGATAAACTTAGGGCAGTGATAGTAGCGATAGACATTGAAAAAGCCTTTGACAGCTCACGTTGGGACTTCCTCTTTTGGGTGATGTCAAAGATGGGTTTGGGACCTGGGTTTGTCCTGTGTACTAAACTCCTATTCAGAGCCTGCAGCACTAGCCAGAATTTTTCTCCATCTCTTATGTAGTAGGGCGGGGAAAGACAGGGATGCCCACTTTCCCCATTGCTGTTTGCCATCCCAGTGGAGCCATTTGCTAGCACTGCACGCTTTGGGACGTCCCATCAAGAGTTGGAACTACAGGGCATTTCACACTATACAACCCTGTATG
This sequence comes from Lissotriton helveticus, assembly GCF_964261635.1. Classification (NCBI taxonomy): domain Eukaryota; kingdom Metazoa; phylum Chordata; class Amphibia; order Caudata; family Salamandridae; genus Lissotriton; species Lissotriton helveticus. The sequence continues at coordinate 254,851,832 of NC_136059.1, forward strand.
CAGACGATATGCTCTTGTTCTTACGTGATGTGGGTGCAGACCTACCAGGAGCAATATCACTACTGGACCACTTTGGGAGGGCTTCAAGCTTGGGCATTGATTGGGCGGAAGTCCCATCTGTTCCCGTATGTAGCGACGCCACAAGACCTACATGGACTTGTCTCGGCAGGGACATGCCTGAAATGTCTGGGTTGTAGATTTACCATGATTCCCGAGACCTCCTGGATAGAAACATTGGTGCGGCCATTAGGCACTCTGTGCTAGCGTAGACTTAAAAATTCTTTACCACTATCAGTGGTGAGACGAATTGCAGTGGCAAAAATGGTGGCTCACCCCCAGTCTCTGTATTTCTTTTCCACATTGCCTATTATTATTATTCCCTGCTGGATATTTCTGGACCTTAATTGCCTGATAATTGATCTTATCTGGGGAACAAGCAGGCGCAGAGTAGCGATGTCCATATTGTAGCACTGGAGAACAGCGGGGATGCTGGCGGCACTGGCCTAGAGGTCTATTGCTTAGCCGAGCAGCTGCAATGGTTCAACAAGTGGATTCATTCTCAGATGAACCCTAGGGGAGAAGACCCCTGCTTGCGTCTGACCTTTGGCGCCCTATTTCAGATCCTCTTGAATCCCGGAAAACCACTCCAGGAGGGCCCCGTGGCATTGCAGGTTGGTCGTTGATGCTGGTAGCGCCGCCTACATCAGACCCATACCCATGTACCTTGGCTGGAGCTGGTGGCTTGGGGTGGTGCATTGAGGGGGTTCGCAGACTGGACAGCACACAGGATGACCCATATAGGATATCTCTACAGAGATGGGGAACTTCTCCAGTTTGAAGATTTCTCTGCGACTTTCGAAATACCAAGAGTATTAATCTGGGCGGTGGCTGCGCACTGAGGGACCATTGGAGGAGTGGTACTGCTGAATCCCCTATTCATAAATGCTGCCAGACACACTGCACCATAACTGGGCATGTCAAAGCAGTTACATGTCTGTATCACTCATACAGGCTGATATTGTTACCCCATTAGGAGAGCTGCAAGAGAAATGGGATGGGGACCTCACACTCCAACTTTCAGATGGAATGGGTCAGGGAGCTAGCCAGCACATCAGCAGTATCTCGAAATGCTAGATTCAAATTGACTAACGTTTACTTTTTGCACAGGGCCTAACTCACCGTTGGTAAAATATATAGGTTCTACCAAGTGGCCGAGCCGTCCTGCCCCAGATGTGGTGAGAATGGTGCTGAAATGCTCCACATGGTGTGGACCTGCGCTCCTCTGATTGAGTTTTGGGGAGATGTGGTTGAATGTATTAATGAGATTACCCAGTGAATTATCCCCTGTACTCCAATGGCCCCCTTGCTTGTGGGGTACCGGCGGCGCTATAAAGGTTAAATTGTGACTGCAGTTGTGTACCTGGCTTTTCTCTTTGCAAAGCGAGAAACAGTAATGCATTGGAAATGCCCTAGACTGACCAAATGGAAAGATGACCTCCTTAAGTGGGCAGAATTCAAAAGTGCAGTATAGTTCCGAGTGGTGACGAGGGGGCGCAGTTCAATTGATAAGACCTGGGCGTGGAACCACCTGGTGGATTGTCTTAAAGAACCTAAGCCGGAAACCCCTGACTGTTCCCTGCTACCTGTGGGCAGTTTAGATGAGGAGTATGGCTGGATCCATCTGCGACTTCTACAGTACATGTTACGTGATTCTCTGAGAGAGGACTGAATGATCACTGAGAAAGCGTGGTGACATGTCTTTTACAAGATGACTTGGGCAGAGCCAGAGGCTTGGGTGTTGGGATGGGAGAGGTTCCAATATAGTTCACCCTTCACTGGTTACCTATGGAAAAATGGATCAAGTTTAAGGCACTGTGCATCGCCTTTAGAGCACTACATAATCTAGGCCCCGTTTATCTGACAGATCGCTTAAATCTCGTACACTCCGGTCCACTTCTCTAAAGCTGATGAAAGTACCTAACGTCGAACTCCAGATAGGCATCACAACTAGATTGTGGAACAAGGTACCAATAAAACTTAAAAACTCACCTGAACTGCTCTCCTTTAGAAAAGGCCTAAAAACATGGCTATATACTTTATAGCCTCACACCCAGTCTTAGAGCCTTCAGTCAAACCATTGGTATAGTCATGTGTTTATTTGCCAAGCGCCTAGACGCCTTAGGGTAGTAGTTGTGCTATATAAATATATAAGTAAATAAATAAATAGTTGGGAAGGGCCATTCCTTAAATTGCATTATGTGCATTCTGTCGATATTCTAAGATGTGTTGATTGCATGATTCATCATAATGGGCCGAATTACAATGTCAATCCGACAAGTGTCCGACCGACATCATAGCGGAATGGAGTTTGCCCTACCATAGGTCGTCAGTTCCAACCACTATGGGCGGTCGGAAGCATCCATTTTACATTTGCAGCTTGTGAGGCAGATGGAAAAGGGCGGCTCAAGCTACAATTGTAAAACAGATGTTTGCAAACATCCCTGCACCATGTGGCAGGCACCATGCGGTTGTGGAGTTTGTAGAGTGCCAAAACTCCTCTAGTTTTACTGGGGATATAGCACTCACTGTTTCTGTACGACAACCTCGCACATTACTTCTGGTGCAAAAGTCACAATGTTGCCTCTCGGATTCTCCCATCTTGGAGCATGAAATGCAGATAGTTTAGTGGAGCCCATCAGCCTGGTTGAGGGGCCTCAAGGACAGTTATCTTGTCCCTGCTAGTATTGGCTCTGCAATCCACTTCTGGGTTTTTCGTGTAATGCAGAGTACCTTTATTTCATTCTTCGGTTGTTGTGGCAGGCAGCGCATGCAGTTTCTGTAGTGTTAGTGGGACATGGTAAGCGACGCAGGTTTCATGGAGAGCTGGAGGCTGGAACCTTGCTCTTTCCTGGGCTGGCTGGTGTGTGTCTGGTATTTATGGTGCCAGTACATTGACAAATCTGGGCACAGTAAGCACCAGCACTAGTCCAGGGGGCGGCATGGGAGTCACAGTGCATGCAGCTTGGTGGGTCACCCTTAGCCTCAGATACTAACCCACCTTCAAAACTAGCTATGTCCCCACCCTTATTTGTCACAGTGAGTACTTAGGGCCTGATTATGAGTACCGCCAAACTCATGGTGGAGGCATGGTGACGGTCGGGGACCACCGCACCAGTGGTCCGAGCACTGTACTACAACTACGGCGGTAGGACTGCTGTGAGACCGCTGCAACTACTTGGGAACCGCTATCCCCAGCGGGCTTGAGGCTGCAATATGCTTGGAATTGCCGCTGCGGCACCGCCAAGCATATTACAAGTTTCCTCACCACAAGCAGTTACATGGCAGTGAGCCCACCATTAAAATGCTTGCAGTGAGGAAACAAAAGGGGCGCTACAGGGCCTCTTGTTGCCTCAGACCCTTGGGATGCATGCCCCCTGTGTGCCTGCACCCCCTTTCCTGCACAGCATGGGTCTAATAGTCCATGCAGTGCAGGAACGCGCTTTGGTGTTCCCATTGTGGTGCCTTTCGAAAGGCACTTTTGTGGGAACGCCAACACTACCACAATACTCGTAATTTGGCGGGCGGCAAGTGGCTCTGTTTGGCGGTCCTGGAGCAGGGCTGCAGCAGGGCGGCCCGCTCCTGTACCGCCAAACTTGTAATCAGGCCCTTAGTCCTTGTTCCAGGCCTCTCTGTCAATACAGTTCACTTCAGGGCTTCTTGCTTTTTTCATAAGGATTCTGGACTGTGGTGTGGCTGCTAGTAGTATCTTGTGGCTCTTTGGTGCCGGACTATTGGGTCAGAACTCAAATGGGATATAGCTCCGTAGAACCTTCTGTCCATCGTAGGTGTGAGCAGGATGGCGGGATGGAACTGGTAGTCTTTTCTCAGGAGATGACCACAACAAAGGAACAAAAGAAGTGTAGACTGACCCACACAAATGCATATTAACCCTTGGAGGACAGTCTCAATAGAGAACAATGGGCCTGGAAAAGGTTGAGGTAAACCCCCTTGCTTCAAAGGCTCCATCTCTCACCTTCCCTTAACACTGTTTGGTCTGACCCACCACAAATGATTTTTTTAATGTTCTGAGGACTGCCCTGCAATGTGCATCCTGTGTCTCAGGATCTCGCCTCCTAGCCCCATCTTAGGTACCACAAAAATGTAACAAACATAAAATAGAACCAAGTGTGGCTAGAACCAGACGTGTAATACACTCTCCATACGCACATCTTCCTTACACATTAAATGGTATACTGGCATGACGTTCATGTCCTACAGAGATTAGCGCAGCATCTAGTTGTAGGGTCAGTGGACAACTCTTCCTGACACGGACAGGTTAAATGGCCTGCCTTGTAAGTAGAGACGGTATCACTGCAACCAGTGTCAGTCCTCTACAGCCCGGTGAGCTGATGGTAGTCACACTTTACCAAAGGTGGGTGCCCATGATGTGTGTCCCTCAGGACCACAAAACCCTACTCTAGAACTCAATCTGTGTTGCAAACAGCTGCACCCCAGTGCTGAATTGGGGAGTCAAAACCCTTCAGATTTCTATGGGAAGCTAGAGACCAGGGGCAAACGCTCTCATCAGCCACGCGGGGGTCCATTATCATCCCAATACTGCTGCTGTTTCTATTGGTGTGGAACACACGACAAACATCTTTGCTATTTTATAACCTCCTTTTTTATTCCAATCTGTATCATAACTTTAGAAGCGTGGATTAAATCAGCCATGTCTGCTTAAGTCATGTTTGTAATTTAGATATTTCGTTTTTTTTAACCAAATGTTTTCTTTCTTGTAACCGAATGGAAGACACGTTTGGCCTGCATATTGTAGAAGATTCTTTATACAAATTGAAAATTGATTCTATGACGGAATTATTTACTACAAGTCTAAATTCCCTGTTCGTGTCTTATAAAGAAAATGTCTTTAACTATCTTTTATACTGCTGATAGTGTTGCTTCCAGAAGAAGTAATGCTATTCTCTTGTTTTACTGGGCTACACGATTCCCTCACTATAGATCTAATCTGCAGGCATCCACAAAGCATAGAGTTAAAGTTTGTTCTGCAGTAACTTGGCTGACTCCTTATGTCTATTTATCAGACTAATACATTTTTGCTGCTCGATTGCTCATGAACTCCTTGTTAAGAGACATAAGGCAGAAAGGATGATTCACATGACTGCTGGCACTCTGCGTCAAGCTGTAATAATGACTTGTTTTCATGTAGAGCCACATAAGACAAATCTACTGTTTCTAAGCACTATAAGTGGCACGCTCTAACTAATACCCAACTTCACTGTACTCAATTTATGGACCTCAGTAGGATGGAAGGCTGAGTCTGCCTCTCTGGGACTGGAATGAATTACCTCAAATCCTTGCACTTGTCAGGTATCCGTGTTAAATCGCCTAACCATCTTGCTGGTGCGATAGATCCCTCAGGCACAAGAACCTCTGGTAATTAGTCCTCTTATACTATCCTATATAAGTTTGGGATGCTATAGGAGACGTATCGCATACCAAAACCTCTCTATGACACAAACCAATTGATTTCAGTCTTTGTTTTTGATGTGTGAGTTTCCAACCCTCTGGATGTAACAGTTTTTCTTCAACAACCAAATCAACCACCAACTGGAAGGATAATTTTTTACTAGAAAAAAGTGCTGACTTGTCCTTGGGAAAGCAACAAATAATGTATTGTGTTACCCTATAAATGTGCTCAATCAACCACATATCAAATCATATGTCTTTTATTAGAGCCTTATAGCACCCCTGTAGTGGGCTATACCTGCCATTAAAGGCCCACTCCATCAGCTCAGGCCTTTAACAAGGGAGTGGGCCTTTAACAGCAAGTATAGCCCAGCTGCGGATATCTATAAGGCAATTAGAACATTGCACCGCTAGATGGCAGAATGTTTTAACAAATAAAAACAGAGACCCAAGCAGGCCTTTAGGCTCCATGAGGCCTTTGTTTATAGCAACAGCTGTGAAGAACAACATTGGGATGTTGAAGCTCGGGGCTTTTACCAGCCATTAGAGGCCCGGAGCACTTAATTGCCTTCAATGGAGATCCCACCATTCCAATGTTCTAATAGTTCATACAGCAGACAGTGCAGAGGTCAGCGTGGGGAATGAATCAAATGTAGTTGAAGAAATCCAACCTCTTTCCTGTGCAGTTATAATAATAATAATAATAATAGTTCATTTATGGAGCTCCTGGCTACCCCCAGAGGTGTGCCCTACAGTAGGAGTGGGTGAATAACTGGATTAAAGTTATCCCTGCCTACGCTTCAGACTCCTTTCAAGTATTTACTCTACACAATGCACAATAATATCAGGTGCCCAACAACCAGTGTTCTAAGCACTAGGGCTGCAGTGGGGGGTTGACCTCAAACGACCACTTTAACTCTTCAGATAGATGCCAATGAGCAGTCAAAAGCCAGCTCACGGGATGCGGGGTACGACAAATCTAGGTGCATTACAGCACAATTGTTACAACTGCAACAAGATTGTGAATGTCGTGCCTGGACACATCTAGAAATACTATAACATGGGTACATACATATTTACAGTGTAAACAGTGGGCCGAAAAGTAATGACTCAAAATACAACAGATAGTAGACGATACACAATGAATATAGTAACAAACTATACCGCAGTCATACCAAGGCCACGACTATGCAAAGTATTTAATGTTTGCAAAACTCTTAATTTTATGACGCTCAGAATACATGTTGAATGAAAAAGGACAAACCCAAGAGAAGGCAGTGCGGGACTAGCAGTACAGTGATATAGTGTTCACACAAATAGCAATGTTCATGAAAATGACTGATGGCAAAGATTAGACTGTAACAAAAAAGGAGGAACACACAATTCCTGCCAAAAGCAGCTATTTTAAAGTTTGTGAACCTAATTTTATTGTTCATGAAGCATTTACTGTACACAATGTTGTAATGTTCTTTGCCCCACACTATGCACAGAGTCCAGGTAGGTATGAATGCTTTATCTTTATTTCCATATAAACAAGTAATTAGAGCACAAGGGCGCCGAGCGTCTACACAGCGACTGCTCCGGTCGCCAACTGCCGTTTTCCCCGTTCGCGCCTTCACTCTGGCGCCTACTGCGCATGCGCGCGCATCGCGCTCCTGTCTATGGCGTGACGCGTCATCGCGTTCACGCTCATAGACTAGAGCGCATCCTACATATCTCCCCCTTTTTAACAATAAACAAAGTTAACTTTTCAAACTCTGCGGAGTTGTCCCTGGTTGCCCAATGTTCTCTGGCTGGCTGCCAGCGTGCCAACTTATCGTTAATGTCCACACATTTCATAGTCTCTATATCTTGAGGGCACTGTAACTGCCCGGCCACTACGGGTGTGTCTTACCGGCATGTTCTCTTCCACCTCTCTGTCTCCGCCTGGTCTCACGCCATCTCTCCGATCTCCACTCTGTGTTACTCCAGTCGGTGTGACATCTCTGACTGCGCACCCTGCGCTGGAATTTTCTATCTCACTGTCCTCTCCTATTTCCTCGGGAAATACTTCATCAGCCTGCTCAGGTCGAGGCGTGTTCTCGTGGAAGTCCTTCTGAGTCTCTGTCTCCTCCAGCTTGGGCCATACGACTATCTTGTTTACTTTAGCCATGCGGTCTTGGGACCACACCCAGCCATCGCTGAGGAGGGCTGCTCTACCTCGCACCTCCTTGACTTGTAGGGGCTGACTATATTTGCTGTCGCCTTTCTTTTGAAGGGTAGGGAGTTTAACCCTAACCCACTCTCCTTCCTCCAGCTCTGTTCCTTTCACATTCCGACGTTTGTCATAATTCGCAGCATAGATCTTCTGGGCTTTTTCCAAGTTGTGTTGAACCACCGCAGGGGACCATTTACTAGTGATGGTCTTCTCCCTCCACACTACATTGTCCCGTGTGAACGGATGCCGTCCTCTCAGCACTTGAAATGGACTGTACCCCACCGCCGTGGGGGTGATCCTGTAGGACCACAGCATACTCATTACCTCGGTCTCCCAATCCTTTCCCTGCATGATGGCCGCCTGTATGGAGCCCATCAGCACACGGTTGAACCGCTCCACCTGACCGTTGCATGCGGGATGATACACTGCCGTGTGTTTGGATTCGATACCATTTCTCCTCATGAACCTAATCCATTTGTCCGAGACAAACTGCGGGCCATTGTCACTGAGGATGGTTTTGGGGATGCCTTCCCTTACGAAAACTGAAGTCAGGAATCTCAAAATCGTGTCAGTGTCCATGGATTCTTGAATGTCCACCTCAGGCCATTTTGAATACTTGTCCATTACCACACATAAATACTTGTTCACTCCTTTGCTGTCCAGGACCGGTCCCAGTATGTCGATTGCCACGTTCTCCCAAGGTCCCTGTGGCGTGTCAAACTTCCCCATGGCCGGTCGGAGTGGCCTCAGCACTTTGTCAGCGCCTTGGCATTGGCCGCACTCCCGTACTTGCCTTTCAATGTGGACATCCATGCCTGGCCACCAATACATCTGCTTAACGCGTGCTTTGGTCTTTACAATACCTAGGTGGCCCTCGTGTAGTAGAGTTAGCAATCTGGGTACCAGTGAATCTGGCGGCACGACTCTTTCGCCCCTATAGATAAACACTCCAGAATCACTCAGGGACAGTTCTTCCCTTATTTCATAGAACCTCCGTACTCCATCAGTGAGCTTCCTTTTGTCGGGCCAGCCTGATGTCAAATGTCTCTTGATCTCCACTTTTTCCATGTCCTGATCATAGGCGGCCTCCCATTCTTGGACACTTATCGAACTCTCATAGTCCTCCATACTTGCCACCATCTCCTCCTTGTCCAGGGCATCCTCCGGCGCCACTTCCATCGCCGCAGCCCTGCTGAGATAATCCGCTACCCTGTTCTGTGTTCCCGGCAGGTATTCGACATCATAGGTGTAATCGAGCAGCTTCAGAGTCATTTTGGCTATTCTCGGGGTCGCTGTCTCATGACCCGAGGAAGTCAAGACTTTGATCAGGGGTTTATGATCCGTTTTCAGCTTGAATCTCGCACCCCAAACGAACTGTCTGAATCTGCCTAAAGCCCAGGTGACTGCCAGCATCTCTTTTTCAATTACGCTGTATCTTCGCTCCGTCGGAGACAACGCACGGGAAGCAAAGCAGATTGTCTCAGTGGCACCATTATCCCTCACTTGTGCCAGAACCGCCCCTAAGCCCTTATCACTGGCATCTGTGGTCACCACGGTCTGGCCCGAGGGGACAAACCCTTGCAATGGAACAGCTTGACTGATGCAGTCTTTGATTGTGTCAAACTCCGCTTGCGCTTCTGCGTCCCACTCAAACTTGGTCTTGTCTCTGATGAGTTGCCTCATTCTGTACGTCCTGGTGGCAAAGTGTCTCACAAACTTACTATAATACTCGGCCATTCCAAGGAACGACCGCACCTCCTCCTTGGAGCTGGGTGCCTTTGCATCCTTTATGGCCTTCACATTTCGTTCTTTGGGTGAAATTCCACTCGTGCTGATCTCATGGCCCAAGTAGGTCACCGAATGGGTCCCTATCTTGCACTTACTCCATTCCGCCGTTAGCCCCTTGTTCTGCAACACTTCCAGCACTCTCTGCAACTTCCTGTCGTGATCACCTTTGGAAGAGCCCATCACCAGGATGTCATCCTGAAAGTACTGTACCCCTGGAATGTCCTTGAACAACCGATGCATCAGCTTCTGAAAGACAGCCGCTGCGGATGCCAGGCCAAAGGGCATCCTCCGGAACTGGTAGCACCCAAATGGAGTAATGAAGGCGGTGTACTTTCTGCTCGATGGATGCAGCTCAATCTGATAGTATGCAGACGTGAGATCTATAGTGGAAAAGTGAGTCACACCTTTAGTCTTGGCGAGCATCTCCTCGATTCTGGGAAGGGGAAACTTCTCCACGATGAGACTTTTGTTGAGCTCGCGGAGGTCAACGCAGAGCCGAACCTGCCCGTTTGGCTTCTTGACCACAACCAAGGGGGATAGCCACTCCGCACTATCCACCGGCTCTATGACGCCTTGCTCCTCTAGCCTCCGGAGTTCCTGTTGTACCGCTCCGCTGGTAGACATGGGAATGTTCCTGACTTTATGCACCACTGGTACTGCGCCCTCCTTGAGGACCATTTTGTGAACGAACTTGTCCAGTTTTCCCACTGAGCCGTCAAAAACTTTGGGGTATGCTGACTTCCAATCTTCACCTCTCGTGAGGGGCCACTCGTCTGTCAAGAGAATCTGTTCTTTTCCTCCCGGGTTGAGTATGATCCCCAGATCTCCTGCATCTCTCCACCCCAGCACTGAAGGTCCTCTCTCCGCTATATACAGGGTGCACGTGGCTGACCTCCCTCTGAATTCGAATGTGAAGTCTCGGCACCCCACCAAGGGAATGGCATTTTCCGTGTACGAGATGGGTCTGATGTCCGGCGGCCATAGGTCTGGCCCCACCACAGGCACAAAGTCTTCCTCCCATATGGATCTTTGCACTATGGTCCAAGGGGATCCTGAGTCGACGGCCACGTGTACCTTCACTCCCCCTATCAACATGTCCGTGCGAGGCTTGTCTCTTCGCTTCCCCGTCACCTCAAGTACTTGGTCCTCGATGCATAACACCAAGTCGTCGTCATCCAGGTCGTCCTCCCCGCTGACGTCGGCTGCGGCCGCATCGACGCACTTGACCGTGGATTTCTTCCCCTTCTTGCGGCAAACTTTCTCAAAATGGCCGACCAGGCCGCAAAACGAGCATCTGGCGCGGAACGCGGGACAGCGTTTATCCTGCGCCGAATGTGCCGTGCTGCCACATCTATAACATGCAAACTTGTTGTCTGAACTAGGGTGGACTGCCTGCTTCCCTGTCCATCTCGAGTCTTTCCTCTGATCTCCATACACTCCCTTGGGTTTTCCGGGCTGGGGTGCCTCATCTATCTTGTTAACCATTTGCCTCGGTGCGTTCTCACGTTTGGCTGCCTCCGCACCGCGCCTTGACATCTCAGCCTTTTTGACCATCGCCACAACTTCTTTAAGGGATGTCTCACTCTGCGCCCACAGTTTGTCCTGGACAGACCTGCACGTGGTGTGCATGACGATTTGGTCTTTTATATACTCCTCCTGAAGACCTCCATACTGGCACGTGATGGCCAAGCGTCGGAGCGCTGCCACATAATCATCAATCGACTCACCAGCCTCCTGCTTCCGCTGTTGGAAATTATACCTGTCTATGGAGACACAGACTGCTGGACGGTAATGGCTGTCCAAGTCATCCAGTGCGTTTTTAAAGACATCTGTTTCAGTCGCTCCCCTCTCCTTGGGCACCAGATTCTTGAACACTCTCACCCCCTCCGGGCCCAGGTTGTGGAGTAATAGTCTCTTCTTCCTTTCCGGGGTGAATGCCCCTTCATTTTCATCTTCGAGTGCTTCAATATAGTTTTGAAAATATTCCTTCCAGTCCTCCCATTTTAACTGTGGTTCGCCCGGTCTAGGCAGGAATGGAACAGGGGCCATCAGAGCAGACGCTTGACTTGCCATTCTAGCCTCACCTCTGGGGTCGACCGCCTGGGCACTGTGTTGACTGGGCACACCGGATGCTCCTGCACTCCCTGCCGTGTTCCCTTGCCCTCTGGGGCTGCCTGGTGTGCTATCCCTTCTAGTCTGCGTGGGGTCGTCGGTTTGCGCCCCTTCCTCTGTCTTGGGGTCAATGCCTTTGGCTGCCAGGATGCTGGCTGTGCTCTCCTTCCCTTGCCCAGCACTGACCTGGTTGTTGGAGCTGGATAGGATGGTTCCCGTGCTTTTCAGCTACTGCCACGCCCTCTGCTCGTCTTTTTTTTTTCCTTGTCGCTGTTGTCCTACTGCTGGAGGTGTGGGGCTGTCATGGAGTGTCTGCTCCTGACCACTGTGGTGCCTGGTGTTCGTGGTCCCAGCCTCGTCGCCAATGTAATGTTCTTTGCCCCACACTATGCACAGAGTCCAGGTAGGTATGAATGCTTTATCTTTATTTCCATATAAACAAGTAATTAGAGCACAAGGGCGCCGAGCGTCTACACAGCGACTGCTCCGGTCGCCAACTGCCGTTTTCCCCGTTCGCGCCTTCACTCTGGCGCCTACTGCGCATGCGCGCGCATCGCGCTCCTGTCTATGGCGTGACGCGTCATCGCGTTCACGCTCATAGACTAGAGCGCATCCTACAAATGTTTCTGTCTGCGAAGGTTGCAGCAGCGTATATGGAAGGGAATGCTTTCAAACATTACATTTACTCGAACATTACAACAGCAACATAAAAAGCTCCCTTCCTGCCACTAGGCTCTGGACTTCAGTTACTGTAGTAGCCCTGCGTGCACCTGTGCTCTACAACAACAATCTGCAACCAGCCACGGCTCGTGCAGTGCAGGTCTAGAGACTCTTCACCCAGCAGGTTTCAGGGCAGGCGAGAGAGGACCGAGGAAAGTACCAGAGCATTGAACAGGACTATATCGCCTTGTCTTTCAGGCACATACGGGCACATGCATCATCGTCAATTGCATTCACAAACGGTGCAAATCGCAATTTTCGGCCGTTTGCGAATGCAATTGACTAAATTGGGATGCATCATGTTTTTCACAAATTTAGAAATCGCAATCATGTTGCGATTTCTAAAATTGCCATTGCATTTAAGAAATCGCATTTTGTTATTTCTTAAATGCAATGCATGATCATTTTAAATTTGAGAATTCGCAAATAGGGAGAGGTAAATTACCATGAAGTCGACCTTCATGGTAATTTGCGAAAACTTTCAAAAATGGACAAAAGTGCATTTTTGAAAGTTTCATTTTACACACACACATGCCCTTGGGGCATGTGTTTGTGAAAAATGCACTTAAAGTTATATTTCGGGGGTGCAGGGGGTGGTCCTTTGGACCCCCCCGCACCCTTGAAATTGCATTTTCAATTTGCGATTCGCAAATTGCTAATCGCAAATTGGAAATGACTTCCCATTCATTCCTATGGGCCTCTAGGCATATAGGAATCAGTGGGAAGGGATTCCTTAATTGCGATTCGCAAATTGTGAATCGCAATTAAGGAATTTCAAGAAATCGCAAAAAAAATGTGCGATTTCTTAATGCATAGCCTTTTGAGATTTCTTAATTGCGATTCCTTAATTTTTGCAATTAAAAAATCGCAAAACGGCAACAATGATGCATGTGGGCGTATAGAACGAGCGGCAAAGAGATGCATCTTAAAATATTGTGCAGCTGCAGTGATTGCAGTGTGGCACGCCCTCTGGATAACCTCTGTCCACATCCTCTGGATAAAAATACATCTGAAGCAAACACTCAATCGAAACTGAAGAGGGTGTGCAAAGAAAATACATCTTAAGAAAGATAAACCGATGACTCTCTTCAGCAACTGGTTATACACGGAGGGTCGCCGTGGCGCCTCGACAGTCAGTTTCAGCCAGCCCCTACTTTTTACAAAATCACTTTTGTGAGATCGTGTATGTCATAAGAACATCCATGCTCCGATCCTCAGAGTGTAAAGATGTGTTTACTAAAAACGCTGACCCTGCCAGAATGAGTCGCATAAGACATGGGGCCTCTTGGCAGCTATGCTAGAGAATAGACTCTGATATTGTGGAACCTCTGAAGCAAATTAGTTTGGATGTTCACCAGTCTTGTGCATGTCCATGGCATGGAGCAAGAATAGATTTCGCCTTCGAGAGTGCTTCTCATGCACCAAAAAGGACATTTTTACGAGAAAGCAGTGGTGTTGTGGGGGGCGCTGCTTTTTCTTCTGGTTGTGACTTGTTTCTGAGTAACACTTTCTCACCAATGGGCACCAAGGTGCTGTTAAGTATTTGGGTTTTCATAGGAATCATGTTTCCTACAGTGTACTATTTCAGGAAATCTTGGCATCAGGGGTGGCTCTAGGCTCATGACGGCCCAGGGCAGGGAGCATAGGTAGGGGGCCCCGGAAGAGGGGGTCCGGGCAGGGCGGAGCCTCCCGGAGCTCAGGAATCCGGAGCTCCGGGGGCTCTGCCCTGCCCGGACCCCCTCTTACAGGGCCTCCTACCTGGTTATCTAACGCCTTTTCTGGACGTTTTATGAAAACACCTTCCTGAGTCAGGAAGGTGTTTTAATAAGAACGTCCAGAAAAGGCGTTAGATGACCAGTACTTGTGGCTGCTCCTACCCTTCTGAATTGGAAGTGGGACAGAGCCGGAGGCCGCCAAATCCCTGCCACAGGGGCCGCCACGCAAATATGTATCCATCCTCAGAGGATTAATATATTAAGGATATATATATTGGGGTGGTGGCCCCTGGGGTTTGGCGGCCCTGTGCAGGTGCACAGCTTGCACATGCCTAAGGCCGCCCCTGTTGGCATGAAGGCACCACGTGGGACAGAAATGCCTATTATGGAAGCGCGTCATCAGGGGACCTTTCAGCCACTCTTCTTTTACCATTCCATATAATTAAACATGTTACTTGTAGTACCTACTTATAATGGCAAAAGTGACACTGCAGATCCTTGCGTGCTGAGCTGTGTTCACTGATTGGAAACTCAGGACCGGCTGATTTGTTATGAATGATGTGGCCACTGATGCGTTAAAACGTTAATTCGGTGAGGGTACTTGCTAAAAACTCTCTCTCTCTCTCCCTCTCTCTCTCCCTCTCTCCTCATTAACAGAAGACAATGATGCAATTGGGAGCTGAGACTAAGCCTGGGCGAAGTGTCTGCAGTTTCCTTCGCGGAAATTACACGAAATGGCCCAAAACTGGCTAAATTCCGTGTTATTATGCAAAATGGCAGTCTAGCATTTTGCGCTATTTTATAGGGCAAAATACTCCCTCGCTTGATGCAAAGATGCATTTTACATTTACAAAACTGGTGGAAAATCGGAATGTGAGCAACGCCCGCTCAGGTTGGGGTCATTGCATTGTATCCATGATATCATATGCAGGGGCAGCTCTAGGCTCATGGCGGCCCTGGGCAGGGAGCGTAGGTAGGGGGCCCCGGAAGAGGGGTCCGGGGAGAGGCGGAGTGTGGAGGCCAGTGAAGAGGGTGGGGGGGTCAGGGTGTTTGGAAGTGGAACAGAGCCGGAGGCCGCCAAATCCCTGCCAGGGGCCGCCGCGCAAATATGTATCCATCCTCAGAGGATTATTATATTATGGATATATATTGGCGTGGAGGCCCCTGGGGTTTGGTGACCCTGTGCAGGTGCACAGCTTGCATATGCCTAAGGCCGCCCCTGTCATATGATAATAGGATTTTTACCCAAACAAACTCTCAGTTTTGCGGTGCGGCATACTGACGTAACCTCGGACTTTTCAAGTAACAATAATAGCGGGAAATGCTGGAAATTATGCAAATTCTTCCGGCTAATGAAATGTCACCCAGGCGAAGCTGACACCTTGAAAAGCATCGACTGAGTTGCATCGGAGGGCTGGCGACACAACAGACTTTCCTGCAACAGGCGTCATCTTTTTCGTGACTTCAAACACCCCCATTGAAGGTATCAGCACAGCCTGCTGTAAGATTGGCTCTTTGCTGTAGCATCTTAATTAACCGCAGTCCACCTTTCATTTCTGCACACGCCGTCAATTCACACCTTTAAAATTACATCTCTCAGCAAGAGGATCTCAGACTGCTATGGGCAAAAGCATAAGAAACACATCCAGAGCCTCCACTTCCTCACAAATGTGTTACTTACACCGCCACAAAAGGCCCTCACTACCAGTGGGCTGATAAATGTCTATATATGTGTGGCAACTCCTATTGGAATTATGAGTTTTAAGCTAAATATTAGTAGATATTTATCATGGGGAGAACGGCCATTAAATGTTGAAAAATGCAGATTTTGCTGCATGTTAATATCTTGTATTACAGATTATAAGGCCTTTTCTGCCATACAAACCTCCTTGGAAGTGAACTTTGGCTAGCAGGTTCTCCTAATCTTTAGCTGATTTAGCAGAGAAGACTCATCGCCACTGTCAGGATGAACTCCACACACAAATTTACCAAAAATAGTGCCCACTATTCTTAGCCCTAAATTAGAGAACATCCATACAACCGAACAGCTTGCAGGAGCCCATTGAAAATTTGGAGTGCTTTGTGACGTCTGGGTTTCGAGGCGCTGTATAAGTGATAAATGAGAAGTAGCTACTTGCTCGACAATCCAGAAAGTGTGTTAGGTCTCTAAAGGTAAATGGAAAGTACTAGTA
Organism: Lissotriton helveticus; assembly: GCF_964261635.1. NCBI lineage: Eukaryota > Metazoa > Chordata > Amphibia > Caudata > Salamandridae > Lissotriton > Lissotriton helveticus. The sequence continues at coordinate 254,868,043 of NC_136059.1, forward strand.
AAATGCCAATACAGTACTTCATGTATCTCTGCAGTCTTATATGGACCAAATCATGCAAGTTAACAAGATGTGTAAAAAGAACCAAAACTCTAAACAATATTCAGGTTGACATTATGGACTGTAGACACAAGTATGTCACTATTTGTTCATTCTTGCTGGAGGCAGTTCCTTTAAAAAATATCTTCTTCTGCAGTATTCCCAGCTCCTTCAATTGCTTTTGCGCTGTGCCAAACTAGGCTATATCACTTTCCATCCCATACCTCTTTTCTTTCATAAAGTTGTGGAATGGCGCATAGCCTTTATGGGTTCCATAGTAGCGTTCTACTAGCCAAAAAAGCGCTTCAACACTTCATCAGGGATAGCAAGCTCTATATAAATGCAAACCTTTTTCCCTCTTCTATCCCTCCGCTACCCTTCTTCTAACCAAATAACTGAATAACCTATCCACCACTCAAATTACTTTTGTATTTCACTATACTAATTCAACACTAAACCGTTATGGGTTGCGGAGTAGCGTGCTTCTTGCCAAAAAAGCGATTTAACACCCCATCAGGGGTAACAAGCGCTATATAAATGCAAACCTTTTTCCCTCTTCTATTCCTCCACTACCCTTCTCAATCCAAATAACTGATTAACATATCCAGCACTCAAATCACTTTCATATTTCACTATACTAATTCACCACTAATCCTTGTTCTGGAGTAGCGTGCTACTCGTGAAAAAAGCACTTTGGCGCCTCGTCAGGGGTAGTTAGCGCTATATAAATGCAATTACAATACAATACTATAGCAGCTATCTTGCATTTTTGTCTCATCTCCTCTACCTCTTCCTGCCTGTGTTCAGGGGTCGGTGCTCAAACTCACTGCTGCTGACCCAGAAATAATGGACTACCTGTTGCAGTCTGCCTGCCTCTATTCTCCCTCCATGCTCATTTCTGGCAGCGATATTTTAAACACATAGGTACAATTTACTAAGTTTTGGTCAGTTGTTGGTACAAGGCAGCTCAGCAACTAAAGTTTCTGTGCCGCATTGCATCAAAGGTAGAGGGAAAAACAGTGCCACATCTTCTAGTATATGGCCCTGTTCTTCTCTCCCCAGTGCTTGTGCATTTTAGGCTGCCATGTGCAAACACACACCCCCTTACACCATACTGCAAGGATGAGTGTGCCCTCCATCATAGGTTTTGTACTGGACAGGAATGCTTCCAGTACAAAAGCTATTCTTTATTTTTCTCAACTTTGCACAGTGCAGCACACTTTTAGAAGTTGCTCCATTATTATGCCTGCCGTGGAGAAATGTAATTCTTTTGGCACTAATCCCTAGATTCATACCTAAGTTAGTACATAAAGGATTTGTGTCAATACCATGGGTGGTTGCAAGGGGGCGCCCATGTACCTTCCACTGTATGCTGCCCTTGGCGCAAAGCAGGGCATATCGCTACTCTGCTTTAAATTAGGCAACTTTGCAATATAAATGATGATTTGCGTTGAAAAGTAACTTCCACCACACTTTATGCCTTGTTTGTGCCACTTTGTGACACAAACTCAGCACAACGTATTAGTAAATCAGGAGCAGAGTGTACAGCTGGAATGATATCAACAGGCAAAGGAGTTATGTGTTATTGAGTTATTCCCCGGAAGCAGTCATTCTCAGTGAGAAAGTGTAAATTGTGATCACCTGCTTCAAAGGCAAGGAATGGGCATTCTGGCTCTGTGTATAAGAAGGGTACAATTAAAGACAGCATAAGGGGATATTAAAAACCCTACCTCATTAAAGGCCACCAAAGCGAGTAGCGTATCAGTGCGCTCAATACATCACCATTCATTAATTCATTAAACTGCAATGAGTAATGCCACCTGAGTTAGGGATCCTGCGCCAAAGGCTAGGATCATTAACAAGTGCGTAGGGCAATTAGTGACATGATAATGTTCACTCTAGCAGCAAGTTTCAGGAGACCCCCCCCCCCCCCCCGTGAAACATTTACAATCATATTACAGCTTCCTTCTTTTCCTGCCTCTCCAACTGTCACAGAATGAAAGTCCACGCGCCTACCACTCTAGCGGTCATTCATGGACACTGCACTATTATAAACATGTTGGTAATGTGCAAGTTCATCCTTTGGGGCAATACGGCGCTGAATAACAAATGTTTATTGTTACCCATCAATGCTGCTCTTTTGTCGACTCTGGAAGGATGAAAGGCCCCGTCGAGTTTGAGCCTGAGCCTATGAAGTCTAACACAGACTCCTGGAGTGTGACAGTTCTTCACTTTTATTTCTTCTATTTCACATTGTTCTGGAAAGTACAATGTGCCGCGCACGCCACTTGACCTCCGCACTCTGCCCTCTATCTTGTTTCTGTTTATTTATGATTATTTTCAAACAGTAGCAACTAGCCACATCACCTTTGCAATTAGCCACACAGAACAATATTTTTACAGGCGCTTGAAACTTCGAGGCGCCCAAACAGCCTACACACCACACGAGAAATTACATCTACATTTCTTGTCGTTTGATGCTCCGAACTTTTTGGAAAAGACACTTAACTACAAAGTGGCGTTTAAAAAAGGCAGCACGTTCTGAAAGGACGTTATGAATAAAAAGAAGAACATAATTTATCTTAAGGACTTACAGACCTGCATCCGTTTCCAACGGAGAAATATGGTATAAAACCCTAATATTAAGAACAAAATATAGCATATCATAGCAAGAATATCAACAATAAAAGTAACATGGAGGAAAGTATATATTGGTAATTATAGATTCACTATCCATAATTCCACAATTAAGAATAGCAAACCTATGCTTACCTATATGTACTTTCCTTCACAACATTTTATTGTCGATATTTTCATTACTATATATTTAGGACTCGAGAGTCTGACATAAAACCTGAAAATAAGAACAGGAAATAAAGGTTTTCAGAGGAACTCCCAGACAGTTACTTATAGCTGGCGATTGGCTGAACAGCATGCTAAACATCTGGCCTCTATGAGCAGGTGCTATGGCTTTCATTGAATACACACCTGGTGAAGCGGACTTCGCAGATGCTGCACATGTATGGCTTTTCTCCAGTATGAGTCCTCATGTGTCGCGGCAGCTTCCCGGCCCCCATGATGACTTTATTACAGATGGGGCACTGCTGGGAGGCTTTGGGCTTCATCTTCCTCTCATCCTCCAAGGGCCATGGAGGGAACATTCCTCCGAAATGGGTGGCACTTAGAAAGTTCAGGTAGGCATTGTAGTCATTCTCCGCTTTGATATGATCAAAGTGCCCCCTCATATTGTCAGCAAACATATCCTTGAAGAAGCCGTCTGGGAAGGAGATTGGCGGGACCTCCTCAGCCTCCTCCTCTTTAATTTTTGTCTTTTTGATCACCAAATCAAGAGGTACATTGTCCATTGGATGTTCCCCAAGTTGGGGAAAGGCTGGGAAGTCCCCACCCCAGAGATGGGGAAAGAATCCTGGCGCAAACTGAGATAAGGCTGGTGTTCTGTCTGGAATCACGGTTTTAGGGTACAGGTTTTCCCTCAACAGTGATTCAATAGAAAAGTCACGTAACACCCCTAGATGGCTGGACGAGCCATTGGCCGGGCAATGGGTCGGGAAGTCTCTCGTTGCTTCTGGATATGGTTCTTCTGTCAGGTCAGACATTGAAGGGCTTTGGTGACAGCGTTCCTCCGGGGCATCATTTTGGCTTTCTTGGTTCAGATAATGATCTGCATCTTCATCATCGTCATCATCATCATCTTCGTCGTCATCCTCCTCATCATCATCATCCTCGTCCTCATCATCCTTCTCGTCTTCGTCCCCCTCTCTGTTGGTCTCCATGATTTCGAGGCAAACGTTAACGACGCAATGTATCTCCAGCATCTCGGCCGCAGTGAGGATGTCTTTGACATTTGAGGTGGTGATGGTAAGGGTTGAGGTGTAGGCAAACTCTAAGATTGCCGAAAGTGCTTCGGGTTCTACAAAGTCAATCTCGTAAACATAAGGCTGGTCCACTAAAGTGCCGGCAGTGAAGAGTTTCTTAAAGTACATGCTGCAAGCGGCCAGGACAGACCTGTGGGTTCTGTACTCCTGATCCTGGACAATAAGGATAACATCACAGAGGAGTCCATCGCGGCGTTGTTGATTCAGTCCATAAAGGATTTCACTGCTGTGGTTTGGGAATGGGATCCCAATAAGATCATCGTCTCCACTGGCCATATTACCATTTAGAGCCCTAAAATAAAACAAGTAAAAAAAATTGTTAGTATTGGAGTCAGAGTTATAGTAAAAAATCTACATAAGCAATCTGGAAACATGGCTGCAATTAGCGCCTCAAGAAGGTCATTATGTGAGTGGTGAGAAGAAGTGCTTAGATAAGTATGGTAGAAATAAAAACAAAAGCATTTCTTGTATTTATCCTTTGGATTTACTTAGGGCACATCTTAGTTGTGAGAGGCAATAGCATGCACCTTCCTAGCAAAATATTGTACTTCCTTACAGGTCATGTCAATATTTTTCCTCTATGTTGTTTTTAATTCACTACCTTGTATCCTGCAGAGGAACCCATCAGGATGCCAGGTGAGCACAACATTGCTTGGCTGGCTGATCTCTCATCAGAAATGAAAGAGAGGTCCAATGCTATAGGATGGCCAACAAAAGGTTCAATATTTCGACACCACAAACCTCTATTAAGAAAAAGAACTCTAATCTTAGGCCTAGAGGTGTGACATATCCGTAGTATAATGCTCAATCTCCAGGAGGTCCTCTTTACAAAATATTAGATTTAGGCTTTCTACAGAGGTAATAAAGTCCCATAGGGAAGAGGCGAGTGTGCTGAACAATTGATAAGCTTCACATCACTGCAAGATGGTGAACGTTTGAACGGTATTGACACATGCTTTGCAATATTGTGTGTATGTGTGCGTGCGTGCAAGTGTACATGACTTAGAGAACCAGCAGCAACCCCATTCCCTCAACTCTGTCTATAAGAAATTATAAGCACATAATTTAAAGAAATTGCCAAGGAAGAGGCCAATTAGTAGTTTCTGTACATACGCTAGACTGGTGATACTACAAATTCCAACCAATTTTTGTATATAGCCTTTATTTGGAGAGGTCAAGGTGACATTGTATGGAAATGATGACTTATAATGATTTATACTTCGGATCAAAAAGAAAGGATCACTTGTCCGGCATAACATAGGGTATGCGGGAATGGTTCTTACTAGTCCCAATAAAAAACCCTCCTACACGTGTTGGTAAATTACGATGTTAAGCGGTATATCTTGGTTCTCCGCTGTCCCTCACACGTGTTTGCATAATCATAGGGTTTAGTGGTTTATGCAACCTCCAGCCGGGAGGCAGTACCCTTAGTTAAAAACAGTAGTGATCAGAAATTGTGATTGTGACGTGATAAAGTGAGTTATAGTAAAAGTAGCTCTCTATTCCTAGACAAATATTTTAATAGTTCTGGTCTCTAGAGGCAAATTTAAAATCAATATGGGTGAACACGAGCGATTATGACTCTTTCACATTTAATTCGTGGTGTAGGTCGACATGTTTCAGCCCTGAAGTCGCCAGAAGGTCGATGGGGCTTTCATCAGGACCACAGTGCTCTGGTGAAAAGAGACCTCTCACGTCTCTATAGGTGAAGAAATAGATTCAAAGGAACATGTCGTTATGCTGTTCCTTGAAAGGTCAATAAGTACCTTTTCTTGTGGTTATATTAAACCTCATCGGGATCCAGCTGGGTCAGAAGGGTGCACTATGTCACTCCGTCATGCTGCTTGTTCTGACTCTGCCGAATCTGGTCCCGGAAACGGACTATATTATTGGGACTAGTAAGAACCATTCCCGCATACCCTATGTTATGCAGGACAAGTGATCCTTTCTTTTTGATCAGAAGTATTATCATTATAGGAAACTGAATGGATCACACATTCCTACCCTCCCCCATCATTGATCTTGAAAGTTATAATGATTTATATCAATTCAGAAGTGTATCAGTTAGATTACATTAAGTGATTATGGGTTCAAGATGTACTGAGATACCTCACATAGCTGAGTGAAAGAACAGTTCACTAAGTGGAACATGAAATGGGCAAATGAAGGCCCAAAGTATTTGAGTGTTAAAATACTAGAAATATTCCAACACTTTGTGCTATCCTAGTCTCCGATACCTCAGCGGACCAACGTCGATGGCAGACAAAAGCCGCTAAGTGGAGGATTTTTTGTAGTGATAGGCAAATAAGATGGTGCTGAGAGGTATGATATACTTATCTGGCAGGGGTATTAGGACTCAAACTTGGTGAATGAATACTACTGTTCTCCATAAATGATATGCGTTCTGATATGGTGGCGAAAAGAGCAAATGTAGAGAGGGCAATGAGTTTGGTGGAGGATAAACTGGAATGTCTGGCTACCAGAGTGAAAGGGGATGAAAGGGGATTTGACTCAACAGCAAAGAAGCAACGCATAACCTGATGCCAAAATGGGAGTCATGGCCACAACACGGCAGACAGACAGAGGAAATGACTTTGCTGGAATCTGGGATTGAGAGACTGGATAACTTGCAGAAAGAGACTCGATACATGAAGGTGGGAAATGTCAGCGTTTTCATCAAATTGTGGGAAAACTTCCCATAAAAGGGCCCAGAATCTGAGTGTTAGCAATTATTCACCATTTAGATGAACAAAAGTATGTGATTTAACGCAAAAATACTGGCTGGTGACAGATCCCAACCAACAAGTATTTCCACTCCACATTCCAGGCAACTCATAATAAGGGCCAAAGAAACTAAACGGTGAGTAGAGCAATGAACACACAGAAATTGAGTAGGACCACAATGGTTGATATTCCTTAAATAGGAGTCTACTTCATGAGAATGGGATCCTCTGAGGTCAAGATAAACGATGTCAAGGATCTAGGGGCGCAAGTTGAGAATGACTGAGTCATGGTGCAGTGTTTCTAAAAATCCGGCTCAGAATCAGAGCAGTGCTTTTTGCACTGGGCAGGCTACTTTATAAAAGCACCTGGTATCAATGAGAAGCCATCTCATCATGATAAGAACAAGGTGAGGGGGAACCGTTAGATACGGGTGGGGTGCATGTGTGAATGCAAGCTAGGAGGGAGTTACTGTAGCAGCTCTGCTCACCGATGGAAGATCTTATCTCTCTCAGCAGTTTCAGCTGCATTATCTGGGTGTGGAGGTTGAGATTCTTGTCAAGGATTGCCACAAGGCATTTTGTGCAGCTGATGATGTCTGGCTTGAATTAGAAAATGGTGACAGTCAAAACATGATTGGATGGGTCAAGCCATGGTTGGGTAGGTGCAGCCATGATTGGATAGGTGCAGCCATGATTGGATGGGTCAAGCCATGGTTGGGTAGGTGCAGCCATGATTGGATAGGTGCAGCCACAATTGGATGGGTCAAGCCAACAATTGGATGGGTCATGCCATGATTGGATAGGTACAGCCACTGGAAGGGGAGATGAGTATTGTAGCGCCATACAAGAATCTGAAGCCATTCAAGGAGGAGGCAAGTTCTTTATTCCATGTTAGGCCTTTGGGTTACTGCCACAGCCCAATAGGTCCTGTTTGGGCGCCATTCTCACTCTAACTGTAACCCACACCCATGCTCCACCCAGCAGACAGACAATGCCATTCCATGCAAAATCATATTTGCACAGTGTTACCACCTATGTGTTCTTTTAATGGCATTGCCAGTGTTTTAATGTCCCGTCAGGTACAAAAAAAAAAAGCTGGTAATTTTCCCTTTCCAACACATACTTTAAAAACAAATATAAAAAACACTTTGAAATGTGGCCTAGGGCTGTCTTAATAATCCAAGACTGATAGACAACAAAGCCATCTTTAAAAGGAAAACTGTCGATTTCATAAAAAGTCCCAGCCTGAGCAGAATCTTAAAACATGAATAAACGGCCAGTATTTTTCTCTGGGAAAGGTGGCAACCCTATTTTCGCCAGACGCAGCATTTCACAGACGAGGTTCTTAACCTTTTGGCTCCTGTGTAAGCCCACTGAATTACCACTGGAAGCTGGGGACCCCTTCTAAGCAATTCCTAAGATCTAAACCTCAAAACAATATGCAAAAATATGCAAGTATACATCAAACAAGTAAATGCATTGTGAAATATTTCAATCAATCCAAAAGAAATACAGCAATCAAATGTAATTTTAATGGAAAGGCTGGAGCTTTTCATAATGTAGTTTCATCTCTAAAAGATGATGTGATGTGTTAGACTTTAGCATATGATTTGTTTGCTCCGTATGCATGCTCGTAATGCAGCCCCTCTTTTTGTCAGTGCATAACCATGTTCAATTGAGGCCGCCAGTTGATTATACTAGCAATATTATGAATGCAGACATTTTTAGCCTTTCACATTCCTTCACATTCACAAAGCATTTTAAAATGTTTAATTCTTAATTTTGTGTTTTTATATATATATACCTTATTAGAACATTGGAATGTGGAGCACTCCATTGCGGCTCTATGGACCGGTAAAGGCCTGCAGAGCAACATTCCAATGTTGTTTTCACAAAGGCCTGTTGTAGCCCAAGGGGATTTAAACCCCCTCAGGCTCCGAGAGGCCTTTGTTTTATTTTTTGGAACATTCTGCCCTCTAGTGGCAGAATGTTCTAATAGCCTTATAGCCCTTCGTAGCTGGGCTATAAGGCTATTAAAGTCTCGCTCCCTTGTTAAAGACCCGAGCAGATGGCTCGGGCCTTTAACGCTGGAGCGGGGCTTTAATAGCCGGTATAGCCCGCTACAGTGGGCCATAAGGCTATATTAATCTGTTAATATCATTTAATTTCTAAATAGTTGTGTACCTCTGAGTACGTGTCACAGACCCCCACAAGTTTGTTGACCCCAGGTTTGGAGCTTCTGTTCTAGAGCATGCCCACTCAGCCGATGCATGCACAGACACATCATGTCACTACAGTAAGCAGAAACTCTATTTTCTAAGGGTTTGGTTTTAAGTGATACTCTGTTATGTGTGCATTTTTAAGGGACTGTTATGATTGCAGGAGGGAACACTATTAGAAAGAAACCAGGAATGCCTGAAATATATACCATTGTAAATTTATGTAAAGTCACCTTTTCTGCTTGTGAAGAATGTGGTTGAGAAAGTAAAATAAACCCTGCAGTATCTCATTGTTAGGGTTGTGTAGAAAGCCCATATGAACAGAAGTTTATGTCTAGGGGCGAGTTCACGTGTTGTGCTGGCTTCCGACTGACCGACTGAAAGATCAATGAAAACAGAGACTTTGTGCTTATCTAAGGCCACATGACCCGTAAGTACCCACAGACAGAATGGCATGAGACAGGGCGGGAAAACCAAGGCCATTGGAAAATAGTGACATATAAAGGAGAAAACAGTTGCTGCAGAACCACCTACAGTATAACCAGGGCTTTAAGTGGGCTGGGTCTCACCGGTGCCATTAAACAGGTCCCTATCGGGCTCTGTTTTGTGCCCTGGCACAGGCGGTCCGTTTTTTCAGGACTGCAGTGACAGCAGGCACATCCATGTGTGCTGCTCACACTGCTCACTTCACACTAGTGGAGAATTTACGGCATGACATCTTGCCAGGTGAGCGTTGTAATGGAAGGGAAAGCCTTTAGAGAGAGTCATATTCTCTCTGGATTTCCCTTCTCTTTTTGAAAATCAGGAGCAGTAACATTGTTGTGGTGTCATCAGGGCTTTAAGTGGAAGCTTTTTCAATAATATATACAAGCCATAGTTGCTGCCTATTTATCTTATGCAACTAACAACCATTGACAAAGCCAATAGTCCTGACTTGTTGTATGTAAAATGTTACTTGTTGTATTAGATATCTGGATGTAATGACAGAAACAGCAAAATATCAGATGGGTGGCACACTATGCTAAGCACAGATTTTTAGCGTAGGTTTTTTAAGCCACACCCTTAATTACATTGGCAAAGCCCCTTTGAGAGACCCCCCACTTTTTTCATCCCACTAAAGCCCGAGTATAACGCAACTCTGATATCATAGAGGCTGGCCAAGTCTCCTCTCAGCACCTTGCTGAGTTCATGGGGAACCTTTGTTTATAATAAGATTTATTTTGTGACCATAGTAGTTAGGCCTGGGCGGTAAATTCCGTCCTGGTCGCGTTATTTGCGTAATTTGGGAAATTTTGCGTTCCGTGGAGAACGCGGAATTGCCAAAAATTCTGCGATCCACGGCTTTGCGGAATTTTTTGCTTGTTTGCTCTTTCAAAATGCGTGTTCGCGATATATTTCCCCCCGAGCACGCAAACAGTTCGCGAACAGGAAAAAAGCATTGCGAACGGGCGGAACAAACAATTCCGCGTCTTCGCAGAACTCTGCGTGCTTGCAGAGATTTTTTACCATTTTGCAGAGCTTTTCTTAGCACGACTACGCAAATTCCGCCCACTAATAAATGCATACCTGCCAACCCGAAGAACAATCTCACTGTGCGAGGAGGGGGCGGGCTTTGAAGGGGCAGGCCCTCACGTCAACAAGTACCTATGAGGCACTTTTAAACCCCACCCCGCCCCCAAGCTTGCTGAGGCTGGTGCCGATGCCTGGGGTGTTTTCAAACCCCTTAATGGATGTCGGCAGTTCAAAGCATCAGAAAACGAGCTGGAAAACCACTATTTACTGTGATTTTCATTTCTCTTTCCGTGCCACCCTGGCAGACCGTGTGATGGGAGCCGATATCGAGTTCCATGGTGGCACTGTGTGAGCTGGCTCGTATGGTAATGACAGGTGGGTGTAAAATAGAGCAGTCTAGTCCCCCAACCATTGCTCGTGGAAAATCCTCAGAAGGCTGAAAATGCACCTTCATTCCGCTTTGCTGTAGCAGCCAGGGGCGGATTGGCAAGGCGGGCATTCGGGCATGGGCCGAAGGGCCGGTGCCTCAGTGCCCTCTGTGGGCCTTTTTTTCTCCCCTGTCCCAGTACACAGAGAGTGGATTAGGAAAGGGGAGAAAAAAAAACGGCCCACAGAGTGCACGGGGCGGGGACAGACAGAGAAAATGAAAGCAGCCTCACTGTGCGGCCGGACAGCGATTGTCAGCTGTGGCCTCTCCTTCACCCCTGCCCTGCCAAGCAATCAAGCTGAGGCTGGGCTGGGGAGGGGAGGGGTTATTGTTTACAAGAATCAGCCTCCCTGTGGGCCTGGTGTTTCTCAGGCCTTTGAGCCATTTTCACCTCGGCTCCCCTGGGGCCCATGCAGCCCAGAAACGGTGTTAGTATTAACACCTCGCCCACAGCCCTTCACATTCAGGGCATAGTGGGCGAGGAAGAATGGGTCTTGCTGTGGGGGCCAGGTGATGTTTGGAATTTTTTTATTTTATTTTTTTATTTATGCGATTTTATATAGCGCGGACTTTACCCGAAGGTGTCAGAGCGCTTCACACTAGGAACAGCAATAATACATGAGGAAAAAAATTACAAGTGGACAAATTACAGAAGCAAATGTTAAGTTACATGAATCAAAAGTGACAATAGTGAGCAACCAAAATACATGAGGTAGCAATCGGTACATTACAGGAGGAAAAAGTGATATGTGTGCAGGCTACAAAAGCGTACAAAGTACAAGTAGAGGTATAATACTGCAATAAATGAGAGACACTCCAGCACAAGAACAAACATTACGTAGGCAATGTTGGCATTTGTGCAAGTATCTAAAGCAAACAAAAGTGAGAGGTAGCATACAGTGTGATACCAGAGAAAAGTGACATGTGCAAGTTACAAAAGGGTACCATACACAGGTAAAAGGGTAATACTACAGTAAATGATAAACACTCAAACTACCAGAACACACTGGGAAGGCACTTCCCATGCACCAGCTTCACCTCAGCCTCCCCCCTGGCTACCTGGCTACCTTGGATGACCCAGAAAGCTGTGTTTTGTGCTCCCCTGCCAGGACATTTTCCGAGGCCTGGAGGGCTGATTAATTTACTAATTGCAGGGGCCTTACCTCTGTTCATGTGCTCCTGAGCTGAAGGTCTGGGGAGGGCCAAGTAGGTTAGTAATAGCAGGGGCTTTGCTGCTTTTCAGGTGCTCCTGTGCTGGAGGGCTGGAATAATTTTGTGACAGAAAGGGGCCTTGCTATTTTTTTTAGTTGCTCAGTATGCAGGCCATTGTCACCTTGGCCCTGTGTCCTGTGCAAGAACAGTATCCTCCCACTTTCATTCCTTGTCTGTGCAAATGGTGTTTCATGAAAGGGCACGCCCCTTGATTGTGGGCCACGCCCCTTAAATATGGGCCACGCCTCTTGAATGTGGGCCACTTTTTTCGTCAGTGCCCGGGCCGAATTGTGATCCCAATCCGACCCTGGTAGCAGCCTTACACCTGTGACCCAGCTGGTCTGGCAGGAGACTGTGTTTTTCAAGCAGGGCTCACCCGCGATGCCACACACAGGAAGATGGTTTCATAAACGGCCGCCATGTCGAAGGTCCCAGGAATGCACCGCGAGCTGCAGGCTGGAACTCTTCTTAATGAGCCACGGGTTGTCCAAAATTCTCCCGAGAGACATTAATTTGAGGATAGAGGCCACCCTCACATGTAGTTTCTGTTCAATAAATGTATTGTGTTCGTTTCAGCAGTTGGCGCTAGGCCAAGTTACCTGGATGTAATAACATTTGGCAGCGAAGGTGCTAGACACACGCGTTCTAAAAGCGTCAAGAAACAGAAAACTGTCGATAGTTGTCTTTAAATACGCAAAAATCGAGCAGAGTATTTGGCACTGAGGCAAGTCTGGTATTTTTTTTGTTGGGGGGCAACCCTGTACAATATGGAAAGACGAGCTATCACCCATTAATGACTCCAAAAAACGTCCCAGCAGCACAGACATTTGTGTTGCATATTTAATGAGCACAAGAGAAACTGTGGATTCCTCTCGTTAGGGTGTTGCATCTTCAAAGCTTCTGCAGCCCATATGTCCTGAGGATTTCCTGCTAAATGGGCTTGGGTGGAGGGAGAGGTGGGGTTGGGCCAGGCCGCCCATCCCAGGTTGTTTCACAATCCTAATATCTTGGCACAATTAAAATGACATGAATCCACTGGCACAGATAGTGCTTAAAGCAGCAGTGCTACTAACACCAGAACTCTGAATATCTGCAATTAGCTTTCACAGCAGCTGGCTGCATGTCAAGGTAGAATTAAATACATTTCAGGGTTTTGCTTAGTGCTCAGGAGTGGGGCTGTATAGGCTTTTATTTTAAAGGGAACTGGATCCTGTGGCGATAAAGCGATTTGTCCAGGATCATATTAAGACAGGTGAGAAAGCTGGGACTAGTGCTCAGCTCTTCTAATTTCTTAGTAAACAATGTATCCATTAAAGAGTAGTAGCAGCTGCCAAAAAGTTGCAACTTTTCTCATTGAGGAGAGCAATCTCTGGTAAAAATGTGTGTGTTGGGCGGCTACAATATTTTCTCTGTGGCTAGTCAATCATATTATTGCCGTATAGCAGTACATTTTTCAGGTCTGCAGTACCGAAATTGCTGGTGGGAGCAAAACTCCTGCAGCAAATCAGAATCATCTAATTTCTAAATTTGTTGGTTACACAGTAAGCACTCCGGCCATAACCAGCAGTCCAGAAATCTCTTAGCTTAGCCCCAACCTCAAACCCCTTTTTAAATGCTAATTTCTCAAAAATTGCTGAACGGATTTAGAGTAGAGGTCTAATATGTTTCTGTATAACAGAGCCAATTTTTGCAGAAAAATTAAAATGGGAAACATCAAAACTGTAATGGGATGTAACCAAAAGAAAACAAAACTAAAAGTACTCCTGGAAGGACGCATTTTTCTCACAAGCTCCTTCCCATTGGCCACACATTCTCTCCCTCATCATCCTGCAACAGGGCACTCTCCTCCAAAACAATGAACAATTATATCTCTTAAAACTGGTATCAAGACCGCGTATTTCAGACATAAGCCTTTCCTTGTCGAAAATATGCCTATTTCCGATTTCAAAATGTAGGCGTCTGACTCACAAAGACATTTGAAGGTGTAATTTCAATTTATATCTACCTGTATATGGAAATAGCTTGAATTACACATGCCACCATGGATGTGGAGTGGGTGTTCGCACTCAAGGATTAGCTGTAAAGTTTTGGCCAACATACCTTTATTCTATCGACTCCAAGAAAAAGGTCAGAAATGTGTACCTGTCATGGGCAGGAGAACAATGTCTGTCCAAGGTATGAACGGGAAGGTAGCAACAATAAAACTGCTGTATGGAAAGAAGTTTTACCTTCGTGAAAAAAAAATTCCCAAGAGGCATATAAAGTTGGGAAATGCAACTACACTTGCGAGCCATTTTTGCAATCTCAATTGTGCATTAACATGAACATACATGACAATGCACACATGGTAATACGCAAACGTTTTCTGGTAATACTCTTGGAAAGTTGCAGCTTTTGGAGCACCTTCCAGAAGTAGTCTTGGAAGTCTGTAAATTTAAAAAATGTCAAAGCCTACAACGAAATGAAGAATTAAAGCTATGAAGAGACTGGTTAGTCTGAGAATACAGTTGTGGAAAAAGCATATTCTATATAGTTGAGAATACTTATTTGCTACCTTAAACAAAATGATTCCTTACCTGATTAAAAATCTAATGCTACTTAAAATTATATTTATATACTTTGTTAATATTTATGGTGAGAAGTTTGTGTACCCTTAATAAACCACTCTGGAAGTAAAGTCAACGCGTATGGTCTCATTTGCTGTTTGTGGGAACACTGCCTGTCACCACTTCCTGAGTTCATCTTTTGCTTTTTGTACTTTTGTGCACTTATGGTGTCTCAGAGCTTTCTGAAAAAGCCATAAGCCGGCCTGTCACACTCTACAAAAAGACACACAATGAATAAACATACTTCAACTTTCTCCCCGGCCTCTGTGCCTTGGTTTCTAATCCTTCTCATGAAGAAACAAGCATTAGAAATGCAATCGGGCTCGGATTTATTTGAGTTTGAGCTAATGGCATTGTAAATGCCAATGTATTGTTGCTATGTGTTATGGAGTGTGTTCATGTGGTGTGTACTGCCAGTGATCTCCTTGTGAGTGTGAGAATATTGCACCGTTACTGCCTGTGATGTCCTTCTTGTGAGTGTGAGAAGCTTGCACCTCTGCTGTCTGTGGTCTCCTTGTAATGTAAGAAGCTTGCACTGCTGCTGCCTGTGATGTCGTTCTTGTGAGTGGGAGAAGATTGCACCTCAGCTGCCTGTGGTCTCCTTCTGAGTGTAAGAAGCTTGCACAGCTGCTGCCTGTGATGTCCTACTCACTACTCTACTCACTACTCTACTCACTACTCTACTCACTACTCTGCACTCACTACTCACTACTCTACTCACTACTCTACTCACTACTCTGCACTCACTACTCACTACTCTACTCACTACTCTACTCACTACTCTACTCACTACTCTACTCACTACTCTGCACTCACTACTCACTACTCTACTCACTACTCTGCACTCACTACTCTACTCACTACTCTACTCACTACTCTACTCACTACTCTGCACTCACTACTCACTACTCTACTCACTACTCACTACTCTACTCACTACTCTACTCACTACTCTGCACCCACTACTCACTACTCTGCTCACTACTCACTACTCTACTCACTACTCTACTCACTACTCTGCTCACTACTCTACTCACTACTCTACTCACTACTCTACTTACTACTCACTACTCTACTCACTACTCACTACTCTGCACTCACTACTTTACTCACTACTCTACTCACTACTCACTACTCTGCACTCACTACTCACTACTCTGCACTCACTACTCACTACTCTACTCACTACTCTACTCACTACTCTACTCACTACTCTACTTACTACTCACTACTCTACTCACTACTCACTACTCTGCACTCACTACTTTACTCACTACTCTACTCACTACTCACTACTCTGCACTCACTACTTTACTCACTACTCTACTCACTACTCACTACTCTACTCACTACTCTACTCACTACTCTGCACTCACTACTCTACTCACTACTCACTACTCGACACTCACTACTCACTACTCTACTCCTCACTCCTCACTCCTCACTACTCTCTACTCACTACTCACTACTCTGCACTCACTACTCTACTCACTACTCTACTCACTACTCACTACTCGCCACTCACTACTCACTACTCTGCACTCACTACTCTACTCACTACTCACTACTCTACTCACTACTCTGCACTCACTACTCTACTCACTACTCTACTCACTACTCACTACTCGCCACTCACTACTCACTACTCTACTCCTCACTACTCACTACTCACTACTCTCTACTCACTACTCTCTACTCACTACTCACTACGGGACTCCCACTTCATGGAAAGATACGAGCATATGAATCTATTAAAGGCCCAATGCTGGAGAATGGCAGTACTAAGCGACTTGGATCTCTGTTCACACGAACAGTCGCTGAGCCAAGATCGGTACTCCAAGTTTACCAGAGCATCTTGGCAGAAAGGAAAAAAGGAAACGGATTGATGGCTTGAAATTACCCATCAAGGCTGCTGCCTTATCTTCCTGTTGGCTAAGTCTTATTCTGTCCGGTTCTCTCAATTGAGAGGGAGGACCTGGTCTCCGTCGCCTTTCATTGGCTTCATCTTTCAGGCTAACTGTAGGGGAATCTCTGATCTCGTCCCCATCTCCTCCGGTGTCTGAACCCAGCAAGTAGGTGCGGCCAATGAAGAGAGAAGGCAGAAGCCATGATAGGGTTTTGCTGGTGTGAATAGTGTCTGTTTTCCTAGTTTGTGATGGTAAATCTGTTGTTCTGTCTCCTAACATGCACAGAAGATGGGGCAGGAGGGTGATGGGCCAGCGTTCTGTGCTTCAACATTAATCGATGGCCTGAGTTCAAGTCCTTGGTTTAATAAATTGCCGTTTTACAATAGCAGAAGTGTCATTTTTCTGCCTGCTGTGTTATAAAGATGTTGGGGTGCGTGGGTGGCTGTAACAGACGTGCTACTTTGTTTGAGATGTAAGCTATTTATATATCCCACAAATGTTCCAGTTGTGGTTGTCCTATTCATTGTAATTAATGGATTAGTAACTTAAGAATAAACATATAAAAGCTAAAAGCAATTACAATCAGTGGCAGTCTTTGTCTAGAGAGTGGTTTAAACTTACTCCACCTTGTGTACTCTACTGACCAGACACCATTTCATGAACAAATATGCCTTGAAACGGTCACCGTTAGGAGATATCTGCTAAAATATTACCTGAACCAAATAAAATGGGCATCAGGACATTTGGCTTTCCCTGGCACAGCAGTGCCCACAAGCTCTACACTTCAGGGGTCCTGTGACCTGGTTCCAGTTGCTAGTTCACTTGTTTTCACTGTTTCTATTTTAGGATGGCAAGTTTGTTTTAGCATAATGTCACGTGCTTTTTAGAACAGGTGTAGCTACCGTGAAACAGGTCAGTTATAATGATTTAACAAGCATTGGCATAGCCAATAGGTCATGCCTTTGGGACCTTATAAGTGTTTAGTTATCCAGCTCAATATCCCTTGAGCAACAACATCAACTGCTGCATGGCTAAACACTTATAAGGTCCCAAAGGAGAGACCTATTGGCAATGCTTGTTTTTGTTAAGTACACAATTGTTTCCATTTTGGCAAACTTTTAGGTCTGACGTGTGCTGGGGCGAAGAGGGAACTGCTGATCAAGAGGAGCATTCATTAATATACACAAACCTTATTAAAACGGCACGGCAGTGAACAAATCTGGAAAAAGTTATTACTGATGGGCAATTAAGTTCACTTCCTGGCTTGAAGTGGGTGTCAAAGTGCATGCGTGTGCAGGTGGAGATGGAATGGGTTAAAGTACTACTCATTTCCAATAAAATAAAGGACCACAAGGTGATCAGTTAACAGTTACATTTATAAAAGGGATAACATATCAGCGAGGTCTGAATTGATGCGTGTTCAGAGTTGCCAGTTTAGATTAATCACGAGAAGATACGTCCCCCCCCCGTTTTTCGGGGGGCGGGGGTCTGAGTTTATGGTCAAAAAATAAACTTTCAGCCATTTGTTTCTTTTAATCATTACTCCATTGCATGCAGACAGTAGAATTACCAACAAAGAGTACAACTCCCAAAAGTTAGGTGGGGGGGGGGGGGGTTCGACAATGCAGACTAATATCCGGGATACATGACACGCGCAGTACCGAAGATGGTGTGGCAACAAGGTACAGCAAACGGAGCACGTATAACTACCTCAACAAAAAACGCTTGCTAACCAAACGAAACCAGTCGCCCACGAGGGAAAGGGCACGGCTCGCACAGAGCCTGCATCGTTTACAGTGGGCCATCCAAAGGAGCCTAGAGGGCATGCTTGCTTTTCTCAACATCCACTTGAGGAACGGATTGCATGCAGGGATTAAAGCGGTTTCAGTGAATGACGGACGTGGTAGACCAGTCCGTAAATCTGGCCAAATGTGTTCCGTAATAACGAGATTGCCATTATTGGCAGTTACAACAGACTATTGGCAGGGATCATCATGCGCACTCACTTACCGGGCTTCACAGAAATGGCCAAACCTAGACCAAAGGACAAGTTGAGTGGAACACACTGTATTTAAACTGCCTCTGATGAGGCAAGCTACTCGGCAAACCATGCGTAACTTTGTCAGTTATGGAACGATGATTAACTGGGTTCACCTAGTGGAACAACAAAAACATCTCGTGCGCGCGCTAAACGGATTTGTTTTGTTGGTGGGTGGCAGAAGCCGGCCCACCGGGGAACGGCCACTATGTACCGGAAAAGGAGGAGGCAGTAAAAGAGCAGTCGCACACTATAGAAACCCAGCGCGTTGCAAACGGGAATCATCGATTCGCCTCCCACAATATCAACACACTTAAAAAGGCAGACGCACGTCTTTTGAGAGGTCCGGGCTTCTCTTCTAACGCGGTACAAGGGGACTCACTACAACACGCCACTTAAAACAAGACAGGGAGTGCCTCGTGGACGCTCGGCGGGTTCGGGTGCGGAAGCTCCTGTGTGCATGTGACACGCGCCCCATGCTGAGCTTGCAAACAAAGCCGCGGGGTGGGGGCAGCCGAATATCGCAGCAGCCGATTAAAACAAGGAAGCTGCGCGCTGAGCGCTGCAGAATTGTGAACGCGCCCGGCCATCTGTATTCACTAACGGAGGCTCCCTGACAGCTCCTAATTATAATTTATGTACTTCTTTGCGCAAGCACGCACGAAATATGCCCAAAATGGCGGAACAAAACTACATTCACCCTATCACTTCAAGCCTATCAAAACGAAAACACAAGGAAGACGAATCACTGACCAGATGACAGAAAACCCTAAGGAATGTGTGGAATTTCTCTCTCCAAGGCCCTAGGAGATACTTCTTTCTCTCCTTTAACATTAGTTCTCGAAACTCCTCCCAGTTTCACTGGGAAGGAGTCCGAGCCCTAAAAACACAACCGCCAGGTGCTAGGACCCACTACAAGGGCGGAAAAAGACCAACCAATAGACGCTAAATCTTCACCGCCATTGGAGTGGAACATTCTATGACAAAAAAATTCAGGAAACTTTAAGTACATGTGCATTAAACCAGCTACTTGTATGTGCACCTTTAATGGCCTTAAGTATCCATTGCAGAGGCAAAACTACCCTTGGGGCAGAAGGTGCAGTGACACCGGGGCCCAGAGACCCAAGCGACCAATTGAACCCCCTGATAATTACTATATTTTACTACCACTACAACAGTCAGAGGGTCCATTTATTTCATTTTCTTACACCAGGGTCAATTCCATCTTTGCTATGCTACTGATCCAATGTAAGAACATTAAAAGCAAGGGAACTCATTACCATAAAGCAATATAAAGCAATCAGTAATTCTCATTAAAAAATATACGCATTTCCTTTCCATGCTGAGGGTGTATCTCCTGATGCACCCTGCACAACAAACTACCACCATAATCACGTACCCACAGCTCAATAAGCATGACTTGGCCACCTAACCTACCATAAGAAACCATCACCAGGTGAATCAGAGTCTGGTCTGGTGATGTAGCCCCGCAACCAGCAGGAAAGTTCCCACTGGGCTGATTGTGCCACAAGGCTAGCCCAGCAGCAGGATGTGTGCCCTTCAAATGTCAAAAACATAACATAATGTAATACCGCATACAAAAAGGTGAGCCACCAGCATACTGCCCCACGTACACCGCCACCACGCCCTCTATTTGTGGACATCAAACGTCTGCTTAAAACAAGCTGTAAGGCAGTGTGAAGTGTGGCAGCTATAGGAACAGAGGAAGGGAAAAGACAAAAAAATACAAAACCTTATGAAAAAATACACTTGCTGCAGGTAAAGGAGAAACTGGTAGGAGGGTGCATAAAGGTGGGAAAAGTAAAGCCACTAAATGTTTAATAGCCAAGATTACATTTCAAAAGACAGCGTGAAATATCACATGCTCCCCATACATCCACCCCTCTCAATGCCTCCACTACAACACTCCCCTCTCAGTGCCTTCTATTTGCGCTCTCATCAGACATTCACCCTTCCACATGCCTCTTATTCCTGCCCTTCCCATACATCTATTATTCAAATTGTCTCTTCTGCCTGCTCTCCCTAAACATATACCCCTCCCAGTGCCACTTCTTCCAGTTCTCTCATACATGTTCTCCTCCCAGTGCCTCTTTTCCAGTTCTTGCTGTACATATACAATCCCAGTGCCTCTTCTTCCAGTTCTCCCCATACATGTACCCCTTCCAGTGCCTCTTCTTCCAGTTCTCCCATACATGTACCCCTCCCAGTGCCTCTTCTTCCAGTTCTCCCATACATGTACCCCTCCCAGTGCCTCTTCTTCCAGTTCTCCATACATGTACCTCTCCCAGTGCCTCTTCGTCCAGTTCTCCCATACATGTACTCTCCCAGGGCCTCTTCTTCTAGTGCTCCCCGTACATGTACCCCTCCCAGTGCCTCTTCTTCCAGTTCTCCCCGTACATGTACCCCTCCCTGTGCCTCTTCTTCCAGTTCTCCCCATACATGTACCCCTCCCAGTGCATCTTCTTCCAGTTTTCCCCATACATGTACCCCTCCCAGCACCCCTTCTTCCAGTTCTCCCCATACATGTACCCCTCCCAGTGCCTCTTCTTCCAATTCTTGCAGTACATATACCATCCCAGTGCCTCATCTTCCAGTTCTTGCTGTACATATACCATCCCAGTGCCTCGTCTTTCAGTTCTCCCCGTACATGTACCCCTCCCAGTGCCTCTTCTTCCAGTTCTCCCCATACATGTACCCCTTCCAGTGCCTCTTCTTCCAGTTCTCCCCATACATGTACCCCTTCCAGTGCATCTTCTTCCAGTTCTCCCCATACATGTACCCCTCCCAGTGCCTCTTCTTCCAGTTCTACCCATACAGGTACCCTTCCCAGTGCCTCTTCTTCCAGTTCTCCCCATACAGGTACCCTTCCCAGTGCCTCTTCTTCCAGTTCTCCCCATACATGTACCCCTTTCAGTGCATCTTCTTCCAGTTCTCCCCATACATGTACCCCTCCCAGTGCCTCTTCTTCCAGTTCTCCCCATACATGTACCCCTCCCAGTGCCTCTTCTTCCAGTTCTCCCATACATGTACTCCTCCCAGTGCCTCTTCTTCCAGTTCTCCCCATACATGTACCCTTCCCAGTGCCTCTTCTTCCAGTTCTCCCATACATGTACTCCTCCCAGTGCCTCTTCTTCCAATTCTCCCCATACATGTACTCGTCCCAGTGCCTCTTCTTCCAGTTCTCCCCATACATGTACCCCTTCCACTGCCTCTTCTTCCAGGTCTCCTCATACATTTAGCCTTCTCAGTGCCTCTTCTTCCAGTTCTCACCATACATGTACCCCTTCCACTGCCTCTTTTTCCAGGTCTCCTCATACATTTAGCCTCTCAGTGCCTCTTCTTCCAGTTCTCCCCATACATGTACACAAATAAACATTAGCATAAGGCTCACAATGCACTTTGTTAAATGCCGAAGAAACTGCCTTTGTAAATTCTACAACTCAAATGTGTATGTTGAAGTAAGGGCTATTAGATAACTTTTAATACAGGTTTCAGTGTTCAATGCTTTTGGCTCTTAGTCACTCACATATCTTCAAAAAAGGGCACCGTGCCTATAGTGTAAACATAACCGCCTATAGCTGTCCAGTGGTAGATAGATGGCCCCCGTAAAGGGGGTGCAACGAGGCTTGCAGATCATATGTTCCGAGTGCATTTCTATTTTTAAACCTGTAGCATCGATTTCACCCCCTCTTCAGGCAGCACTTATAGGATAAGTATAAAAATGGGATTACAAGTACTGTGTATAATGCAACTGTAGGTCCAGCCCTTATTCGGCTCTCTGCAGCCCGCGAGGCTCTGGGCTCATCCCAGGGCCAGTGAAAGGGGCTGCACTGACCTCAGATAACCACCCCTACACGACCCACAGTGCATAGCGGCGTTCTAATGTGACTGACGTAAGGAGTTATGTACCTACAGGACTGTCTCCTCCACCGACTCCGGTGGTAGCCATGTGCACGACTCCGGTGGTAGCCATGTGCACGTGGCTTGCCCACAGCAACACCAGCGCTCATGCAATAAAAGAATCAGTGCATCTGCAAAACACAGAGAAAGCAGCTTCACAAGAAACAGCAAGAATAATAATGGAGTTTTTATAACAATAAAATAATCCTTCAATATAAATTACACTGAGGCTATCAGGACTTGGAGCACTGCCTAAAAATAACCCAAATGGTTAAAAACAAGAACACAAAAAAATGTAATCACTTTCAAAGTTTTACGTAGTAAATATAACAAACACTGAAAACAGTCACAAGTGCTTCCTGTCACTGCAGTGCTTCACAATCAGTGCAGATTAGTATTGTCTGGAAGCAATCCATTCAACCCAAACCTAAAACTCCAGGAAGACAATAAAGTTAACGCCAACTCATTTCCACGCAAACTTTTTTTTAATAAAGATACTCAATTTAAGTGGCTTGGAAATTCCAAAGGTAAACCTACAACGGTAAACACAATGTCTTCAAATGCACAAACCAGAATGTACAAAACACACAAGTGTTATCGCGATGCTCACAATTCCTGCAAGAAGTAGACCATACACTGTCGTGGTATCACAGAGGAGTTGCACAATGTGGATAGCATACATTAGAAAGTGGAAGTAATTGGAAAGGAATAGATGAAACCAGAAGTGCAAGAGTTAATTCCAAATAGTTTAGGATGAAGACACTACATAGCAATGAGTAAGCCCTATGTAGTGTCTTACTCTTCACTCTGTGTGGGAACTGTGTGTTGTACAATACTCCTACTCACTCTCCGCACAGTACACCAAAGCTAGGATAACAATCAACAAATATCCAAAAATAGCACAAAAATCAAAATACAAAAAGTCTACAGTGAACCGTGGTGGAGAAGTGTCATACCATAAAACAAGAATTTATTAGTAAGCGAATCATTGCACGAAAAGCACCTGCCACTGCGAAGGCTACCGACATTGGGTATCTAGGCGTAGAAGGGAAAAGCGACAAAAGCCTTAGCAGTACCTTTCAAGCATGTTTCGGAGTCCAGCCAAAACCTCTCGACTGCTGAATCAAAGCCTGGAGCCTTGGAGTCGCTGCATTCGGTTCCATGCCAGAGCCGACTCAAGCGGCAGCTGGGCTCTGCGAGGGCTCGGGACCACCACAAAATTGGAAGGTTGCCTCTTCGGGCCAGCTCGACCGCGGCTGCAGACAGGATCCACGTCTGCCATGCGAAAGCCAAAACACCAACCTCCAGCGAGACACTGAGTCCCCTCAGGTCTGATAGCATTCCAAACAAGGCGTTCCTTTTGGCTCCCAAGCCTGCCACACCACCTATGAGCAACGGCAACACCTAACCACCCCCCCCCCCCCACCCAACAACATCAACACGTCAGACCTGTAGGTAAAGACTAGCCATTGTGTCTGCTCTCAGCAGGCAGAATTCAGGCCAAGACTGTGATTGCAAACCTGCCCTGGCCACACCCAAGACTATATTCGTGCAACCACAGCCAAGCCCAGGCCTCCCCCTGTGATCACAGCTTCGTAAACTGTAGTTTGAAGAGACTTTCTTTGGTTACGCGAAACTCTCCCATTTCCTTTTCTGAAACAGCTTGCTTCATGCCACGTGAAGGAAAACAAATACAAAAACAGAAATACAAAAACTGAAATATTTCCGTATCTACGAGAACAGGGTTCATCGTAACAAGATGTAAGCGTGTCCTTCTTTTACAGGAAGGAATACCAGCCCACAAACTGTGAGCATGTAGTAAATTCTCTTCTTACATCGCTTAATCAAGTGGTGTAGGATATCACATTTGACTGAAGGAAAAACCTTCAATCTTGGAAAATTAAATATTTAACAAAGCAATAAATTGCATACTTTAGACAGGGGAGGTACACCACAGTCCTTGCAGCAGAAGTGTGGAAGTACTATTCAATGACAAGAGAATGCTCTCTGCTTTACGATTCAAACTTTTATACTTTCAAACTTTGCTTGTTGCAAACCATGTATGTCAATTCACCAAAATGCCAGGGGTAGTGGAAGTGACACCACACACCCTTGGACTTCCAAATCCTTCAAAAGGCTGATCCTTTCTGACTTTCACCCTTAACCTTCAACAACCTTCTGAGCACGGGTCTAAGACACATGTTTATTTCCGGCCCCTGCTGCCACATCCATGACTGCTGGGCCCATGGATATCTCGGGAAGTGCCAGGGGTGGCAAAACGAATAGTTGCAGAGACGGTCATCTCACTTTCTCAGGGTCCTGGTGTGTGCTACTGTACAGGCCCATGTGCGTGCACGCATGGGTTTGAAAATGTCTAGTAATTTGTGCATGTGTACACTCGTGTGTGTGTGTGCACGCGTGCATGTGTGAGAGGATACCCATTGCCTACATTCAAACACATAACAGTGCACTGTATATCTGTGAACTCCTTGGCCTCCACTAGAATTCTTGCGTGTGCACAGGGTCCACACGTATCTGTGGACTTCCTGTACCTGCAAAGATCCACGTATGTAAACTAATGTTTTCTGTTGTAGCACATGCACATGTGTTCTGCAAAACTATCATAAAATGTCAAATGCTACTCAAAGAGTCCATCAACCTTTATTCAATATATACACAAACAGTATAGAAATGATCACAAAGACAATTGATCCAATATCTGAGCTCTTTGATGTCATAGAATACTGCTATTGTATTGTATTTGTTCTCAACCAGTGGTCATTTATTAGAGGTGCTGTACATATCAAATTGTACATACGAGCGGGACAGCGCCAGAAACCATTTGCATCTTTGTTGCTCAATGCTCGCTGCTCATTCGCCTTCGTTTCACTCAACTTTTTATTTCGTTGCAGTTGGGCACCTGATCTCCTCGTCATTTTTTTCTTATTTGAACCCTTCTTAATTTCTGGGCCCTGGGCACTTTGTCATTTTAGTTCATCTTTTGTTTTTAATAAGGTTTCACACTTTTCGTCCTTATATGTTCCCCTCCTCGTCCTGAAGGCAATGCAACTTGCCCCAGGCTGCAGGAGGAGTTGAGCCCATATGTGAATCTTGCATTTGCCACAGTCTTCTGTTTATTACTTTTGAGAGTCAGAGGGTGCCCTGTTTCCTGGACAACAGCTGCCCCTTCATACCACCTGTGGATAATGGCAGCCATTTTAAGACTGCCATGGCCGGGATGGTTCACGGCTGCATGCCAAAAGTACACTAAGACAAGCCCGTCTGCACCAATCCGTGCGCAGACTAAGCACAGGACATACTATGCTGCCCTTCTTCCCGCTAACCGTGATCACCAACTCAAATACTTGAGTGCAATATGGGTGTGAGGGGGGAGTAGACAGGGAGGAATAATCCAGCGCATGCAGTATATACATGGGTCACAGAAATGAAATACGGCGACGCATGGAGAGGATGAGCCCAGTTGGCCTAGGAGAGAGAGCTCTGCTTAAAAGGCAACAAACAGGAGGAATGCGGTCTCCCAGGGCGGGATGGGTGGGATGTAGGAGGAAGGATGTACCTCGGAGTTGGCAAAGGGCGGGACTAAGAGAAGGATGATATCATGTGCGGGTCCAGTAGACAGGGCATAGCATATGGGAGTTGTTCCCAAACTGTGTCCCGTGGCTCCCTGGGGAGCCGCCAAACCTAGCCAGGGGAGCCGTGCACCAAACATTTAAATGCATTTATTGTTGAAGGGTCTGTTGGCTTTAGTTAAACTAATTAGACTTAAATGCATGATGTCGATGATTTGTAAGTGACATGCCTAAAGTTGTAAACGTAGTGCTTAATTGATGGCATGTTGAGGGAGATGATCTCCATATATCACTGGATACCCACATTCCAACACTCCCAAAGTAAGCGGAAGATGCCAGATTAATTTTGTTAGACTCGTTAATAGATTGTTTTTTCCAAATGCATTTTATACCAGTTATCAGGAAAGTACAGTCGCCCTGTCAATTAAACACACTAAGTATTATTAAGAATTGACATTTGTACTTGAATCATAGGTACTTATACACATTTCTTTTAGTACACATACTTTTCTAGACAGGGCCTGCTCTCGCCTAAAACACCAATGGTACAATGTCAACATTTGGAAGCAAGAAAAAGGGACGTTTAAAAAAAAGAAAAAAACCACTTGCATTACTTGCATTAATTTGGAGGCAATTTTAGAAAGGAGACAGCAAAAATAGAGCTGTATGTGCTTTACACAATCGTGAGTCACCCTGCTGAGATAGGTGTGTTGGCACGTATGACATGGGTAGAAATGGAAGTGTATGCAAATATTCTTCAAGTGCCGAAACACTTTGCCAATGGGGCCAACATGCATAGGGGTGCTATCTAGCACTGTAAGTGGGATAAAAAAGTTTGAGAGGGTACTCTAAAAAAGGCATTGGCAAAGAAGTGTAACTAGGAATATTTTATTAGAGACACCGCCTTAGTAATACGAAACACCCTGCTTGCATGATTATAATACCTTCATCAGCTTCATCCCAATTACGTTCAGGGAGAAAATGCAAGTACTCCTGAGGTCGAGCTTACACCACCCCACCCTCCAAAAAATATATAACAGTGGGTAGCCAAGGGCAATGGCCAATGGGTCAAGGGAGCCGCGGGTCAAAAAAGTTTGGGAACCACTGGCATATGGCATGCTCTGCTCTTAGGGCAACGTATGGCATGTCCAGAAATTGTTACAATTCACCTAATCGTAGGACCTGCTCCACTTGCCATCAGGACCACACCCATAGGCCCCAATTCTGCAAAGGAGGATTGGAAGCAATGTAGTGTCTAGTCGGGACATCCTTTAAATATTGGGAAAATTGGTGACATTTATGGCTATTGTGTCAAGGCACTTGCAATTTTAATGTCCTGCAGTTTTATTGTGATTGCTTGATTGATCCCTACCTCGTGAATACCACAGGTGTGTGTTCTAATGATTATTTTTACAATACAGTTCTTGAGAAGGTTTTCTGTTCTATTCTACAGACCCTGTAATAGTGTATTTTCTGTTCTATTAGTGGCTCTTCCAATTGTACTGTTTTTAGTGACTGGGAAATAAATGACTACCCGTTTACAAACTAACTTACCGGGATACTCTTTAGCTGCACACTGGAAAGGAAGGCAGGGAACTGTGGGGTTGCATTGAGGCCCTTGAGATGAAAGCCAGGGGAAGGGTCTCTGTCTGTCTCTGCTTGGTTTAGTGGCCAACCCTGGTGGACGTCCTTCCTTCTACAGTTAAGGGGAGCACAGCCCAATGATGTGGATAGTGTCACAAACAAGTTCGACAAGGTTCTGAGGAACAGGATGATCATCCCTCCACATGGAATGCACTGCAACTGGGGATCCAAGTTAGCAGAACTTCCACCGACCTATTTCATGCACATAAAAGGAAGCAATCTGTAGAGTACCTACAGTGCATCCACATAGGTGGGTGTCACTGCATTACCAATAGCATCATCTCCTAGCAACAACAAGCACTTAACACAAAATACATCATATGCCATAACCAGCCAACACTGCTCAGATATTGCAGATAGTTTGACCTCACAACACCACATAAGATAATAAACAACAAACTTTGCTATGCACATTTCCCAGCGCTGCACTTGGGTGGGCAGTGCCACACGCGGATGCACTTGGGTGGGCAGTGCTCAGCGATGTGACCTGTACTTAGAAGCTGCTGTACTTCTAGGCAGTAACAGACAACATCCAGCACAACACATTATACAGAACAATATGCACACATACAGCATAGCTCAGACATTCCATGCAGTTAATCATATCCAAACTCAATAAATGTACCAAGAATAATAGTATACAACCAGAAATGAATTGTCAACCCCTTCATGTCTATGTTTCTGCTCATGTTCTGCTGCTGTAAAGCTCTCTGATACCCTTTGGGTCATGTAAGCGCTATACAAAACTCCAAAAATAAAATAAAATAAATACGCAAAGCCAAGCAATGCACATGCCAGTCCTTCAGATGACGCTGAATGGAACTGGGAAAAGCTTCTGGCTACACACAACACCAAACATACACAACATATCATTCACACGCAAACTACTAATGATAGTAGTCCAAATAAAACAACCCCCAACTGTGTAATGAAAAAATTGAGAACTGTGGGGGGGCAGAAACTAACTCGGACCAGACATTGCTGCGAGGCTATATTATTAGCAAGATCATGATTCATTTCCTAATAAAGCACAAAAATATAGGCAGTGCCGCTAAGATTTATTGTGCTCTCTCCATTTGCTACAAAAAGTAGAGTTGTTGAATGCTGAGTATATGTGAGTGTGTGCACGTGTTTTCTGATGCATGTGTGTGATCCTCAAACTAACCTATCATTAATAATAAAGAAATAAAATGGAATCCTTACATTTTAGAGCAGAAAGCAAGCTAGACTCTTCAAAGGTACCCATTAAATATCTTATTTTCGAGCAATCAGTGATTATAATGGTGGTTCCCTCTTAGCCCCGGGCCTGCTCTGTCCCACTCTGCCCAGCGCCGGCTGCACCTGAGATAAGACAGGACCCCAGGCCCACGGGCTTTATTCCATGCAGTGCGCGGACAGCCTGGCATGGGGCACAGAGGTAGGTACATCACAAGAAGTAGGTCAGGTGGATTGTACGCGTGGACTGGGTGAAATACTCCACAGCGCCACCTATTGAAAGGATGGGGGAAGGCAATCAGCACCACTCACCTCCTCCAAAAACGACGCAGTGAAAGTGAGGTTAACTGCTGAAAGCAAACACGTCTAAGCAAATGATCATTATGAATTTCATATCACTTACTATACAGAAATATACAACATATGTTGAAGTACTATGTTAATGTATAATAAAAACAGAAAATGACAGTTACGACAACTTTCTAAAACAGCGTCTGTGTTTTTTAGCCCTCTCCCCCCTCCTCCTTCTCAAGTGACAGGACTCGAAGGTTTAATGGCTTCTGCATTTTATAGCATTTTGCAAATTGCTTTTCTGCCAAGTTAAGTGCTTTTAACACCTGTTTTATTATTATCCATTGTCACTTGCGAGTCTTCCATGGAAGTCTGATAAGGTGTCTCAGTCTATTCTTCAGGACATCCAGAGAGAATAATGTGTGAGGCCGCAGTGAGAATTAATTCTGAAATAGTCAACCAGGGAAATTCATAAGAAGGAGGCATCATCTCTTCACATTTGAGCGTATTTTAGGCGCAGTAAACCATGAAAATAGAGAATATTCGATTTAACAATGGCATGAAATAGGATTCTAGTGGTCTCCTAAAGTCCCTATTGGTGACACAATTTACACTATTACCCAATTCAACGGTACTCGTTTTATTGATCTCAGAAATATCTGGGCCCTGGCTTAAGCATCATATTCAAACTTCACCCCTAGAGATTCTAAGAAGATCTCTGCAGCAAGTGTTTAAACACTCTGAACTATCTTACCAGCTTCTGAGATGTCATCGGATGCGCATCTTTAAGGCATCACTTTCTGCTTGAAAGGACAATTTATAAAGAAGAAACCTGCCAGGCGGAGCGTGTTGTAACTCGGGGCAGGCAACTTAGTTTGAAGCTCATGAAATAAGTCAGTGTATGGTACCCGAATAAGGTTGACTAAATAATTTCATAAATTTCTATTGCTCCATTGGAGCTAGTGATAGAAAATCTACGACCAATGGAGCAACATTTTTATGAATGGACACCCTGACAAACAGCTCTTTTGGGAAGTTATTCAACTATGCTGAAACACAATTCATTTTATTAGTATTTATTCAAATTTTATTTAGCACAGTTCGGGTCATATAGTGCAGTACAGGAGCCTCGGTTAAAAACACTTTTAACTGAGTAAACTATTACAATTCGTTATTTTTTTAACAGGATGCAAGTCATTATCTTGCGCATCAATAATAGATTTCTAATTTGATGGCTCTTTGCACTCAAGACAACAATGAATATTTCAAGAATAATTTATATGATTTAAAGCAAACAACATCACCTGGAAATCGATTTGAAAACTGCCAGTTGTAGTGAAAGTGGCATCCTGCACACTTTGACCCGGAATACATCACTTGAAGTGACATCAAATGCCCTAAAATGTGACTGGTTGCGAATTCACATGACCTAACAGTAAGTTATTTTTCCAATTGATAAGTATTTATTTTTTAGCGTATGTTCACCTAGGGGCATCTTGAAAGAGGTGGAAACTCCCATAAAGCACGCTGGTTCATTGGCAATCAATTAAATGAGAGAACAACTGACGCAAATGGTTGAATTTACTCCATTGTAGACGTATGCCGACTGCAGCATTCTGAACTTTCTCAAGTATTCCCCTAATTCAGATTCACGAAGGTCAAGTTTGATACTGTTACAAGTCATGAAGTCTTGCAACCATTTAATTAGGTTAGGAAATCATAGATACAAACAATATTGACACAAAAACGAAAAAAACATTTTGCAAATAAAAAAAAAGTGAAAAAGAAACTTATGGAGTGTGCTCCTGTTTGAGGGACTAAAGCCAGATTTGTGATCAGACTAATGGCAATGCCACCCTCCTGCTGTACAGAAGTCAGGAAAGGCCCAGTTCTGATACCCTGGTATCACCAGTGCACAAATGAAAACCACAGCCACACCCTCTAATAAGGTCTACTAAAGGCATCATAAAAATCATTAAAATATATGTGAGAGGAAGGGTTGCTGCAGAACTTCTCACATGCATGAGCCAATAAAACATTTCATTGATTAAAAGAAGGTACAAAGAATAAACAACAACATATTAAAAACCAATCCTTAAAGACAAAAGCTATGTTAGTTAACAACTATAAATTAATTATGGTGCTGCCATAATGTGCCTGTAGCACAACCTTGTATGTCCAGACGGCACAATCTCAAACCTCAAGGCACCACCTTTTATGCTAACTAATAGCAATTCTGCCAACTACTGCCCAACACCCATCCTACCTTCCCCACAAGATAACAGAGACAGCAACCATCAAACAGTGATCAGATAGATCATGAATGACACCCTGTTCTTCACTATCAAGACTAGACACAGTGAATCTCTCTTTTGTTTCCTTCATGATTGCCAGAAAAAGTGGGACTTCCCCAAGTGTCCACGGTGCCACTACGCACTTGACATACATTTGAAATGTTTTACGTGGCTCGTTAAAAGGATCTCAGCGAGGAGGAAAAGCCCACAGAGGGCACAAAAATCATCCTTAGCAATATGGATAGTTCTTGATTGGCAGATTCCACCAGGGCAGACAATTGCAGATAAGAAAGAGAAAATAAATCATGCAGAAAAAATATTTTAGGTGGGCAATAAATGCAATAAAAATACGCCATTCGAAAGCATTGCAATACATCCTTCTTAGATCCAAGCTCTCTCATATATAACAGGAAATAACTTCACAGGAACATGGGTGAATTCCATCTGGGACCCTAATCACACTCACTATCACAGGGAAATGGTGCTGCCATTGTAGGGCAGGTACAAGAAGAGAGATCGAATGCCCAACATTTTGGCTACTCTGATCCTCCATACTACCAAACTCCTTCCTCCAAACTCTCACCCTGCAAACCCAAAGTGAGAGCACAGAAGCCCCGGGCCAAGGGTAATTCAGGGCCACAGGAACACGCCAACGTCAGCCTACAGATGCGTAACCCCTCTGGCACGCCAAGCGCACCACCTCCCTCGAAATAAGGATGATATCTGATGAATTTTATCTACAGATGGAACCTTCACTTTCAATGGTGACCATTGACTATTGGCTTTCCTTAACCTTTCAGTAGACTTTAACACCAGTCACCATCTATCCCTGTTAGATATCCTGTCCATGAATGAGATTTGATAACGATGGAATTAAACAGGTTCTCCTACATTCACTCCAACTCCAACCTCTAGATCTCAGCAGATGTCATTGGCAACTGGAGCACCTCACAGGTTTATTCTCAATTGTGAACTTCAACCTAGTCCATCAACTTATTACTGGAGCCTCTTAGTGTAATCCTAGCCAACCATAAAAAACAAAATTCACTACTATGACCCCACAAACCTCTTCCTGGTAGTCTACACAAATCCTCTGCTGAGCCCACGCTTGGTTCATGCTCTATAACTCTCAATACAAATAAACTTTCCATCTGACTAAGTAAATCCTCACAGGCCCAAGAGTAACTTCATATACCCATGTACGTACTCCAGTGTTCAGGCGTAGCTTCAAACGCCGAGGGCATTCTCAGGTGCAGTATCACCTACAGGAAAAACAAGCCCCTGTCCCCTCTGCAAAGCCTCTGATGCATGACAAATTAATACCTAAGACGATCATTAGGTACCTGAAGGCTATTGGGGTGTTTCAATTTCCTGATGAATGATCATGCAAGTTACTAGAGAGTTGAAACTTGCTATACATAGACCAGGCAGATACACAAGCCCAACTTACGAGCAGTTCTTTACTGGATTCACGCTTTATTACAGATATCAAGACATCTGAGCTCCGAGTACTCCCTAACATGGCACGATTATGCAGAAAAAACAAAAATACCATACCACAGATCCCATATCATGACGTGCCATACCACATGACATATGCAAAAACAACAATTGATGGACAGAATGCAGAACAATGTCATACATTCATCCCAGTACAGAGATCTGGGCCTAAATCCATCGTTCTTTGCACTCCACACCACCCCAGTTCAGACATGGCCATATGCAAATCAGCCATGACCCTGTGCCTCATGGGAACAGTCCAGCCCGAACTGCCAAGCCATGTCTTTCCTGGACCGGAATCAAGCATCCTAGGACCGGTTTCTGGCTATCAGCCGTCTTCAGCCAGGATAGCTTGACTCCAGTGGTGTGGAGAGCATGGGACTCACGTCTGAGCATACCCATCCCACTCGGGGTGACAAATGCAAAAACAGCAATTGATAGACAGAATGCAGAACAATGTCATACATTCATCCCAGTACAGAGATCTGGCACAGGGTCAGCATGTCTGAACTGGGGTGGCAGAGTGGGCTAAAGAACGGTGATGGATCAAACCCAGATCTTTTGACTGGGTGTGAGTGTTTGATTGGTTCTGATGCTCCGTCCATCACCACCCCCTTTTGTACCGCTTTTGGCCACCATAAGTGTGGCAGGGTATGCTCGGACGTGAGTCCATTGCTCACTTTGCCACTGGATTCAAGCAAGCCGGGCTGAAGACGGCTGGAATGCCAGAAACCGGTCCTCGGAAGCTTGTTTCCGGTCCAGGGAAGGCATGGCTTGGCAGTTCGGGCTGGACTGTTCCCATGAGGCACAGGGTCAGACTGATTTGCATATAGCCATGTCTGAACTGGGGTGGCAGAGTGGGCTAAAGAACGGTGATGGATCAAACCCAGATCTTTTGACTGGGTGTGAGTGTTTGATTGGTTCTGATGCTCCGTCCATCACCACCCCCTTTTGTACCGCTTTTGGCCGCCATAAGTGTGGCAGGGTATGCTCAGACGTGAGTCCCTTGCTCACTTTGCCACTGGATTCAAGCAAGCCGGGCTGAAGACGGCTGGAATGCCAGAAACCGGTCCTCGGAAGCTTGTTTCCGGTCCAGGGAAGGCATGGCTTGGCAGTTCGGGCTGGACTGTTCCCATGAGGCACAGGGTCAGACTGATTTGCATATAGCCATGTCTGAACTGGGGTGGCAGAGTGGGCTAAAGAACGGTGATGGATCAAACCCAGATCTTTTGACTGGGTGTGAGTGTTTGATTGGTTCAGATGCTCCGTCCATCACCACCCCCTTTTGTACCGCATACCACATGATATGGCATAGCAAAATATGTGGCTTGGAAAGTGTGCCTTATCATATGATAATAGTTTCATAGCACATCACAAAACATGCATTTCTTATTACAAAATGAGAGAATCTGTTACGCTATGTGTCACACCACACTACTATACGCACACTGCTTATTAACAAAATAGAGAATCTGTTACAGTGTTTGGCATAGGGGTCGAAGTAATACCAACAACAAAAAATTCACTGAGGCTGAATCACAAAAGCATTTATGAGTACTGGAAGTAGTACTCCACGAGTTCGGTTTTATGTACCTTTACATGCCTTTGTTAGTCTGCCCTGAAACGTCCTACTCTTTATTAGTAAAAGTGCACAGAGAGTAAGCATAGTCCCTTTCTATTTCTATTTATTTTATACAAATAGTCCCTTCAAATTCTGATTTTATTACCTTTTTGGATGTTTTGGGGCCAACTCACAAAGGCATATAAGAATACATAAAAGAGTATTACAGAAGTACTACTTTACATACTTCAAAACGCCTGAGTAAATAGCCCTCTATGGCTGCAGGTTTTCCTCAAAGTGGATCATCAGCAGCCGTATGCTTAGTGTAAATGTGCAATTACACATTTTTATTATTCACATGAAAATAATTTTTTAGTCTTTTACGAATTCTCTTTCATTATGCCACCGCTGGAAAATTGTGGTGTTTGAGGGAACTTTCCCAGGTTCATTGCACAGTTTAGTTTAGTCGTGCAATGAGTGTCGGAAAAGGCACTGCCAACGTCTGTGAACGGCCATGGCGGTAGGGCACTTACAGTTTTCACTGTATCAGCAATGACTGGTTCTGTCATAACATGCATTATCCCTCCCGCAATCCACACAGTTCCGGATTACCAAATAGGCAAAGTAGGCACCAGTCTGAAGACCCCACTCCTCTTAGGTGCCCACGACAACGGATACAAAATGGATTTGATCTTGAAAGAAAATTACAACCAAGCTTTCTTAAATTGTTTCCAAATCATTTTTGTTTCATAACATTTAAATATTTGTTAATGTTTAGTTTTGTGTAATAAAATCGGTTCATTAAAATTGATGGTTGGTAAAATAAACAACTTATTATTAGATAATTTTTGAGGGGGGGGAGGGGGAGGGCGAAATTCCGACTCAAGAGGCTTCCGCAGGGATAAATCCAGCACTGAATCTACACAGGCATTTTCGCAAAATCTTGTCACCTAGAAAATGCATACACTCCCAAAAGAATAAAAGGCAGAAATGACCGAGTAATAACTTTATTGTTTATGTTATATGTAGCACTATTGGCCAACCACTGATGTCATCACACCGTGCAGAGAGAACAGGAGCATAGTGTATAAATTCAATACAGTGCATACCGCATGCTGAATCATCTGTTCCAATTTGGATATTGGCCATAAAAAGCTTGACATGTTCTGTAAGGATGCTGGTATAGTGCACAACTCTGTGGTTTCCAAACAGATGATGAGAGATGAAGGTAGAAAATGAAAGGGTGACATTCATGCCTTAGCAGCTCTAGTTTCTAGTTGGGTCATACTGGCTGTGAGAGAAGCCAGGATGAGGGCAAGAAGACAGATAAGGTCATTAACCTCAGAGAGAGCTACCTGCAAAGTCTCTTAGTACCTTTTAGCTCATGCCAGCTTCTAACAAGCCATGACTTATCATTTGCAATATATCTTATTACAACAAGTGGAAGTCTTTCTAGGCTGCTCAGTCACACTGTAACCACATGACCATGGACCCCAGGAAATTACCTGTTGTACATCCCATTCACCTTTGTGGCTCTGCATCAAATGTTGTCCAGGAAGCCCGCGGCATCACTGGTGAATGTCGGGGTTGCTGAACACCAAGCAGCCGCTGCTCCTTCGCAATGGGGGAGAAGCTTCACCCCACTGCCTGGCTCAGAGCCAGCAAATGAAAAATAAAACAATGTTTTCGCATTGTTTTATTTTTCATTTGCCAGCTCTGAGTCAGCACTGTAGGGAGGGGCGGGCCAAGGCATGGGAGGTGGTGGAGGAGTGCTATGTGCACTCCCTAAGTGCGCATATGTGTTTGGTCAGCCGTTTCAGGAAGGCCAAAACACACATGCGCACTCAGGTTTCTCTAGCCCGGCTGCATTGAACAGTCGGGCTGGAGGAACCCCACAGGCTCCCTGGGCTGAGCGGAGCATCTTTCCAGCCTGCTCAGGCCAATCCACGTGCTGCTGTGCAGCACGGGGATTGGATGGGAGTCTGTCCCAGGCACTGCTGGCACCAGGAAGAGGAGAGGAGGCGTAACACGATGCGGGAGGTGGCCGGCAGCTTCAGGTAAGTTCCTTTTTTTAAATGTATCATCACCAACCCCACCCCCTGCCTGCGCTCTCCTCTACGTTCCCTCAACCGGCCGCACCACCCTTTGTTTGTGGCGGCTGCCACTGATACCAAGACTGTTTGTTTATCTTCATTTCAGACTATTACAACATTCCACTCAGTGAGGGTAGAGAGTACTAAATTAAATATAAAGAAACATAAAGACATACAATGGAATGTTGGAGCCTAAAGGTCTACACAGCCTGTAGCAGCCATTATTTGCCCTGAATCATTCCATTGTCCTAAATTGAGCTCTCAGCATTCCAGTCTTCTAACATATCCTTAGAGCCTGCAGTGGTAGAGTATACAGGCCATTAAATGCCTGTTACAGTATTAAATGCCAGAGCCGACTGCGAGGGCCTTTAACAAGAGAGTGGGACTTTAATGCCGGTATAGCCCAGCTACGGAGCGCTATAGGCTATTAAAACAGTACGCCACTAGAGGGCAGAATGTTTAAACAAAGAAAACAAAGGCTCACAGAGCCCGAGGGGACTGAAATCTCCTCAGGCTACTTAAAGCCTTTGTTCACAGTAACAGCTGTGAAGGACAAAATTAGAATGTTGATGCTCCAGGCTTCTAGCGGCCATTAGAAGCCTGGAGCAATCCATTGTTTTCACTGAAGCTCTCAACATCCCAATGTTATAATGTCCATTAAATGATTTGGGCCCACTGGTTGTTGGTTGGTTACTGATGTTGATGGAGGACTGTGACACAAATACACTTCTGCTGCATTATTCTGTTTTCTGCACCACTTTCTTTGAGCACCACCACCTTCTTGTGTAATTATCCACTATTTAAGGGAACCATGGTTCCCCTCTGTGACTTTCAACTGTAGCAGGTGACTCAAGAGGACTCTGTTTCCACTCAGTCATCCAGACATCAATACCATGAGTATCTCAGCACTAGCTAAATTATATTTCTCTCAATCCAAGCTCCAGAGCTGTTATCTTTGAGGTTTCTCTGGCTCGTACTCCCACCTCTGTGCACTAGTATCTCATCCCCGGGGTTCGACCGCCACTCTAAGCTCTTTGCAGTTTGAAACTTGCACTGGACCTTGCTGTATCCATGAGCCTCCTTTCTCCTTATTTACTACCTCTTCCTCTACCTCAACCTATTTTTCTTTATCATTGACTCCTCTCTGTCATCTCTTTTCTGCATCTTTCTCTAGTTCAACTCACCCGCTAACACACCCCTTTCTCTACGTCTCTATTTATACATCTCTCCACCTCATCTCTATCTCTCTACTTCACCTCTTTGCTCCCTACACCTCATCTATCCCCTCAATCCTTCCTCATCTCTCAACCTTTCTCTGTGCCTCAGTACTCTGTTAACAGCTCTGTCCTTCTATACTTCTCTTCATGTTGCCACTCTCTCCCTCTCAGCGTTCTGTACCATGCAGCTCTCCATGCCTTTCTCATTATATACCTCCCTGCAAGTTTACCTTAGCACTCTCTGACTCTACCTCTCTCTCTTAGACACTGAATTCCACTCAAAGTATTGCTACACCACAAACAAATTTAAAATCAGGTGTACACCGAATAGCTTTAGCAGTGCTAACTCAACCTTTCTGTAGTAATGTAGTCCACGCTGTTATGTTGTAAATAATCCAAGAATACTACACTTTCCTTTGCTGCTGTTTGGCTGGTGGATGGTGGGCTGTTTAAACATTTTGGCTGGTTTTGTGTGTAACTATTTCTGAAAGTCTATGGCATAATTCTTTCTTCTTAGCATCTTGAAGCTTGAATTAGATGAAAATAGCTAATAAGTTCAAAGATGTTCAAAATAGGGGGACCCAATTCATGTCTTGCCTGGGTTTGCACAAATCTTGGAAATGGGACTGCCCCCTCGCAATGCCTGCAGAAGGGTGCCTCATCTTGGCCGTATTCTTTTCATCTAAGCGATAAACCGTGCAGCGCAGGCAGGCATGCAACTGCATGCTGCATTTGTTCTGACTATCATGTCTTTGTTAGAGGCTATAAGCAGGCTAGTGGGCTAAAGTGGCCAATGGCAAAGCTGCACTGGGTCCCAACAATGAAGAGGGATAGGCAAACTCTTGAGCCGCCTTTAGGCCTTCATATGGCTCCCTTGCAGACAATCAGATTGGAGCCTTAGGGAAAGATTAGGCTCCAACCACCTAAAACCCAGCACCTGAACTCTTTCTGCTGAGAGTCTTACCCCCCAAGTGGTGCCACCTCAGTCCTGGAACTTTGGAAGTGGTCCTGAAGGTGATCTACTAGGCCAACCGTGGTCCTGTGGGCAGAATCAACGAAGCACAATGCAACTCCCCAGACTCTACAGAGCCGTTGCTACGTGATGCATCCTCGATGCATCTTTAACGCATCTTTAATGCAAGCCTTTGCATCGTAAGCTCCTTGCCGATGGCATCCACAACAACTATGAAGGACTCTACATCACAGCCCCGCAGCTTCTTCGGAACTGCCAGTGTGTGACGCATCTCTGACACAGGACTTTGAATCTTAAGCCCCTTGTCGAAGGCATCCTCAGCGATGACTCAGAAATTCAAATCACAGCCTCACAGCTCCTCGGAACTGCCTCTGTGCGACGTATCCTTGACACAGGATCTTGCAACGCTCTGCAACCAGGATTTGAGGTACTACATAGTCCCTTTATCCAGCCTGCTCTCCATCGCAGTTGGCCTGAACTTGTGACTTTGTCCTTGTGTGGTGCAACCAGATAACTACAGCTAGCATTTTGTGCCTGTCTGCACTATTTTTACTTGAAACTTTAAAAACTGCATATATGATTGGATTTGTTTTGTTTTGTTTTCTAATTTATTAAATCGTACTCTATTTTTTTATATTGGTGTGGGATTTTTCGTGTGTTTTATTTTCACCCTATTACTGTTTGAAGTGCTGCATAAATACTTTACACACTGCCTCTAAGTTAAGCCTCTGTGCCAAGCCACCAGAGAGGAACAACGTGGTTGGAACCACACATGCCGTTACTACGCAAGCCTTACCACGCTTGCCTTTAGCATGCATATGCCTTTACCACATATATTCCTATACCACGCATGCCTTTTTGGTCGTAAAGGCATATATGTGGTAAAGGCAGTCACGCTCTAGACTTGGAGCAAATGGGCGGGGGCAGGAGGTGTTGGAGGCTTCATGCCCAGACTTCCTGCTTTCTTCCTTCCAGCCCGCAGCTTTGTGAGTAGTTTTTTGGGCAGTGTTGGGGTCGTTTTCAGTGCTAAGGGCCAAGTTTTAGGGCTCCGGGCGGGTGCTGTTTTTTTGGGGCTGGGGTCGTTGTAGTGTCTAGGGCTGGGGGCCGGTTGTAGGGCTCAGGGCGGGAGGTTGGGGTGTTTTCAGGGCTGGGATCGGGGTAGTTATAAGGGCTGGTGCCCGGGTTTTAGGGCTCAGGGTGGGTGGCTGGGGTGAAATCTTTACCATGTATATGCCTTTACCAATCATGCCTTTACAACGAAATTAGTTGTAAAGTCATGCGTGTTAAAGATGTGGCCGTGATAAAACACCGCGCTGTTAAGACATGCGAAGTAATCACATGCGTGGTTCTGTCATGCAACCCTACCAGAGGATGAGCACAGGTTATTTTGGGGATTGCCTGCATTTCACCTTGACAAAGATTGTGGTTGCTGCTTGAGTAGGGTTTAACCCCCCTTCAACCAGTAATCCAATTTCTAACATGTTATAACTATTTTCACATGACATCCCAACAGTTTGATCCCAATACAATCAGACATTTGGGATATCACACCAGCAATGCACAGTTTGCATCAAAACATCATTGTTAGGACATACATTTCACCTGGTAATCTTTGTTTTTCTCAACAAACAATGCGGATCCCCTTGACTCTTTCAGGTACAGACCAAACCTCCTGATCGCAGCTCGACTGCAAAGCAAAAATGAAAGAAACGAAGCACCAACAAAACCACGCTAGGATGAAAAATAACCCGGGTACTCTTTAGCCTTCACACAACCGAACTTTCCGAAATAAAATTAAAAACCAGGGTTTCTAACCAAAAAACTGCAATATTATTTTATTTCAGAGCACATAGATTCTGCAGCAAACGGATAATGCAGGCCACATTTTGGCATTGCACAGAAAAATGCACTCCTATCATGTACATTTTAAGGACGTTCTTGTCGGGAAACGGCTTTTACAACGAAGCCGTTTCCCCGAAATCTTTAACCACGCATGCAGTACAACGCATGCGTGGTTACAACTAGTGCCTTTACCACGCATGCCTTTACTACGATGTTTGTAGTAAAGGCATATGTGGTAAAAGTAAAAAAAAAAGGGGGGGGCTTGGGGGGGTCTCCCCCCCAAATAAAACAACTCACCTTAAGTCACGTCGGCATCAGAGTCGATTAAGAGAAATCGGTAAAAAAATGCCGTTTTCTCTTCACGACGTATGACGTCACCACGCAAATAGTCGGTGAAAGGTTTATGCGTGCTAAACGAATTCCGTTGTAACGCATGCGTGGTAAAGGCATGCGTTGCAACGGAATTCGTTTTATCATCATATATTCGTTCTTGTCACCTTGGGGTTCTGTGACTCTATAAAACAATGTGCCTCATCATTTATACGGCACAGATCGCAGCTCCTACGGTCTACATATGAATATAACAACTGGAAATCATTTCCACGCGGTAACATGTCTTCAGTCAAGCCGAATGCTCAAAGTAAACTAGGAAAATCACGTGACACGTTTTCAGGATGCAGTGCCCCAGACTCAGAGTGGTGCTTTATGCTAAAACTGTGCTATTTTCGGAGCTCTTGGAATTTGCATCCAGATGTTCCTCTCTGTCAGGCCAAACTGGCCTGGAAAATGCTGCTGCTAACAGGTGATGCCACCAGACCAAGTCAGTGAGTCAGTGCGGATGTAATTTTACGGGGTGAGCGGCATGGGTGAGGCTTATAATAGGTTTCAGCCCTGCAGTCCCAGGCACGCTATTGAGCTGAAGAAGGTCCTTAGTCTGCACAGTGCAGACACACATCAGAGACATGCTCACTGGTGGATCCGAGACCGAAACATGGTGCATGCTTCTGTAACATAGGTGTCCAGCACAGGTCCAGGAGGGCTGAATCCATTCCGGATTTGCAGGATAACCACACACTATGTATTATATTCCAACAGCATTTATTCCTAATTCGCCGGAGTATTCTCCAGTGCAGAGTCCCCTTATCACTTCTAGCTTGTCGATGGGTCAGAATATCCCCTCATACCCCCATGACCCCATATCTTCATGTCTATTTGTGATGGCCCCTGTATCGTCTGGAGAGGACAGGAGATAGTTTTTCAGGGGGTCCCATATATGCCTTGGCCTGGATGTGAGTGGGAGTAGTTCTGCATACATGAGTGATTGTTCTTGCCATATCTTGCAGCCAATCTTTGAATTTGGGGGCCCTTCCCCTACCCTATCTACAAGCAACCTTACGTTTTTTATCAGAAATCCTGAAGCCAAATATTTGTTATGACCTGTATCAACTCCATCTGTGTAACCTAATACGGCGGTAACCGGAGGTATCTGAAGTGGTTTATCCACCATCTGTGACACTGCGTCGAATACTTGTTGTCAGTATATGTAAATTGTTGGGCCCTTCCATGCCAGGTGTAAAAAAACAGCCCATCACTCCTGCATCTCTTGCATTTGTCATTGTCATGTCGATGAAATTTGTACAGTTTGGCGGGGGTGTAGTACAAGCGATGTAGAAATTTATAGTGAATCAGTCTTAGCCTACTGTTGGCTGCAATAGCTTCTATCTGCTTGAAGCAGAATTGCCACTGCGTATCTGTAACTGTTATGGCAACTTCGACTTCCCATTCTGAGCATGATGATTTATAGTAATTGATTGATTTTTGTGTTCTGTGGCAAATAAACAAAGTCACATATTGGGGTGGCTCAGTTTGCAATATCTCATGTAGTAGTGGGAGAGCTTGTGGTTCGTGCAGGAATCTTGGGTGGCAGCCCGGACACTCTGTCTGAGTCTGACAAACATGAATAAACTCCATTGCTGTGGGCTTAGTCTTGCGAAAGAACTGTTTCTTCGTCTGAAATCACCCGTCTACATATAGATCTCCCTATGTCGTTATTTAGAGTTTTTCCAACACTTGTCTACATGGCCTTTCGTAAGTGACCTGTAAGTCCGGATGGCAGGGTCGGATTGGGATCACAATTTGGCCCGGGCACTGACGAAAAAAGTGGCCCACATTCAAGGGGCGTGGCCCACAATTATGGGGCGTGGCCCACATTCAAGGGGCGTGCCCTTTCATGGAACACCATTTGGTTACTCTTTGAGGTCTAATTTGTAGAGAAATATTTAGTAAATTAAGCCTTTTAAAGCTTACAGAGCAAGTAACATTGGTAAAGACTAGGAGCACTGCAGTTCTGATAACTGAATACTTACTTGCAGTCTTAACGCCCTGCACAATGCCGTTAGATACTCTTTCCCAACCAGCTATGTCCTAGGCTCTAATCCTCACATAAATCAGAAATCTAGCACAAAGTAAAGGAGAAAGGGTAAGACTGGAATCTCTGGGAATAGAACATGTAATAACAAAAATAAGAATTCACAAACGAGGAAAAGACAGTCTGGGGTGTAAAGAATGCTGGAAAATATATCTGTACAATCTAGTCATAAATGTATTTCACAACCAGCAGGTGATGTCCATATACAAAAAAACACAGTTCTATTTATGAGTACCAATTACAGTACACATGATCCGATTTTTCTTTAAGGGCCTGGGCGATGAAGTGATCTGCCCAGAATCACAGGTTGTTGAGCAGATGCTGGGACTCAAACTTGAATCCCGATCTCTGCAACTCTGGCGTCATGCCACATATGCCTATGCACAGACCAGAGACGTTTTAAGGCATGGGCAATGTGGGCTCTGGCCCAGGGCCCTAGCCTTTCAGGGAGCCCCCTGATACAGCCAGCTCTGTTCTGCAGAGAATCTTGCCCTAATGACCATGCATACTCCTTAAACAGATTGTTTTAAATACCAATTTTTCAAATTTATTTTTAATATGGGCGATGAGTAAGAACCTATCACACAGATTTTGCAGAAAAATGTGTTTATGTTTCATGCAACATCCATAAAAAAATGTTTTTGAGATCAAACAGGCCATCACATATGAGAAATGGGAGGATGTCACTGAGATTATTTTCAGTAATTTTAGTGAGCTGCTACTGTGTTGTAATAATGAAAACACACGTCAATGTCCTTGAATATTAGATATAAATACATTAAGAATGTGGACAAGTATGGTA
The DNA here is from genome assembly GCF_964261635.1 of Lissotriton helveticus. Taxonomy (NCBI): domain Eukaryota; kingdom Metazoa; phylum Chordata; class Amphibia; order Caudata; family Salamandridae; genus Lissotriton; species Lissotriton helveticus. The sequence continues at coordinate 254,911,990 of NC_136059.1, forward strand.
GTGCTCTGTCCAGTGACCAGCTGAAAGAGGGCATCAAAGAGCAGAAATTTGATTATAAATTCAAATCTGTTCCGAACAGGGGCCCAAAAATATGTTTGGCCTAGGGCCCCCAAAATCCTTAAGATGTTTGGCACAGACAAGGAATGAAAGTGAGAGGATACTCTTCTTGCACAGGACAGAGGGCCAAGGTGACAATGGCCTACATGCTGAGCAACAAAAAAACAGCAAGGCCCCTCTTTGTCACAAAATTATTCGAGCCCTCCAGCGAAGGAGCACCTAATAAGCTGGAAGCCCCTGCTATTACTAACCTACTCAGCCCTCCCCAGACCTTCAGCTCAGGAGCACATTAGCAGAAGTAAGGCCCCTGCAATTAGTAAATTAATCAGCCCTCTAGGCCTCAGGGCAATGTCCCGGCAGGGGAGCACAATACACAGCTGCTGGGTCATCCACAGTAGCCAGGGGGAGGCTGAGGTGAAGATGGTGCAAGTTCCAAAAATCACCTGGTCCCCACAGCGAGACCCATTCTTCCTCGCCCACTATGCCCTGAATGTGAAGGGCTGTGGGCGAGGTGTTAAAACTGACACTGTTTATGTGCTGCATGGGCCCCTGGGGGGCCGAGGTGAAAATGGCTCAAAGGCCTGAGCAACACCTGGCCCCCAGGGAGGCCGATTTTTGCAATCACCCCCTCCCCAGCCACCCGCAGCGTGATTGCTTTGCAGGGCAGGGGGTGAAGGAGAGGCCACAGCGGATAATCGCTGTACGGCCACACAGAGAGGCTGCTTTCGTTTCTCTGTCTCTGTCTCCGTGCCCTCTGTGAGCCGTTTTTTTCCCTCCCCTTTCCTAGTCCACAGAGAGCACGGAGACAGAGAAATGAATGCAGCTTCACTGTGCGGCAGGGAAAGGGGAAAAAAAAACGGCCCACAGAGGGCACGGAGACACCACCTCGCTTTTTGGGTTGCATGGCAATGAGGCCTGACAAGGGAGTAGGATCTGTGTATCCCATTTCGACTGCTAAATGTGGCATAAAAGGGGGCGGTGGAACCAATATGTTGCATAGTACTTGATCGCAATAATTGTAAAGGTCAAGATCAGGCACCTCGAACCCTCCTTGCGAATATGGGAGAGTCAATACTTCGCACTTTAATCTTGCTTGCTTCCCCCCCATACTGGCCGGATCATTTGTGTTCTCAGAGCCCTGAAATATGTTTTCCCTGGATTATACGGGATGTTAGTGAATAGGTAGAGCATTTTCGGTAATATTACCATTTTCACTAGCGAGATCCGCCCCGCCATGGACATCGGCATTGCTATGCAGCGAGTGATGGAGTCTGTGAGAGCTATCTAGGGTCCTACCATAATTTGTACGCATCAGGTTGTTTTTGTCCCTAGTAATCTTAATTCCTAGGTATTTAACCTCCTCACTACACCATTCTAGTGGATGATCCAGTGTGTAAGGTATAATCTTATCGGTAAGGGAGAATATATTTGATTTTCCCCAATTAATTTGTATACCTGAGTGGTCCCCAAACTTGGAGATATCACATAGGAGTGGATTTCGGTTATTCTGCGGATCTTTAAGATAGGAGGTTATATCATCTGCATAAAGTGATATTCGAAGATGTCTGGTGGGGTACGCTACTGCCTGCTGTTTATGGTGCTGTCCCAGTTTTGCCGCGAGCGGCTCTATAGCTAGGGCAAATTTTATTGGGGATAACGGGCAGCCTTGCCGTGTTCCCCTTGACATTGCAAATGGAGAGGAGTGAGTGTCATTGAGGAGGACAGTGGCTATGGGTTGTTGATACAAAAGTTCTATCCATTTGCGGAAGCCTGGGGGCATTCTCATGTTCCGTAGGATTCCGGGGAGATAACCCCATTCTACAGAATGAAACGCCTTAGTCATCGAGGAACACACCCACCGCATCTATGTCTGGATCAACGCCTTGCAGGATCGAGAACAGTGTCCGGAGATTGTGTGAAGTTACTCCCCCAGGTATAAACCCGGACTGATCGGGCAATACTAGTCTATTCATTAATAAATTTAACCTGTTTGAGAGGGTATTTGCTAGGATTTTAGTGTCACAATTGATCAACGAGATTGCCAGGCTTGAAAGAGAGGTTATTATGACCTCTCTCATTGTTAATGGGAGTCTGCCATCTTCGCTTGCTTCGTCAAATACTTTTTTAATATGGGGACTAGTTGTGTTGTATAGGTTTTATAAAACTCCGCTTGCAGTCCATGGGACCCCGGAGCTCGGCCAGACCTCATTTGTATGGTGGCTCCAATGATTTCATCCTCCTCTAGGTCCGCTGCAAGGAACTCTCTCTGGGAGTCTCCTAGACAGGCCAGAGCGGTATCCTCGAAATATGGTGGGAGATTTAAGGGTTTTCCCCTTTGTGAGGTGTATAGGGTTGAATAATATGTCGTAAAGGTATGTAAAAGATCAGTGGTGTTTCTGTGAATTGCTCCATCGGAGTCGTGTATTTCGGTAACATAATTGGAAAACCTTGGTTGCCTGATATAATCTGCCATGGCTTTCCCTGGCTGGTCACCCTCTCTGTAGCTACGCGCTCTGTAATACTTACTTCTGAACTTGCATTCTCGTTCCGCAGTGTCATTGTATTCCGTTAGCTTGTCCCATAAGGCGACCTTTGTGGTTCCCTCTACTGTGGGATTACTCATTTCTTGCTCTAGGGCCTTTATTTTGGCATGAAGTTTACTAATCTGCGTTTGAATATCTCTTAATATGCCCCCACCTTTAGCTATGCACTGCCCCCTTATGGTGACTTTGAATGCTTCCCATACTGTGGTGATTTTGGTCACTGAATCTACGTTACGCTCAATAACTCATGTATTTCCTGTCCAATTTCAGCTTTAAATGCAGTGTCTAACAGGGACGTTGAAGTCGCCATTTACTATAAGGCGGCTCACATCCCGGGATGGATAACACCATTTTAACTGGGGAATGGTCAGAATATGTCCTTGCTAGGTGTTCGGTTTGGTCAACTCAATGCCCCATCCCCTTTGAGAGTATCCAATAATCGAGCCTGGACCAGGCCAAATACACTGCAGTTCCCAGTACTATTTAAGTGACCAACATCATGATATATGGCCATGTAAGCGCACTATTATTAGGTATAGTTACTTTTCTGGTATTGACTGCAGAAGGCTTGTCATTCAGTCCTTAATATTCACTAATCAATTTTGTGTAAATTACCAGCTGTTTAATTTATGTAGTAGGCCTGACCCCCACCCCATCCCTGAATGAACAATCCGTAACATTTCAGCACCTAGATCCAATACTTATACAATAGATTCCAAATTGAAGAACAATCATAATTCATTATGTCTAATGGTATGTCATTTTAACTACACTTTAGAAGATACTTGGCCTCTCTCAAGTGATGTCATCGATTGTGATTCTGAACTGGAACTCCTCTTCCTGTTGTTTAGTAACACCATCAGACCAACTATTGTCAGTAAACAAATGACTAAGGGCCTAATATGGAGTTCGGCAGATGGGTTAACCCATCACAAATGGGACTGATATGCCGTATTACATGTGCCCTAGGATATAATTCACTTGTAATAGGGCAGAGGGGTACCCTTCACGTTTGTGATGGAGTAAACCCGTCCGCCGAACTCTATATCAGGCAGGCAGTTAGCTATTGTATAGGAATGTACTACAGTTGAAGCAACATTTCATGGTGTAGGTAGTATGTCTAGACCAGATTACATTTTTTGGCCACATAGAACACAGATATTATGAAAGACCAGTCTGTGTTACCTCTGTCACAGAGGACCACGTCTCATTTATTGTGGACATTTAAACAATCTAGTTGCAAGATCTCATTTTTTATATCCCCTGTATTGTCTTTGAGTTACTCTGGCTCTTGTTAAGATACAATAATCAAACAGGTGTAAAATGGGATTCAAATTTCGAATGCTTGATCTACCCTTTGGTAACAAGTAAAATTTTAAATATTTTTGTGAAATTTGCGGAATCTTCTGATGTTCGTTCAGTTCAGGTTATAACATGCTTTGAATCCCTGCCTTGTATTGTGGGGAAGGAAATCTCCAATTCGGCATAAACTGCTAAAATCAAACACAAAAATAATGGCGGGCTGCTTCTTACTAACCACATTACAAAGACTTAATTGCATCTAAAAAGTAAGCATGCATAAAAAAGATTAGCGTGTTCTGCACCAGCATGCAATTGACAAAAATATGGAAGAAGTTAGCACCTCAGATCCTAACACTGTTTGCCAGAAAGAAGTTGGATAACCCACTTTTCCAATGTGTATTCTAAAATTATGGAAACTGATTTTGAGGTAATAGGTGTGGTAAAGCGCTACGGCATACAGGATACTGCAAAATGTTCAACATCTCAGAAGTTTCTGAAGTTGGGAATATCCCAGGGCCAGATCACGCGCGGCTAGATTTTTTTTATCTCATCATGTTGGGTCGATCCTACTGCATACCTTTCCAACCATATCTTGAAGGTGGGTCAAATTCCCTAATCTTTGTCCATGGTGACAATTCTTCTTATACAGAAGTATGAGGGCTGGAGTTCCTTTCAGATTACCACCCTCTTTCCTTGCTCAACAATATTGGGAAACACTTGGGGAAGGTATTGTGTAATCAACTGTACACATTTCTAGTTGATAAAGATGTGATACAGGAATGTTTGTCTAGTTTTAACCCTCAACTGGGACAATTCAACAAGGTGGCGGCGCTGATAATGAGTGGGGTACACTTGAGAAAAGGCAGACTGTTTGGGCTTTTCGAGCCTGGCTTGATTAAGCTCAGCATTTGAAAAGACCTGTTAAGGCATTCTGACAGTTCAGACATTATTAAAGGTCCTATCTTAGCCCTTAAACGCATCCAATATGAATTATTCATGGCTCTTGGTTGTGTTTATATCGAGCTATTTATGCAAACATTTATTGGAGTAATCCGAATCATTTACAGAATTGAATTGAATGAATAACAAATTAATAATTAATTAATAGTCAGGTTTGTTTCTCCCAATCAAAAGCTTCCTGGGTGCAAAACCGCACGAATGTATTTTGTAACAAGGCAGGCAAGTGAGTCAGCTGTCAGCTGTGCAGTAAAATCCAGTCATGTTTTGAGCACAGCCACAAACAATATGCATGAGGGATATTTACATGTAATACGCTGCAGTGGAGAATATTTGCATATGTGTTGGCCAGTATGTATTTCAGTGTTTTGGGGGCATTGCGAGCCTGGTGGCAGTCGTCTCATAAACCCAAGTTGGTAAAAGCATAGCTTGCAACGGTGAGAGCCTACCGTAAATATCAGTGTGCAACCTCATGCCAAAGGTTCGAGTCCCCGCGGAGCTGAATCATCAAAAGCTGGGAACATCAGTTTGATTCGTTGTATAGATATTATTTTGATTCGATAAAATGGTGGATGGTATTAATGGCGTTTGTTGAAATATCTCATCCAAATTTCTCTGCGGCTGCTTTTTTTTTGTATCCCTTTTAAGTTATGCGACAGTATGTTGCCAAATGTTTGTGCACACACTTTACAGGCAGCTCACTCAACGAGTCTTTAAAAGCTCACAAAGTATATAGGTAAAAGTCAAAGTGTGCTCTTGACCTCACCCACTTTCCGAACACGCTGTCTTCAGGATAATGTGCTATTAAAACCACCCACCTCAAAACCTAATGTTCCCCCTCACCCCCACCCCCAGGCTTGAAGCTGGAGCTGCCCCACCTCTCTCTGTGCAACCCTTGCTCCCTTGAGGAGGTGTGCACCGCGGCGGAAGGGGAACTTGACGGGATGTGTTCAGCGGAAGGAGATAATTTCAGAACCGTGGAGAAAAGTAGGTCGTCCTGCCCTGCCCAGAGCATGCATTGGAGTAGGGTCTGACAAGGCCCCTGCCTACACAGACTGAGGCAGGTTTTATTACAGGGCGGGCAGCCTGGTCGGAAGGCACAGAAAAGCGACCCCACCCTCCGGCTCCAGGCCAGCACTACACTGTAATCACTCACTTCATGGCCACAGCAACCTCTTATTTCGGTCAGAGGAGTTTTCTAAAAGGCTTGGCCAGTGTGATAGAAAGAAAGGGTGGGCCGAAGTAAAAATAAACATTCTGAGTTGACAGGATAGAATGGAGAGCAACAAACGCTAGTGATGCTTTTAAAATATAAATAAGCAAGATATATCAGCTTAACTTGATATTTATTTTTTTATTTAGAAAAACAATAGGTGACTCATTTGTTGTTTCCCATTTTGAACAGGGAAGTGCTGCTGTTTGTAGCTACTCCTAAAGCAATTCTTCATCGGTAAAAAAAAGGCTTAAATGGAAATTAATATCAAAGGACATTGAAATAACAATTATTGAGGAACAAAAGTGTCTGTGTTTAAATTATTAACACAAGCCTACACGTGCACGGATAAATTCTAAATGCACATGATAACATACTACAGAACATGAGGTTGATTACCACTTTGTCACAGTTGCGCTGGCTTTCTACAGGCACGGCTGCGCCAAAGCCACGCAAGGACCGCCCGCCTTATTACGAGTTGAACTAGTGTAAGGCGGACGTTCCTTTGCCTTCCCCATGGCACTGCCAGAAAAACAGGCACCGCAATGGGAATGTCAAAAATTTTCCAGCACGGCATGGACGGTGGCGCTGTGCTGGTACTAGGCGTACAAGCATACAGTGGGGCACATTTTGTGCTCCCTTGAATGCACCCCGATTGCGGGTGGGATGGGGACCCTATAGGACCCCCTTTGTTCCTGCACCACCAGTCTTTTCATGGCAGAGCTCTCAACATAAAATGGCTGGCAGCGCAGGATCTCGTAATATGCTTGTTAGATCTGGGGGTCTCTAGTTGGCAGAGGTAGGTACCACTGTCCAAATAGGGACCCTTGCTTCTAGTCAGGGCAAGGAGATAACCCTCTGAGATAACCCCTGCTCACCCTCTAGGTAGCTTGGCACGAGCAGTCTAGGCTAACCAGAGGCAATGCGTAAAGTATTTGTACCAACACTCACAGTAACACAGTGAAAACACCACAAACTGACTCCACAACAGTTTAGAAAAATAAAGGTATTTTAATCTAAACTACACAAGACCAAAACGACAAAAATCCAACATACACAGTTCAAGAATATGGTTTCAAAAAGAGTTCTTAAGGTTGCGTTAAAGTTCTTCAAGTTGCGGTAAAATAAACCACAGATGCGTGAAAAGTTCACAGTTGCGTCACGTTTACTCACAGTACCTTTAGTTGCAACAAAGTTCCAAAAGCAGAAGCTGGTGCGGTGGAAAACAAGCGATGCGTTGCTCCTGAGACCCTGGGGAGGCGATGCGACAGCCCCGCTGCAGCAGCGGGCGTGTTGCGACGAATCCGGTCTGTATGGGGGGGAAGGCCACTTGTATCGATTCCGGTGCGTAGGTTCCGTAGGAAGTCTGTTCTCGCAAAGGCACGATGCGATGATCTCGTAGGGGCTGCGACGATCTCCGGGACGACGATGCGCGGTCCAGCGGGGATCCTCTCTCTCGCAGCTCCTCGATGCGTTGATTCTGCGACGACACTCGCAGCGACGTGATGCGACCCGCAAGCAAGCGGTGCGGCGATCTCACCCAGCGACGACAGGCTCTGCGACGATACTCGCAGCGATGTTCGATTCTCCCGCACCGGTCTGGTGCGTCCCGCAAACGAAGGATGCGACGTCTCTGGCAGCGGCGTCAGGCGCTGCGACGATCTCGACCTCCGTAGCGGCGGGAAACTTCTCGCACTGTCGGGGATGCGCTCCGCAAGCGAGCGATGCAACACTTTTCAGATTAAAAAACTCTCTCAAGCTTAGTTTCAAGCTTCCCAGCTCAGGTCCAACCTCCAGAGGCCCCACAACTGGATCAAGCACTCTAGGAGGGACAGAACTCTCTCAGCAGAGTTCAGGGAAGCTGGGGGTGAAGTCCTTTTGTTCCTGGGACTTCAAAACAGGGAGCCAGCTCTTCTCAGGCCCTTGGAGATTCCTTCAAGACAGGGGACACAGCTCAGCAGCAAAGTCCTTCCCCTCTCCTTGGCAGCAAAGCAACAGGTCAGTCCAGCAGAGCAACAGCAGGACAATCTTCCTTCTTCAGTTTCAGCTTTCTCCTTGGCAGAGGTTCCTTCTTGATTTCCAGGATGATCTAATTTTCTGTTGTCAGGGGTCCTGTACTTATACCCCTAAAGTCTTTGTTCTCTTGGTGCATGTGGGCCCTGAGCCCGGTCTGAACCAGTTCTGGGTGGATCCTGAGCACTTTGTTTTGCTGGCTGCATCTTTCCTTTCAGAGTGAGGGGCAGGGTCCTCAGCCGCCCAGCAGGGGGGTGGAGCCAGCATTGTGGAAGGCAGGCACAGCCCTATTCAGCCCAGGTGCTAACTCCTCCCACCACTCCAGTTGCAACTGCAGTCATTCAGCCTAGTGCTGACTCATCCATCCTGCTGGGGAATTCCCCAGCCCCTGTCACTCACAAACCAGACAGTCAATACACAAACAGGCCCAGGCACACAGAAGGGTCAGACAAGAGAACAGCAACTTTCTAAAAGTGCTGTTCTCAAACACAGGATCTAAAAACAATCTTTCCTAAAAGATGTGTTATTAAATTCTGAGTTCAGGGATACTAGATACTTATGTCCTATCTTGTTCCTATGAGAAGAAATGCTGTTAACCACTGTAGCCAGCATCCCCCATGTTAATCTATGGAGCAAGATAGCCTTACAATAGTGAAAAACGAAAATGGCTGTAATTCACTACCAGAACATGTCACCTGCACTAGTACATGCTCTACCTTTTACATACACTGCACCCTGCCCAGGGGGGTACCTTGGGCCTTCCATAGGGGTGGCTGATGTGCACAAAAAGGGAAGGGTTAGGCCTGGTCAGTGGGGACACTGACCAGGAGGACATGGCAGTTCTAAACTGCCCATAGGCACTGCAGTGGCAGGCCTGAGACACCATTTTAGAGCTACTCCTGTGGGTGGCACAATCAGTGCTGCAGGCCCACTAGTAGCATTTGTCATCACCAGCCCTGGCACACCCAGTGCACTTTACTAGGGACTTCGTGGTGATACAAATATGCCAAACATGTATATTCAATCAGAATAACAATTTACACAGGGAGCACTTACACTCTGGCACTGATCAGCAGTGGCAGAGTGTCCAAAGCATCTAAACCAGCAAAAACGAAATCCAGCACAGCATCAAAAATACAGGAGGTAGAAGCAAAAAGATAGTGGAAACCACGCCAAAGATGCCAGGTCTAACACGTGTCCCCTCCAGCTGAAAGTGGGGAGAACTGCCCACCCTCTTGGGAGTTCTCTTCACTAAGGCGGAAAAACCTGGACAGACCATCAGCGTTGGCGTGTTCTGTACCAGGGCGGTGTTCCACCGTAAAGTCCATTCCCTGTAGGGAGATGGACCACCTCAACAGCTTTGGATTCTCACCCCTCATCTGCATTAACCATCTGAGGGGCCTGTGGTCGGTCTGAACACGGAAGTGAGTCCCAAACAGGTAGGGCCTCAACTTTTTCAGAGCCCCGACCACAGCAAATGCTTCTCTCTCAATCGCACTCCACCTCTGTTCCCTGGGGAGTAGTCTCCTGCTAATGAAGGCTACCGGCTGGTCTCCTCCCTCCTCAGTGATTTGTGAGAGTACTGCTCCCACACCATGCTCTGAAGCGTCTGTCTGAACTATGAACTCACTGGAAAAGTCAGGTGCCTTGAGCACCGGCGCTGTGCACATGGCAGTTTTCAGGGTTTCAAAAGCAGTTTGGCAGGCGTCAGTCCAGTCAACTCTTTTGGGCAACTTCTTGGAAGTGAGTTCTGTCAAGGGGGCGACAATGGTGCCATATCCCTTGACAAACCGTCGGTAATACCCGGTGAGTCCTAAAAAGGCCCTCACCTCTGTCTGGGTCTTGGGGGGTTCCCAAGCCAGAATGGTATCAATCTTGGCCTGTAGGGGCGCCACCTGGCCGCTCCCCACCTGGTGTCCCAAATACACCACAGATCCCTGCCCTATCTGGCACTTGCTGGCCTTGATAGTGAGGCCTGCCCTTTGCAGAGCCTTCAACACTTCGCAGAGGTGTTGCAGGTGTTCCTCCCACGTGGAGCTAAACACAGCAATGTCATCCAGGTATGCGGCGCTGAATTCCTCCAGTCCGGTCAGTACCTGGTTAACCAGTCTCTGGAATGTGGCAGGGGCATTCTTCAACCCAAAGGGCATGACACGGAACTGGAAGTGCCCCTCTGGCGTTGAAAATGCAGACCTCTCTTTGGCCCCATCAGTTAAGGCAATCTGCCAGTACCCTGAAGTCAAATCAAATGTACTGAGGTACTGGGCAGCTCCCAACCGATCCACGAGCTCATCAGCTCTGGGGATGGGGTGTGCGTCAGTCTTCGTGACCGCATTGAGCCCACGGTAGTCCACGCAAAACCGGAGTTCTGGAGGGCCACCGGGGGTAGCAGCTTTCTTGGGTACCAAGACCACTGGGCTAGCCCAGGGGCTGCTGGAGGGCTCAATCACCCCGAGCGCCAACATCTTGGAAACCTCTTCCTTGATGCTGGCCCTGACCTTGTCAGCTACCCTGTAAAATTTCTGTTTCACAGGCAGACTGTCTCCAGTGTCCACATCATGGACGCACCAGTTGGTGACTCCTGGGGTCAGGGAGAACAGGGAGGAGAACTGACCCAACACTTGGCGACAGTCACTCTGCTGCTCTGGGGTCAGGGTGGGCGAGAGGACCACACCATCCACTGACCCATCTTGCTCCTTAACTGCCAGGAGGTCAGGGAGAGGATCACTATCCTCTTCCATTCCTGCATCTGTAGCCAGGAGCATGGTTACTTCAGACCTCTTAAAGTGTGGTTTGAGGCGGTTCACATGCAAGACTCTCAGGGGCTGCCTGGGAGTCTTCAGGTTAACCAGGTAGGTTACCTCACTCTTCCTTTCCACCACCTCGTATGGCCCAGTCCACTTGTCTTGGAGCGCACAAGGCTCCACTGGCGCCATCACCCACACTTCCTGCCCAGGTTGAAATTCGACCAGAGTGGTATTCTGGTCGTACCATCTTTTCATTTCTTCCTGGCTTGCTTCCAGGTTCGCCTGAGCGAGCTTCCTGAAGCGTTGTGTCTGGTTGCGGATGGCCAGCACATAGCTGAACACATCCTGGGGGGTTTTCCCACGGGACTTTTCCCAACCCTCCTTCACCAGTGAGAGAGGTCCTCTAACAGGGTGGCCATACAGGAGTTCAAAGGGACTGAACCCTAAGGACTTCTGAGGCACCTCCCTGTAGGCAAACAACAGGCATGGTAACAAGACGTCCCACTTGCATCTCATGGGCTCCGCTAGGCCCATAATCATACCTTTCAGGGTCCGGTTGAACCTTTCAACCAACCCATTTCCTTGAGGGTGGTAAGGAGTGGTGAACTTATAAGTTACCCCACACTCCTCCCACAGAGACTTCATGTACTTAGAGATGAAGTTGGTACCTCGGTCGGAGACCACCTCTCTGGGGAACCCCACACGGGAAAAGATCCCCATCAATGCACGGCCCACCACGGGTGCTGTGATTGTCCTGAGAGGGACTGCTTCCGGGTACCGAGTGGCATGGTCCACCAAGACCAGGATGAACCTGTTGCCTAAGGCCGTCTTGGGGTCCAGGGGCCCTACGATGTCTATGCCCACCCGCTCGAAAGGGGTGCTCACCACTGGGAAGGGCTGAAGGGGGGCCTTCAGCTTCATTCCAGTCTTGCCACTGGCTTGACAGGTTTGGCAAGATCTGCAAAAGGAACCAACGTGCTTTCTCATCTGGGGCCAGTGAAAGTGGGTGACAAGCCGGTTTAGGGTCTTGTCTTGCCCCAGATGTCCTGCAAGAGGCACGTCATGAGCCAGACCCATTAGGAAGTTTCTGAAGCGCTCGGGTACCACCAGCACACGGGCTGCACCGGGCTCAGCAAACTTAGGCTCACTATACAACAAGTCATCTTCCCAGTAGATAAAGTGATCTCTGGCTGCTCCACCTGCTGCCTGGTCTACAGCCTGTTGCCGCAGACCCTCGAGGGAAGGGCATTCTTTCTGCGCCTGGCAGAATTCCTCCCTGGAGGGACCACCTTCTTGCTGCCAATGGGTCAGCTCAGGCAATTCTCCCAGTTCGGCTACCTGTTCCCCTGTAGGTTCCAGGGCATCCCCCTCGGGTTCTGCTCCTTCCTGGACCGTGGGAACGGCTGGGGCTGGTTTCCCACGCCCCCTGCCTCTTCCTCTCCTGGCAGGTCTCTGGGCCACTGTTTCAGGCTCCAGTTCTGCTGACTCCTCCCTACTGGCTGTCATAGCACGTGTGGACACACAGATCCATGCAGGCAAACCCAACATCTCCAAGTGAGTTCTGTGTTCTACATCCTTCCATGGAGAACTCTCCAGGTCGTTACCTAACAGACAGTCTACAGACAAGGCATCACTGACAACTACCTCCAAAAGACCAGAGACTCCCCCCATTCAAAGGGAACACGCGCCAGCTTGCTGAAGCGCACGGAACTGTCAGCTGCCACTACAGGGCGGAGTACACCAGGGATGATTTGCTCTTCAGACACCCACTGACACCTCACGGATGTCACGCTGGCTCCTGTGTCTCTCAGAGCCTCAATCTCCCTCCCATTGATGGTCACCTTCTGCCCATATTTCTTAGTGTTAGAGGGCAGTAAGGTTTCCTGGACCAGCTCTTGGTCTCCTAGAGAGACAAGGGTCATAACTGCTAGCTCCCCCCAATCACTAGAAACCAAATCCCCTCCCAAAGCTACACTAGCTAACGCTGGGGCGGGGGCACCAGTGGGTGCTTGCTTCTTCTTGGGACATTTTGGAGCTATGTGGCCCACCTCATTGCAGTGATAGCAGGTAGGTGGGCCCCTGTTGTCTTTATTGTCCCGCCTGCCCTTAGAGGGCCATGGCTGTTTAGGTTTGGGGGGTTGGGATTCCTTTCCCTGGGAACTATTTTGGGGCCCTTCTGAGAACTCCTTTTGATTACCCTTGTCCCCCCCACTCTTCTGCTGGGGACCCTGCCCACCTTTGGCTGTGGTACCCACAATTCCTCTGTGGACCCTGGTACTGGTCCAGCGGTCCGCCTCCTTAGCAAGCTCAATGGGGTCTGTCAGCTTGCTGTCTAAAAGATGCTGGCGCAGCTCTGGAACACAAAGACTACTCAAGTGCTCCCAACTGATTAAATGCAACAACCCCTTAAAATCAGTTACTTTACTGCCCTTCATCCAACCTTCCAGTGCACGCGAGTACAAATTCACACACTCCATCCAAGTCTCAGACTCTCTCTTCTTGGAGTTCCTAAACTGCAGTCTGTACTGCTCTGGGGTAAGGCCATACCTGAGACATAAGGCCTCCTTCATATTGGGGTAGGTCATGGCACCTGCTAATTCTAAGGGCTCTAGAGCACTCCTCCCAGAAGCCTCAAAATGTTTCCACAGGCCCGCCCCCCAATGCTGATCAGGCACACCATTCATCTTCAATGCAATTTCATACGAAGTGAACCTGGCATAAATATCCTCACCCCTATGGTAATTCTGTACCAGGTCCTTGGGAATATATACTTTACCCCCATGCACTGGCTGCGCACTGCCACCATTAGAACTGGCATCCACCTCCTTGGCTTTAAGATCCAGTTCTTTCATGCTCAACTCATGAGCCAAAAGCAATTTCTTTTCCTCTAGGGCACGAGCCTCTCTCTTGTCTTCCGCTGCCCTTTCTTTCTCCAATTCCAATTGCCTCAGTTTCATTTTCATGACTTCCAAGTCATACTCCCTTACTCTCTGATTTTCTTGTAACTCTTCTGGGGAGAGGCCCCTACCGGAGTGGTTGCTGCCAGCTCCTGAGCCTACTCTGCCCACTGGCAGATCTTTGACTTGAAAACCATTTTCTACATCCACATCATCATCTCCCTCTTGTGCCTCCCAATGGGCCTTCAAGATTCTCTGTAGCTCCTCCTTTCTGTAGGCGCTCTTTATGGGGCACTCAAACTCAAGGCAGAATTTCCTAAGTTGCTCAACTTTGTATGAATACAAATCTTCAATGGCAAACTCCAATTCTACTTCTGCCTCCTTACTGGGTGCTTTCCCATTCACAGACATGATGCTTGGAAGAGTTACTCAAAAATAGAAAAACCAAAAACCAGTAGTATGCGGTAGCGTAGTGGTCTGCACTCACTAGTGATGTACACCAATTACTGTGGGTCAAGTACAAATACAAGTTCAAATCCCACCGCCTGACCACCAATGTTAGATCTGGGGGTCTCTAGTTGGCAGAGGTAGGTACCACTGTCCAAATAGGGACCCTTGCTTCTAGTCAGGGCAAGGAGATAACCCTCTGAGATAACCCCTGCTCACCCTCTAGGTAGCTTGGCACGAGCAGTCTAGGCTAACCAGAGGCAATGCGTAAAGTATTTGTACCAACACTCACAGTAACACAGTGAAAACACCACAAACTGACTCCACAACAGTTTAGAAAAATAAAGGTATTTTAATCTAAACTACACAAGACCAAAACGACAGAAATCCACCATACACAGTTCAAGAATATGGTTTCAAAAAGAGTTCTTAAGGTTGCGTTAAAGTTCTTCAAGTTGCGGTAAAATAAACCACAGATGCGTGAAAAGTTCACAGTTGTGTCACGTTTACTCACAGTACCTTTAGTTGCAACAAAGTTCCAAAAGCAGAAGCTGGTGCGGTGGAAAACAAGCGATGCGTTGCTCCTGAGACCCTGGGGAGGTGATGCGACAGCCCCGCTGCAGCAGCGGGCGTGTTGCGATGAATCCGGTCTGTATGGGGAGGAAGGCCACTTGTATCGATTCCGGTGCGTAGGTTCCGTAGGAAGTCTGTTCTCGCAAAGGCACGATGCGACGATCTCGTAGGGGCTGCGACGATCTCCGGGGCGACGATGCGCGGTCCAGCGGGGATCCTCTCTCTCGCAGCTCCTCGATGCGTTGATTCTGCGACGACACTCGCAGCGACGTGATGCGACCCGCAAGCAAGCGGTGCGGCGATCTCAACCAGCGACGACAGGCTCTGCGACGATACTCGCAGCGATGTTCGATTCTCCCGCACCGGTCTGGTGCGTCCCGCAAACGAAGGATGCGACGTCTCTGGCAGCGGCGTCAGGCGCTGCGACGATCTCGACCTCCGTAGCGGCGGGAAACTTCTCGCACTGTCGGGGATGCGCTCCGCAAGCGAGCGATGCAACACTTTTCAGATTAAAAAAGTCTCTGAAGCTTAGTTTCAAGCTTCCCAGCTCAGGTCCAACCTCCAGAGGCCCCACAACAGGATCAAGCACTCTAGGAGGGACAGAACTCTCTCAGCAGAGTTCAGGGAAGCTGGGGGTGAAGTCCTTTTGTTCCTGGGACTTCAAAACAGGGAGCCAGCTCTTCTCAGGCCCTTGGAGATTCCTTCAAGACAGGGGACACAGCTCAGCAGCAAAGTCCTTCCCCTCTCCTTGGCAGCAAAGCAACAGGTCAGTCCAGCAGAGCAACAGCAGGACAATCTTCCTTCTTCAGTTTCAGCTTTCTCCTTGGCAGAGGTTCCTTCTTGATTTCCAGGATGATCTAATTTTCTGTTGTCAGGGGTCCTGTACTTATACCCCTAAAGTCTTTGTTCTCTTGGTGCATGTGGGCCCTGAGCCCGGTCTGAACCAGTTCTGGGTGGATCCTGAGCACTTTGTTTTGCTGGCTGCATCTTTCCTTTCAGAGTGAGGGGTAGGGTCCTCAGCCGCCCAGCAGGGGGGTGGAGCCAGCATTGTGGAAGGCAGGCACAGCCCTATTCAGCCCAGGTGCTAACTCCTCCCACCACTCCAGTTGCAACTGCAGTCATTCAGCCTAGTGCTGACTCATCCATCCTGCTGGGGAATTCCCCAGCCCCTGTCACTCACAAACCAGACAGTCAATACACAAACAGGCCCAGGCACACAGAAGGGTCAGACAAGAGAACAGCAACTTTCTAAAAGTGCTGTTCTCAAACACAGGATCTAAAAACAATCTTTCCTAAAAGATGTGTTATTAAATTCTGAGTTCAGGGATACTAGATACTTATGTCCTATCTTGTTCCTATGAGAAGAAATGCTGTTAACCACTGTAGCCAGCATCCCCCATGTTAATCTATGGAGCAAGATAGCCTTACAATAGTGAAAAACGAAAATGGCTGTAATTCACTACCAGAACATGTCACCTGCACTAGTACATGCTCTACCTTTTACATACACTGCACCCTGCCCAGGGGGGTACCTTGGGCCTTCCATAGGGGTGGCGATGTGCACAAAAAGGGAAGGGTTAGGCCTGGTCAGTGGGGACACTGACCAGGAGGACATGGCAGTTCTAAACTGCCCATAGGCACTGCAGTGGCAGGTCTGAGACACCATTTTAGAGCTACTCCTGTGGGTGGCACAATCAGTGCTGCAGGCCCACTAGTAGCATTTGTCATCACCAGCCCTGGCACACCCAGTGCATTTTACTAGGGACTTCGTGGTGATACAAATATGCCAAACATGTATATTCAATCAGAATAACAATTTACACAGGGAGCACTTACACTCTGGCACTGATCAGCAGTGGCAGAGTGTCCAAAGCATCTAAACCAGCAAAAACGAAATCCAGCACAGCATCAAAAATACAGGAGGTAGAGGCAAAAAGATAGGGGAAACCACGCCAAAGATGCCAGGTCTAACAATGCTCAACAGGAATGGCGCTGTCCCGCTGAGCATTTTACATTGTGGCGCAGCTCCGCCACCACCAGGGAACTACTGTACCCTTGTGCACCCAGTGGTCCACCACCGGTACAATGGTGAGAGTCATAATCTGGCAGACGGTGAACCGCCACTGCAGCCGTCGGAAGACCGTTACACTTGTAATCAGGCCCATATATTCTCCAAGCACGTAAAAGAGAGTCCAGCTTGACAGATCAAGTGCAATTTTGTAGTAAGTGAAAGCGCAGAAAGGTCGGCAGAATATGCCATGACACCCTATGCTAATGAGCTATTCCAAGACATGACAGTCTGCGATGACATCAGATCTCATGGACCTTGTTCTGTAACATTAAAGGTAATTTGTTATGGCTTATGTATCGATCACAGTGCTCGCCTTCATTTCATGTATAATGTAATCAAAAAAGGTGGAGTTGTTTTTTACATTTGTAGGCAGGAGATTTTCAGACACATGCATAGCCATTACTAGATATCCCGCTTGAGTCAAGGTAGTACAAAATCCAAATTTTCAAGACGGTCCGAAAACATGGATCTCATTTCGTTTGAATGTGCTTGACAGAATTTATATATTGCCCTGATATACAAGAGTTAACCAGCACAAGAACACATGGCATCTTATTCAAATGGTAATATCCTAAAAAATACTGAAAGAATTTACACTGATCATCTTGGTTGCATCCGGCTCATCGAAGCCCGCAAGAGGCGTTCCGATCAATAGACCTGTAGAGACACGTTTTTGTCCACTTTGAGGATTATATAAACTTTAAATGTACTTCCCCTGGCCACACTTCTGACGCAGTGACTTATCCGAATGAGTTATCTGCTCCTCTGCATATTATCAGACATAATGCTCCTTGATTGAACGCTTGAGCTTGTGCCTTGCGCCACGTGTAGTGGGGAATGCGATTTCCATAGGATCCTGACTGAATATGTACACCCACGAATCCAGTTTCAGCCCTAGGTTTTCACCATGGAGCCTGTAGGAATCTTTCGCCCTATACATTTTTCTGGAAGCATCTGAAGAAGCTTTGTTTATCCATATCCTATGATAAGCTTTGCCAGCCCTGAATTTGACTAGCGCTACAAAAGGGTGGTGGTGATGAATGGAGCATCTGAACCAATCAAACACTCACACCCAGTCAAAAGATCTGGGTTTAATTCATCACCGTTCTTTAGCCCACTCTGCCACCCCAGTTCAGACATGGCTATATGCAAATCAGTCTGATCCTGTGCCTCATGGGAACAGTCCAGCCCGAACTGCCAAGCCATGCCTTCCCTGGACCGGAAGCAAGATCCTGAGGACCTGTTTCTGGCATTCCAGACGTCTTCAGCCCGGCTTGCTTGAATCCAGTGGCAAAGTGAGCAAGAGACTCACGTCTGAGCATACCCTGCCACACTTATGGCGGCCAAAAGCGGTACAAAAGGGGGTGGTGATGGACGGAGCAGCTGAATCAATCAAATACTCACACCCAGTCAAAAGATCTGGGTTATACACCGTTCTTTAGCCCACTCTGCCACCCCAGCTCAGACATGGCTATATGCAAATCAGTCTGACCCTGTGCCACCCCCTCTTGTTTCCGGTCCAGGGAAGGCATGGCTTGGCAGTTCGGGCTGGACTGTTCCCATGAGGCACAGGGTCAGACTGATTTGCATATAGCCATGTCTGAACTGGGGTGGCAGAGTGGGCTAAAGAACGGTGATGGATTAAACCCAGATCTTTTGACTGGGTGTGAGTGTTTGATTGGTTCAGATGCTCCGTCCATCACCACCCCCTTTTGTACCACTTTTGGCCGCCATAAGTGTGGCAGGGTATGCTCAGACGTGAGTCCCTTGCTCACTTTGCCACTGGATTCAAGCAAGCCGGGCTGAAGACGGCTGGAATGCCAGAAACCGGTCCTCGGAAGCTTGTTTCCGGTCCAGGGAAGGCATGGCTTGACAGTTCGGGCTGGACTGTTCCCATGAGGCACAGGCTCAGACTGATTTGCATATAGCCATGTCTGAGCTGGGGTGGCAGAGTGGGCTAAAGAACGGTGATGGATATAACCCAGATCTTTTGACTGGGTGTGAGTGTTTAATTGATTCAGATGCTCCGTCCATCACCACCCACTTTTGTACCGCTTTTGGCCGCCATAAGTGTGGCAGGGTATGCTCCGATGTGAGTCCCTTGCTCACTTTGCCACTGGATTCAAGCAAGCCGGGCTGAAGACGGCTGGAATGCCAGAAACCGGTCCTCGGAAGCTTGTTTCCGGTCCAGGGAAGACATGGCTTGGCAGTTCGGGCTGGACTGTTCCCATGAGGCACAGGGTCAGACTGATTTGCATATAGCCATGTCTGAGCTGGGGTGGCAGAGTGGGCTAAAGAACGGTGATGGATATAACCCAGATCTTTTGACTGGGTGTGAGTGTTTGATTGATTCAGATGCTCCGTCCATCACCACCCCCTTTTGTACCGCTTTTGGCCGCCATAAGTGTGGCAGGGTATGCTCAGACGTGAGTCCCTTGCTCACTTTGCCACTGGATTCAAGCAAGCCGGGCTGAAGACGGCTGGAATGCCAGAAACCGGTCCTCGGAAGCTTGTTTCCGGTCCAGGGAAGACATGACTTGGCAGTTCGGGCTGGACTGTTCCCATGAGGCACAGGGTCAGACTGATTTGCATATAGCCATGTCTGAGCAGGGGTGGCAGAGTGGGCTAAAGAACGGTGATGGATATAACCCAGATATTTTGACTGGGTGTGAGTGTTTGATTGATTCAGATGCTCCGTCCATCACCACCCCCTTTTGTACCGCTGAATTTGACTAGGACACATGTCTAAAATTGGGTCTTTGGATCTTGAGACCGTGATGATCACTGTATTTATGATATGCGCCCTGATGAAGGAAGCTCTTATTGGCACTGTTCCGAAATGCGCGCCGGCGCTTTCTCTGTACGCTTGATGAATTGTTGTTACTGTTTGAGTATGTATGTGTGTAGCGGTTTGGTAATGAATCAGTGGTTGATAGAATGAGTGAATGATTTGTGTGCCATCTTCCATTACTCGCTGTGTTCTTGGGCTGATGATGTGCGTTTTATGTGTGTTTTTTCAAAAAAATGTGAAATTTTATATACAAATGAGATAATTAAATGAATTATGTATTGATCCGAACTATTTATATCTGATATATATTTCTTTATGAGAATATAAATAAAACATAAAAATCTGAAAAATAATTAGCTGTTCTGTGGGCGTGTTCTGTCTAATATTGGAACTTAATTGTCCCTTTTAATAATGGGAACTCCCCTTTCCATGTTGTTCGAGATTTACTTTACCCTGGTGGGTGGTTCCCCCTCCCTTTATCTGGTTTAGGCTTCAAGGTCCCTCATCTGTTTTTTGTACTAGGAGATTTTCAGACACATGCATAGCTTGCATGTATCGCAGTACAGGAAGCCATTACTAGATATCCCGCTTGAGTCAAGGTAGTACAAAATCCTAATTTTCAAGACGGTCCAAAAACATGGATCTCATTTCATTTGAATGTGCTTGACAGAATTTATCTATTGCCCTGATATACAAGAGTTAACCAGCACAAGAACACATGGCATCTTATTCAAATGGTAATATCCTAAAAAATACTGAAAGAATTTACACTGATCATCAATGCCCCCGACACACTGTCAGCCCTTAGAGCTTGTTGGGACGGGTGGCTTGGACACATAGAGGACACGGATTGCGGTATGTGCTGATGGCCCTCAAGACTCTTACTATCCCATCTCGGCTTTCGTTAGTACAAGCATAATATCTACACACTGCATATCTTTCGCAAAGTAGGCTCCATAAAGCTGGGCTTCTTGCCAGTCCTGCATGCTTTAGATGCTCCCAAATCCCCGCGGATCTCTTTCATATGATATGATCCTGTCCTCGACTGTCAAGATATTGGCAAACAATGATTGCCGAACTGTCTGAAATTTTGAACTTAGAGATAGGGCTCTTCCTGTCATTGATCCTGATGGGGGTACTTGAGGTTGACGGGAGGCACCTAGGCAGACCGAACTCTCCATGGGACGGCACTGATAGTGGTTGAGCGGGATATAGCTGCTCACTGGAAGGTCGCCAAGACACCGACGTTGGCACAATGGAGACGTGGGGTAGATTGGTGTGCCCAGCAAGAGAAGCCAGCATTCGAGGCATGAGGTTGCCCTGCCAAGCATGCCAAAATATTATTGTTAATATCAATATCATCAGTGATATCATCAATATCAGTGATGTCATTGATGATATAATTTGAGATGCCATCAGCAATAGCATGGGGAAGATCACATTCTGTTATGTTTGTGTTGTTTTTTAGCACCCTAATCACCAGTGAGAGTATCCAGGTGGTCTGTAGTAGGTGTGTGAGCCCAGCCCTGAGGGCTTACTCGAAAAGCCAGGTCTTCAACTTCTTCTGAAAGTCAGGAAGAGAGATGGAAGCTCCTATACGTTGTGGGAGACTGTTGCAGGCTTCAGGGTCCAGGCACGAGAAGGCGCAGCCCGCTGCTCTGTTTTTGTGTATGCATGGGGTGTGTACTAGTGAGAGACCGGCGGAACGAAGGTGTCTGGGAGGTTGGTGGAAGGGAAGGTGGCTGTTCAGGTAGGCAGGGCCAGTGTTATGGAGAGCTTTGTAGGCGGGGGTGAGGAGTTTAAAGTGTGCAGGCTTGTGTATCAGGAGCCAGTGGAATTCCCTAAGGTGTGGTGTGATCTGGGTGTGGTATGGGAGGTTGAGAACTAGTCTGGCTGCTGAGTTTTGGATCGTCTGCAGTCTTCTTGGGTGCTGGTTGGCAATCTCTGCGTACAGGGTGTTTCCATAGTCTAGACTGCTGATGAGGGCTTGGGTGAATCGTTTTCCTGGGGTTGTCTGGTAGCCACTTGAGATTTTCATCAGCATCCTCACTGTGTTGAAGCAGGCCAAGACCACTGCGTTGACTTGGGTGATCATGTCCAGTTTTTTGTCTATGATGAGTCTGAGGCTTCACGCTTGCGAGCAGGGCGTGGGGGTGGGTCCAAGGCCTGTGGTCCACCAAGAGGAGTCATATGGCAAAGCATTCTTCCATAACACTACCACCTTGGTCTTGTCTGAGTTCAAATTGAGGCAACTGGATTTCATGCAGGTGGCTACTTCTTTCATGCATGTAGTGAACTTGTTCCTGATGTTGAGTGTTTTGTCCAAGGGGAAGAGTATCAGTTGTGTGTCATCCGCAAAAGTGAGGATGTTTATGTGTATTCATACCACATCGGCCAGTAGGGTCATGTAAGATGTTAAAGAACATTGTGCTGAGCGAGGAGCCCCGCAGGAATCATAACATAAGATCTCATGCTTCAGAGGCATAGGGGGCATGCTGGCAGTTTGGATTCTTCCAGTGAGGAAGGAGCAGATCCATACGAGGATGAGTCTCTGGATGCCTGCTTCTTTGACTCGTTGGATTAAGATGGAGTGTGAGATGGTGTGGAAGGCTGCTGATAAGTGTCGAAGGATGAGAGCTGTGGTTTACCTACTGTTGAGAATCATCTGTATGTCAACCCTTACTGCTTTAAAGACGGTTTCCATGCTGTGGTTGGGTCTCATTCCTGATTGTGTGGTGTGGAGATGCTGGTGTTTGGTGAGGTAATTGGAGAGGTGCTTCTTGATTACTTTTTCCAGGACATTGGCAGGGAAGGAGGGATATTGGTTGGTAATTGGCAAGTTCTGTCAGGTCAGCCAAGGTTTGATGGCTGCTTGTTTCCATGGTTCCAGGAAGGTGGCTGTACTGATGTTGGTTACTGAAACTGGTGAATTTCAATATGTTTTACATTTAGGACCGTAACCGATTTTTATTTTTCAGTGATATCTTTTTTTCATGTATATACTTTATCTAGCCCCATTCCTTCAAAAGAGCTAAGGCCAGCCAACTCTAGTTCTGGACTATGGGTAGGCCCCTGTTCCACCCCACCCAACTGAGTAAGTGCACTGGGCTCCGGGTACTGAATCTGGCTTGTAGCAAATCATTGTGCCCTAGCACCATCCTGCAAAACCTGTGCACAGCCGTTGGATGTGCACATTGACCACTGAATGTCAGAGGGGCTACATACCAATATAGAGAATATTAAACTTTAGAAAGCTGAGATCTAATTGTTCTTATTCTAAATGAATCCCCAATAAATTATATATGGAGATATATTACTATAAACAAATTAAGACTATATTTTAACATGATATAATTTACGTTGATAATTTAAAAATAACAACACGAAATTAAAATACAATTCTACATATAATTATATTAATAAAATATCAATAAAAAAATATTATACTTCGCATACTTTCCCTATTACTACAAAAACGAATTAAATTAATAACAGAAAATACTAACAATACAATTTATTAAAATATAATACAAATATACCATTAATTATTGTACAAAAAACCCTTAAACATATGTAATAAATTAATATCCAAATTATTAAAAACAAATACATAATTACCACAATCATCTTATTGACCAATTAACAAATGTATTACCATATTGTTCAAATTCATTATTAAATAATTACATTTATTTTCATAATTGATTATCTAGTTAACAAATTAAAACTTATAATCAATAAAAAAATTAAAAACCGTCCTACTCCCCTACAAGCCTCCTAAAAAACAACATGACATAAAATACAAAAAACTTTATAGTTCGTTATGAAATAAAAATTACAAATAAAATCACACTAAACAAATACTTCAACATAGTTAACATTAAAATAAAATCATCTCTTTCCATACAAATAAAAATAAACTCATCTAAATAATCAATAAACGATACTAGATACAATGATATTAAAAAACAATATAAACTACTTAAAAAACTGATATTCTTACCCTCTGTATTCAGTACCACAATATTTTTTACATTAAAATATATATATATTTTTTATTCTGTTTATTTATTTACCATAGCTCGTAGTACCAAGTCACAGTAATCAGTGAGCAACAAGCAGAATACAAGATAGCATAGTGGTGATCGGCAAAAATAGTACAGCCGTGCACAATTGGAATAAACAGTTACATTGACAGTTGTATGGTTACTCTTCGAACGCCCCTCCCCCATCCCTGTACTTTCGCCATGGTCCCCAAATCTTTTTCCATGTCTTCGTACATCCCCTGCTCATATATATGGTTTTCTCAGCATGCTGGCACCAATCTAGGTCTCTCCTCCACTGTTCCCATGACAGGGGAATCTGTGAGCCCCATCCTCTGGCTATGTTTCTTTTTGCTACCCCCGCCGCTAGTGCCAACCAGAGTTCCACGTGTCTTGACCAGTCTGAGTCTCCCTTTATCATCAATAAAAACCATCTCGACTCCAGCGGAACAGATGCGCCCACAACCACCGACATTGTGTCTGCCACTTTGGACCAAAAAGGGACTATAGCGGGGCACTCCCATAGTATGTGGTAAAGGTGCCTTCCCCCTGACAACACCTCACGCAAAGGGCCGATGGGCTCCTACCCCATTTGAATAGGTGTGTGCAAGGATAGTGTATGCGGTGGAATATTTTCGATTGGACCAATCTGAACCTAGGACGGATTGCTATCTCACGCGGATGTATGACATTACAACGCATACATTTACATCGCTGTTTTTACAACACAAGTTGTTACAACGACTTGCGTTGGAGGGGGCTGGACTTAGGAGTAGTATAATTTACTTTTTTACTATCCCAACTCCAGTCTACGTACAGTAGGGAAGGTGTTGGATAGTAAATTATACTATTCCTTGTCCTAGAGCGGCCATCCAGCGCAAGTCGTTGTAATGACTTGCATGGTAAAAACCTCAATGTAATGGCATCGTGATGTAATCCCTGTGTTTTAAACAATGTTTCCCATCTCACGCGGGCTCTGTATGGCGTCTTGCCAATCGTAGTCTTCGATGGCACCTATATCTCGGGTCCATGTCTCTCTGAGTTTCACAAGTGGGTCAGACATATGATTTTTGAGTTTTCGGTAGATGGTGGACGTGGGCTTCTCTAGTATGGGATCTAACAATAACCTACCTTCCATGGGAGAACACTCCGGAATAGAAGTGTCTTTGCTCATGTGGGAGCGAATGACGTGTGTAAGGCATAGGTAGAGGTATTGTTGTGAATCATGGAGGTCGTACTCCTTTTTGAGGTAGGCAAAAGAGTGGGGCGCTGAGCCCTTCCAGACGTCCCCCAAATAATCTATCCCGATCAATTTCCACCTCCCGAAGCCAGTCAATCGAGACACCTCTCGCAGTTGATCTCCCAGCCACAGGGGGGTTCTGCCAGTCAGTCTGTACATGAAAAAAATGTTGACGATATTTGTACCTCACAATTTTTTTTAAACAATATTTTGTCAGAATACCACCTGACCTTTGGTTGGAGTGGAAGAGTATAGGCAACACTGATCAGGAGTATTCGTGCAGGTGCAGGCATATGCAGATGGAGTGCAAAAATGTTCTGCTTTTGTGAAATTCCCAGGCATACACTCTGAAACTTGTTTTACAGATTCTCAGATTATTGACTATGACCTCAAACTTCTTGCCGAGTTGAAAATCAGCGTATTGTAGGATAAAATATAAAATTGTACATTTATATCTTTTGAGCTTCACATCGAACATATTTTTCCATATGAAGAAATCCATTTCCAAACACTGGCTGCAAAATGTGGTTGTTTAGGTCTACTTCACCAAATGCAAAACAACAAAAAATGGGTGAAAGTTTCTTGCTCTGTGGATGCACCGGTTTTATCGACAATTTTGGGGTTCTGGAGGTTCAAAAAACTAGCACAGAATAGACATGCAATCCCTCTCTTTGTCCCAACCTTCTGGACTACTCCACACCCTTCTGCTTGTAATGTCCAAGTTCTTCACTCCTTCCCTCATATACTCCTACCCTTACGGAATAAATAGTGACTCAATTTATAAACACCCCATCCACATTTTTTGCAGCTGACTGTGTTGTTATCCCACTTTTCTGGAAAATCTATGCATCATCCTATTTTATGTCATTTCGCCTGCACTAGTGTTACTCCCCTTGAGTAAGGCACGTGTACATTATATTCCCCTGTCACATTTGTCAACGTCTTCTCTGACGTTGACAAATAGCCCACATAAGTAACCGCATGCGCTTCTTGACCGTGTAATGCTCTCTGCTGCCCATAGGGGTCAGAACTATGTAAACACTACCAAATGAAACCCAAGTACAGTTAGTGTTGGACAAACTAATGCAAAAGTTCAAATATCTAAGGGCTTTATTATGAGTCTGGTTGTCCCCAGGCCACCAGACTCATGGGGGCACAGTGGTGGCGGTCTTCCGACCGCCCCATTATGACCAGGGCGGTTGGCTCACCCCCACACTTTTCATGGAGGTGCAACCGCCATGAAAAGTGTGGCGGTGAAGAAACAAAGGGGGCCCTACAGAGCCCCCTGGTGCCTCACACCGTGTGTATGCACACAGGAGGGCACAATATGTGCCCCCCTGTGTGCATGCTCACCAGTACCTGTACGGCATGGACAGCAGCAGTCCATGCCGTGCAGGTACTGCCTTTGACGTTCTCATTGCCCTGCCTATTGCATATTTCATTGGCACCGCCCTGGGAACGTCAGAGAACATCCCACCAGGCAGGAGAAACCTCCTTTCTGGCAGGCAGTTTGTACATGGGTTTAGTGGTAGAGGAGCGGGACGAGACCTATAATTATAAGGCATTTCTGGATTATAGGTGGTCTTACCAGCAGATAGTTCTAAGTACGAGTGTCCATCAAGAAAAGCTAGAAGTGTCAGTTCAAGGAGAGTACTCCAAGGCAAGAAGTACTTTTTCCGGCCTAATTCAGTGGCACAAACTAGGGCCTCTCAAAGACATTCACGTACATTCGAAGATCAAAGTATTTACAGTGAAATTCTGCTAGTAACAAGTGCTAATCAAAATCTCTTGATTGATACGCTGTCATTTGGTCACTGACTCTTTAACAGCTGCCAACAAGATACCCACTTTTCAGACACCTCCTGATAAACATACCATTCAATCAATTAGGTGTTTGTTAAGCGTGACTACTCGTAAGGGTCTCAAGGCGCTGTGGGGGGGATTCGCAGTTTCCAGTCCATCAAGGAGGGGGTCTGTCGAAGAGCCAGGTTTTGAGGTTTCTTGCGAAGATGGGGAGCGATGTTGTCTGTCTGAGGTGGAGCAGAAGGTCGTTCCAGGCTTTGGCCGTGAGGAAGGAGAAGGAGCGGCCTCCCGATCTGGTCTTTCTGGTGCGGGGGGACCACAGTGAAGAAGAGCTGGGCTGATTGTAGGGCCCTTTGTGGTGCGTGGAATTTGAGTCGGCTGTTCAGGTATGCTGGTTCGGTGTCGTGGAGGGCCTTGTGAGTGTGGGTGAGCATGGTGACTCTAGCTTCGATGGGGAGCCAGTGGAGTGTGCAGAGGTGCTGGGAGATGTGGCAGTGTCTTGGCAGGTTGAGGGCCAGTCTTGCGGCGGCATTTTGGATGTTCTGTAGCTTGCGGTGAAGTTTTTGTTTATTCCGGCATAGAGTGCGTTGCCGTAGTCGAGTCTGCTGGTGACCAGGGCGTGAGTGACGGTCTCTCTGTGTTCGAGGGGGG
Source organism: Lissotriton helveticus (assembly GCF_964261635.1). Lineage (NCBI taxonomy): Eukaryota > Metazoa > Chordata > Amphibia > Caudata > Salamandridae > Lissotriton > Lissotriton helveticus. The sequence continues at coordinate 254,939,338 of NC_136059.1, forward strand.
TCCATTTGAAGATCTTACATAGGAGGCATAGGGTGTGGAAGCAGGAGGACGAGACCAAGTTGAGCTGTAGGTCCATTTTGAGCTCTGAGTCCAGGATGATTCCCAGGTTGTGTGCGTGGTCTGTGAGGGTGGGCGGGCTTCCGAGGGTGGGGTGCCACCAGGTGTTGTTCCAGGCGTCAGGGTTTGGGCCCATGATGAGTACTTTTGTTTTGTTGGTGTTTGGTTGTAGGCAGCTGTTTTTCATCCATTTGGCGATGGCTTCCATACCTTCTCAAAAGTTGTGTCTGGCAGTGTTGGGTTCGTTGGATAGGGAGAGAACGAGTTGGGTGTCATCTGCGTATGACACAATGTTGAGTCCATAGGTTCTGACGATGGGGCGAGCAGAGCCTTGTAGACGTTGAAGAGCATAGGGCTGAGGGAGGTGGTTGGTGTAGGGTCCGAGAGGAAAGAGGGGAGTCTGACCCGCTGCGTTCTGCCTGAGAGGAAGGAGCGGATCCATTTGAGGGCTTTGGCTTGGATTCCTGCGTCGTGGACTCTGCGTATTAGGGTGCGGTGAGAGACTGTGTCGAACGCCACTACCATTGCATTGTTATTTAGTAAATACACTTTTCTGAGAGCTTCTCATTTACTTCTGATTTTTTTGGGGAAGAGGAATTTTCAAAGTCTCAGAATGTAACATTCCTCATCAAGCACTGCATGGGTGTTCTTAAGTAAAAGCCATGGCTTGCATAACCCATGCAGTGGCTGAAAACGTACTCTGACCATCCATCAAAGGACATTACAACATTTTGACAGGCGGCTATGCTCACTTGTCAGTCCCTTTCTGACAAAGTCTCAGGGCTTACAGTTGATTTTACTCCCTGGTTGATGCCGGCATTTTGGGGAATATGCTCTATGTCCACCTAAACTATTTTGTGGGCCTCTACTCTTTTTGGGCTTCAGCATCCCATCTAGGCCATATTAGTAATGCTCAGACATAACCCCGAAAATACATCTTTATGAAAGTTCAAGCTGTGTCATCCAATTTGTGCCCAATGGGAAATTAGAGTAGTTCATGAATTTATCATTTAGTATATATTGAATCCTGATATTTGCATAGGTTTAGAAAATTAGCCTACACTCTGGGGTATGTGGGAGAAACAGCCCAACAGGACTTTCATTCCCTTACCAAACCCTACAAGATGAAGGTGGTTTAAAAGAAAGTGAGGAAAGACTTAAAGGGCATAGGGGTTCAAAACTAAGGGAGCAAGCTTATCTGTCCGACAGGATAAAATATAGTCAAACATATGAAGTGATAAAGCGCCAGTTAACACACGAATCTTAGTTAAAATTTTATGTGCAAATTTAGTGTGTAAAAACTACAGAAATCACTACAAATGTATATAGTAAAAGCAGCCGCGGTCGGTAGTGGGAGTAGCTGCTGGGCGGTGACGTGGGGAAGGGGAGGGGCAGGGTGGGGGGTAGTAAACTATGGTTTACAGAGGTTTACAGTTAAGTAAACATATCAATAAATAAAACGAATTTCGTTGCCAGTGCATGCAACGAAAATAGTTGTATTCATTTATATATTTACTTACCTGTAAAACTGCGTAATCCATAGTTTACTACCCCCCACCCTGCCCCTCCCCCTCCCCACATCACCGCATGGTAGCTAATCCCACTACCGACCGCGGCTGAGTAAAAGGTATTGAAAACAGTAGCAGTTTGGTTTAAACACAGTAATTTAGAATGAAATCCAAGGCCCAAATTATAAATAGGGTGCACTGTCTCTGTTTGCTCTGCAGCGCACCTTTCAAAAGGTGCATTTGGCGCAGACCAGGATAGTGCGCCTGTCACCAAGGCACCGTGAAATCTTTAACCAGACCCTAGAAGTAACTTAATGCAAACTCTTCCCTAAAGCTCATTACATTGAGTAATGGGTATGACGTGGCTCTCCTAACGACTGACTAAAGCTCTGAAGCAAAGACATTTCGAGTGATAAAGATTCTCATATTTTAAAGGGAAGACTGTGTGATCGTATTGAAAGGGTGGCATTAATACACAGAAAAATGTATATATGCGAACCTAAAGGGTAGTGTTTTCAGCTAGGCTTGGTAGAAAGAGGTTTCCTATATGTGATTTAAAAGCTATGTAGTTAGGAAATGGAAATCAGCATGACATGGAATAAGAGACCTTGAGTTTGGCCTTCAGCCCTATATTTATCTTCATTTAAAACATAGGGCTGAATAAAAACATTAATACAAAAAAAAGTTATTTATTTCCCAGGCAATGTTTCAATATTGGGTTTGATTGATGTGAGAAAACAACGGATAACTGTGGGTCAGAAAAAGGAACAATAACTATGTGTAAGCGGCTAACAAGAGTGTATATAAGTGAAAACAAACACAAGGACAATCACCCTCTGTGAGTAGTATGTCCATAAGTTACGAAATCTGTGCCTCCCAGTACATCATTTGGTCTACTCCACAGTAGTTAGTCCTTTTAGTGCCTCCACGGAGGGTAGTTGTTAGGTAATGATGTCTGGTGAGTGTTGGTTTGGTCGTAACTTGGAGCAGTGCAGTAGTGATAAGTGAAAATTAAATGTGTGTTTATTAAAATTTGGATAATGCAAGCAATATAACTTTATTCTGGAGACAAGCACATCCAATATTAAAATCAATCAAGTGCAAAAATGAGGTCATATGGTTCAAACAAATAACCACTGACTAGGTAGTTTGGTCGACATGTTTCTGCGGACTACTAGAGGTCACACTGTGCCTGCCGCTTCCTCAGGACCTATTCACTATTTTTGCTACTGCTTAAACGTGATATACAAAAAAATATATATACAAAAAGGAACATACATGAACAGAAATATTACATGTCACCTGTTCATCTCTGGTTTTCTTCCTGGACAGTGTCAAAGAGCCCCAGATTATAGCCGCCACATTGCAAACACATAGACAAGAAAAAGAAAAGTATGGATAACACACCTTCGTTAGTATGAGCTATCACATTGCTTTCATTAAGCACTTCGCACATAGGTATAATAACCCTTCTGTGTCTCCCATCTTAAAATTAAACACGGGCTCACCTTATTTTTAAGGAGAGAAAGCCTCGCCTCACCTGGCCAACAGCTCAGGAATACGAAGCACCGCTCTGTAGTACAGAGAGAAAAAATAGAACAAATATATACAGATAGTTGTGAATAACAGCCCTAACTACTCCCAAACGAGGGACTCACTGGTAATGGACACCATTTCTTTAAAAATAAAAAGGTCAAGATAGCCTTTTACTACGAGTAGTGTGTTTAAATTAATCTCGCCTAAATGCACCTGAAATGCTCTGTTCGGCGAACGTTGTTTTTATCAGCAAAAAAGGTTATGACCTCTCGCTTCGCTTTATTTTGACAAGTGTCAGACAAACATATTGTTAATTATGTCTCTCAGGAATGTAAATAGCAGATGCAGCGCGTCTATAATTCAGTATGCATCATGCCAAATATACGTTGTGATAAAAGTTGCTCTCGAGAGTAAAACAGCTAGTGCAGCGCATCTTTGCTCGAGTATGCAACATATAGAGCGTACGTCATATTGCATCTGCCACACAAGTTTAGAAACAATAGATGCGGCGCGTCTCTGCTAAAGTAGCACGCAGAGCGCTAATGCAGTCTAGTACGCATTTGACACGCAAGTATGAAAACGATAGATGCGGCGCGTCTCTGTTAGAGTAGCACGCACAGCGCTAATGCCGTCTAGTACGCATTTGGCACAGTCCTTACCTGTCCGTCGGTACTCCACTCAGCCTGCCGGGCTGTTTGGGGAGGTACCGCGGGCCAGGTATTGGACTTCCTTATTGACTTCTCAATCACATCTGATTGGTTAACTGGATAGTCCCTAGGAAACCTGGGATTTGTAGTCCTGTGTGCTTTTTCTCTGAAAAAACACCGTTATCTCATTTAAGGCACGGTCTTTGACATGAGAAAGGTAAATACAATTAATTGTTATAAACCTTTCTCAATGCGTACTAGACGGCATTAGCGCTGTGCGTGCTACTCTAACAGAGACGCGCCGCATCTATCGTTTTCATACTTGCGTGTCAAATGCGTACTAGACTGCATTAGCGCTCTGCGTGCTACTTTAGCAGAGACGCGCCGCATCTATTGTTTCTAAACTTGTGTGGCAGATGCAATATGACGTACGCTCTATATGTTGCATACTCGAGCAAAGATGCGCTGCACTAGCTGTTTTACTCTCGAGAGCAACTTTTATCACAACGTATATTTGGCATGATGCATACTGAATTATAGACGCGCTGCATCTGCTATTTACATTCCTGAGAGACATAATTAACAATATGTTTGTCTGACACTTGTCAAAATAAAGCGAAGCGAGAGGTCATAACCTTTTTTGCTGATAAAAACAACGTTCGCCGAACAGAGCATTTCAGGTGCATTTAGGCGAGATTAATTTAAACACACTACTCGTAGTAAAAGGCTATCTTGACCTTTTTATTTTTAAAGAAATGGTGTCCATTACCAGTGAGTCCCTTGTTTGGGAGTAGTTAGGGCTGTTATTCACAACTATCTGTATATATTTTTTCTATTTTTTCTCTCTGTACTACAGAGCGGTGCTTCGTATTCCTGAGCTGTTGGCCAGGTGAGGCGAGGCTTTCTCTCCTTAAAAATAAGGTGAGCCCGTGTTTAATTTTAAGATGGGAGACACAGAAGGGTTATTATACCTATGTGCGAAGTGCTTAATGAAAGCAATGTGATAGCTCATACTAACGAAGGTGTGTTATCCATACTTTTCTTTTTCTTGTCTATGTGTTTGCAATGTGGCGGCTATAATCTGGGGCTCTTTGACACTGTCCAGGAAGAAAACCAGAGATGAACAGGTGACATGTAATATTTCTGTTCATGTATGTTCCTTTTTGTATATATAATTTTTTGTATATCACGTTTAAGCAGTAGCAAAAATAGTGAATAGGTCCTGAGGAAGCGGCAGGCACAGTGTGACCTCTAGTAGTCCGCAGAAACATGTCGACCAAACTACCTAGTCAGTGGTTATTTGTTTGAACCATATGACCTCATTTTTGCACTTGATTGATTTTAATATTGGATGTGCTTGTCTCCAGAATAAAGTTATATTGCTTGCATTATCCAAATTTTAATAAACACACATTTAATTTTCACTTATCACTACTGCACTGCTCCAAGTTACGACCAAACCAACACTCACCAGACATCATTACCTAACAACTACCCTCCGTGGAGGCACTAAAAGGACTAACTACTGTGGAGTAGACCAAATGATGTACTGGGAGGCACAGATTTCGTAACTGATGGACATACTTCTCACAGAGGGTGATTGTCCTTGTGTTTGTTTTCACTTATATACACTCTTGTTAGCCGCTTACACATAGTTATTGTTCCTTTTTCTGACCCACAGTTATCCGTTGTTTTCTCATAGTCTGTAAGCGGGTTATAAACTGTGCCCAGGTCATTAAATAGTCCCTTGAACCCTCCTTCATTTGTATTGTATTTGATTGATGTGGCCATATGTCAATTATTCGTCTTTGAAACCCCCTCCACATATCAGACACATACCTGTCAACGTCAAAATATAATCACTGTGTGAGAAGGGGTGGGCCTGGTGTCGAGAGCTCAGTAAGAGGCACTCTGGCGCTCACCACGGCCCCCACCCCTTCCAAAAAGCAAAGGGTCATCGAGGCTGTCGCCAATGTCCTGGGGTGTTTTCACACCTTCTATGGACATTGGGTGCTTACAGCTCCGAAAATGAGCTGCAAGTTCACTGTTTACAGTGGTTTTCAACATGGTTTCCCAGACACTGTGTGATTTCGGCTGCTCAACGGGTGACTGTGTGAAGGGAGTGGTAATGATGTGACACACGCTGACACTGTGTGAGTTGGCAGGTCTGTAGATAGGAAGGCTGGTGTTGATATGGTTTTATCTTGGAAGTATTGCTTACAATGTTTATTTTGCTGGTGCTCGTTAGACCCATACTCTTAGTAGAGGGATATGCAGGGCGTAGTGGGGCCCCAGTGCCCAGCCAGCTAGATGTGGGTTCCTGTGGGTGCCAGGAATAGGTGGTCACTGTGAAGGACAGTGGCCAGAAACCACGAGCCGAGGCAGCTTTTACCAATGCTGTCCTTGGGATACCTTGCATTTAAAGAGGACAATAAACTTATCTAAGTCCCCAGATTGACCAATACCTTGCCCCAAAAAAGGGCAAGTTCCTAGGAAAATGTCCAAATCTTCAGAGTATGGTCAAAAATGGTGACAACACCTAAGAAAAACTCTGGGGACAATCCCAAAGCTGCTAGATGGTCAGACCAGGCCCAACCACCATCAGTTCGACCCAGAACTGTGCTCACTGTTCTGGGTCGTGGTCCAGCTTGGATCAGATCAACAAATTAGTTGTGTAAATTAACACCAGGAGTCACTTCTTCTCACTCAATGAACCGAGCTCCTGGAACAACGCACCTGCGCGTATCATGCACGCAGCATCACTCCTGTAGTTAAGAAAGGAGCTAAGAACGCATCCACTGAAGGATCATCTTATCAGCCATCGATAAGGATTTTAAGCCCTACCACCTTCGAGCCATGAACCTAGAATCTCTCCACCTCCTTCCGCCACCCGCATATACCTGTACATACTATTATTTACTCCCTTCCTTATGTGCTACTGGGCAGTACCTTATTGCTATGCACTGCGCTCCATTGCTCTGGAACTATGTGTATGCTATAGGAATATAGCACATACTAGGATCAAAAGACATACAGTGGTCTTCAAACTTTTAAATGCCACCCCTCAACCCCACACCAGTGGCAAAAAAAATCATCTAGGCCCTACTCAGAATTGTTCACAATTATTTTAAGAAATTGGCAATGTTTAAATATGTCTAGACTTACCTAACCATTGCAGTTATGTTTTGTTACCGTTTTAAAAATGCAATCCAATACATGATTGCAAAACATGCTATTATGGTCAGGCAGGCCTTACTAACGTGTATAAGTAACCACAGTCTGCAAATTAGAAATGGGGGTGGGGGTTTGAAGAATTTTTGGAGTCCCTTCCCTTATGACACACTCTCAGCTAGGATATAAATGGCAAAAGATGTTAGTGATTGTCCATTAATGGCAGTCTTTTTTTCAGCTTAACACAAAGCAATGTACCAGCAGAATGCTTCTTTTGGCAGAACCGGGCCCCCCTTGGGATCACTTGAGGCCCCCATAGGACCTCCCCCCTAGTTTGAAGACCACCGCTTAGGGTGTGTCTATTTCACTCACATGCCAGGCGCGGGCCACTATTTATAAAGCTGTTTCCGGTCCTTCCACAAGGGGGCATGTGGTTGCAACAGGCCCCTGCCTCTTGAAAGGCCCTGTCTGGGTGGCTTCACTTCCTGACCCAGCGGTTCGGAGATGGCCCATGCCCAGTTCGACCACAAGAATCCGGCTGGCTTCGGACCCCAGGTCCTGCCCTGGAGCAGGGGGGCTTGGACGCGCCTCCCAGCCGGGTCAGCCACGCCAAGGCTATAATCATTCACCGCGTGCGCTGCGAAGGTGATGTTTCACCGTGTTTTTTTTTCACGACCTCCTGCTCCCGAAAATAGACCTGTGGAGAACAGAGGAGTTTCGAACGCGAGCCCTATACGAAGAGCAGATGTTTGGCAAGGCTGTGCCCTCTGTGCCTGAGTCACGCCGGGGAGGGGCGGGTGGGAGATAGCTTTATTCTTAGACCTGGGTGTGGGGCGCGCGCTGTACAAAGCGCAGCAATGCAAACAGAGCGGCTGGCAGTGTTTGGGCAGGCTTACTGTAACAGGAACAGCACGCACCGACAGGCTCGGGGGCTGAGTGCAGTGCCTTGCAAATGCACGGGATTTAGGAAAGGCCCCTTGCATCTGGAGCTCGGGCCCCAGCCGCAGAGACTTACCTGCCCGCTGCAGAGACGCGGCTTGAAGAGCAAGCCTAGCATGTGCTTAGAAACGGGCGCTGGAATGTAGCGCTTCTTCATTCTGGAGTAAAGGGTAGTATATCCGGGCCTTGGCTCGGGCAGATCCCGGATTAAAATTAAAAATGTTTGCGTCTGCTTCCCTTGTGTAACAGTGTTATGACTATTAATTACTGCTTGAGCCAGATCAACCAAATACAGCTGTATGATAATACTTTAAAACTTGCACCAGAGCCCATCCCAGATAGTAGGAGTGGGGAGAGGATGGGCCGCAGCCAGGGAGCCTGGAGGGAAGGTGGGTAAGGGCGGCCCTGGCACACACACTTCATGCCAGCGTGCACCTCCGCCCCCCGCCTGAGGCGTCAACAAATGTAATCCCAGAACTGTGGGGTGTGGGAAACAGAGAGGGGGAGAGTCACGGGAGGGTGGGGAGAACCATGCGAGCATTCGCAGTGATCCCTCCCGCGTCATCATGCAGTCTGGCGGCCCATCCCGGTGACGTCACTGTGGACACCGCGTGCCCCGGATAACGCTGGCACGAGGGTTTAGGGACGAGCCCGAGAGGAGTGGACAGTGGGACTTTGGCTCATCTGATGGCACTCAACCTTGTTTGTGTACTGGAAGGCAGTGACCATTCTGCCCCGTCGCACATACTTACTGCCCCATCACACACTCTGCCCCGTCGCACATACTTACTGCCTCATCACACACACTGCTCCGTCGCACATACTACATACTGCCTCATCACACACACTGCCCCGTCGCACATACTACATACTGCCCCATCACACACACTGTCCCACCGCACATACTGCCCCGTCGCGCACTCTGCAGTCAGACAAGTGGCGATCACGGGAGCTCAATGTGAGACATTTGCTACAAATATTCCAATTTATTAGGAACAGCAAACAGGGCCGGGCTTGGAATTTAAAATAGCCCTGGCAAAAAATTATAAATTCAGGCCCCAGGTGCAGACGTGGTAAAGCGCTCTAGAACCAGGGCAACTATTTCAAGTTGCAACCGGGATCGTGTGACGTGCGTTACAGCTCTTGGAGGCAAAAACCGGCCTCCAATTGTCAAAGCCAGCCTCGTGGAGCTTCAGCCTCCGAGGGATTGCCCCCTCGCCCGGCTGGCCAGTCCGGCCGTGACAACTAAGCAATACTGCATACGGGGTTTATACATGACATAGAAGCAGCAATGGGGTAAGGGATTTCTCTGCAAATTAGTATTGTAACGGAGCACTGGTCCAGAGAGGCAATTTTCCAAGCCTTTTCTTGAAGTTTGGCCCCACCTGGTAGTGGTCCCATAAGGCTGCTGCATTACCTGGTCTACTGGAAGTCCTCCCCTTTGTATATATTGATCTACCTGCTATTCTAGGCGTCTGTTTTCTCATAATGTTTTGGAGCTGTGTACTAGCACAAATACAAAGAATATTTGCCTTCATTACAAGTTGTGTGTAGCAGTGTTTGGCTGGATTTTCAGTAATCACAGGAGCTATAGGGATTCCCCCACACATCCACTGAAAAATGTCACCTGCTACAATCTTTTGACATTTTCAGGTGGCCAAGTGCCAACATTTGGGCGCCTGCCACTTGAATCTCATGCACTAACTCTAATTCCTGCATTCATTTCACATTTTAGAGGTCACACATGGTAGCCCACATGGAATCCCGCAGTATTAACACATTCTGGAATTACTGATACTCTTGTTATTGATAATTCCCAGTGCTGGAATTCCAAATTGGCATTCCAGAGCCAAAAATATGGTAACCAGGTATAAATTCTGGCGCACAGTAGGCTCACAGTAATAATGAACAAGTCACAGGTGCTCCAAGGAAGACTGGATAGGTTACCACTCTATACAAAAGACCCAAAATCAAGATTCTGGGTAAATCATAATATACCAAAATTTCTCCCTGAGCTCCTCCACAATTCAAAATTCTAATGTATGTATATTCTTACGTATTCACAAATTATTATATGAGTGCAAAAGTAATGTCTCTTGTAATTTCTTCTCAATATATTCTCATAATGTTCATCCTGATAACAGATCCTCCATAGCGTACAAATCCAAATGTCCAACTTGAAGGGTGGTCGAAAATTAAATTTATTGTTCAATCTTCAAAACAACTCCTTTACTGCCAACACGTGTTTCGTCTGATGCTCCACACATGCATCTTATGACTTCTTCAGGGCTTATTTATAACATGAGATAGCCCAAATAATTGAGTCTTCAAAACTTTCAAAATCGATGGTAGCCAGTCAAATCCTATTATTAAGCGAGCTCGAGTTTACACGAGTACATGTAACTGTCTCGAGACGCAACCTGTTCCGCGATCTCGGAATTCTGGACCACCCTTCAAGTTGGACATTTGGATTTGTACGCTATGGAGGATCTGTTATCAGGATGAACATTATGAGAATATATTAAGAAGAAATTACAAGAGACATTACTTCTGCACTCATATAATAATTTGTGAATACGTAAGAATATACATACATTAGAATTTTGAATTGTGGAGGAGCTCAGGGAGAAATGTTGGTATATTATGGCATTCCAGAGCCTTTGTAGTGAGGGCCAAACATATCGTAATAATAAAAGAATATGCACCCTTCTGCGTGGGCTCCGAACCATTTTGGGTCCCTCATGCTATCGCTCCAGGTTTTGGCGCACAAACTCCCTCCACCACCATCTGTGTGGCTCAGATGACAGGTTCATGGCTGTTTTTCACCACTATGACATCCCGCCTCTGTGCTCTGCGTTGGGCGTTCCGCTCAATGAGTCAATAACACCATGCAAGCTCTGTTCTTGTGTGCCTTCCACCTACAAATCACCAGCGTGTTCTCGAGCGGATGCTGTCACTACTGCTCAAATGTAGGCTTCATGTGAAGATGCTAAGTGAAAAGCACAGATGAGAAACCTTAGACTCAAGAGCATCGACTGTTCAGATATCTACCGTAAATCAATATTTTCCAACGCGCTGGGAAGCATTTCCCCCATAGCATCAGTGGACTGGAATTGTAAGTTTTGTCTCTTGGCAGAGATAGCGGGTCTGTAGGTCTCTGATTCAATATCCCCTTTGCTGCTTTGCTTGGGCTCCATCCTGGAAGGCTCCAGCCCTCTTAGAGCACTGAACTAGCACCTACCTAGCCTACACCCTTTGAAAAACTGAGAGGTGTCTGAATTTCCAGGGACATTTATTGGGTATCCTCTTGTTTTGTGCTATACCACCTGGTATCAGTGTCGGATGGGATGATTGTGGGAAAGGGGGTTGCGGCATAGTGGGGTTACGCAACAGAACAGATGACCTGGTACAAGAAACTAAAAACAAATAAATTGGGCAATAAACTGAAGCTGGCTGCCGGCTAATCCTGAATACGTGCATGATGACATTAATTACTGTTTGTCGTAAGTCTCATTTGAATATTAGTTACTTATACGTCGTTGTTCTCATCGATGGGCACAGCATTCAAGAGAAAGGCTGAGACTAGAGTTCTCCAGAGAAGGGAAAAGCTGAGACTAGAGTTCTTCAGAGACGGGAAAGAGAGAGGCGGAGAGTAGAGTTCTTCAGAGACGGGAAAGAGAAAGGCTGAGACTAGAGTTCTTCAGAGATGGGAAAGAGAAAGGCTGAGACAAGAGTTCTTCAGACAAGAGAAAGGCTGAGACTAGAGTTCTTCAGAGACGGGAAAGAGAAAGGCTGAGACTAGAGTTCTTCAGAGACGGGATAGAGAGAGGCTGAGACTAGAGTTCTTCAGCGATGGGAAAGAGAAAGGCTGAGACTAGAGTTCTTCAGAGACGGGATAGAGAGAGGCTGAGACTAGAGTTCTTCAGAGACGGGAAAGAGAGAGGCTGAGACTAGAGTTCTTCAGAGAAGGAAAAGAGAAAGGCTGAGACTAGAGTTCTTCAGGGATGGAAAAGAGAAAGACTGAGACTAGAGTTCTTCAGAGAAGGAAAAGAGAAAGGCTGAGACTAGAGTTCTTCAGGGATGGAAAAGAGAAAGACTGAGACTAGAGTTCTCCAGAGACGGAAAAGAGAAAGGCTGAGACTAGAGTTCTTCAGAGACGGGAAAGAGAAAGGCTGAGACTAGAGTTGGTCAGAGATGGGAAAGAGAAAGGCTGAGACAAGAGTTCTTCAGAGAAGAGAAAGGCTGAGACTAGAGTTCTTCAGAGACGGGAAAGAGAAAGGCTGAGACTAGATTTCTTCAGAGAAGTAAAAGAGAAAGGCTGAAACTAGAGTTGGTCAGAGATGGGAAAGAGAAAGGCTGAGACAAGAGTTCTTCAGAGAAGAGAAAGGCTGAGACTAGAGTTCTTCAGAGACGGGATAGAGAGAGGCTGAGACTAGAGTTCTTCAGAGACGGGAAAGAGAAAGGCTGAGACTAGAGTTCTTCAGAGACGGGAAAGAGAAAGGCTGAGACTAGAGTTCTTCAGAGAAGAGAAAGGCTGAGACTAGAGTTCTTCAGAGACGGGATAGAGAGAGGCTGAGACTAGACTTCTTCAGACGGGAAAGAGAAAGGCTGAGACTAGAGTTCTTCAGGGACGGAAAAGAGAAAGGCTGAGTATAGATTTCTTCAGAGAGGGGAAAAAGAAAGGCTAAGACTAGAGTTCTTTAGAGACGGGAAAGAGAAAGGCTGAAACTAGAGTTGGTCAGAGAAGTAAAAGAGAAAGGCTGCACATGGTAAAGCTGAGACTAGTGTTCTTCAGAGAACTAAAAGAAAACAGGAAGACGCCACACACCCTCTGCTGCAGTTGGAGCTCATCCCAAGAACACTATCAATGCAGGAAGCGCTACCATTCAGTCTCAAAACTTTATTTGAAAATAAATGAAAGAAACTTAACTCCTGGTGAAAGTTAGACAGTAAAATATTCAGAGCGGCAGCATTAAAGCTTTGTCTTCAATATTTTAAAACATTTATTTTAAACCCATCTCCATGTTTGGAGTGCAACTGGTCACTTAGCATCAACCCATCCTTAACCAGTACAGATTGGGAGACTTCAAATTCAGTAGAACAAGAGAAGAGATGTTTTCTGAAACTTTTCACTGCCGGTGCCAGCAGAGTGCCGAGCCTGGTGACTATTGCGGTGAAAGTAGCGTAATTGGTATGGACTGGTCTGGCTCTTTGTGGCCCTACTTCAAAGGGCCCCAGGAGCACCACAGAGCTGGCACGAGATGGGAACAAAACCTCAAATCCTGCACGTCCCACACAAGTGAAAACAAACAGAGCTACTTGTGGTTTGTAAGTAAATATGGCAGATTCCCGCCGCTAGTCGGGCCACTCCTGGAACGCATGTGTGGATGTATTTGGGGAAAGCATACAAAGTCACAGCATCAAACAGCAGCAAATTCATAAGGATAAATGAATCCCATTAAGCCCTAGGATGACAGCAGAATTGCAGATATCTCACCTCAGCACTGTATGTTCTGCAAACCAAAGGCCTTATTAAGACACCGTCCCTAAGGCCCAGATGTTGAGCTGAGCACGACTCGCGCCAGTACACTGTAGCGTGGGTTGCATCTCTGACACGCCATTTGTGGCACCAACGCCAAATCAGGTTCAGAAAAAACTCTGCCGTTACCCAAGGTTACGGCGTTTCTTTGACCTGGTTTTAGTGCCAAGGTCTATGTATGTATGCATGTATGTATGTGATATCTGTATGATGGAAACCTAGCCTCAAAGGCAGCAGAGTGCTGTACAGGGTCACAGGCAAGTATACAGTCAGTGACTGATAGGAGCGGTGGCAGTTCTTGGACCGTGAAGGCATTGTGATGTCTGAATGCGCTACAAAAGGGATTCTAAATGTAGAAGACTATTTGAAATTTAAAAAAAAATCCTGCTTTTTCGTCATTTCACAGTAGCACTAAAGTGGAAACAGAAGTCACAAACAATAGAAGTTCGTTTTACAACTCGTAGTTAGAACCAAACCAGTAGAGCTTTATGAAATCATACAATTCGAGGACTTTCAATCCGTCTAGGGTGATGTTGGCGGGTTCATCATCTAGTAGCGGACACATAGTTGAGGCTGTGGCCCTTTGTTAAGTCAAAAAGTAAAACGTCAGGAGCACGAGGTGGGTGGCCTCATCTCAGAAATGATACATTGTCACAACGTTGGGTGCGTTCTTGATGACATTTTAAGTAATTCATTGAATATTCCTAAAATATGCAGTCCATGAACTAATCTAAACCAATCAGAACAGCTTTTTGGGACATCTAGTGAATGGATGTTCTATCACAAACCTATTGAGAATGATACAAAAATTCAACTATTGTTTTTCAAAACTCTCTAGGTCAGAAGTCCATTATTTGAATTTTCACCTGTAAATGTATTCACTGCATTGATTATTGGAGGACCCAAGGAAATAGATCTGCAGCTATCTTCTCCCTCCTGGTCGTCCTCAGTCACTACAACTAGTTTACCCAGTTTATAATTTAATTTCCATAGTGTTATAAAACATAATAACTAGAGCTATCCTCTCATAGCAGTTACCTGTTAGACAGGTGGAAAATCAATGTATATGTACTGTACAATATTTCGAATTACCCCAGGTACATTTTACTGCTAGAGCAATGGAAATCACAACATATACACACATAAATATAGCAGTAATGATTACACATTTAAATAGTTAACCAGATTGTAGAATATTGGTAAAAGTGAGATTGCATAGTGGAAAACAGTGCATTTAGTATGAATTAACACTCTTTATGTGGCTGACAGTTATGATAAGCTATTGGCAGCTGCAATCAAACTATCTGTGAAAAAATGAAAGTTTTTCTTTTTGATTTAGACTTCATAAGACCTGTACAAACCCTGGTCCTATTATCCTCGTAAGAAGCAATGCCCCGGTCTAAGGCATCCTAGAACCATACCTTACTCCTTTCCCCACTCTTGAATGATTAATGTTCTGTGCAAGATTTACAGAATCTCACCAACCCTGAAAGAATGCCACTGGCTTCCTCTACCAGCTCACCATAACTTCAAAGGCTGATGCTTCACCTGCAATGTGGCAAACCAGAGCACTCGACTATAGCCTTAGGAACCGACGTACCGGGTTCTACAGGCCATTAAAGGCCCGCTCCAGCGTTAAAAGCTTGAGCCGAAGACGAGGGCTTTTAACCAGGGAGCAGCCTTAAATGGCTCGTAGAGCCTGCTACGGTGGGCACTAAGGCTATTAGAACCTTCTGCCGGTAGCGGGCAGAATGTTATGATTTGTAAAACAAAGGCTTCATGGAGCCAGAGGGCTCCGTGAAGCCTTTGTTCACAGCAACAGCTGTGAAAAGAAAACATTGGAATGTTAATAATGCTCCAGGCATCTACCGACTAATAGAAGCCCGGAGCACTCCATTGTCTTCAATGGATATCCCAGTGTTTCAATGTTCTAATATACATTGAAAACCAGCTCCAGATCTCCAGTGGGCTAAATAACACTTCTAGTAGCAATCTCATCAGGCAGGAGATGAAAAATGTAGGAGTAAAACAATACATTACAACGCTTTAGGAAGCTTTAGAAAGCTTTTGGGGAGCCGGCTGGGGCAGTGGGGACCCTGGAGTGTCCCCCAGCAAATTCCAAAGTGTTGTTTGTGGGTGCTCTGTGTGGGCACCGGGGCACCCACATATATCAAAATGAGGCTCTAGGGTATGGGATTCACGGAGCCTAAAGAGGCTCGGGTGGGGTGTCATGCAGCCCCCTCCCCTTTAAAATAAATACAATCCTGGGAATGGGATCCCCAGGGCATAATGAGACACAGGGAAGGGGGCCACACAGTCCCTCTCCCCTTTAAAATAAAAGTGGCTCTTGGGTCCCCAGGGCCTAAAGAGGATCAGGAAGAGTACCACATGGTCCACCCTCCCCTTTAAAATATATATACCCTGGGGGATGGGGTCTCCAGGGCCTAATGAGACTCACACCAAGCCCTGTGGCCAACACCACGCTGCACACAGCCAAAGGCTTTACCTATGGTAATAAAATATTACTTTATTTTAAAAAATCCCTACAAATTCACTGAAAAAACCCAAAGGTTAAAGTAACGTTAAAGTTAGGAGTGATAAAAAGATCTGTTTTTGTTTAAAAAGCCCTCAGAAATTCACAGAAAAAAAGTAGAAATATAGGTAGGTGAATATGTCAGTGACAACATTAACATTATGAATGAAAAAACACACAGAAATGCACCAATTATAGTTAGCATAGCTAACTATAACTTGCACCCCCACCATGTACTGATTATGACCTCACATATTACATCACTCATGACATGTATGATGACATCATTTATGACATCACTGATGACATCCCAAATGACATCAATGATGACATCATCCAAGCTTCTTTTTTACCCATTACTCCAATAAACCAGTATGGCATTAGAGGGCTGAAAGTAAGTACAAATCACTCAGAATATTGTGAAGCATCATTAATGCCATCACAGATATAACTCCCTTAGGTGTAGCAAGCATGTGTTATGTGCAACCCTGACTCAATACTATACACTTAACGGGTAGCCCAGATCATAATAATAATCATCCACTGATATATAATATGGGAAACCCTTATTGCACATGGTGTTCAATATGTATACAACTGTTCAGAGAAAACTGAGGGGCTCATTAGGATAGCGGGCGGACCTGCGTCCGCCGCCATCCCTGCGGTATGTGGACCAGCCACCAGACATGTGGCGGCCCAGCACCACGAATTAGGATGCGACCGCCACCATGGCGGTCACATTCTGCAATTTAACATTGCGGCGGGTGATGCTGACAGCAGCACCCGCTGCGATGTTATAATCACATGTCTAGCATTTCCCTGCACTACATGGCAGGCACCACACGGTGCCTGTCACCTGGTGCACCGAAATGTAGGGGGTACCATAGTACCTTCCAAGTTCCACTCACTTCCCCCAGACACAAGGGGGGCCCGCAACGGGCCGCTAGACCCAATCCCAGCCAGGCTTTCGAAAAGGCCTTTAATTCCCCTCATCCTACTATGGCGGACGGTGCCTGCTAGTCACCGCCACCATATTAGTGGCCCTACTCCACCCGCTAGGCAATTGTTATTATTGCCACCGGCGGTAAAGCGGCAGACGGACTTTGCATCCGCCGTGATACTCACCGCCATCCTAATATGGCAGTGGGTAAATCTCATTGAGATGGCGGAACGATCGCCACATCCAGCCCGGCGGAGGGGATCGTTCCGCAATCGCAATGAGCCCCCAAGTTCCTCAAGATACTCAATGTCTTTTCCAAAATTAATGCCATATTAAGAGCAGCTTTTATCTGTATGAAATCCCTCACAGTCATCAAACCTGCATTGAGAAATAAAATTGTTATGAATAGTAAAGTGGGTATTGTAAACAATGTTTACTCTATGGAGAGAGTTTACTCTGTACCACACTGTTTGCAGACAGTGAAAGTCTTGTGAAAAATACACCACACAGTATTAAAAAGTATCTACTAAGAACAGTGTACTCTCTATGCAATATTTGTCAAAAAGACACTATTCGCTTAATATAAACAAGGTCTGAAGGTGCTAAAGATTATACTACCTGCAGCCTTCAAACTGTGGTGAAATCTTTACAGATAGTCCATCTTCTAAAAGAAAATAAGCACATGCACATAGGTTAGTACCTGGTGCACACAGTCTTTTACGTTATGTAGAAAGTGTCATGCTGAGATTATTCTAATACCTAAAAGCTGCTTACAATTCTTAGTATCTCCTATGTAGAATGTTTGACCTATTAGAAACTTTTTCTGCAGAAACAAAAAGCTTGTGTGGAACTTACTGGACACAAGTTGTCAGCTGTCATCTGCACAAAACTTTACTCTTCAATACAAAGATTTATATCATGCTCAATAGCTCTACACACCTATGATGCATTAGGAGCAAATGTGTTTTATAAGCATTTACACCCATTAGCTGGACACATGCTGAACAAAATTTAGTGGACAAGTAATATGGTAGCTATTTACCACAATGTAAACTATAAAACAAACTAACGCACTCATTGGATGATCCGTGATGTCATCAATGATGTCATTTGAGATGTCATCAGTAATGTCATAAATGATGTCATAGAACATGTTATGAGTGATGTAATATATGAAGTCATAAGCAGTGCATGGCGGGGCGTAAGTTATAGTTAGCTTAGCTAACTATAATGTGTGAATTTCTGTGTTTTTTGTAGTTCAAAACGTTAATTTTGTCACTAACATATTCACCTATCTATAACGTTATTTTAGACTTTTTTTCCACTGAATTATAAATGTATATAAAACAGTATACCTTTTAACAAGAGAGGGGGAAATAGGGAGGGTAGCCTCCGTAAAATGGAAACCAAGTATATTTTAGAATTGGATTCTAGACACCCCAATGGTCTGAACATCACGGAAGACCTATATACATGTCTATAAGAGGGTACTCAGGTTTTACTCCATATCTGCAAAAAGAACATGAGGATACGTAGGATTTTATGCAAAGAATTACTACCAAGGGATGGGCTAAGCAAAGAAAGTAAATTTATGTGGAGTACTTTTTAGAAAAAAAGACCTTACGATCAAATAAAGGGACAAATAGATTAAGATAAAGGCTTTTATCCTATAGGTTCAAATTGTAAACATTTTTTAAACACTAAATGAAATTTCACTTTTGGTACTAGTTTTTTCACTATAATAAAGATACTTTAGCGTCGACAGAGGCTTCTGTCGACAGATGAGTTTTACTACAATATTGGGAGGCAAGTAAAAATTACCAAAAAACGCGGGGGAACCTATGAAACACCTATACCACAAAGCAAACTGTAGGTCCATTAATTGACTACATATAGTAATAGTCAAAATGGAAAGAATTCAAATAAGATTCGGTTGTATTGCGTTTTTTGCACAAATTTTTAATATCTTTTATATGGTATATTTAAATCTATTTTTTATGACTGTATTTATATAGTTCATATTTATTTATTTATATATATTGTGTAGTAGGGATGCATTATAATTGAATCTGCACTACTTTGCATATTGAATCAAAGTTTGCACTTGTACATATGATAACCGTAGTATTCATACTTGAATGTCTAATACTATGAAACAATTTATCATACAGTATATCATGCATATATCAGAATATGGGTATTTACACCATTAGCCTTTGAACTGTACAAATGATTAGTAGAAATCAATTGTCAGAATGAAATTATTTAATAGGCAGCTACGGTGTAACATGTGATTTAATGTACATCTATTCCTAGTGTAGTAAACAGGAAAAGAACAAAATATGCACTGTCACTTTAACACAGCAATGAAAAAAAGAAAAAAAGGGAAAAAAGTGTTGGTACAAAAGCAGTCAGATGACTGACTCATGTGTCATGTGATCAAGGCACTCCGGTGCCGAAACGCTCAATGGCCGACAGGAAAGCAACTAAATAAAGACTATTCCGTGCACAAAATTGGGTCCGTGTTCCATGTTCTTTTGGGAAAGAAATTTGCAAGAGGCCGGCTGGCAGTGGAGTTCTTGGGATATATCTATATACATATATATATATATATATATACATAGATATATATATAAATATATACATATATAAATATATACATATATATATATCTATAATTCATAGAAAAAAATCTAAAATAACGTTATATATTTATAAATAAATATATATATATATATTTATTTATAATTCATTGAAAAAACAAAGTCTAAAATAATATGTATATAAAGCTACAACAATGCCGCAAATGCCAGTCACTTCCACAGCGCATTGATGCCTGAAATATGAGCTGCGATACCAAAACAATTGTCCACACAAACGGTGAACTCAGTAGTTTATTAGTGATTTCAACGACAACATGTTACGGCTTTACATCCTTTCTCAAGATGTGGTTCCATCTACTCACAAAAATCTACAGGGCAAACCAATCACAGTTTAAAAAACATAGTAAACAGACTATGTTAATTGTTAGAAATGGGGGTCTCTAGTTGACAGTGGTATGCACCCTGTCTAAGTAGGGACCCTTCCTTCTAGTCAGGATAAGAGAGTTACACTCCCAGATAACCCGTGCTCGCCCCCTTGGTAGCTTGGCACAAGTAGTCAGGCTTTTCTCAGAGGCAATGTGTAAAGTATCTGTACAGAAGAAAGAAAGTAACACAGTGAAAACACTACAAATGAACACCACACCAGGTTAGAAAAATATAGTATCTTTATCTAATCCAGACAAGACCAAAACGTCAAACATCCAAGATACACAACTCAAAATATGACTTTTAAAATGTTTCATGCAATTCTGTCCATAGAACTCTATGGTTGATGTGATTTTACACAAAATACCTCAAATGCTTCAAAATCCATAAGACAAAGCAGCTGCAGGGGTTGGAAAAACATATTGATACATTGGTTCCTAAGTCCTTGGGGAGACAATATGTCGGTTCTGCTGCACGCAGGAGAATTGTTGCATCTAATCCAAACTGTAGGGGGAGGCCATGCATCGATTTCCAAGACGGTTCTGGTCTGCAGGTGATGTGTCAGAGAAGCGTGGCACACAGGTGTGTTTTGTGGAAATTCGCACGTACTCGAAATTGATGCAGCAGTGGCAAACAGGTATTGCGCCTGTTTCTTCAGTCGCGGTCCCACAATGCGTCGATCTTGTCAGCTGCACAGAAGGACCTGCGTCGGAGTCAGTGTGGTGGTGTCAGACTTCGGAGACACAGTGCGCTGAACTCGGGCTGTGGCGGTTTCTTTGGCTATGGGCAGGTGCTGAAGCATCCGACTCAGCACCGTGGCGGTGCGTGGAAATTTCTCCTGCACAGCGGTGCTGCGTTGGTTTTTCTAACAGAGCATCTTTTATCACACATCGTGTACTGGCAATATTCACTATTATGCCGGATACACTGTTGGCTCTATTATATAGGGAAGTACTCCTGTGCGTGCTGATGCAGCGCACGGACAGATTCGGATCTCGTGCACGCTGCAGGATCAGAGACTGCTAGTCACACACCAGATCGCTCAACCATGCGGCTGGTACTCTTGCTAAGGAGCGTTTAAGGAAACAATGGGCTCCATGATTTACAATTTCACGACCAGCGGCCAAGACTAAACAGGGACCCCCTAACTTCTCATACCAGGATTCGAATCCTTCTGAAGCCTGTAACAATTGATGATTCACAATTTCACGACCAGCGGCCAAGACTAAATAGGGACCCGCTAACTTCTCATACCAGGATTCAAATCTTTCTGAAGCCTGCCAAAATTGGTGATTTTTCTACAAACATTTCCTGGTCCAATCTACCAAGGGGCCCCTAGGTGCCATACCACAACCACCCACCTCCCCGCCCTGTGTCCTGAAGAAGACCCGCCCCAGACCCACAATCAAGGCGTCCAAGGGTCGAAACGTCGACGATATTAGAACCATCGGACCAGCGCAGAATATTCAGTTAACCAAGGCCAACTGAAGTGGCATACTGAATTAATTATAATTAAATACTGATACTGGCCTATAGATTGTTTCCTTCTTTTCCCACCCCCTCCCTCACTAACACTTGTATATAAATTCACTTTTTCCATGTCACTAGTGCACTATACGTCACTATGTACTCACTGTATTTATAAGCGCCGTTTTATACAAAGTAATTCTTGATTCCTTGATTAATCTTCATGTATTATAAACAGGGTGTTTATGAATGAAAACAATTCATGGATTAAAAATATATCGTTACCCTGTTCCTTTTGGTTTAGATTTGCATTTTGACTATGTTTTCAGTGGAGTATTGTCTAAAGTAACCTATGATTACTCAAAAATTCGGAGGGATTTATTCGCATTCTGAAGCAATCAGGTTACATACCCGACAGAACCATTGTATATATTAAGATGAGGAAGAAAGGCGAACATACATGCTTGTTCTCAGTGTGATATGTTTTAATCAATATACCTGTGTCATGAGTATCTCTTCCACGTCTATGCCTTTACGCATTGTTTTTTTCTCGTGCAGCCCCTGAAGTAATGCGGCAGTCTTGATCAGGCCCGGACTGGCCGTTGCGGGCACCGGGCAATCCCCCGGTGCGCCGCATGGGTGGGGGCCGTTTTTGTTACAGGGCCGTTTTTGCAGCATAGCTGCAAAATCGGCCCTGTAACAAAATCGGCAGAAAACCGGCCCCGGCAAAGAGCTTGGTCGCACCCCCAGGGGGCCGGCCGAGCTCTTTGCCAGGGCCGGTTTTGGTTCTCAGTCCGGCCCTGGTCTTGATAAATGAATTTCAGTATTATGGCATGTTTGCAGTCTACTAACTCGGTCAGCTAAGGTTTGGCATGCCAAGTTTTGTGAAAGTTTCTCCACGGGAAGTAACCCTGCTGTGCACAAACCCCTGTATTTAGAACAACAAAAACAAAATGAGAGTACAACGAGGTCATGTTTTTGCTTACTTTGGTGCTAAGTATTGAGCACAAGCTTACTGTCCTGCTTTTTTTTACCTGGCTCATTGACTTTACCAGTTAGTGAACCAGGTAACGTCTGAATCGTGATGCTCAGCAAAAGGATGTCTTCAACTCTTAAAGTCAAGTTAAGGCAAGTCTTGTAGTCAAGTGTGTTCATTTATTGCTTCTTCTAAATTTTTTCCTCACGGCTTTACTTGATCTTGTGAATGCAATGTTTCCTGTTAATCTACTGCTCTGGCATCCATGTACAAAGAATCGTTTTTACCTTTTTTCCCCTTTACCATTAATAAAAGTGTTATTTAACCTCACTTTAGCTAAGTTAGCCTGCATTAGCAAACACAATATAACATTCAGACAATAGCAAACTCTCCGCTTTCAGAGAATATAGCTAATCTCAGCTAGTGTGAGATCTAATAATCCAGAAGTTGGAAGTTATCCAAATATGCAATTAGCATACGAAAGCAAATACAACATAACGTCTTAAACACATCAATTATGATGTATAGAAATAAGTAACAATAAATAAAGATAATGGCCTATACATTAGTTTTAAAATCCGACAAATGTATTTGCAGAAACAAGAGTTTTGGCATTTGCCAGGAAGAGTTATGGCCTGCTGTAAATGTTTGTACTTACAATCTTATATTTGTTGGATTACACCCAATAATTAGTGGTATTATTAGAAAAGAGTGGAAGTTCCTCTACAGTTTTTCATAATGCTCCCAGTGGAAGATCGAAAATAGAGAATTGTAAAAAAAAAAAAAGATAAAAAAAACCCAGGGAGGTTCAACCAAGCCCTCTGTGCACTTTTTAAATCTGAATTTGCTTCCATAGTTTAAGATTTTTCTGAGAGTGAAATTAGGGTCTCTTTTCTCAGCAACATTGCGTATTAAAAGCTTCCCTCCTGTAAACGACCACCTTCATGTATTAATGACGTTATTTTGTTGCATAAATCTCACTGTGGTCTACCTGATAGAAATATCTTTCTATCTGAGAAAATCTAGGACATTTCCTTCAGGTTATCCTTACGACTGCAACCATCGCTTATTGAAACTATAGATTGTGTTTAAAGAAAGAGTACAGAAATCTTCATTTCTTTACCGAATTTCACATTGCTAACCCTTTGCATCATGAAGCGGCTTATTTAACAATCCCTTAAACAAGTTTGATCTCATCTCCTATTTTTTTAGCCTCATTTCAGAGTTCTAGTATGAAACTATTTTAACAATGTTAGTAAATAAAGCACAAGGTTTAACTTACTATTTTAGGCTACATTTCAAGGAAAACGTCAAGAAAATGATTTTCTTATCACCTCTGAATAATACCGTTTTGGCAAAAATAACTTGACTTTTTTGCAATAATTAAATTTAACTGGTGTACATCGAGAGAGAACAATTATAGATAATGTTGATTCACAAAGTTAAGGAAAAGAAGGTGTAAATGACAGCATATGTCTTTTTGTGCCTATTTCTGCACATAGCTTTGGAATATTTTAGTTATTTACATACATCTCTATGGATTTGTAAAAATATTCCTATCATAATGTAGATATTTATGATAAAACGGATAGGTATGATGTAGTATGTATTGCTGCTTTACGCATATATTCTAATATTTCATTACATACTTCAGCTGCTAATCTAGCAACCAACTCTCACATTCTACAAGCTCAATGGGAGGGTGGATCCTTAAACTGGTTGGACCCTTAGCTTTAGAATTCCCTTCCTCCTTCCATTTCAAGTTCCCTCGCACTCCTCTACCCGTCAAGCTGTAAAACGATAGCTTCTAGCCGCCTCGGTCACCTGATCATCTTTTGACATCTCACTGCTGTATTCTGTCATTTTAACACCAGGGTAACTCTTTAAAGGTGCTACACCAAACCTCTTCATTCAGTCAGTCACTGACTGACTGACTCACTCACTCATTCATAGAAAATATAGAAATATATTAATATAGAATATAACCGTCACATTTGGGCGGGAGTATCCCATCCACCAAGATCGTTATCAGGTCCAATGTCTTTAGAGATTTCCTGAAGATCCAAAAATTAGTCCTTGTGTCTGAGACGGAGAAGTGTATCCTACTCCTTAGCAGCCTGCACCCAGAAACAATGGCTCCAGTCATTGTGTCTTTTGTACATATGTAAAAAAAGCCAGGGTTAAATTGAATGAAAAATAAGACTCCTCACATTAAACTTTCTAGGGAGATTGCGGGCCCAGTTGAAATTCTTCCCGGAAATAGCAATAATGTAATTAATTTGCTGTAATATGCAATATATAATATGCAATTAGCTCTTTACTGGATATTTTCTTAAAGAAAATGGGCATTTAGTTAAAATACATACAGCCAGGACAGTAGTACTGTACAGTCTGAGAGAATTAAATTAAATAATCTGCCAACCTATTTTGGCTGAGCCAATTACACTGGCTTTACCTAATCTGGCCCCTATGGTGTCTGAGCCAATAAGATTATGGCTATGAGCTTCCTTAGCCTGAACTTGAGCGGTGTCTGAGTCACCTACATTATTGCTCTAATATTCTGTAATTTGGCCCTGTATGTAGATGGCATCAAATAAAGTACTTTCCTGACCTTCTCTGACCTCCTCTATGGAGGTGGTGTCAGTTATGGTACACCACTGACCTTCTTTTATCTGGTCTAGTATGTTACTGCTCAAAACTCCCCTAATCTGTCCCTATATGGTGATGGTGTCAATAAGCACAGCTCTGACCTTCATAAATCTGTCTTTAAATGGATGTCATTAAATGTATCCTCAGCTTCTGTCAAATCTATCTTTTTGTTTATAAATATAACTCCATATAAAAGCAATACAGTTCACACTTAGAGTGTCGCATAATGTATTAAAAAAAGGAGGTAGGGAAGCCTTATAGTTCCCAAGTATAGATAATTGAAAAAATACAGTTTTAAAACTAAAAAACATATGTGAGGTCATAGCAGTGCATCATCCGTGCAAGTTTTACTTAGACCAGTTACGTATAACTGGTGAATTTCAGTGTTTGGTTTTTTATCCTGGGATCATCACCCTCCGCCTGGGATGACTCCTGGTGGCCCCCGGCCCTGGGCACCGCTCCCAAACCAACGGACCACGCACGCAACCTGGGCTTCATCCTGGACTCCTCCCTGTCGATGACCAGACAAGTCAACGCCGTCTCATCTTCATGCTTCAACACCCTGCGCATGCTCCGCAAAATCTTCAGATGGATCCCCACTGAAACCAGGAAGACCGTCACCCAGGCACTCGTCACCAGCCGACTGGACTACGGGAACACCCTCTACGCCGGAACCACAGCCAAACTTCAAAAAAGACTCCAACGCATCCAGAACGCCTCCGCACGACTCATCCTGGACATCCCTCGACACAGCCACATCACCGGACACCTGAGAGACCTGCACTGGCTCCCCGTCAGCAAGAGAATCACGTTCAGACTCCTCACCCACGCACACAAGGTTCTCCACGACCTGGGCCCCAAGTACCTCAACGACCGTATGACCTTCTACACGCCCACCCGCCACCTACGATCGACCAGCCACGCCTTCACCACAGTACCACGCATCCGCAGAGCCACCGCCGAGGAAGATCCTTCTCTTACCTGGCAGCCAAGACTTGGAACTCCCTCCCCACCCACCTTCGGCGAACCCAAGACCATCTCTCCTTCAGGAAGCAGCTCAAGACCTGGCTGTTCGAGCAGTAACATACCCCTCTCCCCCAGCGCCTTGAGACCCTCCCGGGTGAGTAGCGCGCTATACAAATGCCGTGATTGATTGATTGATTGATTGATTGAAAAAAGTATTTGTTTATTAATAGAAGACCTACATATAGCTCCACTTTAACCTGTGTGCTTTTTCAGTGAATTTCTATGGTATTTTGAGGTAAAGTAAGATCTTATTATGATATATCTGCGCCCATCCCAATGCCATGTATGACTTAGGCCGTGCATGGCATTGGTTTTTACTCAGGGCTTGGTCCGTGGCAGGCTCTGCATCCAACCTGCTACAAATGGCCAACTTCCAGCCCTGCCGTCAACATCCTGCGAGTGGCCAACCCAATGTAAGTGGACAATACCCACAGATCCCTGCCCCACATTAGCCTTTTTTTCCCACCTGTCTTGAAGGACTCCCGCAGTACTACATGCTGCGCTGGCTCCTGTGGGAATCCCGCTGGACCATGGCACCCGACCAGATTATAAATAAAAAATTGTCCCCAGGAACTTCCGCACCCAAAAGGGTTAGGGGGTCAGAGTAGCCCTACCCTGCCCCCTTATATTCTTTTTTTTTTAATTTTGTGTTATTACCTGCAATGGCAGCTGCAACATTTCTCTTCATGTTTGGCCAGCCAGTCACAACTCCTGGTCCCATGGGTCCAGCCAATCAGAATGCTTTAGTCTGATATCGTGTACAGTGGGACTTCTGCTGGAGACCTGTTGGAGTCCCATGGCGATAGATGCCAATATTATTTTAATCACTGTTCAAACTCTATATAGAAAGTGCATGGGGAAAACAGTGTTTTTGGTCCCTCCCTTTTTCTCAGCCCCTGCTTGATGGATCACCCTGAAGCTTTCCAGGAAGGAGCTGAGGTGTATGAAGTTTTATTTGGAAGATTCATTACACAGTGCCAAAGTTATTAGCAATGATAGTGTTAAACAAAGTGGTCCCGGTAGTTGGAGCAGCTAGGCATATATTTACAAGAAACACACACAACACAAGTGAAGATGTGGTCAATTAGATCCACTTCTGAATCCATTATATTTGTTCAAAAAGTATATATATCTGTCAGATGCAGTACAAATCGAGGCATCTAACAGTATGAGTCTTACATATGCTCATTAGAACAAGAATGCAGAAGATCCTTTAGTATGTACAGTGCTCGTGGTGACATGGAAAAAGAAGAAAAGATGGGGATAAAGAGTTTGTGTGTGAGTAGGAGACAAGGAAAGGCAGTGGTGACATATATACATCAGTATGATTCACTGTATACGTTTCCAAATCTGATCAAAGCGTTCCCATTATAATACATAACTCTACAGGACCCTGAATTTATCTTGTTAGGTGTCACTAGAGTGTGTATACAGAGTAGTAGTCGACGTTTCGACCCCTAATTACAGGATAAGTAGTAGTCCTTGTGGTGGGGTCTTCTTCAGGACAGAAGGAGCACGTGTAATTAAAAAAGAAGAAGAAGGGCGGGGGTTGGATGAATCAATCCTCCGTATTCAGTGTGGTTGTAAGGCAGTGCCAGATCGCTCTCCAAAACAATTGAAGTGGCTAATGATTTTGCATCAGGATGTGAATCTCCTGGAAAAGGGGGATAGCCTGTGGCGTGGTATGCTCGCAGGACCAGGGAGTGATCCCTATACCGCTCTCCCTATAGAAAATCTGACTCACATATAACTACACAGAGGTGACAGCTACTGTGCATGTCATAAACACATATACATTTATATGTGTGTGTATATATGTAGAACAAATATTTAGGGATATGATAAAGTGTAACATAGCTACAAGATGCAAGTAGTAGAGCACTTTTCAGAAAACTCCTGTTTCGGATCATTAGAGATGCTTCATATATAGAACACAGAAAGGATGTGATGGGGAGGGGATGTGAATAACTAATTGGAATTCTAGTCCTACTTTAGTTTCTGCTGAAGGAGCAAGAGGGCTGCAACTGCATTCATTCGAGAACATCCAGCAAACGGATTCACTCATTCACATCAAGATATTACCAAACTAGTTTTTGGTTTCTCACTCACATTTAAAAGGCCACAAATGCAGACCAAAAAATGAATACCTAATGGAAATGTTAAGTACATTTTTTGACATGGCTCTTGGGCACACTTCAGCATTTACAAACCCTGAACATTGTGATTCTGATTGATTAGCCCATTAAAATAAATATTAGCACAAGGAACCAACTGGGCAAAGCGGCGAATTGCCCGCTTCCCCACTCCCATAATAAGCGCTGCCGCCTTTTTTCACAGCGAGGGAACCTGACATAATTTCTCTGCATTCCCCTGGTAAGAACAAAATGTTCAAATAAATGAACAGCCTCCTTCTACTGTTAGACAGAGTCCTAAAAAACAGTCTTCCTCGCTAAGTACTGCAGCAAATATAATTTTATGCATTGCATTCAGAACTATAGAGGTAAAGCTGAGGAGCCCTGTTCCAAAGAAATCATATTCCATTTAGCAAAGTTTTCATTACACAGGCATAGTCTCGTGGAGTTACAGATTCTTGACCCACCCAGAGTTCATAAAGTTTCCTGTTGGCTAGCATTGTTAACTAGTCAGCAGGTAAACATCCTTCACAACGCGGTCAAAACACCTCGGTGCCATTACGACGCGTCTTTTACAACGCAAGTGGTTACCACGACTTGCGCTGGAGGGCGCTCTAGACTAAGGAATAGTAGATTTACTATTCCAACACCTTCCCTACTGTACGTAGGCTGGAGTTGGAATAGTAAATCTTGCTATTCCTAAGTCCAGCACCCTACGAATTGCGTTGTAAAAGATGCGTTGTGATGTACCGCGATCATTTTGATCGCGTTGTAACATCATACATCCAGTCAGCATTTTGGGAGTGCTTCCCTGGTTTAGGTTTTCTTGTGAGTACTCTGAAACCATGGTGTGCCAAGAACTCTAGAGTTTGCGTGGGCAAAGCAACACTACAAGAATCAGAAATTCTCTTCCTCTTTCTCTGCACATCACTCCCTGCCTTGCAACATTTAAAAAAGAGTTTCAAATCGTGCACAGAGGGCATTTGGATGAAGCCCCAGTCTTCGAATGCCTATGTCCTGTGTGTTTGCCTGTAAAGCTTCTGGATTGGCCACCTATGGTGCTGCCCTCCCTCTTGCTGCCTCTTATCACTGCTACGTCACACCAAGTGGAGCTTCTCTGCGTGGCATCACTGGCCAGCTACCCTGTAAGGAGGCCACTACTCACTGCTACACCTGCCCCATCTCCCTCTTGTATCGTGGATCATCACCTTGGCCTCATCACTTGCCTATTTGTCTTACTTTCTGCTCTACATTGATTTTCCCAACCAGTGTCCGGATTGATGAATGCAAGTTCCACCAACCTGGCTGCTTTAAAATGTTTACTAATATGTTATATGCATGTGCTTTAATTGTTTGCTATCTGTGTTTGACGCTTTCATTGTAAGTGCTCTACTACCGTGGATCAGTGCTTGTGCTGAATAAAACACCAACAATCAAAATAAATAGACACCTTTAGAATTGTGACTTTAGCAAACATCTATTTAAGTCGGTGGGAAAAAAGCACAGCTTTTGAACCAGGGCGTCGGTGGGCTGCGGTAGAGAGAGGGCCACTTTCTTTCATTCCCTCCAGGCCATCACATGAAAAAGGTGCCTGACGTGAGGAGGGTGGTCTTTCTTGCCCTCCTGAAGAGCTAGGCGTTGCACGTGAGAGTGGTGCTGGGGCGCGGGGGGCAGGAGAACAGCTGGTTGGTGGCTTTGTGTTCTCCAGAAGCAGCAGCAGTGATAAAGGAGCAGGAAAAAGCATAATATGGGACACGATGGGGGCTGCGTTATCGTTCAGCGAGGACCCATGCGTATATGAAGTACGCAGTCACAAACATGTTTAATCTACAGCCATTCATGGACAGCCATGGCATGTTTATGTATTTACAAGCAGGATGTGCTCAGATCCATTGGGGGGCAGGCGGGGAGCAGAGAGCCCTCTGCTGGATGGCCCACCTTGTCTGTAACTATCCTGTGTATGACTTTAACTCCCAGCACGGTGGTGGAGGAAGAAAGAAACAATAGGTTGATAACATGGACAGTGAGATCATACAATGGCTTCAGAGGAACATGTGGGCAGTGACAGTGTCTAGCAACACAGACAAAGGGAAGTTAAATAGAGGACTAGGTTAGCAGGGTGAAAGGTGAGTAAATGTGTGATATTGAGGAGAGAGCAAGAAGCCAGAAAGAAAAGAAAACAGAGCCAGAAGGAAGACTGAAAATGAAATGCTAGGCGTGATTTATTTAGTTACATTTATTAAACCTTCCTTCTGAAGCTGCTGGACGCGAAACAGTATTATAAAGGAAAATATCGAAAGAAATGTGAGTAACAACAACCATTAAAGGTAGAAGAAGATCAATGCTGGGTGGTTATGCCAAAAAAGAGGAGAGCCATAAAGATATAAGACATTCATTCCATAATGAACAAAAATGTGAGGAGGCACAAGGTGGGCGGGGGCAGAGAGAAAACATTAACTAACTGAAAGAATAGACCTAGATGTAGTAGGTAAAGACACACAAGAAGGTGTTGTATAGTGAATGCACAAACAAAAGAACAGGAAAGGCCAATCGGAAAGAGAAGAGTTAACGACTAATAAAGCTGAAGGAAGAAGGAGGCATTTGAAAATAATGCAGATGTCCAAATGCCACACACATGAATTTTTAATGTGTGAAACAGTTGCAAGGTGACTTAGAGGGAAGAACAAAAGTTTCAGGGCATTTCAGAAAGGAAGAATATCATTTATTCAGATCTTGCAAATGCTGCACATGTCAAAATAACATACCGTGAAGTGATTTGCTGTGAATAGTTTAGGGATGAGTTAAAAATGAAACTAGGATTATGACTGAAAGAAAAAGACAGGCGGTAGGAAGGAAAGAAAATAGTGTTTGGATAAAAGACATTTGCAAAAGCAGGTAAAAAAAAGCTGTCTTTTGGGATTAACTCTCAAAACATCTCTTGCGATCCAAGCCATAGATAACTTTAACATGAAGAGAACCAGCAATGGATGGGAAAATACCCGACTCATATAGTGCCCTGCCTCCATTCACACCTCAACAACCTAAAGTTACAAAAGAAGCCAATCACCAAAATCAACCAACAGGGTTTAGTGCAGGCATTGCTCTTAGGGATGAAACATGAAATCTTCCCCACTGGTCGAAATCCATAGGATTTAATACCAGAACCACATCACCTTCAGAATCTCCCTCTCAGGCAAGACACAAGCCAAGTAGCATCAACTCTTCAAACTTTACAAACTACGCAACACACGAACAACACTTACTGAACCTCATCTTAATGCACTTTATCTCACCGTCCTGGAGGCAACACCATACTTATCACATCTCCAAAACACAAATCAAGGTTCTCAAGATGACTGGCAAAATCTCTCTCACCCTGAAAGAGCTACAATGGCTCCTCAACAATGTTGAATCACTGTCATTCTTTCAAAGCCTGTCACGTCACCTAAACAACAGTAAACCTGAGCATGCCACCATAGCTAGCAAGCAAGCTGAAGATCTCTGGTGGGCTACTTGATTTTGATTGGATTTTGATTGTGAAATTTATACAGCGCTTGATTGCCCAATGGCGGCTAGGCGCTGAGCGGAGGTGTCTGCCAGGATTTCAGTGGAAAAATGTAAGAATTCATTTAAGAATAGACACTTTTTTAGTAATTTTCTAAAGGAAAGTAGCAATGGGAAGTTTTTTATATCTAATGGAAGCGTGTTCCACAGTTTCACTGTGCTCAGGATAAAACAACTTCCTCCCCAACAAACTTTCCTAAATTTGGGAGTTTGCTCTGAGCTGAACGTAGTTTTCTGCATAAATGATTCCAGGTGAGATGTTGTTTCAGGAACGCAGGTCCTGTTCCATGTATATCTTTGTACGCTAGACATAAGGATTTAAATTCTATCCTCTTTTTTACCGAAGCCAGTGGAGTGTTTTTAAGCCTTGGGAAATGGACTGGAATGTGGGGATATCCAGCAATAAATTCCAGTCCAGTCCATCGGCAAGATGACATAAAAACCTTAAATGCTGCACTTGCCCAAACTCAACAATGGCTCACTCAGAACCATCGCCTACTAAATACTCTCAAAACAGAATTTCTTTTTATCACCCCACCTTATCACTCAGCTCCTACCCTCGACTGGATTAAACACCTAACTGCTCTGAACTGCACTCCTCATATTGAAGACTCTGCTAAATCTCTAGGTATCCCCATGGATAAACACCTAAACATGCAGGCACACATCAGCGCTACTACCAGGGGAGCCAATTTTCAACTCTACACACTGAAGAAAATCTAACCATTCTTCCCCCCCCAAAAGATCTCAGGACAGCAGCTCAATCCCTGATTATCCCGAGATTGGAATATGGGTTGGTGAACCTCGCAGGACTTCTCAAAGCTAGCCTAACGCCTCTCAGAGCTACCTTGAATGCATCGGCCAGGCTTTTAACGGGTTCTAGGAAATTTGATCACATATCACCCAACCTTGTGCAGTTTAACTGGTTATCTATTGAAGCTAGAATCCGAGTCAAGATTGCTTGTCTAACTCATAAAGCCATACATCACAATACCCCACACTATCAAATAAACTTGAGCTATTGGGCTCCAGCCGGAATCTCAGAAGTAAGTCCACCCTTCTCCTGAAACTTCCAAGATTCAAAAAGAAAAGATCGTACAACCGTGCATTCTCGGATCTTGCTCCCAGAATCTGGAACTCCTTGCCATCCGAGATCAGATCAAATCTTTCCACTACTTCCTTTAAAAAACTGGTCAAAAGACTACTAATGAACGAACGCTAATGCACGGATCATGCTCGTGTACTTTTGTTAAGAACCTAAAACTTTAATTATTTTTCGTCAAGTATTCATCAATGTTTTTCCCACAGGTTGTAATCACACTCTCCTTCTCTATGTTCTGTAGAATTGCCAATGACACCGCTGTACAGCGCTCTGATACCCCTTAAGGTCTTGTTTGCGCTCTATAAAACTTTCCAAATAAATTTTTTAAAAAAAGCAAGGGAATAGAAAGCAAGCAATTGTGAATTACAAAACACCAAAGCCAATGCTAAGTAAGAGGTGGAATGCATTCTCAGGGAAGCTTTCAGAATCTCACCAAGAAGTCTTAAGCAAACCAGACAGCTTGGCTGTCTGTGGGATTTGACCTAAAAATAGCAGAATCATTCTCAATGAAGTACTAAATGAAAACAGCAAGGAAAGTAGAGTACCATAATAAGCCACATCAAAAGTGGTAGACATGTCAAAGAATAAAAACATAAGAATATAAAATATGCTTGTTGAAATATAGGCATAATTTGCATATAGAAACCTCTATAATGTGCAAATTCATTTTGTTAATCTGGCTACTTACAAACACACCCACACACACACACACATATACATGCGCGTGCACACACACACACACGCGCACAACCACACACACACACACACACACACACACACACTGCAGTGACCTTATCATAACATTTGCAATAAATAATTATCAAACTATACACTCGGACAATCAAATCATCTTCATGCTACACAATGTCAAAATAGCCTTCCCAGCTCTCGGACCTCAAGTCACTCCAACTCATTCACCTAAGCAAACAAGCATTCGCAATGCAATAGGTCTCGCAGTTACACGAGTTTAAGCTACGGACATTGTAAATGACAATGCCTTTTATTTATGTTTTATAAACGAAAACAAAAATAAAAGGTATTGTTATTTGCAATGTCAATAGCTGAAACTCGCATAAATGCGAGACCTATTGCATTGCAAATGCCACTGTAAGTTCCTGACTACACAGTATGTCTTTTGCAACAAGACAGAATGTGGTGTTTGGTAGGCCCACTCTGAATTTTTTTTTAAAGTGTGTGTGTGTCATTGAATATTACATAAGATGAGTTGTCAATTCAAAGTGAAAACTATACAGAATCTAATAACAGTAGTTAAGGTATCTATACATCCTCAACTCCTTCCCAACGATGCTATGAGTAATTTTCCTTTTCCAGGTGTCTTTTGTTGATTGTTAGTGGAAGGGAAACACTCACAAGCTGTATCACCATCAGCATATTTTTGCAGCTTCATTCAGCTTGGTTTATAAATGGTGAAGTCGTATGAAAAATATATAGAAAGATAGAGAGATTCTTGAACAGTTATCTACGGAGTTGATTTCACTTTATTTACCTTTAATCCGATGGCAGCAACTCACAGACGGTTATGTACTCGAGATGTTTCCTCCACTACCTCAAAGAGTAAGGATAGCATTTGTGAACGGTAGCGCTGTGTAAAAGAAAACACAGCCTTTAAACACTACAGTGTTTAACACACTACAGTGTTTAACATTTTACACATGTGCTCCATGTATTCTGACTCCATGAAGCCTCTCTTCAGGGGATCAGTATAAAGTAAAAAATGTCTCACTCAGACTAGTTACCTTTATGCATATTTATAATGCAGAGTTTCTACATTTTTTTAAATGTCGTCCTCATAAATTAATTTTTCTTAGTCTTGGGCGATACAAGGTGGATTGCACTCAGTAGCCAATTTCTCTTCATCTAGTAAGGCAGCCAGCTTTAGCGGGTTCTTCAGAGCGCTAGGACTCCTAAATGCCTTCTGTGAATACCGAAAGTCTTAAAATTAGGATTTTTCTCAATTTAGTAGTAGTAAAGTTAGGACTCCTAACTTTAGGACTCCTAAATGCCTTCTGTGAATACCGAAAGTCTTAAAATTAGGATTTTTCTCAATTTAGTAGTAGTAAAGTTGAGAAAAATCCTAATTTTAAGACTTTCGGTATTCACAGAAGGCATTTAGGAGTCCTAAAGTTAGGACTCCTAACTTCTGTGAATACCGAAATGAGTAAGTGCCTTCTGTGAATACCAAAATGAGTAAGTGCCTTCTGTGAATACTAAAATGGTAGTAAGTTTAGGATTTTGTCTTAAGTCAGTTCTGTGAATCGGGCCCATCATGTTTGTACACCAGAAACCTTGTGCCTTATTCTGAGGATCTAAGAGCAGTGCAGATTTTAAATACCATCCTAGCTCTTTGCTGTCAATTCCTTTTCTTTCTCACATTATGCAATTTTGTGTAGCCCAGTTGATTCAAACCTCAAAGCAAATTACACATAAGGCCTTCAGCCCGAGACAGGTAATCAGTTTTTGTCTACTTTTTATAACATATGAGCAGTATGATAAGTACAAGTCTGTCAGGCACAGGAGTACAGGAGAAGCTGTAATTCCATAATTATTAGCTTTGCACTTGTTCTAGCTTCTGCTTGCTTCTGCCAGTGCTATTGACGGGTTGATTTTCCTTTCGGCACATCATGCTCTTTGTTTATCCTCTTCCTTGTTTTGCATGATCGGTAGGTGTAGCTGAACTTTAGGCAAAGTGATTAGGTGACAAACATTAGAAATGATTCACTCTGATGAGATAGAGGGACCTGGTGTGACCTGGGTCTTCTCCTGCTCTATTGCCCCCTGCTGGACCCAAAGAAGATTCCTTCACCAGAGCTCACTACTCTTTATGCACACTGGATGGGGGCACAACTACCCTTATTATTTAACATTAATTGTTTTAAAAATAGTCTAAGGATATGCTATCGAGCAGAAATTACTTCTTTTTAAGTATTAAAAGTAAAGTTTATTAAGTCGGAAAAAGCGGAATGACAAACAGCGGGTTCACAATATAATATAATAGCAATGCACTGAAAACATTTGAATAATATTAAAATAGAACAGGAACATATTTGCAATTATATGTAGAAAACAGGATAAAAGGGGAGGGAGAAAGAAAATAGAAAGGGCAAAAATAAAAGCACTTCTCATGTAATGAAAAAGCATAATTTTAAACAGTAGCGGAATTACGAAAATCATAGAGTACATATTACCAGGGATAAAAAGCAAAACATATTACTAATAGAATGGAAGCTCTAATAAAAAGCTGAAACGACATCTAATCATCTAGTTATCACAAGCAGCAGTGAGGACCATACTTTTAGATTAATATTGTGCACAGGGCGACTTGTCATCTTCACAGTGATGCCAGTTAAATGCCCTGCCCAGAAGCTGAATTTTCAATTATTTGTAAGCAGTTTTCAATGGCTTGGGTAAGACACAGGCGGCGAAGAAGTGATTCACGTAAGGAGAGGTTACAGGATAAAGGCCAGTGATGAAATGGGAAACAAATAAATTAAAAATATGGAAAATGAAATATCACGCGGTAAAGGTCGGTTGTGTGTCAAATAAGAGGCGGTTACTCATATTGCAGATACACAATGAAAGAACAGCGTAGAATATTCACAGCGATATAAGGAATATTTTAATATCCGGTTTTATATCAGACTAAATTACAGAATGTTGGAAAAACATTTTTTTAATGTCATAGGAACATAATGTCTTGATGTCCCCAGGGAAAGATAGCCATGTTTTGTCTCAGCGACAATATGTAGCTTTTTTTTTTTTAAAAACCTTTATTGGTCATTAGTATAAAGTACATTGCCTACTACTCCCATCCTCCTCTACAAAGTCAGAAGCAGTGTCATATCAAATAATGATGCTTATGCATATCTAGCAAGGGGTGGACAGTTAACACAGCATGCCGCCTACAACCCGTACGGGCCGGCCGCGTTGCAACTAACCGTGGTCAATTTGGGAGTCCTTATTGAATCAGCATAAATACCGTGCGATAGTGTAGGCAAAGGAATCTTGAGGTTACTTTTTCACTTAACTTTCAACTTTCATAACGTCTAAATCACATTAACTTCCCCTGATGGGCCCACCATACACAGTATGTGGTGTGAAGGATCATTCAGTATGGAGTACCAGTAAAGTATAACGCAGCAGGATGAAGTGCTAAGTTCTCTTAACGGTATAGAGGCGTACTCCATAGATGTTGTGTATGCTTAGGGGAAGTGTACTTCTTGCCGTCCGAAAAGTTCAATGCCGTGTCGTGCCATAGGTATGTTGTAGGTAGTGTGTCATGTATTCATACAGGATGTGGAATAACAGAACTGGGGGGTGTCTGGGAGCATCCCGGGTCATGTTTCCCTTGTGGGTTCCGACCTTAGTGCATGGGTATCATGGAAGGTGTGCTAAGTGCCCAGTCATAGGGGGTGGCGAGGGTCACAATATTGGGGAGGGGGGGGACAGGTTTAGCGGGAATGCGCTGGGGTTAGTCTACCGTATTACGCAGGGAAGCGCTACCGAGGAGGGGGGGTGACAATATGTAGCTTGCCATGTAACACGTAGCATGTGTGAAATCCTCAGGTGTCAATGATGTGTGTCCTGCACTTGCCCCTGCACTCTGGACAGGCGCGGGATCACAACCCACTGAACAGGCTGGCAATGCACACATTCAGAGGAAAGAAGCTCAGAGTGTTGGAGGCTTCACATCTACGAAGGATGCATTGCAGGAAGGGCTTGAGTATGAGAACACTCCTTTCCCCATGAAGCCACCAAACTCTTATGAGATGTGCTAAAAACGTGACTCTAATACTTTTTCTCATGACAAAAACTGTGATCTATTGTGATAGTGATATGAGATTAAGGAAGTGAATCAGGGTGAACCTTATCAATTTGATGAATGTTTGTTATTTTGCAGTTTATGAAGACAACCTTGAATATATTGGAACCAGAAGGTGTATTTTCACAGAACAGAAAGTAAATAGTACTTTATCAGTGAAAGGAGTGAGATAATTCTAAACCCTTATGACCTTGGTTTCATATGCGGCTTCTAGCAGCATTGCAGCTTGTGAGCAAAGCAGGGCTAAATTAGCAGCAATATGAGATTTGCTAGGAATGTTTATATTTCCCTATTTATGGACTAACTTACTAAAATGCCCTGTTGGGTGGAACGTTCTAACCCTCATACATTGAACTTTACTATGATTTGTGCAAACAATCTACTTTTTACATCTATTATTAAATCAAGACCATAGGTGAGCACAGATTCATACTGCTCTCCATTCCTTTTCTCTTCTCAATGCTCTGCAAATATGCACAGTTGTAAGGAATACACCAAGGCAACACTTCAAGCTTTTCCTGTCAAGATATGCATCTGCCCTTGTTAGCACAGTGCAGAAACACAGAAATATAGCTCTTTCAGTAGTAGAAATGCGTGTAATACAGGAGCTGTTTAATGAAGGACATCATAAGGCAACTATTATTCTTTAAGAACATACGTTACTAGGCATGTCTTGTGCTCCCTCTAGCACATTAAATACATTCATTCAAATCATTAATGTCGTCACTGATATATTCACCTAATTATAACATTACTTTATCCTTTGATTTTTCTGTGAATATATATATACTGACCGTCCAACTGATGCACTTTTCCTTGCACATGGTGTGTAATTAAAAAATCGTGAAAGAAAAACTGCTGCTGTGCCGTGTCTTTATCTGCGGAAATCGTGAGAAAAGAAGCTGATGTGATATATATACTTATATATATATATATTCACAGAAAAAATCAAAGGTCTTATGGATATTTTAGTTAGGAAATAGAATTAAAAAAAACATAGGAATTCACTAAAAAAAACAAAGGTTGCAATGACATTATATTAGAGTTCAGATTTTACACACATAATACCATAGAAATTCAGCAGTTATAGTTATGTCAAGAAGGTATAACTCGTGCCCTAATGTAACTATAACTCGCGCTGCCGGCACAGTTTTCTCATCAATAATTTTTTTGCAGGTGTTGCAGTGATATTATAAATGATGTCATAGAAGATGTCATGACTGATGTAATTTGGGGTGTAATTAGAAATGCATGGCGAGGGCGCGAGTTATAGTTACCTTAGGGCACCAATCTGCATGAGGCAAAACAATGCTGCCAGTTTGCACACACAGCCGTAAATGCTGTGAATCTAGAGATGGAACCTGCAAGATATTTTAATATCGCAGTAAAGAAATGTGCACATCGCAGTGTGACTGTGTACTTGTCCTACTACCCTTTGCGAAGCCTACCACATGGCGCAACACTAGCTTTATGAGAGTGAAAAAGATTTTATACGTCTGGCACCTGTCCAAGTTCATGGATAAATTTACTTGTTCATGTATTATAACATAGTTTACAATATATCACAGTATTGTTGGTATCCAAGAAAGACAGACATACATCTGAGTTCCACATTCCCTCTTCCTAATTTCTCTGTCATTTCTTCAAGGCCCTTTCCAACATTACTTATCACATAATTCACAAAATCTTGCTTCTCATTTCGCTCTTCCTCATTGTAAATTGAATATTTCCCATGCCAAAAACCAACACTTTCAGCAAAGTCTTTTGCAGGTGAGGGTGTAATTTAAGATACTATAATTGGCATATTGAATGATAATCTAATCAATTCACTTTAGAATTTTTCATCGTCTTGCATTTCAATTCTTTAAAAAATCTTTAGAAAACCAAGCCACTCAAGACTTAATCCCAGGGTCTTACAGACCTTCACTGTTCTGCGTAATTTTAACCTTTTTGTGCAAAGTATATTGGCTGGAATTTAATTGCTAGGTAATCGTCTGAAAAGGGAAGGTGCAACTGAGGCTTTCTCATGCTTAGTTCTCATGCTTGGTATCACCTGGTGTTACTTTCAGGCAGGAGGGGGGGCGGGGCTGCGAAAGCATGACGTATTGCTAAGGAACTTTAACTTTATTCCAGAACCCACAACACACCTGCATTATAAATTCACCACCGATCACTATTTGAGTTCAAAAAAGGGCTTCTTGAAAAAATGAGTCATTGTGGTAATGCATGACCATGACGTGTGGCCTACCACCGCCATCCTCGGGTAACATGTTTAATGTCGCTGATATCCTGGGTGCGCAGAATATGTGAAGAGAGAGAACTGCGTGACTCTTAACAGCTAATCGCAGTGAGCCTGTCATCTCTACATTTTTACTTGGCCAGAAAGTAATAATTTTTGTGACTCCTCCTTGTCATAATTCTTCATTATATGTGTTATTTTTGATTGAATTTGAAGTTTAATACTGAAGAAATCAACAAAGCACCAAAATACCCCTGACATAAGGAAGGAGAAGAGTCAAGCAATAATTTCAAACGTAGACTCCTGAAGAAAAAACATCTGGTGAAAGCCAAAATCTGCAAAATAAATAATAGCACAGAGGCGAAGAAGGTCACAAAAATAACAGAAAAGTATGTTCTGATGCATCTTGCCGTTCTTATATATGATTCAACCAGGATTCTGCTTTATCTTGATGTGGTTGTCACGCCTCTTTCCAGAAGGCCATGGCATTGTATTTGTTTTTTAAAAAGAAGGTGAAGTTTCATGCTGGATTTGAAAGGCCTGCGATAGGCCTTTATGGCCGACAATTGTGGCAGCATGCATAACACATCAATATTTAAGTATTACTGCTTGACCTCTGTGCACTGTATCTGATGTGCCTTTGCTTACTTACATATGCTAACTGCAAACTAAATTTCAATACTAACTTTTTCAATATAAAACTCTTAACTGAGCGTTTATTCAACAGAACACTAATCAATTTAGACAACGTCATTTAATCTGTTACAATCACAGAAATCACTTTCTTATTTTATACAGCATATAGCAGATTTGAAATGAAAGTAGAAGAAAGTATATGAGAACAGACTCACACAATACTTGACCTCCCACCAGGTAGTCCCTTTTGCCTGTTTCTCTGATGAACGCTCTGAACTGGATGTGGCTCTGTCCTTAGCTAAGATGCCCATCTAATTTTCTTTGTCTTATATTTTGAATTGGATACCCTGGAGAGAGATGCTGCTTCTGCAGGCCTCTTGCTTTCACACCCTGAATACTCATCAGAATGGGCCTGGGGCAACAGGCTGATGCCTGACACTTCATTGGAGTACTAACTGAGACACAGCCCCTGGAGTTCCTTTAGGTATACTGTACTGGTTTAGGGTAACACATTAGTCCCAGGTCTGTTAAGGATTGTAATGTTCCTGCATGTATATTTCTCCTTTCCCCATGAGGCTGAGGAATACATTTTATTGGAATCTGTAGGACCTAGTGTTGGTATTTTTGTACTAATCAAAATGGAAGCTGAGTCCTTGCCATGCTGATCCAACCCACATCCCTCCTACAGTGATGGTAGTTCTTTTTTCCAGGTTTTAGAGGAACTGTATATGGTGGAACCATCCTAGTTTGTGTTAGAAGTGGAGCATTTCGGGTTCTACCACATTCATCTCAGAAGTTTGAAGGAGGATGCAATTGCCTGTATCACTTTTTTGGGTTCTCGATGAAAGTCTTGAGTTACTGCAAGCCTGCTGTTCTTCTTCAATACCTCACAGCGAGGGGGGGCAGACCTTTTGGGGTGTGTGTCTACATGAACTTCCTTATGTGCAGAAAGTACTGACTGGACAGGCTCAATGTCACCCCTCCCACCTCTGCAAATGGTATAGAAAGGGGGAGGATGCTCCAGTTGTGGTTATCACCACTTCAAGGCAGGTCTTGAAATACCTCGCTCCCTTCCGCAGGATTCAACCTGTGCTGGGTGCAGGTGGGCATTGCCCTGTCATGTACATATTGACACCTGATGTCAGGATGCCAGGATTTTCACTCAGGGCTCATCTGGGCTGAGGGCATTATATTCCAAACCTGTTCAGTGAAAATTTCACTTCAAAGAAGGAAAGGCTGGCGGGGTCCACATAGTGTTGGCAGCACGTGACAACAACGTTTTTTTCTCTGCAGAGAGTGCACTACGTCAGTGATTCTTAACATTTTGACTTCTGTGGACACCCACTGAATCATTACTGGATTCTGGGGACCCCTACCGAGTTATTATTGGAAGCTGGGGACCTGTGTCCTAAGCAATTTATATGTTTTGAACTTCGATACAATACACAAAAATAGAGAAAAACAAGTACACACCAAAAACGATGCTCCAATATTGAAATATTTCAACAAGAAAATATAGAAAAGGGTTTTACATTTTCAATTTTGCTTCTTTATTTGTATATTCTTTATTCATTTTGATTGAATTAATTGTAATAATATTTAGTTTTGAAACATAGTTGTGGACAGTAGCGGCATCCTGGAGGGAGTGCTACCAGGCGGTGATGCAGGGTGGGGGAGGGGCAGGGTGGGGATTAGTAAACTATGGATTGTGGCCGAACGGAGGTAAGTATACATATAAATAAATAAAATGAATTTCATTGCGCGGGCTGCATCGAATTTGGCGTTGCAGCGTGAGCAACGAAATTCATTGTATTTATTTATTTGTATACTTACCTCTGTTCAGCCATAATCCGAAGTTTACTACCTCCCACCCTGCCCATCCCCTGTCCTGCATCGCCGCCCAGCAGCACTCTCTCCAGGATGCCGCTACTGATTGTGGACCCCCTGAGTAGGGCTTGTGAACCCCCAGGGGTTCTCAGACAACAGGTTAAGAACCACTGAACTATAGTACCCAACAAAAAAACTGCATTTCCCATGAATTCTTGAACTCTCACGTTGCTTGAAGATGGCGGTGTACATCTTGAATCAATGGATATTAGTCTCCTTGTATATCATGACATCTTAGCTAGTCAATTATGCTACAATGCTGCTGAAGACTGGACATTGCTATAGAAGTTCCTGATTTTGTTTGGAGAACCGTTGGTTCCATGAGACTGCCCGGGCCTTTGGCAAACCCCCCACAGACAATGTGTAGCGGGTTTTGGCCAACCCACCTGGAGGCAGCCAACCCCCTAACCCTCGCAGGCAGCCAACACCACGCTGCACACAACCTTTCATTGCATGTGGTGTGGGGTTGACTATGGCCTTTTTAGCCAGGCCCTGCATCCAACTCCCCACAGGGAGCCACCCGAGAAAACCAACCCCACACCGTGCATGGCCTTTGATAATGCGTGGCGTGCGGTTAGCCGCAGGGCCGATATTGCAGCCAGGCCCTGCTTCCAACTCCTCTCAGGCAGCTAACCTCACGCTGCACACATCCTTTGACAGCCGTGTGCAGTGGGGTGTTGGCCATAGGACTTGGCCTGCTGCTAA
Organism: Lissotriton helveticus; assembly: GCF_964261635.1. Taxonomy (NCBI): domain Eukaryota; kingdom Metazoa; phylum Chordata; class Amphibia; order Caudata; family Salamandridae; genus Lissotriton; species Lissotriton helveticus. Next base: position 254,982,460 of record NC_136059.1, read on the forward strand.
GCTCTGTTGCCAAAGCCACAGCAGGCTGCCAACCCCGCACCACAGATAGACTTTGGTGTGCACAGCGTAGGGTAGGCCCTCAGGCCAAGGTGACCCCCATCCCCTGAGGCAAAGCATATATATTAAACAGAGGAGGCATGCACCCCCCTGCCTGACCCTTAATTGGCCCCAGGGGTGAAATACAATTAAACAGGGGAGGAGGGTGTGTAGCCTCCCTCCCAGAGCCTTAAAAAGGCCCAGAAACCCATCCCTCAGGGCCAAATACAATAAAAAAGGGTGTGTAGCTGACCTCCCCGATCCTTCTAAGGCCCTGAGGATCCCATACCCCGGGGTCATTCATTTGGTTAAATGGGAGAGGGGCCCATGACCATTTTTGCGCACATGTGGGCTGGAAAGCCACTGTCCAGGGAGTTGGCTCCCTGGAACACAGCAGCGAGCTGACCCTGGAGATAGACTCCTCTGGCCATTAAAGGCTCTGGGGATGGGGGCTATGCCCCCCCTCAATAAGTATTTTGGGCCTGAATGTAGCTCGGGAGAGAGGCCTGCGTGCCCCCTCAAATAATAAATAAATTGGGCTCAAGGAGGATTGGATCACAGGGGGGTGCAAATGGCTCTGGGGCACGTGCCTCTCTCCCCTTAATTAAAGAATGCAGACCCGGATATTTCTTTTTTTTGCTGGTATCCCGCGGGAGACCCGCAGGCTTGCAGCAAAATCTGCTGATTTGATTTTCAATTTTGGCCCTCGTGGGGCCCTTTGGGTCCCCTTTGCAGGGCTTAAGGGGATTGGATATCCCTAGCCTGCCCCCTTATATCATTTTTTTAAAATTCAGTACAAGAGGAATAACATTTTTTGCATGTAGCTGGTAGCCAATTGGAGCGCTCACTCCCGCTGGAGTCTGACTCCTACGGGAGCGGTGGCTCAAGGGTAAGAAAGCTCTCTTGGCCAATCAGAACGCTCTAATTTTAAATTGGCAGCTCCAGTGAACCAAACCGTGAAGATATACAATTGTTTTTAAACCGAACTTTCTCAAAAAATACTAGACGGATTTACACCAAATTATAAAAAGCACGCTTTCTGGAACAAGATCTAGCTTCCTGCAGTTTTTGCAGTAGCGCTGTCTATGGGAAATGCATAGCTATTTTGAGTTTTGGGACCCTCCTTTTTTCTCAGCCCGCACTAGATGGATCACCCCGAAACGTTCTATGCACAAACTAGGTAAAACGGAGCACTTCCTTTTCATGTGATTTGGGGTACAAAATAAAGCACTACAGCTCAATCTGCCAGCACTGTGTGCAGCCTTCAGAAACTAGGGTTGTCTCAGTGTCCTAACATCTCACAGTTGTATGTCAACATCAGAACACAAATATCAATTGATCACAATATTGCGACTCAAAGATCGTTTACAAAAATATCCGAGTCGGTGTAGATTTTCTATTATTAACCTGTTCGCTGCTTCTGTCGGTCAATGGCCCTCGCGAGCACTACCTCCATAGTGCTGCGCTCGTCCGTTGGCCGACGCGGCCCCGTCCGCTTGATAGAACGCTCTGCACCGGCACGGAATGTTCGAAGCAGCAAACGGGTTAACTCCAGTGGGTGATAGTTTTGTAAACTAGGTATATCTATCAGACAATATTTTGGCTATGACCGTTGCGGACCCTGCTAAAGAGCGAAGAGGCAACGCACCTCTGCCCAAACCTTGCTTATGCATCCTTGTGTCTTAAACTTCAGAAAATTCATTCTTTTGCATGAAGGAGAGGTGGGTCTTCCTACACATACTGCATTGATTATAAACAGTCAAGCATTACAGAAGTAAATGTGTGCATGCTTCACATCCTTCTGTATCTCTAGGCCACAACAATTAGGTGATTTGTCGGCATAAAGTAGATTAAATGCTCCTGGGATATCCATGCATAACAAGAATATTTGTAGAAAGTGCATGGTCAGTACCAGGGGGGGTATCTTTGTTGCTACCAATGCACTGATAACAGATGTTTATTGTTAGCCAACTCAATGGTACTTATTTTATCGACCCCTGAAGGATGAAAGGCTGAGTGGACTCGCTGTGATTTTACCGTGTGACCATGTGGTCAAACAGAGATCCTTCTACTTGATATATTAGTTAACTGAGCAACATAACAACCTGTACTTCCTTATATACTGTTCTCTCCTGTAGAATGAGGAATCAGTATCAATGTATACTGCCTTATTTAAATAGCTCTTGTGGATAAGAGCATAGTGGAACTACTTATCCACATTGTATTTAGTTATATTCAATAAAAGTATGTGCTACTAATCAGAAACAAAAATAAATACCCCTTTCTGAAAGACATACGCGGGACTAAGTGCACAGTGTATTTCAAGTGAAAAGTAAATTCATGGTAGAACCATAAGAGGTACATGGTGGGCGGCAACACATTTTATGGCCACCTTCATAACAGAAGGAAGGTAATCTGAAGAATACATTATAATTTCTGATATCACTTTCATAAAAGAAGAGAGGATCCTGTGTAACCAGCCTACGTTTACATGATGGGTGACGGGCAGAGTAAGCAGCATACAATGCAGAGCTTGAACCCACAAACGCCATTCGTCCAGTGTCTGAGGCAACCTAGATTGGGACCAGTAGAAGGGTGGATCTGAGGCATACATAGATGTCTTTGAAGAAGATGTGACCACCGCCAAGAGAAAATGTGTGATGCTGTGGCATAACATAAGAGCGTGTGCTTTACAGGCATGTTCCCAACAAAGTGACGTAGTAGTTGATGAATATGAATCTGAAATTAGGATGTTCTTTACCAGCCACATCCCATGTGGTATTGAAAATACATGCTTTTATCCAACGGTGAAGTTACCTATATAGCCAGTGGAGAACGCTGTGGTCTCAATGTGTTCCTTAGCCTCCCTCGGTAAATACGGTAGGCTTCAGAATAAAATCATATGAGCTCAATTAATGAAAAGAAAACAACAAGAAAGAATAAGGAAGCTGATGTGTACATAAGATCCTACCTTCGAACAGTAGGTAAAATTACTAAGGTGATAGAATACACAGCCAAAGGCATGAAGTAGGTATTGGTGCAAAAGGTATCTAGTGAAGAGTTGCTCAGAATTAAGCAAAGCGAGAAAGTCAAACTGTTATCAACAATGCGAAGGCAAGGTGGAGGAAGTTAATAAAATGTCTTTGTTTAGGAGTGGTAGTGTGTATGATGTAGATAATATGAAATGTTGCAGAACTATAATACAAATAAATATAAGAAAAAGGGGATATTGCCAGTGTATGCAAAAATAGTGGGGAGACTGTTACATATGTTTGAGTCCAAAGACAAATCAAAAGTCGAGGCTGAAAATGACTATATTTTGCTTCTGAGTGAAAGTAAAATGGCCCCATATAGCAGTTTTGGTGGGGAGCAGTCAACCTAAGAATAAGGGATGCTTCAGAATGTTCATGTATGCTGATTGGAGAAGAAAACATGAGAAACTTTCCAAGAAGCTTGCATAAAATACATGTCATATGGACAGAACCCTATTCAAAATATACATCATTTTGAGACTAATTTGGAGTGTTATAAACAAAGGTCTTAACAAAGGTGCATATTATTGTACGCAAAATAAAAGTAGGAAATATGATGGAAGGAAGAATACCTAGAATTATTTGAACTGGTTTTAGAAAATGAAAGGTACTTGTTTGTAAAATTGAGCTAAAGATGTGCTTGGTGGGAGAAGTGCTTGTGTCAGTTATGGAGAATTTGTGCAAATATCCACATGCATTGTTTTTGAAAAAAACACCAAATTGACGAAAGAGAGCTATGGGTGGCGCATCCCCATTGTTTTGGCAAAGAACTAAGGGCCAGATGTAGGAAGCCAAATTGTAATTGCAAACACTGAGATTCGCAGAATTCGCAATTTGGCTGTGAGCAATGTAGGTAGGCAAATACCTGCACGCAAAATAAAAATAAAAATTGCGATTCCTTATTTTGAGCAAGCATATAGAGAATCGCTATTTGCGATTCTTTAAATGATATGCTGGTAGGCATCGCAAATTGCGATTTCATCTTAAGGAATCGCAAAATACCACCAACTTCAAGTTGGTGGTATTTTGCGAATTCATTTCAAAAAGCACTTTTGGCTTTTTATAGAGTGCCATGTGGCGCACATACATGCCTTTAGGGCATGTATGTGCGCCACATGTGCACATTTCAGGGGTGCAACAGGGTGTCCTTTTGGAACCCTTGCACCCTTGAAATTGCGCCCACCGGTTGGGAGTGCCTCTTGGTTACTCGCAAATGGTGGGCACAAATCCTACTGGCCCATAGGAATGAATGGGATGGTATTCCTTGATTGCGAATCTCAATTTGCGATTCGCAATTAAGGAATTGCAAATATTTTTGCGATTCCTACCTACATTCAATTTTACGAGTCCTTAATAACGATTCTGTAAAAATCGCTATCAAGGACTCGCTAAATTGAACTCACCTACATCTGGCCCTAAATGGTTTCTTCTGCCTGTGTGCAAACTTATGCATCCTGAATGATATTACGAGTTAATTGGTATGCTTTGATGAGCATCGAGGTGGATGAGGCTAAGCGAAAGAGGCACTGCTCTTAATCACTGCAAACATGTCATTGGTATAATACAATATTTCATAGGAAGTCTATGCATTGAACTTGCTTCATCAGCTTGGAGGGTGTTTATCTGTTTAAGAGGATCTCATTGTTCTCTGCTCCCACATCTGGCCTGATTATGTTCTTCGAGAATATTTCATGAGTTGTATCTTTCTAACGTAACATTTTGGTGCATGACAAGAACTTCAAGAAGCACAATGTAGTCCTAGTTAAATGTTTGGTAAAGATATTGAAGGACTGAGGGCTACTCATCAAGATGAAGTAAAAACTGCTGTTGACGGAAGACTATTTTAGCCACAATATATACATAATAATAATTATAATAATAATAATAATAATAATAATAATAATAATAATAATAACAGCATTTGTAAAGCACGCAGCACCTCAGGTGAGGTGTCCCGGCGCTGGGGGCCATCGGGAAGATTAAGCAAGCTATTGCCCAGAGTCACAAGGTGCGGGGCTAACCTGCCGCCGAGGATCGAACTGTGAGCCCCCGTGTTCCGGAGTCAGGCGCCTATAGCGAGAGCATAAGTCTGATTGGCTAAGTACTAGTCCACTTTGCTGCTGCACTTTGTGAAAGAGGTACCCCTAAATTGTGAAATGCTTAAGAAAAATGTAGTGTTTGCCTGCAGGAAGGAATGCTGCTAAGATATAAGGTAAGTGTATATAGAGATAGCTGGAGATGGCCCTAAGTAGATGGGTAAAGGAGTTTCTGGAACACCATTCATATTAGTGCTAAACATCTCTTTTCATTGACATTTGCCATACAGCAACAACCTTTAACATTAGCACTGTCGCACATCTCAGAATACTTTCAAGCCCTTGTCCAAGCTTCCCCGATCCCACCTTTGTTTCTTTGCTTGTAGTCTTGCTAGACATTGCTGATCCATTTGATATGTTGACTTAAGTATGCCACAGCCATGATGGATGATAATAGGTATTCTCATTGTCCTGAGGTAGGATTCATGGAGAGTATAGGTCCAAGAGTGGCAATAATGTTTTTGAAACTAGAGGGATCCAGAAGATTTGGCTGTAATTAAAGCAGTGTGCAGGGTTTCATGATGAAGAACTTTCAGATACTGTTGACTAATAGGTTGAAGTGGAAGGGTGATCTGCTCCATATGATGAGGGGATATTATTTGTAAACAAGATTCTTATTTGTCCTTCTTCAGGAAGGAATCCAGGAGTAGCAATGCTAGTGTGTCACGGGCCCTACTGCTAGGAAGGAAACGGCCCGTGGCTGTTGTTTGAATGATAAAATACAGCAATTTTTGTTGTTGTTTTTTTACAGAGTTTTATATATCGCGAACTTGACCCGAATCGGCTATCAGAGCGCTTTACATAGCACCAGTTGCATTACATTAGGACACATTAATTTTTATTAGGCACTGGGAGATTAACTGATTTGCCCAGAATCACAGGATGTTAAATGTCATTGCTGAGACTCAAACCCAGTTTCCCAGATTCGAGGTCGACCTCCCTAGCCGTTAGGTAAACTCTTCTCCCCAATAATCAGGACTGAGTAGGCTGCTCAGGCATCTGTACCCCAGTGCCACTGCACCTACTTCACCAATGGAAGCCAGGTCCCTGGAATCCATGGGTTGAAACACTAAGGATTGGATGAACAAGCACAATGTGGATGATAGTAGGGATAAGACCAATGTTGTAGAAGCTGAAACTGTGGAAAGAAGGCAGCAACATTTTTATAAGATTATTATTATTATTTTTTTTGCAGAGTTTTATATAGCGCAAACTAGACCCGAACCGAATCAGGTATCAGAGCGCTTTACATATTTTCCAGTTACGTTACATGAGGACACACTTTTATTTTTTAGGCACGGGGAGATTAAGTGATATGCCCAGAATCCCCAGAATCACAGGAGGTTTTGGCGTCGTTACCGAGACTCGAACCCAGATCCCCAGGTCCGAGGTCGAGCGCCCTAGCCGTTAGGCCAACTCCTCTCCCAATTCAGATTCAGATTCCTGAATTTTATACAAAGCTGTCTTGTTAAACGAGAATACAACACTCTGACACAAAAGATGCCATGTCAACATTTGTAATTTGATAGGGTGTTATATTCAGTTGGACTTATATGTGAGGTGTTGTGTGAGTTGTCTGAGGTTCAAAGGTGCGCTGCAAACCTGGTGCAGCCAACTTCATTGCACGTAAGCACGAAGTTTAGTGGAAATTGTAGAACAGATAGAACATACAGTGCGTTGCATAAGCCAGGGTGTAAGTTATATGAAGTAAATCCAGATGTGACAGAGACAACAATTGAAGGTATTGTTAAACAACAAGGATTTACACGCCGCAGCAGACCAAGAACTGATAGCAGCACAACCCCCTAGAAGCACTATTAAACAACCACAGTATATAAACTTTGCCTCTGACCCCCCTCCCAAAGCCAAAAAAGGCAAACACTCTTTATTTATTCATGCAATTTTATATAGCGCAGACATTACCCAAAGATGTCAGAGCTCTTCAAAATAGAGTGAAGAACGATACATGAGAAATTAAGAGTAGCAGGGTAGTAGGAGTCAATACTTATAGCTTCTATGGTTATTTATGGTGAGAGTTACGTATTTACAAGTTACATATTGATTTCAGATTACATATTGGAAAAGTTAAAGCAGTTCAGATTATGTTTGACCTGACATCCTTTGCGTGGTTTCCCCTATTTATTTTGCCTCTGCCTCCTGTATTTTCGCTGTGTGCTGGATTTCGTTTTTGCTGGTCTAGATGCTTTGGGCACTTTGCCACTGCTGATCAGTGCCAAAGGGCAAGTGCTTCCTATGTAAATTGTGTTTATGGATTGGTATTTCCATGATTTGGCTTATTTGATTTACTGGTAATCCGCTAGTACAGAGTACTGCGTGAGCCCAGGGCCTGTAAATCAAATGCTACTAGTGGGCCTGCAGCACTGATTATGCCACCTACAGAAGCAGCCTTTCAAAGGGCTCTCAGACCTGCCACTACAGTGTCTGCATGCAGATTTAAACTGCCAGCTTGACCTGGCAAGTGTACTCACTTGCCAGGCCATCCCTTCCCTTTTCTTACATGTAAGACACCCCTCAGGTAGGCCCAAGGTACCCCCATAGGCAGAGTGAGTGTTGTGTATGTGAAAGGTAGGACATGTACAGGTGTGTGTGACATGTCCTGATAATGAAATGCAGTGTATTTTTCGTTGTTCACTACTGAAAGGCTATCTGTCCCCTAGGATAGAATGGGAGATATTTTGTAACATCTTACAAGTATAACTACCCATTGGGACAAGATAGATAAATGGAGTTTGGGCTCTCTGAACTCAGCATTTAATCAAACATCTTTTAGTAAAGATGTTTTTTAAATTATGTGTTAGAAAATGCTACTTTTAGAAAGTAGGCATTATTTTGCTTAACCATCCTGCATCTGTCTGCTGGATAGTGGATTGACTGGCTTTCGAGTGACAGGGGCTGGGGATGTGCATTCACTGTAGACAGCCACTAGGGGGGTTGAGGTGTGTTCTGCCTTTCTTGGATGAGTCAGTGCTGGGCCCAATAGACCACGGTTACATTTAGAGGAGTAGTGGGAGGAGATTTCCTTGCACATGAATAGGTCCTGTCTGCCTTACACAATGCTGTCTCCACCTCCTACCAGGAAACTAGACCAGAGAGGTCAGAACTGGTTTGGACTGAGCTAAGAGACTTTCTGCCACAAGAGAACAAAGGAAAATGTGGTATAAATATTGGGACCCAGACCCCAGAACTTTAGATTACTTTTGGACTCAAGAGCAACCTCTGTCAAAAAGAAAAGCTGGGAAAACTGCAGGAGAAGTACCGCCCCTCAGGGGCGTAACACAGGCCCCCGAAGCCCCCGCGTTGCGGGGGGCCTCGCTCTCCAGGGGGCCCCGTTCTCCAGGGGCCCCTCACTCAGCCGGAGCCAGGAAGCGCGAAGTGGCCAAAGCCTCTTCATTGTGATGATGCGCTGCGCACGCCCGTAATAAATTAAATTGCGCGCTGAGCATGTCCGGGCCTTAGCAGGGCCTCTGAGGCAGACAGAGCTCTTTATTAATGTACCGCCACTCTGATGAACTACTTGGACCGTCACCACGAGAGTCACACTGAATCTTGGAGGGAGGGAAGGGGGGAGCAGGGGGAGGAGGGATGTGGTGGGAGAAGAAGGTGCGGACGGTTTCGAGGATTGGCTTCTCAATTTAAGTGAACAACCCCTTCCTGGTTCACACGCGTCCCGAGTGAATTTTGCAGAGCCCTTTCTCTTGTTACACAAGTGGCACATGACCTTCCCATACAATATTTGACCCTACAGATGCCGGCATCGCGCTCACAGCGCGAGGTGAAGCATGGTGAAACTATCGACGCCACTGAAGTAAGAAAGCCCAAGAAGCGCGCGCAAATTTTTTTGTTGCATATTTATATAGTGAAAACTCGAACCCAAGGTATTGAAGCCCTTTGCATGAGCACCTGTTACTTACACATTCAGGCATTGGAGGGAGATTAACGGATTTCATAGCTGCCAAGGTTTCAGATTGCTATGTGTGACTTTCAGAATTTCAGTGTGATTAGGAGTGACATTTCAATGACCATGAGCGACACTATCTCAAGAGCAAAATAAAGCAATGAATAAAAGGGAAATATATAAATATCAGAATGTACAGCCATTTGGACAAGGAGAAAAAGATTTTAAAACTGCTTCAAAGCATCACAAGAGATTAGAGGGCACTAGTGCCCTTGTAATCTGATCACATGTACAGCTGGGCAGGATAGCCCCCCCTGCTGGAGAGATCCATGTTTTATGACACAGGGCACCGTACATGGCACTATAATGAGGCAAACTGCATGCAGAGCTAGTCAATTAGCACAGCACCCCCTCCATTCCGACCCTATTACACTCTAGTATGTGCACTAACATGTCACTGCTGAAGAAGAGAAAGGCTCCTTAATTCCTAGAGTACAGGAGATCTAGGCAGCTCAGAATTAACCCAATTTTATAGCAACCACATACCTGGCAGGCACGGGACCTGAGAGCCGTCCATCCGTGGTGCAATAAGTGTAAAGGCGTGTAGTGGTAAAAATCAAGTAATTTAAGGGGCTTTTACAGCAACTCCTGCTGCTTGTGACAGCGCTCGGCTCAGTGGGACAGTTTAGCATTGATGGGAGATAACCTAAGTGACCCTGAGTTTGTGTGGGGCTCTCACCAAACAAGCTCATTGTGGCACCCATACCTTTGAAATTCCTGTATGTCGGGATCTGCAACGCGGCTGCATAGAAGTGCTTATACATAATTGGACTCAGCAAGGATTAAATAAGTAATTACTTACTGCGGACCCCGGAAAGGATTCTTCTAAAGGTACTCACCAGCTGCTCCAGGGTCCCGTGAGTCGAGAGCCGAGTCGTCGAGAATCGCAATGTTGATTCATTTAATTTAAATTTGACCGCAGCGGTGCGAGCCTTTGCCATACAGAAACATTGCTGCCTGACCCGTGGTGCGCCACAGGCGCCAACAGGATGTGACGTATCACAGTTATCAAAAGTCGGCTGCTGACGCGCTGGATGCAAATTATTACATTGTAGCGCAAATCACTGCTCAGCCAGCCAGCCCCAGCATGCCTGAGCAGTGTGCTGCCACTCTCCAGCTTTACGTTTCAGACTAGCATTGGAATTAGCAATGCTATGGCTTGACATTCCGGGGGCAGGCGCAAATGCCAATAATGCGTGACAATGCATTTCAGTGCGGTGATGCGGACCATCGCACTGAAATGCGTTAGTCTCCACGTGATACTTGGCAGAGCTGGGATTTACCCAGAATCACAGGATGTGTATGTGACCCAGAGGCTCAGAACCCTGGTTTCCAGCCCCAAAGTCAGCAGCTCCAGCCGACGCACCACATCCTCTCCTCATCAGAGAACGAAGAGCGCCTTGTGGAGCAGACACACGAGGAACTAAAATGACTCCGGTCTTGGAAGACTTTGACAGAAGCAAATTTTGGCTTTGAATCCCGGCTCTCCACTGACCCGTATGTGTGCTCTGAGGAAGATCTATTTTCCTTCTATACCAGTCCCCTTAAATGGCAAAATGTGAAAATGTGCACAGAAGCACCTTAGTTTTCAGTAATGTATTCATAGTGTGGCGCAGTGTCATGCCTCACAATCTGGAGGAGAGTGTGCGAGAGTTTGCTACAGCTGAGGTTACATGCCAGTCTGGGCCGGATTTCTCCTAAAACTCGGTTTCTCCTAACACTTTTTTTTTGTTGGCATGTAAAATTTGCATATATGGATTTTCCCTGCATTGTGGAAAGGAAGGGTAATTCTAACGCGGTTTACGACAGTTACTAGGCCAGGCGGTAGTGTTGCCTCCCACAGACACTGAGGAGTTCCACTGGAAGTAGTGACTGCAGAACAATTCTCGGCTGACAGAGGCACCTAAAGCCTCATGTGGGCTTGTGACCAGAGAGCCCTGGTCTCTGTCAGCACCCCCCCTACTTCTGCCGGGGAGATGCTACCTGGACCCTACTCCTGCCTGAGTCTGGAGGTGTGTATCACTTACAACGCAACTTTTACGTCGTAATGCTGTTACAACGCAGCTATTACAACGCAGGATCCATTACAACGCATGGCATTACAACGCATGGCATTACATCGCAGATGCTATTACAACGCATACCATTACATCGTAAGTATTGGTAAGTATATAATTTATTTTAATTTTATTTAATATTATATAAATGATTTAATTAATATTAATTATAAATAAAAATAAATAAAAATATTTATTTATGTTTTTAAATATTATAAATTAAATTTATTAATTTAAGTAATTTTGTACAGGGGTGTTTTTAGGTTTCAGGGTAGGGTTTAGGTTTTGGGGTACAGGGGTGTTTTTAGGTTTCAGGGCAGGGTTTGGGTTTTGGGGTACAGGGGTGTTTTTAGGTTTCAGGGTAGGGTTTGGGTTTTGGGGTACAGGGGTGTTTTTAGGTTTCAGGGTAGGGTTTGGGTTTTGGGGTACAGGGGTGTTTTTAGGTTTCAGGGTAGGGTTTGGGTTTTGGGGTACAGGGGTGTTTTTAGGTTTCAGGGTAGGGTTTGGGTTTTGGGGTACAGGGGTGTTTTTAGGTTTCAGGGTAGGGTTTGGGTTTTGGGATACAGGGGTGTTTTTAGGTTTCAGGGCAGGGTTTGGGTTTTGGGGTACAGGGGTGTTTTTAGGTTTCAGGGCAGGGTTTGGGTTTTGGGGTACAGGGGTGTTTTTAGGTTTCAGGGCAGGGTTTGGGTTTTGGGGTACAGGGGTGTTTTTAGGTTTCAGGGTAGGGTTTGGGTTTTGGGGTACAGGGGTGTTTTTAGGTTTCAGGGCAGGGTTTGGGTTTTGGGGTACAGGGGTGTTTTTAGGTTTCAGGGCAGGGTTTGGGTTTTGGGGTACAGGGGTGTTTTTAGGTTTCAGGGCAGGGTTTGGGTTTTGGGGTACAGGGGTGTTTTTAGGTTTCAGGGCAGGGTTTGGGTTTTGGGGTACAGGGGTGTTTTTAAGTTAAATAAAATTAATTATATTATATTAATTACATTTCTTAATTAAAATAATTAAATTAAATACATTATTTTAAATAATTTATTTTAATTACAATCAAAAAAATATTTAAATTAAACTAATTTAATTATATTAATTAAATAAAATTAATTACATTTTTTATTAAAATTAATTTAAATAAATAATTACTATTATTTTGATTAAAATAATTTAATTAAATTAAAATAATTACATTTTTTTTAAAAAGGTATACTTACATATACTTACGATGTAATGCCATGCGTTGTAATAGCATCTGCGATGTAATGCCATGCGTTGTAATGCCATGCGTTGTAATGGATCCTGCGTTGTAAAAATTGCGATGTAACGGTCTGCGTTGTAAAATAACGCGTTGTAACATCATAGATCAGAGTCTGGATACATTATTTCAGCCGCCCCTCCCTATCCGCCCTCTACCTCTTTAAAGTTGTTTCTCATTCTTTGACCTCCGTTTTGTTCTAAAAGATCACTGCTTGCCAGGCCCTGCATGCTGGGAGCCATGAAGGTACAGCCTGCCAGCAGCTGCTCACTGCCACCCCGGCCGGTAAGAAATTGTCGATGAGTTGTAAATAATGCGGAAAATCGATCCCAGGCCCACCAGTGCCGGCTGAGAGTGACTCAGTATGAGGCAGGTCCATTATTACTACAGGCAGTAAGTGAAGTAAGTGCAGCAAATATAGGTCTCATCAGACAGTGTAACTGCACATTCGAGTTGGAGGAACCAAATGTCACCTGACCCCATCCCACTGCCCGCGGCGCCGCCTAGGCAGCTGCCATGAGGAGTCTGCATGCTGCATTACAAGTGCCTGAGAGAGTGAGCGCAGGTAAAGTGTATTTTGTATTTATCCTAATTAAACTAAGTAAACATTGTCTGTGCACAAAGTTTGTGATAATTGCTTATAGGACTATTAAGGTTGTGCAACTTACTCTTTTAGTTGTGTGTCTTTTTGTGAAATAAATTACAGCCTCCGGCCAGGCTGTAACCCCAAGGCTGTGACTGTGCCTTTCCTGCCCTTACATTTCAAGTGTGTTGTAGAAGTTCTAAGTTCTTCTTAGTGTTTCTTGTTACTCAATTGGGTGTATTTTCTGATATTTATGTGTTTCCCTGTTCTTCATTGCTTAATTTTGCTTGTGACAAAGTGTCACTCATTGTCGTTGTAATGTCACTCATAATGACACTGAAATTATGAACATGTCAATCATAGCGATTTGAAACCTTGGCAGCTATGATGGTGGGTGGGTGCATGGTGGGACATTGTCTCCGCGTCTGAAAAAGTCCAGGGTGGGGCTGGTGATCAATTCCATTGGATTTGTCATGCAATTAAAGAGCATGTGACTTGTGAGGTGGGGCATCCCAGGAGCAAGCCACGACAGAGACTGCGAAGGACAGTCCGTCACTCACGGGCCATAATTTAAATTATTACTAGAGCCCCTGCCTGCCTGGCTAGCCTTGCCCTGCCCCTGCCCTATCTTGCGCCTGCCTCTGAAGCTGAAGGCCAGGCCTCAGCCCTTCAGGTGAGTCCGAGTCTGTCCGAGTCCTAGGTGCTTCCATTATCTTTGTGTTGCACTATTCACTTTGGTCTTGTAGATTTAATAATGTTTCTTACCTCACTGTGTTTTTCCCCTTGTCATGCAGCTTTATATTTCTTGTTTCCCTCAGTGTTGGGTTTTTGGTCCTGTTCTCCGAGCGGTCAAGTGCCTTTGCAGCAGATTACTTTCTGCCAACTTAGATTGATTTCCAGAATTGCCCGTAGAGAAATTTTGATCCGGGATTTAGGAAGAGTGGATTAATAAACTAGGCCTTGTTGAATTGCCTGCCTTATTCTTTTTACTCTAAAGTTCTTCTGTTGGGTAATTGTAAAAGCGACAGTCAAGCATGTTTGTTTCTGTTCCAACCTTCCCCCCCAACGTTCCATGTTATTTTGTTCGCCTTACCACCAGAGATCTCCTGGTTATCTGCAGTGAAATAATGGAGTTCTGATAGGCAGAGCTCTATATGGTGTGCCTGAAAAGCGTCCGAATAGTCCATTAATTTCATCTCCATTGAATAACCTACTGTTTATGACAAGCAGACGATTGCTGCATTAGTAGTGTCTACATGTTGGATCTACTAGCTACACCGACTGTTAGAATAAATAAATCCTGTTTTAAAAGTGAGAGACAGAGTTCAACATTTGCTTTATGTGTTGTCTTAAATTACCCGTGAGCGTTGCTAAAAGCCTTCACCAATGTTGTAATAGTTAGCATTGACCACTACTGTTACTATGTATTTGCGTGGTGGTGTTTGGGTGTCCTGCTCTCTGATCACCTGTGGAGTATAAAAAAAAGAAATCCGTGCCATTATATGGTGGATCATTTAAAGTAAAACGTCTTCCAGTAGTCGAATTAATGTTTGCGATGTATCTGTAGTTTAGCTCATAAAAGTCCTCTACTACTTCTGAGCAACTAGCGGGGAGTCAGGTCTATTGACTACAAAACACCTTTCTAGCCAGTTCTCATCTGGTTGTAACTGTGAGTAAATCGAATAATCGAGGAGCTTATTGATATGAACTGTAAGCAGGATCTATGTCATTCCTGTCTGTAATACATTGCAGCTTATGTTTTTTAGGGCATCAGTCTAAACTTCATTTGAATAGAACCTGGAAGTATACTTATAATAACACTAACATTAAAAGATTTTTGGCCACTTGTTAAAATCAGTTAATCAAGCCGAAATATTAATAGTTCTTGAAGCAGCTTACTTGAACAAAGTGCCAAGGGTAATGGAACCCTATGTGGATTGGCTCACTGAGCATTAGCATCTAGTTTATACTTGGTCTTGGTATTCCCCCTTTGCAAAGGTTAATGGTAGAATTCGACCTGATAAAATAAGCAGTAGGAAATAAAAGTGAGTTCAGTTTTTCTCTTCACCCTCCACACGCTTTCAGAACTTACGAGATTTGTTGGTACAGACGTTTTTTTCTTTTTTAAGGATTATGGAATAAGATCACAGAAACGGTTAGTGGCTTTGTACAGAACATGATAATATGCACTTTGGCATTTTAAATCTGTGGGAGATCTGGAGGTTAAGCAGTAAAGAATTTCTGGGGTTATAGAAGGTAGATATTTCATTACCTTAGAACCATATTTTGCAGCAAGTAACCTGTGCATACCTTCTCTTCTGGCTGGAGTGGGCTGTGATATTGCCCTCCTGTGAGGTGGTTCTTGCAGATTTATCTGCTTAGGGATGTAACTGTGCTTTTATAATTATACTGTATACAGTTTTGCTCTTTATCCTGTGCTCCACAGCATTCTCACTTTAACTTCCTGCAAGTGATTTTTTAAATCAATCAATCAATCAATCAAAAGCATTTCTATAGCGCGCTACTCACCCGGAGGGTCTCAAGGCGCTGGGGGGGGGGTCCGCTACTGCTCGAACAGCCAGGTTTTGAGCTGCTTCCTGAAGGCGAGGTGGTCCTGGGTCAGGCGGAGGTGGGTTGGGAGGGAGTTCCAGGTCTTGGCGGCGATGTAGGAGAAGGACCTTCCCCCTGTGGTGGCTCTTCGGATGCGGGGGACGGCGGCGAGGGCGTGGCCGGTCGATCGAAGCTGGCGATTGGGAGCGTAGAAGTTGAGGCGGCTGTTGAGGTATCCTGTGCCTTGGTTGTGCAGGGCTTTGTGTGTGTGGGTGAGGAGGCGGAAGGTGATTCTCTTGTTGTAAATCCCTGTATCTCAGAGGAAACTGTGCCTGAGGGGCTCTTCAGTCCGGATGGTAGTGTGCAACTGAAATTACAGCTGCTTGACTTAACTGTTCTAACTTATGCACATACCTGTAAGGGTGTCTTTGTGGTTGTTTTTGAACAATAGACTTTTTTTTTAAGAGTTGAATGTTTTCGCACTGTTGTGAATCTTATTTATGGGATTATACTGGTTGGATTGATTTTATTTCTGAAATAAATTCAAGACTACAAGAATGACTAAGGTTCTTCTATAGTGCCACCCTTTATTATCCAGGTTTGTGGCATAAAGCTGCGAGTGTATGTGTATGTCCCCTACTAGAAGAAGTAGTGGTGTCACTGTAAACTGCATCTTTTGAGCCAGATGTTGTCAAATGGATTTTCTTTAATAGATGTTTGACTTGAGGATCATATGAACTCCCTCTCACATCAGGTCACCTGTTTGCATGCTTGAATTCTTGCAAAACACCCTTTGCTGGTTGACTTGCCACTTGAATT
This sequence comes from Lissotriton helveticus, assembly GCF_964261635.1. Taxonomy (NCBI): domain Eukaryota; kingdom Metazoa; phylum Chordata; class Amphibia; order Caudata; family Salamandridae; genus Lissotriton; species Lissotriton helveticus. Next base: position 254,998,843 of record NC_136059.1, read on the forward strand.
TTGAATGAAAGTTTTTTGTTGATTGTAGCTGGGCCTGTGATCAGCTACTTTATTGAATTCTCATCACTTTAGTCCATTCTCATGTAGTGCAATTCACTTCACATGAATGTAGAGTGGTATGATGTCAGTTTCCTGCCACATACAACAGCCTGAGCACTTAGAGAATGTTGGCATCATCCCACAGATCATTGTCCTGGCCAAGAGACTTGTGATGCCTTTGTAAGGGAAGACCCTTCTATCCACGATGGAGAAGCTGGTCCGGTGGATGAGAAAAATCCAAAATTATACCGATAACACAGAATAGCAAGTGTCTGGTATGTGCTTCTCATCCCTCAATAGCCTTGAGGAAGAGTAGCCTGTGTATTACATTTGGAATACTATTCCCTAGGAACTATCCCTCCTTCCTCTTTTGTCCAAAAAAGTTTACAGCTAGGATATATAGCTCTTTAAATTTAGCTTGTTGGCCATAATTCTGAACAAGGCTCACAGCTCCCGAAATCCTGAGCCCAAATGTCCAGTTCTGAGCTGTCTGCCTGTTTAAAGGTATTTCCAAATGATTGGGATACCGGTACCTGCGATACAAAATAAACCCTGGCACTTAGGTAGTCTGTTTAGAGCAATTGGCTACCCCATTTGCTCATGTAGTCCATACTGGTAAAACCTAAACAAAGGGAGCCTATGTCTCAAGTGTACTGGCACTTTAATTGCAAGATACGGTAATCATCCTCTTTTTCAAAAACTCATTTTGTTTTAATTATGTTGAATGTGTGTCCTAATTTACCACGTCACAACAAAGCCTGCAACTTTTTGATACAAAGAATGGTTGTGCTAGACTTGTCTGGCATCTGTCTTTAAACTCTTTGTATCTGTCCTAAAGGATTGGGTGCTTTGATGCTCTGCATGTAGCAGTGGTGTAACAAAGAAATCCGCAGGCCCCGCGGTGCGTGGAGGCACCTGAGCTCAAGGGGGGTCCTCTCAGCACAGTCCCCTGGCATGTCCGCCCCTGAGTGGGTCCAGAGGGGGCCCCCTCAATATGCTTTGCATGGGGGGCCCCCTAAACTTTCGTTACGCCACTGCCGCCCCTGTACTTTATGGGGTTGGTCTGCAGTGGCTGTTGCGAAGGAGAGGACAAAGACTGAACTGAGCTATGTGTCCTGCTTGAAGAAGATCTCCAAGGGCTTGATGAAGGGCTGGCCTTCTGTTCTGAAGTCTCAGGGACACAAAGACTTCATCTCCTATGTCCTCCTGCACCTGGAACTGCTGTTTCAGCTGCCACAGTAGGAAATAACAACGACGCAGGAGAGCAACACCACAACCTGCAACAAAGCCGAGGGCACCGCTCGTGTCGCTCACGATGCCCAGCCCTGACTCGCACCACAGCCCCGAACTCACTGAAACCTGTGATTCATCAGTGCACGGCCGATACCTAATGTGGGTGTCCTCCCGATTCCATGAACCCCGCATCATCATAAGGAAACGACGCCACTGCGACATCACCTCCCAGCAACAGTAAGGAACTGACGCTCTCCTCCCCTGTATTGCAGTAAGGAACCGACACCTCATCTCCCCTGTGGTCATAAGGAGCCAACGCCGCCCAGCACCAAAGAAGCATCACATCCCTAACACCGTGCACCATCTTTGTTTTTATCATTTGCCAAGGTACTGTTCTTTGAGGTCCCTGTGACTCCGGGCCTGAGGCCACGCACCCCACGGTTGGCGCTGTACTTTGGGATTTTCATGTGTATCGGCCTTGTAATAGCCCCAAGTGGAGCTAGTTATTGTCACAAGCTTTATTGTTGTGAATAGCCGATTTTTGGTAATATCTTGATATGTGTATGGTGGATTTATGTCATTTTGGTCTTGTTTTGTTTAGATAAAGATCTCATATTTTTCTAGACAGGTGTCCATTTGTAGTGTTTTCACTGTATTACTGAAGGTGTGCACTAATGCTTCACACACTGCCTCGGAGATAAGCATGCCAATGCCAAGCTACCAAGGGGATGATCAGGGGTTGTCAAAGGGCGTAACTCCATTACTCTGATTAAAAGCAAAGGTCCTTACTTGGGCAAAGGTGCCAACCATTGCCAACTAGAGATCCCCATTTACAAGGTTAAATATTACATATTTACAAAGTTAAAAACAAGTAAACTTAAGTCACGAAGATTTAACACTTTAGAGTGTTCTGTAACAGTCAGTCATGCCATTTAGTTACACAGATAAATATAACATACTTACAAATGTCAATACAAGTTAACTTAAGTTACAGAGATGTTGCACTCAAGAGTGTATGTAACAATCAGGGTCATGCCATGAAATGCGAGGGAGTATGCCTTGTGGGGAGCTTAGTGAGATGTGTAACTGAGAAAAATGTCTTTGGAAGATATGTGTTTCAAGGTTTGTTTTGAAGATCCAGAAAGAGGTGGTGGTGCAAAGGTTTGGAGTTAGCAAATTCCAAAATTTAGTTGCATTACCTGAAAACAAGTGCACCATAAGTCTTTCCTGTTTGAAAGTTGGAGGTTCGAGCTGCAGATTCTCAGCGTATTGTGAAGGTCTAGAGCAAACTGATAACTTAAGTTTGTTTGCTAGGTAGTGAGGGGTGGAGGTGTGACTACCTTTAGGGGTGATGCAAGCAGTCTTTCATATGGTCCTAGATTCATAGAAAAGCCAGCGAAAAGTTGACAACAAAGGTGTTTAGTGGTAATTTATTTTGGCCCTGTAGAAGAAAAGTGCAGCCGAGTGGAGAATGGATTTTAATGGAGATAGATGGGACTTAGGCATGCCTCTAAGTAGAGAATTACAGTAGTCCTGTCTAGAGAGTACCAAAGATTGGGCAAGAATTTTCAGTTCTTGCTCAGAAATGTATCGTTGTATTGCCCAGAGAAGTAGCAGTTGGAAGTGTGCATTATTGGCCATTGTGTTGATTTTGGGGTTGGAGGTTAAGTCTTTTGTGCAGAATGACACCTAGGGATTTGACACTGTCAACAATGGTAAGTTTATTATTACGAATGTTCAGATCCATACATGATTGAAGAGGAGGTGGAGAGTTTGAGATAGAGATCAGTAGGGATTCCGTTTTAGAGCAATTCAGTTTTAGGTGATGAGACATCATCCATTCTAGGATGGAGTTAAGGGTGGTAGCGAAAAGTGAGATGTTGCATGCAGAGGACACCTTGAGGTAAAGTTGGGTGTCATCAGCATAGGGGTGATACAGAATCCCAACTTCTTTTAGTAGGGCTCCTAGTGGTTCAATGTAGAGAGTCAATAGGGTAGGAACAAGGATAGAGCCTTGAGGGACACCTAGATCTACAGCACTTGGAGTTGAGAGACAGCTTCATTTTTAATCATCTGAGATCTGTCTGTGAGGTTAGATTCAAGCCATTTAGGACTACTCCGTCAATTATAATTTTGTTTAGTGTGTTATGAAGTCTATGATGGTTACCAGTATCAAAGGCTGCAGAAAGGTCAGGAAGGATCAGGAGGCAAGAGCTGCCTGATTCTAGGACTCGCAGGAATAATCAATATTCTGTAGCAGTGCTCTTTCGGTGCTTCAGCCTTGACTGAAGCCAGATTGAAATTTGTCAATAGGATTGTTGTCCTTGATGTGCTGGGTGCGTTGCTCCTCTACACATCTTTCCATGACTTTTGCGAAGAAAGATGAGGTTGGTGATAAGGCAGAAGTTGTTAAATTGACCATATCAGCGGATGGATTCTTTAGTAATGGGGTCAACTAACTGGATACGAGGGCATCACAAATTTATCCTTGACTGAGAAAGAGGTTAATCCGATTTGTCCAGTAGGGGAGTGTGTGGTTATGTAGGGTTTGGTTTTCAAGATGTTCTTATGGAGGGCATCTTCAGTGAGGACTTCAAGACAGTACCAAGCGCCTTAGGAATTGCATGCTCACGGGGTTGGATGTGTAGCATGATCAAGGAGCGATTTAACTTTTGTATTGAAGGATTGAACACTGCTTTCTTGAGTGGGTCGTCACATTTGATGGTTATGGTTGGAAATGCGGGGTGTTTCTGGTCATTTTGATTAGGTCAAACAGTTTCTTTGGTCTGCTCTTGGAAGAGTCGAGGAAGTAATTTGATTTTTTGCTGAAGATATGTTTGTGGTAATGTGTAAGTTAAACAACTACATAATGCAAACTGTTCAGGGTTCACCTATAAGTGACACAGCACATGCCAACAGGGCACACAAGACTATAGTAAATTGGAGAGGGATGACTGCTCTACATTTATGACCCAGAAGCAAAGTAAGAAGTGGCAAAGCAAAGTTGGTAACCTGAACAGAGAATACAGAACATTTTAAACGTATAGATTTCACCTACTCTTCCTGGGCCAATGGAGGCCAAACTTTGAGCAGTGGTTCACATCCCACAACCTTTCCACTTTTCTGAGTCTCCCAATGACAGACAAGCTACAGTCAGGCGAGCTCTAGTCAGGCCAAGGCCCAGGCTGGTAATCCTGCACAGGCAAATGGGTGACAGAAAACACTTGGAGTGTAGCTGTCCTGGCAGAAAAACTGTGAATTGCCCAACCCCATGTTTCCTTCTGTCCTCTCCTCCTCAAGCAAGCCCAATACCTTCTTGTAAATCCCAGAGAATCTTGCCTCTTCTACTTTACATGCAGAGGTTTTCTCTGCAGCCCTTCTACAGATTTTTCCCTAAACAATATCCACTTTCGATGTTAGCATGGAATAAAAAGTTAAAAGAGAAACAATGTGGCAACTGTAGACATATCCTACTTCCATCGGTTTTACTGGGACATCTGCTTGGCGTGGAATTGGTAGCAGGAGGATTTATTTTTGCCAGATCTTCTATGATCTGAGACTTCCAGGAAACAGCTTTCATATAGTGGAAGAGGTGTGGCGCCGACGTCAGGGCAACTGACTCCAGAATCTGGGGATCACGGTTCAATCCCTGGTGCCGGTGGCAGAACAGCCCAGCACCATGTGACTCTGGGCAATAGCTTGCTTAGTCTTCCCGATGGCCCCCAGCACTTAGAGACCCTTATGTGTGATTGTTCGCACTTTACAAATGTGGATTATTATTATTATTATTATATATGTATCTACAAGTTAACTTCAATTTCTATTCCCTTTGCTAGTCTTTTGCCACTCCCCCTAACTAATTCCTTTCAAACCTTTGGCAAAATGCTATGCTGCTCTCCGCAATAGTTATCAAAACTCTGCTGCCATTAGGATTCATTTCCTGTTCCAGACAACTCCTGAATCAACCTTTCCTAATGCCGGGTTCGGCCAGCAAGGTGAGTCTTCTGGGCTCTGTAGCTAATGTCTGCCCTTGAAGAGGAGGCGTTGGCTCATCCTGTCCATCCAAAAATGCAGCTTTCAAACAAGGATTACAAATAGGAGGGAGGGGAAGCTGACACTTTCTAGTGGTAGTCTGCAACACAGGGCGTCCTGCCTTCAGTTGTGGCATGAGGGTCTGAACGCTTTGCTAAGCTATGGCCTCAGTTCAAATAAGAGATTCTCAGGGACATTCAGGAAGCACCTCACTCAATGGGAACTTTGATCAGGAGCACAAGGGGAGGTTTGGATCCAGGGGGAGGGGGAGACTTTCATTTAATCCTCTCAGTGGCCATCTTTGCAAACTAGGACATGATGGTTTGGGGAAGAGATTTTGAAATAAGGCACCAAAGTATTGACAAATTAGGGATAGATGTGTGTATGAAGTTTACTAGGTTTATGGAAGTTTGCCAATCCCCAGGATTAGCCCTATAAGTAAGTCTCCCATCACTTCCAAGTCCGAACGCTGCTGCAGCACAGAACAGAGGCCGATCTGCACTGGTGTATTGACTTCTGGTAAAGGCTTGGAGGGAGTAACCCTTGCTTTCACTTGAATCTCTGACCAGAAAAGTGATCTTAGGACTTGGAGAGCTATCCTATTGATCTCACAAGGAGATCAGGGCCTAAGCAGAAGGAGACTGGGTCCTGTGGAGCTTCTTCCCCTATGACTCTGCAAAAAGACAGAGGGTGCTACCTCTGTGCAGAGGAAACCCATCAAAACCAGTGGTCTAATGAATTTTGGCTGTAGAAGAGTGAAGGCATTTCTCCTGCTTGCACCTCTTGCCCGGTGTACATTTGAAGCATCAGAGCAGAAGTTGTGGAACTTTTGTTATAAATTAAGAAGATCTTAATATTTGATTTGAAAAGCATCTTTCGAAACATGGTCCTATGCTACACAAAATGTACACTGTGTTTTGGGACAAAGGGTATTTTTTTTAAAAATCAAACTGGAGTGTTTCAAAACCATTCACTGATTGGTTATTTTGCCGCCAAATGTGAGAATATTGCTACAACCTAGTATGTGTTTTTAAGAAATAAATTCAGGGTGTGTGTGTGTGTGTGTGTGAGTGTAATTTTCTGTATTCCAAAATCTATTTCAAATGCACAAAACATCCAAATAGGTTGTTTGAATATCTTCTTGACACTACATCAGATTTGCGTCACATTGGTGTCATTGTGATGATTAAATTGCATTCCTTTTATCTAATATGGCTTGGAAATGTGTAGTGCTTATTTCTTCAAAAGAAATTGCTGAGTGCTGACAGATATGCTCCTTAACTCAAGTCTCACCAGATCAAAAATGAGCAGTCAGTAGCTTCATATATGTTGTCAAAAAATTACTTAACCTGCCCTTTATGGTACTATAGGAGAGCGGTTTGCCTTCCTCTTCTAGATGCGCTGGGTGTGAAAGGCTTAATGATCTCCACGTCTTTATGTCCAGGGGCTTCCCTTTGTACTTTATTTTCGGGTTTGCCCATAGCGCCACCCATTTCGAGTTTTTTAGGCTTACTTCTAGTTTCTGATCTACTTTGAGGAGGGCACATCTTGTTGTTTTGAATATTGGGTGTGGAACTATATAACTTCCTGACCATCAAAATAGCGATCAGAAGAGCGAATCTAAGTAGCCTCACACCATCTATCTTCCAACTCATGGAAGACCTAAATAAAACAGGGCACCACATATCACAGCTATACAAACTTCTCCGCCCAAAGACCTCAAGACTCAATGAAAAGCATAAACTCTACTGGGAAACCCAAATAGGCCGTACCCTCACAGAGAAGTTTGGTCTGCCCTGTTCCCATGATGCACTGGGCCAGGGACAGACTAATTTGCATATAGCCAGGTTCTGAACTGGGATGGTGCAGTGAGCTAAAAAACGGTGATGGATCAAGCCCTGATCTGTTGACTGGGTATGAGTGTTCTGTTTAATTCAGATACTCTGTCCATCACCCCCCCCCCCCTTTCTAAATAAAACAGGGCACCACATATCACAGCTATACAAACTTCTCCGCCCAAAGACCTCAAGACTCAATGAAAAGCATAAACTCTACTGGGAAACCCAAATAGGCCGTACCCTCACAGAGAAAGAACTGTCGACCATCTGGGCCTCCCCCACGCAAAACATAATCTCGCCAGTACTAGCGCAAACCAAATTTTGGCTAATACACCAAGCACACTGGACCCCAGCAAAACTAGCAAAACTGGGCCTAAGAGAGAATAGCCAGTGCTGGAACTGCAACAAAGCAACAGGGGACCTGGCCCATCTAGTCTTCTACTGCGGCAAGGTCAGAAAATTCTGGGATAGTGTTTGAATTCACCAACCAGACACTAGGCTGCACCCTCAAGCGGGAGTTCTGCACCCTAACAACAGCACATATCAACACAAACATAAACACACAACAAGACAGAAACCTTCTAGATTTCCTCCTAACAAGTGCCACAAAAATCATACTAGCCAAATGGAAAAACACCTCCAAAGCCACCTTTAAGGGATGGATAAATTGGGTTATATTCCTAAGAGGCGCTCACAAAACAGCTCTAAAATAGACTCCCTGGAAGAAGCCCAATAGACAGATGTGGTTAGGGCTGGACAGCGCACTAGACCCATTCAAACCACCGTAGCCAAATATACCACGGTTTCGTAGAATACGGTGGGACGACGATCTTTAACCACCTGCCAACAGCTATATGTTACATGTTGCATGTTATATGTTCACGAAAAAGCTAAGTGCCAACGTAAGAAGTCCACTGGCATACGGAATAGAACTATTAGCCCAGAAGGACAGGGAAGTAAACGCCCAACAGAGTAAAACAACGCACAGATCACCCATTGGTTGAGAATGTAAAGGTAAAGCGAAGTGATCGACGCGCCAAAAAAGAGCATATGTACTCGTGTATGTTTGTGTATATCCTGTCTATGTAAAAAAATACAATACAAATATATTTAAAAAAATACTTAATCTTTTAATGTACATTCAAAAACGTGCTAGTGCTCCTGTGCAAAATAAAGTGAAAAGAGTGGGTGTTGGCACAAACAGATCATGTTTATTATAATGTTGTTTTGTCACTGCTGTTCATACACTGCATAGATTTTTTCTGATAAAGCCAGACTGCTGAGCCAAACTATCAGGGGTAAGCTTGGGATTCCTTATGGACGCATGCCTTTACTTCTATGCGCCGGATTGCTTAACTTCATAGGAGCTCAGCCAAAACTCACATTGGACTAAGGCTTCTCTGCAGTGTCTGGATACCCCCATGGGTGACAAGTAGCGCTCTACAAATCAACTGATTGACTGATTGATTAATTATCTCACCCTAGGTATCAATTCAGTTTCCTACACATATGGGCCCAATTCACAGAAACAGTATGCTCCATCTGAGCATACTGTTATGTTTTTTCTATTCACAAACAATGCCAGAAGTACACCTGGAAGGCTGCACCCTGCACAGGATGCCAGTGAACTTCTGAGACTGTCATTTGACGTTTTCCATGGCCTCCTGCTCCCCATCTCTGCAGGATTCTGCAAAGTATAGATTTCTGCACGAGGGGAAAGGAGGGCCTTGTGAAAATGTGCACTTTTTTCTTTTTCTCCTCAAAAAAACATTTTGATCCGTGGAGAAAGCGTTCCAAAGCACCCCCATTGAATGTGGGGGTGATCTCTTTTCCTTCTTGTTTTTACAAGGGTGTAGCTTGGTCAGTAAGATTGGGAGGATGTAAGCTTCAGGTCTTCCAACAACCATGCTGGCAAATTCGGTTAAAATACACTATAGGACAGGGCTTGAAAAATCCTAGCTATTTTTAGGGACTACTGGTGAGTTGACAACAGGGGCCGTATTATGTATTGGCATTGTTTGCACCCAACGCACCTTTGAGAAGGTGCATCGGGATCAAACATTACCAATGCGCTCCATTATGGTGAATGTGCTGCCCTGGGGGCAGCCGCAAACTCGCGCTGCCACGGGTGCTGCGCATTCATGTGAAAACATGAAGCAGCTGCTCCGTGTTTTCACAGTGCAAGCTGCATCCGCCTGCACTTTCAAAGGGGTTTAGAGATCCCCTTGCAGGCGGGTGCAGTCAAGGGGGTCCATGGGACCTCCTGGCAGAAGGATGCTCTCAGGGGGGCGCACTGACAATGTGCCACCTTTTAAATGGTGCACTGTCAGTGCGCCTTCTGAGGACTTCTTTGACTCTGCGCCCATTTCTGTAATATGGCGCGGTCGCTGAGTCAAAGGAATCCCTCATTTGCATAGGACCCGCACCTACGCAAATGAGGGCACACCCTCTGTTGATAGTGCTGGCGCTTTAAGTGTGTCAGCGCTATCGGTATTATAGAAGGGGATGCACAAGTGTCTGCTCCCCCTTCTATAATACCAAATTGCCCTGGGGGTGCGCAAAGCGGGTGCAAGCGCCCTTTTTGCCCCCGAGGCATCCTATGTAATTGGGCCTCAGGTGTTCTATTTGCTCACAAAGTGAATGAGCAATAAAGATGCCTTTAAATCTTATCTTATCATATTTGCTGGCTTTCAGAGACAGAGGTCAACAGTCAGTTTACTTTTCTTTCTGTGACTAAGGTTAGGTGTAAAGCATGTGAAATGAAAGGCTGTAAGATTTCAGGCATTTTTCTAACATAACACTGATATAGCTAATAAGTGAACAGTTCAAATGTTTCAAGTTATGAAGAAACATTTTTGTAATTCTGTGGTGAGAAAAAGATAGGATCAAAACAAATCAGAACACTTTACTTGATGATGTGCAAATTTTAAATATTTTTGCTGAATCCCAATTTCCAAACATTGTTTATCCGCTATATAGCTTTATCAGTAAAACGACATGTTCGTGGGAACGTTTTGTGGACAATTCAATGGAAAAAGTGCTATCTGTAAATGACATTGCACTACCACATCATGCCTTAGCAATAGATTTATGAAAAGTGAGTTTTAACCTTTTCGCCGCGGCGGACATTTCGCTGGGGTGCAGCCATATCTGACATGTGCGAAGATCAGGCGGACCCCGGCCATCTGACGCACAGGCCCACCGTGACGTCGGACGGCCGGGGGACATCCGACGCTATGAATAGGGTAAAACATAAGCTGTGAAATATTCCTGCTACTGCCCAGATGAAAATGCTACTAGTGAACTAAGAGGCAAGAAAGGGATCATGTGTACCCTATACTTGAGCTTGATTCTTATTATATATAGGGCAAATGTTTAGTCTAGGAAATACAAAAGTTTTTTGTCTGAAATCTTAGGTTTATGGCTGAAAACACCTATGTGAATAGGGCCCATGGATTGGACTTTCTTGTGATTACAATGTTTTCTTGTTTTTTTTTTATATGTATATAGTGCTTCATATCACACATCTATCATTTCTAAACACTGAGCAGTACCTGGCCAGGACATAAGCTTGCCTCCTGTCGATTATATGAATCCAATCCTAATACTGAGTGATTATACAAGCTTACAAAGAATCGAAAGCAGGGCTTTAAGTGGGATGTAAAAACTGGGGAGGGTCTCTCAAAGGGACGTGGCATGTAATTAAAGGCGTGGCTTAAAACATGAAGCAAAAAATCTGTGTTTACCATAGTGTGCCGCCCAACCTGTATTTTGCTGTTTTCGTCATTGCATATAGATATATGATACAACAAGTAACATCATACCTTCAACAAGTCAGGACTATTGGCTTTGTCAATGGTTGTTAGTTGCATAAGATTAATAAGCAGCAACTATGGCTTGAATATTATTGAAAAAGCTTCGACTTAAAGCCCTGGTGACCACAGGACAATGTTGCGGCTCCAGAGTTTCAAGAAGAGAAGGGAAAGAAATTCAGCGAGAAAATGACTCTCTTTAAAAGATTTCCCTTCCCCTACAAGGCTCACCTGGCATGATGTCATGCAGTAACTTCTCCACTAGTGAGAAGTGAGACCAGCGCTCATCGCAGGGGCGGATTGGCAATGCTGGCATTCGGGCATGAGCCGAAGGGCCGGTGTCTCCGTGCCCTCTGTGGTCCGTTTTTTTTCTCCCCTTTCCCAGCCGCACAGTGAAGCTACATTCATTTCTCTGTCTCTGTCTCCGTGCTCTCTGTGGACTAGGAAAGGGGAGGGAAAAAAAACGACCCACAGAGGGCACGGAGACAGAGACAGAGAAATGGATGTAGCTTCACTGTGCAGCCGCAGTGATTATCCGCTGTGGACTCTCCTTCACCCCCTGCCCTGCAAAGCAATCACGCTGCGCGTGGCTGGGGAGGGGGTGATTGTTTGCAAAAATCGGCCTCCCTGGGGGCCAGGTGTTGCTCAGGCCTTTGAGCCATTTTCACCTCAGGCCCCCCTGAGGCCCATGCAGCACAAATACAGTGTTAGTTTTAACACCTCGCCCACAGCCCTTCACATTCAGGACACAGTGGATGAGGAAGAATGGGTCACGCTGTGGGGGCCAGGTGATCTTTGCAAGTTGCACCATCTTCACCTCAGCCTCCCCCTGGCGTTTTGTGCTCCCCTGCCTGGACATTACCCTGAGGAGTGGAGGGCTGGGGAGGGCTGATTAATTTACTAATTGCAGGGGCCTTACTGTTATTCATGTGCTCCTGAGCTGAAGGTCTGGGGAGGGCTGAGTAGGTTAGTAATAGCAGGGGCTTCCCTGCTTTTTAGGTGTTCCTTCCCTGGAGAGCTCGAATAATTTTGTAACAGAAAGGGGCCTTGGCGTTTTTTTGTTGCTCAAAAGGGGGTGGTAATGGACGGAGCATCTGAACCAATCAAACACTCACACCCAGTCAAAAGATCTGGGTGTAATCCATCACCGAGGACCGGTTTCTGGCATTACAGCCATCTTCAGCCCGGCTTGCTTGAATCCAGTGGCAAAGTGAGCAAGGGACTCACGTCTGAGCATACCCTGCCACACTTATGGCAGCCAAAAGCGGTACAAAAGGGGGTGGTAATGGACGGAGCATCTGAACCAATCAAACACTCACTCCCAGTCAAAAGATCTGGTTTTAATCCATCACCGTTCTTTAGCCCACTCTGCCACCCCAGTTCAGACATGGCTATATGCAAATCAGTCTGACCCTGTGCCTCATGGGAACAGGCCAGCCCGAACTGCCAAGCCATGCCTTCCCCTGGACCGGAAACAAGCTTCCGAGGACCGGTTTCTGGCAATTACCACCCCCTTTTGTACCGTTTTTATGTTGCTCAGCATGTAGGCCATTGTCACCTTGGCCCTATGTCCTGTGCAAGAACAGTATCCCCTCACTTTCATTCCTTGTCTGTGCCAAACATCTTAAGGATTTTGGGGGCCCTGGGCCAAACATATTTTTGGGCCCCTGTTCGGAACAGATTTGAATTTATAATCCAATTCCTGCTCTTTGATGCCCTCTTTCAGCTGGTCACTGGACAGAGCACTACCATACTTGTCCAAATTCTTAATGTATTTACATCTAATATTCAAGGACATTGATGTGTGTTTTCAATATTACAACACAGTAGCAGCTCACTAAAATTACTGAAAATAATCTCAGTGACATCCTCCCATTTCTCAAAGAATTTTTTTTAGGGATGTTGCATGAAACATAAACACATTCTTCTGCAAAATCTCTGTGATAGGTTCTTACTCATCGCCCATATTAAAAATAAATTTGAAAAAATGGTATTTAAAACAATCTGTTTAAGGAGTATGCATGGTCATTAGGGCAAGATTCTCTGCAGAACAGAGCTGGCTCTATCAGGGGGCTCCCTGAAAGGCTAGGGCCCTGGGCCAGAGCCCACATTGCCAATGCCTTAAAACGTCTCTGGTCTGTGCATAGGCATATGTGGCCTGACGCCAGAGTTGCAGAGATCGGGATTCAAGTTTGAGTCCCAGCATCTGCTCAACAACCTGTGATTCTGGGCAGATCACTTCATCGCCCAGGCCCTTAAATACAAAATCGGATCATGTGTACCGTAATTGGTACTCATGAATAGAACTCAAATAGCCTTTGTCTTGGGCTGAATTTGCACTATATAAAACTGTCAAATGGAAAAACAACTATAAAAAATAACCATTTGTTCATGCTTTATGATTCTGCAAAGGGACCATGATAATTAAAGAGGACACTTTATACAAATATGTCCATATTTTTTAACACAGCTTTTCTGATGCAAAATTTGTATTTATTATTTAATTCCCCTTAGTGCCTCACTGTCTGGTTGTCTTATGTTGTGGAGGCTGTGCTCTGACCCTTAAGTCATTCTGTACCTCTTATCGGGTGCACCATTCTACTTCTATGTTCTTTTATGTTATTCTGGGAGGGTCTAAGCTTGCACTAAGATAACATTTCATAGTATTCATAATTTCCAGTGGGATGTATGACGTTACAACGCATGCTTTTACCACGCATGCTGTTACAACGCAAGTATTACAACGCAAACCTTTACAACGCATAGCGCTTTGGGGTGCTGGATAGTGAATAGTTTAGTTTACTATTCCAAACTCCAGTCCCCGTGGACACTAGGGAAGGTGTTGGATAGTAAATTAAATCTATTCCCTATCCTAGAGCGCCCCCCAGCGCAATGCGTTGTAATGGTTTTCGTTGTAAAACCTGCGTTGTAAAAGCACTGCGATGTAAAAGTTTCGTGGTAAAGGATGTTTCCCTTTCCAGTGACTCCCTCCTCAATGGGGGATCTTGTTGGCTGATGTTTGTGGCCTTCCTTTCCCTCCCCAGCTCTTGCCTCACCTCCATATTGACACACCCCTTACTCACTGCCTGCATGAGTTGGAAAAGAGCAGGCCAATAGGTTTCTGTCTCACTGCTCTGACCACACCCCCTTTCTCAGTCAGCCAGTAAGACACAGTTTCTGGATTGAAGTGGGGGTAAGAATTCATAGATTTCCTTCCCGCCTCCTGATTACCACGCCCACGTTAGCCAGGTGAGGGACATAAAAGCAGCTTGCCAGCACCTTTCATCAGACAACTTCAGGTTGGACTCCACAGCACCCACCACCAGGAGGATCGTATCCAGGAAATCAAAGCAAATACCTGCCCAGCCCTCAGGTGCCCAGAAAACCTGCTTCAACAGGCTGTTGCTTCAGCCTACATCTTCATCTCCTTAGGTGCCAACCTTTTCCTACATGTGTGGACCTTCTGTGACCCAGTCCAACTCCTAAGGCTTAGGAAGAAGACAGTCATGACCCTCCCATACAGAACTACAGAGTGTTCACCCTGCCTTTTCTATTTGGTTACTCTTCTAACCAGATGCACCACACTGCCAAGCTCTAACTCAATAGGGGCCATCTAATCCCCTTGGCACCCCACTCTCCACAGGGCTGACCAAAGTAGGTTGAGTAAAGCAGTACTCAGTAAGTTTTGGTTAGGTTTTTTTGTAGTTTGTATGTCATTCAGACTGCACTGTATTGTAGGTCCTAGGCCGGAATGTGGCAACATGTTTGTGTGTTGATTTCAGCACATGTCTAAGACTTTGTGTAATATGCTTTCTCAAAAGAGAGCTTTTTAGCCTCATTCTCAGCTAGGCCTTGTTCGAGGCCTAAGCACAATTTGAAAACTTGGCACTTTATTCTCTGTGCAGAAGAATTCACTTTACTAGGATGTTCAGGTTATATGTCCTTTTTGCTGATTTTCTATCATTTCATGGTTAATGCCATCCGTGGAGGACCTTTTCTGAAACTTAATTGCCTCGGGTCTATTTAAGGGCTTAGGCTCTGTTGTGTCCTTGACTTTGTGCTAGATTTCTGATTTATGTGATGATTAGAGTCTAGGACATAGCTGGTTGGGAAAGAGTAACTAAGGACATTGTGCAGAGCATTAAGACTGCAAGTAAGTATTTAGTTTTCAGAACTGCAGTGCTCCTAGTCTTTACCAATGTTACTTGCTCTATAAGCTTTAAAAGGCTTAATTTACTAAATATTTCTCTTCAAATTAGACCTCAAAGAGTAACCAAATGGTGTTTCATTAAAGGGCACACCCCTTGAATGTGGGCCACGCCCCTTAATTGTGTGCCACGCCCCTTGAATGTGGGCCACTTTTTTCGTCATTGCCCGGGCCAAATTGTGATCCCAATCCGAACCTGGCCTCATCGATGTGCCTGCTGTCACTGCAGTCCGGAAAAAAAAACGGGCCGCCTGTGCCATGGCACAAAACAGAGCCCAATATAGACCCGTTTCGAGACCCAGGGCCGGACTTGGAACCGAAACTGGCCCAGGCAAAGTGCTCGGCCATGGCCTCCCTCCCCCCCCCCACCCACTGGGGGTTGTGGGTGGTGCCGAGCTCTTTGCCAGGGCTGGTTTTCGACCGATTTTGTTACATGGCCGATTTTGCAGCTATGCTGCAAAAACGGCCCTGTAACCAAAACGGCCCCCAGGGGCCCCAAACCGGCCCCCTACCCATGCAGCGCACCAGGGGATTGCCCGGTGCCCGCTACGGCCAGTCCGGCCCTGTCGAGACCCCCTTAAAAACTGCTGGTGCTCAGATCCGGTGAGACCCGGCCCACTTAAAGCCCTGATCGCAAGTAACTTTTGTAGTTGCGCACAACACATATCTCGGCCGCCAGTGGCGTAACATTAGCCCCCACAGCCCGTGCGGGGGAGGGGGATCAAACACCAGGCGGGACCCTCAGGCACTGCGCACGGGCGGCGGACCCCTGGCAGGAGAGTTGCTAACTGGGCCCCAATTGTGGTGGCCCCAACATTGTAAACTTTCGTTACGCCACTATCGGACGCATTCTTCAAGGTCCAGTTCATTCGTTTTAATTTGCAACAAATAGGAATTACAAACCATTAATTAGACCGGTTTAGGCCTCCACCCGTGAATTAATTTACGCACAACTTTTCTGCCAGCGTGTACGTGCAATGGGCTTCTCTCTAAGGCACACTTCCGCCTTGCTCTAAAATGTAGTTCATACCTTAAAGAACCAACGGAAAAGACAATTAAACGTGTTAAATCCACAACTTAATTGATCAATATAGAAAACTTTAATTTTAGGAGTAATTCCATCTTTTTATTCGTTATTATCTTTTCAGTGTCCTTCCTCCCCCCCCCCCCACAGTAAGCGAAAAAAACCATAATCCTCTCCTGCAGAGAAGTTCAACCGGTGCCAGGCCCAATTTTTTTTATTTTTTATAAAAGGAAATCTGGCACCGGGCGGCGAGTCTCCGCGTTGCTGTTGGCAGAAACGCGAGCTCCGCGCCCCCTCCCTCCATTCATTCACGCTGCAGCACCCAGCCAAGAGAAAACACCGAGACCAGCAACTGGCTGGCCAGGCCTGCATGGCGGTGTAGTTGCACAAGGACGCTACAAACACACACAACCGACGGTGCACCTGTGTGGCCTCATACTCACGCACCTGCTGGTCGGTGCACTGCGCCATCAATCGTTTCATTCACTTTCTACAACAAGACAACACCGAAGTTCCATTGGTTGTGTAAGACGTAATAAACACATCAGATAAGGCTTTCACAACTAAAGTTGGATTAACTCATAAATTCACACAGGTTATTTACTCTCAACGTGTAAACATTCTTGAACCTTTGTTTCTCGGCATCACTTTCAAATACTGATGATCAAAGGGGCGAACAATGATTGCCTGCCTGTGTAGTATGTGGGTAGGTGTGCCTTTGAGTTCATGTTGTTAATAGAATGTTGCAGGTAATAGAATGTATTAGGTCTTTGGCTTCGTATTCTAGATTGCAAAATGTATTTACGGTCATTTGCTGTTATGCTGGCTATGTGAGCTGCCGTGGGTCTGCTGCATGAAAATAAACTTCTTACTTCAATCAACAAGGAATCTTTTCTTCATTATTAAAAGAACCTTGCTACATTTATTGGCACCAAAATCCCTCTTTTCGGATCACTCAGCCAATACACTTTGGCCTTCAGTCTACGTAGAGACAGAAGTGTATGCAACCATTGAGTTGTGTTTGCACCCCACTCCTGTGGCGCTGGACTAATGTACAGAGTGGGAGAGGGGCTGGGGGTGGTGGGGAGGTGGGGGGTGGTGCCTTATGTCTGTGGCAGGGTTGGATGGCAGAACCAGAAGCAGCCCTGGTAAAGAAAGCTCAAACCAGCCCCCCACCTCTCGTCTCCTTGTGCCCTCTCTCCATCCATCCATCCATCCATCCATCCAGCCAGCCAGCCATCCATCCATCCATCCATCCATCCCTTTTTTCTCTTCTTCTCTCCCTTCTCCCTCTGTGATCGCTTTCCCTCTCCCTTCCCATTCAATACCATCCCTCCCTTACTCTCTCTGTAGTTGAAGCCTACTTCCCTGCTTGCTGTAATTAACCATTTGGAAAATGAAAGAGTCACATGGAGCCGCCCTGGGCTTTCAAAACCAGCCTCCGAGGGCTCCAGCCCATCGGGGAAATGCCAGGTGGAATAAAAGACCTATCCGGCCCTGGTGAAAAATCCATGTGTTACACAAAGTGTATAGTGCCCACACCGCCATCACTCGCTCCACTTGTACCCACTACATTCACACCAAGAAGACTCATGAGACATACTTGTGGAAAAACGGTGGTGCAGGTTTATTTGCATACTACAGCAGATATGTGGGTCATCTTACAGGCGATCCAAGACGGCAGCCCCTCGCTGACCCGCCTGCCTAATTAGCCAATTTGCACGGTAAGTCGATGCTCTTGACGGTGCAATACCTTTAATAGTTATCTCGTTTACTCCCGCCCCCCCTGTCGGGGCGGAGCGATGAGGCACACCCCCGGTCGGTTTAGGCCCCCCGACCGCCCGAAGGACTAACGGGGCGCCGACGTTGCTTCCTGGAACCCCCTCGGCTCCAGGTTCTTGGCTCGGGCACCCTTACTGTGCCAGGCAGAGGTATTGCTGTCTCCTTCTGCCGCAGAGGTACCCTTACTGTCCATCTGCTTCCAGATCGCCCTGTGACTCCGCCTGCAACACAAAAAAGACCATTATTTGTTCACACCAACCTGCTGCTCTGCCGCTGGGTCTGGGCCAGGGCGGGAACAGCGCAGAGTAGTCCAGCTAACACGCGGCGGAAAGAGGAAGTACTGAACCGGGCTGGCCTAGATAAAGGCCCTAGGCCCGCCCACCACCCACATGCTCGCGCCTGCATTGGCCACCCAGAAGGGGGGGGGGGCGGCGCCCTGCTTGTCGCGCTGGTGACGTTTTGCTCGCGAGGCATGTGTCACTAAGACGCTGTCTCGCGTTATCTCCCCTTCGTGTCGCGCGGCCAGCGGCATAGTGCCCACACCGCCATCACTCGCTCCACTTGTACCCACTACATTCACACCAAGAAGACTCATGAGACATACTTGTGGGAAAACGGTGGTGCAGGTTTATTTGCATACTACAGCAGATATGTGGGTCATCTTACAGGCGATCCAAGACGGCAGCCCCTCGCTGACCCGCCTGCCTAATTAGCCAATTTGCACGGTAAGTCGATGCTCTTGACGGTGCAATACCTTTAATAGTTATCTCGTTTACTCCCGCCCCCCCTGTCGGGGCGGAGCGATGAGGCACACCCCCGGTCGGTTTAGGCCCCCCGACCGCCCGAAGGACTAACGGGGCACCGACGTTGCTTCCTGGAACCCCCTCGGCTCCAGGTTCTTGGCTCGGGCACCCCTACTGTGCCAGGCAGAGGTATTGCTGTCTCCTTCTGCCGCAGAGGTACCCTTACTGTCCATCTGCTTCCAGATCGCCCTGTACTCCGCCACAGCTCTGGATGAGGCCTCCGCCGATGACAGAGTCCCCCACCACCTAGCACCTTGTACTTAGACCCAGCACCCGTATCTCAAACGCAGCCTGCTGCCGCTAAAGTTTCTTGTAAGTCAAGGAGAAACACATCCATCCCCGTCTCAGACAAGTGAACCCCATCCTTTTCATAGTAACCCACAGCCCTGTCCTGTATTAATGAATGCTATTAGTTTGCTATTTTAAGTAAGTACCGGGGCAGGCAAGACAACTGGATTTCTTACGGTGCCTGCACTTATATATGGAGTGAACAAGCTGACAAGCTGTGACCCTTCGTTCTCCCCAGGAACCCGATAGTACTGCCGTTCACATCTTCGCATTGCTGTTACATGTGTCTCCACCCCGATTGACACAGGGAGGTCTAAGGAATTTATCGGGAGTACCACTGGTTTACTCACTATTGTCTATGTACAATGCCGCACTCATCTCCCCCATTCCTGAAATAAATTTCTATTACTCTCACCTCCCCCCATGGCAGGGTGTATTTCCCCGGTGAGAAAACTTGGCGATCTGACCCAGTGGCGTTACTTACCCCTGCACATCACATTCGGGATCCATTGCAGAGGCACCGTTCACCTTGAACCCAGCACTACCGTTGTACCCATTTAAATTAAGCCCATTATTCAGATGCTTAAGTCTGATAATGACCATTGCACTTTGGGTGTGTCATTTAGTCTCACATCCTAGCTCGATCCTTACCGTTCTACCCAGGAACCCCTCATCCCAGGCCTCCCAACTGAACTCCATGTTCCCCTCCTTTAAGGGGCATTACCAATACAGTGATGCTCTTCCCAATATCTGCGGAAGGCCTTATCCTTATAGCAAGTTCTATTCACCATGACCGTGGGGGTGACTTCCCATAGAGTTCTTGGTTAGAGAGTCTGCCATTTAAACAGTATTATCTGTCTACCTGTTCTTGATACTCTTTGTACCTGTATGTCACCTTTTCTCAACACACACTGTTTGCTACCCCTTCCTCGTGTTTGCTTCTGGTACCTGGACAAGTGCCACGCTTACTTACTTAACATTTGTTCTTGCGTATGATTGTCTACCACCTATCGCAGTCTTACCCTCTACTTGTACTTTGTAGACTCATGCACCCTATGCAGTGTTTTTCCCCTGTGGGGCACCATTTGGAGTGACTGTATTAGTGACTGGTCCTACTGAAAGAAGAATGGACACACCTGGCTATCTACCCTGGACTGCCACGTAATTGTTGAAACTGTTCCCCCGGTACCCTTCCCCTTGACATCTTGTGAAGCCCCCCCAGCGCCTCTGAGGCAGGTTTGTGCTATCTGGGAGGCCAAAGTGTATGCCTGGGTAAACTAATGGCAGTGAGTATCCTGGACTGCGTTGTAGCAGGGTGGAATACTTAGGGGGTCCCTCCTTCACCGGATTGGCGCCTGGGGCATAATGTCTTTGTTTCTGGTATTTTATTTTTATTTATTTGCCGAGTTTTATATAGCGCGAACTAGACTCGACTCAGGTATCAGAGCGCTTTACATATCACCAGTTACCTTACATGGGGACGCACACTCATTTTGGGCACGGGGAGATTAAGTGATTTGCCCAAACTCACAGGATGTTTTGGCGACGTAACCGAGACTCGAACCCAGATCCCCAGGTCCGAGGTCGAGCACCCTAGCCGTTAGGCGAACTCCTATCTAGCAGCCGGGCCTTAACCCGCAGTCCCCCTACTCTAAGTGCCATGTCACAGTTGCTTCTTACTGCTGTACCTCGGTGAGGGCTCACCGCTCACCTGGCCTAGGTCCTAATCTCCGAAAACACTGTACCGCAGTGTTCTGTCAGGCCTAGTAATGGTAAAACTGTGCTGCACTGCCACCAGGTGGCCTGACTAGCTCAAGGCACCAATGCAATGCTCGACCCTTTTGGCGAAGAACGAACTTGTGAGTTGTTCATCCTGCCTACCTGTACAATCTTCGTTTTTACAATAGTATGGAAACCCTGCTGTTATGGGAGTGACGACTCTACTTGGAAGATGAACTGTATTCACAGAATGGGGAAACACAAACAAATCATGTCCACTACCGATTTCGTAAAATGCCAGCAGGCTGTACTGCTGGGAGTTACAAACCATTTTGAAATAATTTATAGTTACCTTGATACTCTAAATATGCATTGCTGCCCCGTGACTCAATGTCGTGTGTGGCTATATTTATTCAATCCTAGGTAACTATCCAGCGTGTCCAATGCTGGGATTTTTTCTTTTTTATGTGCATCAATGAGCAAATCTACAAGTTGTAGAATGCCAAATTACTATTAGCTAAACAGTCATTGTTACTGAAACATGGATATGGTGAAAAGGGGGTGAATCCACCTGTTCGAGGTCTTTCTTGCAACAATTAAATGCCCTCGAACCGAGTCCAACCTGTCAACGTGCTAGGGAACGATAACTCGCTGGGAAGGTTTTTTTTTTTTTTTTTCTTTGCGCGGCCAGCACTCAGCTGCCCCTCATAACATTAACACGTGCTTCTACCTGCCCCCACCCTAATGGCTTTATTACGACAACGAAAATTTATTGCGATGGCAGGGGCGCCTATTCTTCTAAGAGCATGGAAAAAATTCACTGTTTGAAAATTCCCACCTAGGGATACTTCTACAGCATTGGCAGGATTCGAACCCTGGTCTGTGAGGGCTGTCCACACCAAAGGTACAAGACTTACCTTTGAGCTATAGCTCCTTGGTAAAAGACGTGCAAGCTAATTGCACCGTTTCACCCAGCAGGGAGACATGGGCGCCTGTGAGGTCGTATTAAAAACCTAATTAATCATAGGCCCACCGAACGATTGAAAACCTGATGGATGGTACCTAGTTGCATGTGTAGGAACCCGCGCACTTCTTGCCTGTGCTGCCCACACAATCGCTAGCTTTTCCTCTTAAAAGTATTCCAGGTGGACAAATTGAAAGAACCGCCGAGGCGGGATCTGAACCCTGGTCCCGGGCCAGACCTCTGCATCAGGGTCTGCGGCTCGAACCATTGAGCCATACTTCTCCGTCATGAACTGAACGCTTTATCACCGTTGTGCGGTAACTAGGGCTGTTCCACCTAGCAAGGACCCTCCGCCCCATGAAATTCGGCATCCAGAGGGTGACCGTGAAAAGGCCACACACATATCATGCCCGCGATTATAAGTATATAAACGCGGGTTAAAAACATCCCCGCCTTCCCCAGTCCAGCAAACACCGCAACGTAAGTACCCCCCAGAACCGACACCCACGGTGTTCAAAGATTGGCACTTACCGTGGCTCTACACACAATGTATTACCCCCACACTCAGAAACAGCTTGCCCTATACACCACATGCAAATCTGCAAAATAAGGAATGATCGGCGGTAAACCTTGGGTTTGAGCGGGGGAAGCAGTGGAGGAGAGGTGACCTAAAGGGCAGACCTCCAAGAATAACTCACGACCAGGAGTCTGATCGTTCCCCATCTGTCAAAGACTAGGTGTGGACTAAGGATCGCAACAATACTCAACGGGGGTGGGGATGCGAGTCGTGCCTACAACGGGAGGAAAATTACACAATTAGCAATGGGGCCCCGCTTGCTCAGCAACGTGCAACACCCGGCCGCGAGTCACGGAAGGACTACGGACACCGCCCGAATCAGGCGCTTCAATATCATGCGGCCCATGCTAAGTATGTCGCCTCGAAATGTTCAGACACGAGTAAGGACAGAGCATGAAAAGTGTACACCAAGCCGGGACTCGGCTCACTGCGGGATACCCCGACCTTCGTACAGCTTGCCCTACCCCCAGCCACGGCGGACCACTTCGCCAGAGATCCCGCTGCGGCTGCGCTCCCACGAGATTAAAACACCGGAGCCTCGCCGAACCGTCAACCGGGCGCTGCCGGATCCCCAAAATGGCACCGATGGGGGGGGGAATCGAGGAGAGCACCGATGCTGCTGGCCACGTGTCCCCAGGGAGCTAACCTCCCCCCCCCGCCGAGTCTTGATACAACGGCATGCAAACCCGACATGGCGACCCCCAGACATGGCGGCACCCCAAAATGGCGACATCCCCCAACACGAGGCAATAACACAGCAGCATAAATCACGGGGATCGTTTGCTAAATACACTCTACTCAAGGCGTCACATTAATGCTATGCTAGATACACTGCGGTCCCGCACAAGCATAACAACCTACTACCGCAACCACAGATTTCATATCACCGAGTAAGTAATAATAAAACAAACATTTCGGCATGTTGAACAATTACAACTGGCGGTTACGCACAAACACCCAAAACAGCAGATGAGAACAGCGGAAATAAAACGATAATGTGCCCGACGGCAGGCACCACACATGATACCGCGTTCCCACTGCCACGTCTCATGACACTATGGCCAAATATATTACCTGGCGTCCTTGAATATGGCCCCCGATCACTTCCTGCAATCCCAGCGTACCTTGTAACACCTGGATGCCCTGTGCAGTTGATGCTGCCGATTATGCCAACGCGCTCGCCGGGGCTCAACTCGCCACTTGGTCCTCCTCAGAGAAGAAAACCCTCGACGACAACAGCGCAGAGTAGTCCAGCTAACACGCGGCGGAAAGAGGAAGTACTGAACCGGGCTGGCCTAGATAAAGGCCCTAGGCCCGCCCACCACCCACATGCTCGCGCCTGCATTGGCCACCCAGAAGGGGGGGGGGCGGCGCCCTGCTTGTCGCGCTGGTGACGTTTTGCTCGCGAGGCATGTGTCACTAAGACGCTGTCTCGCGTTATCTCCCCTTCGTGTCAAGCGGCCAGCGGCAGAACATGAACAACGCCCGTTCGTCAGAAACGTGGGGCAGGAAAGTGGGCAAGTAGTGTCTGCCCAAAAGTGTATTTTGAAACATGTTATAGCAAATATATGACTAAAGCATGGTGGGACAGGGTGCTGCCTTTACAGAGAGCACATTTTCCACTGAAATGGCATTTTGAATTGGCCGCTACGTTCAGATCCGTCATGCAGCTTTACTGCTAAACCTGTTTAGAACACAGCCGATAACGTGCGGAAATCAGATTTCTGTTCATAATTTTCATTTGCGCATCACACAATAAAAGTCTTTTTCATTCTTTTGATCCTATTAAAATCTTTGTTGCCATCACAGTTCGGAATTACAAATAAAACAATGTGCCTCCTTGAACTTTTCTTGCTGCGTACATATTTTGGAACATCTGTTAATTTAATTTATTAGTATTTACATTTTGTTGTGGCATATTCCTCTTTTTGTGTGTTGCAAAATAAAGATATTTCTCCTCGTTACGCCTTTGTCGGGTAGGCGCATCATTTTGGCACACGCCCAGGTTTAGAAATCTTTGTAAATCTGTGTTTGCATCAAAATACTTGGGTGGATACATGAGAACGCCCATGCTCCACCCTTGTACGGCCCATCTGATGCAAAGTAATGCAAGGCAGCTCTATGTGCTGCATAGCCACAACACATCGACTTTGCGTGCCTCGGCAAATGGCATGCAAAAATGCGTCATGGCTGCGCCACATAAGTTACGCAACCCAGTCGCAAAAATCTACTAAACCTGGGCCATAATGCTCGATAGAGGCCTGAACCCTGTCACCAATGGCATTCGATTTGAAGCAAAATACACGCTCCTCCTTGGAAGGAAGCAATAGGCTCTAGAGTAAGGTCAACTTTCCTGAGATGAGGAATCCTTTTATGGGAATTTGAGCTCTGAAAGGCATGCATTATTTGGTGCCTTTCTACTTACTATAATAATATTATAATTTGTCTCAAAATGTATTTTCAGATGCCTGTACTTCTATTGCTGACTCAGGTCTTCAAGTCAATTATTGGGGAAGTTACATACAAAACTGGCATTAACTAAAGAAGAATCCTGTACATACTGAAAGCTCTGCCTCAGTTACATTGCTCAGGTCTGTTGGTTTTTTAAGGAGTATAGATATTGCCGTTCTGTTACTACATTTTTACACAGTATTTCTTTTGAACAGCAGCCCATGGAAACACAATGCCAGCAGGCCACCGATCTTTTTACACCTGCCAAACATGGATGCAACAGCCAGTAACACCCCATGTCCCTAATTTTAGGGCCACGTGTTCTTATTCGGCGCTCATCCATACACATGTATATTTCATTTAGTGGAAAGATTCCGGATATGACGTGCAGATGAGTACAATTTCCAAGTTCAATGAATTTGTCTCAGCCATCTCTGTCTGTAGGTGTGATTGTAGGTATGACTGTAGGTCTTACTCTGGCATTGCACTCAAGTGTATGTGGGCAAGCAGGGCTAAGCGTGTGAGACTGTGAACACACAGGCTTGGGGGATCATCATGCACTAGGCAGTGAGTGTCTAAAACAGAGTCAGCATACTTCTATTAATTATTGTGAGGAAAGAAAAAAATCTAAAAAGAACTAACAACATAATTCAGAGAGACTAAAATAAGTCTATGAACATCATTACACGCATAAGTGAAACCCCTGATGGAAAAGTACTGCCTATCATCCCAGTGCAGCCACAGGGTTGGAGAAGCATTATAACGTCATGCAGACCATAGTCCTCCACAGGTACAGGTTCGCCACAGCATGATAACATCATGCAGACCCACCTTCGTCAACAGACGCAGGGCCTCCACAGCAAAACATCATGCGGAACCACCGTCATCAACAGACGCTGGTCCTCCACAGCATGATAACATCATGCGGATTCACCGTCGTCAACAGGCGCAGGTCCTCCACAGCATGGAAACATCATGCGGAACCACCGTTATCAACAGACGCAGGTCCTCCACAGCATAACATCATGCAGAACCACCATCATCAACAGACGCAGGTCCCCCACAGCATAACATCATGCGGACTCACTGTCATCCACAGACGCAGGTCCTCCACAGCATAACATCATGCGGACCCACCGTTGTCAACAGGCACAGGTTCTCCACAGCATGATAACATCATGCGGACCCATCGTCAAAAGGAAGTGCAGGTCCTCCACAGCATGATATTATCATGCGGACTCACCATCGGCAAAAGGTGCAGGTCCTCCCCAGCATGGTAACATCACGAGGACCCACCATCGTCAACTGGTGCACCACAGCATAACATCATGAGGACCCACCGTTGTCAACAGACGCAGGTCCTCCACAGCAGGATAACATTATGCGGACCCACCTTCATCAACAGACGCAGGTCCTCCACAGCATAACATCATGCGGACTCACCGTCGTCAACAAGTGCAGGTCCTCCACAGCATGGAAACATCATGCGGAACCACCATTATCAACAGACTCAGGTCCTCCACAGCATAACTTCATGCAGAACCACCGCCATCAACAAACGCAGGTCCTCCACAGCATAACATCATGAGGACCCACCGTTATCAACAGACGCAGGTCCTCCACAGCAGGATAACATTATGCGGACCCACCTTCATCAACAGACGCAGGTCCTCCACAGCATAACATCATGCGGACTCACTGTCATCCACAGACGCAGGTCCTCCACAGCATAACATCATGCGGACCCACCGTTGTCAACAGGCACAGGTTCTCCACAGGATGATAACATCATGCGGACCCATCGTCAAAAACAAGTGCAGGTCCTCCACAGCATGATATTATCATGCGGACTCACCATCGGCAAAAGGCGCAGGTCCTCCACAGCATGGTAACATCACTAGGACCCACCATCGTCAACAGGTGCTCCACAGCATAACATCATGCAGACCCACTGTCATCAACAGACGCAGGTCCTCCACAGCAGGATAACATTATGTGGACCCACCTTCATCAACAGTTGCAGGTCCTCCACAGCATAACATCATGCGGACCCTTCGTCCTCAACAGGCGCTCGTTCTCTACAGCATGATAACATCCTGCGGACCCACTGTCATCAACAGGCGCAGATCCTCCACAGCGTGAAGGCATCATAACATCATGCGGACCCACCTTCGTCAACAGGCGCAGGTCTTCCACAGCATAATATCATGCAGACCCACCATCCTTAATAGGTGCAGGTCCTCCACAGAATGATAACCTCATGCGGACCCACCATTGTCAACAGGCACAGGTCCTCCGCAGCATGATAATGCAATGCAGAACCACGGTGTGCCACAAGAGCAGGTCCTCCGCAGAAGGATAATGTCATGCAGACCCACGGTCTTCCCCAGCATGATAACGTCATGCAGACCCATGGAACTCCACTTCTCATTCCTACAATTACCTGGAGGGTCTGTCATTTTATGTGAGAAACGAAAAGAGAGATTTAAAGTATATTTATTAGAAGCAGGAGAGGCGAGATTCACAACAGGTAGAAAGAAAGCGACTTTGGATCACTATCTTAGTGTGGAGAGACTGGTAATAAATGGATATCTACGAGAGAGAGGAAACTAAGTGGTGGTCATACAAAGCCTAAGTAACATTTTCTAAAGTGAATATGTAACAGGGTATAATATTTTTTCTAAAGGACAAGCCTGTGGAGGAGGCGTTGGCTACATCAAGATTCTCCTCCATAATATTCGTCGCATTGATTTGGTATAAATGAGAAGGTAATAAGCTATCTAATAATTAATTGTATTTATATAACATTTGAAAGAAGCCCCAGCACCTGGAACCACTCTAATGCCCTCTTCCTTTTTATCATCAGATATCTGAATTACAAAGTCAATTGCATGAGTGAGTTAACCTAACATGAGCCAATGGTGTGCTTTAATTGTGCAAGGAACTCGCAAAAGGTAAACATGCACTTTGTAAATGAATTACTCATGTGTAACATTACCCCAGCACAGTGTAAAGTTATGCATGACGGAATCCATTACTTGAGTTGGGTAGGAGCAGACCAGGGCAGGGATGCTGCGAAGAGACTGGCAATATCAACAAACAAACATGTTTGTAGGTATTCATAAACTTCTTCATGACTAACACACACCCTATGTTAGACTTTCTGCAGGGTCACCCGCAAAAGTTTTGCCTTCACTCATCTTATTCTTGCTGAATTCGTTTTTGTTGTGCTTAGGACTTGCTGTGCGCTTTATAACTGCTAACCAGTGCTAAAGTAATTGTGCTCTCTGCCTAAAGCATGTTAACACTGGCTTATACCATATTGGCATATTTAGTTTACTTGTAGGTCCCTGGTAAAGTGGCATTATAGGTACCCAGGGCCTGTAAATTAAATGCTACTAATGCGTCTGCAGTACTTATCGTTTCACCCACTGAAGAAGCCCTTTAAACATGTTTCAGGCCTGCGATTGCAGAGCCTGTGTGTGCAGTTCTAAACTGCCATTTCGACCTGGCAAAGTAAACATTTTGCCAGGCATAAACTTTCCTTTTTAATACATATAAGTCACACCTAGAATGTGCCCTGGACAGCCCAGTGGTGAGGGTGCAATGTATTCAAAAAGCAGGATATGTACTTTTAAGTTTTACATATACTAGTGGTGAAAAACTCTTTAATACATTTCTTACTACTGCAAATCCTATCTCTCCCCTAGGATAACACTGGGATTGCCTTGTTACATTTTATAAGGGTAATTTCCTAATGGGAATAGATAACCAGTTCATGTTTGGTGTCTCTGGAATCACAATTTTGAAATCCTAAGATGGTGAAATCAGATTTGTAAAGGCAATTTCTTGTTTTAGCCATTTGGTGCCTGCAGTCTGACTCTGGGTCAAGACTGGGTGTAGTTGACAGTTTGGCTTTGTGTATTTTTCCTAAACAGCATCACACACTGGGGAGCTTAGAAGTGACTGGATGGGCCATCACTTTCAGTATGGGTGGGAAGAGCTGAGCCCAGCCCCACTTACACCTGAATAGGCTGTATCCTTTCTCCACACAAAAGGATGCATACCCCCTTTAGTTAGTCTGTAGCCGGTGACAGGAAGGCAGGGCTTCTGTGCCCTTCAAGGCCTTGCATCTAGAAGCTTTTTTTGACTTTAAATGCATACATGTGAATAAATACTGGACCTCAGATACAAACTCTTGAGTACAAATATGGACCTGTAGATAGTCTTCCAAATAGATGGGATGCTGTGGTGCTACAAGGACTGCTACTCTGCTGGACTGCTGCTCTAAAAGAACTGCTGTCTTGCTGTGCTGACCTGCTTCCATTTTGCCTGGGGAAGAAAACTGGACCTGCATCTTCATCTTGAACCCAGAACACCAGAGTGACTCCAAGTGCTAGTCTGCTGGCCTCCTGATCTGAGCCTCACGGACATAAAAGGCTCCCCAGCCAGCTCCTGGAGCCGGCTGTATTGAGTTCCTGACCCCCAAACAGTGCCTCTCAGGTCATGGACACTTAGTGTGGCCCACAGACTCTAAAATCCATCTTTTGGGCTCTTCTCAACCATGAAAGGGCATGTTCACACCGAGACCGCGCTACTCACACTGAAGTTGAGCACGAGCTGCCTCCTGGCAAGCATCGATTACCTGCAGACGACCGCCATGGAGAAGCACCAGCCCACCCATTTGTAATGCCTGACCTGCTCTTTGCGCAACGCTTACCACAACCTGCGATGCTCTACTTGCATCCTGTGATACTTTCCATTGTGAATGGGACTCTTGGCACAAAACTTGAGATGGTAAAACATTAGCTGGAGTAATATGGGACTGTATCCGACCTGCACTCCATTGCAGTCAGCCTGAACGTTTTCCTTTGACCAGGCCCAGAACAAGCAGATATCCCAAGTTGGTGCTTTGTGCTTTTTTGGCACTATATTCACTTTATTCTTTAAAAATTCAGATCTCTGGTTCTACTGACTGGATTTTTTTGTGGTGATCTTGTTTTACTTTTGCTCTATTTTTCTAACCTGGTATGGGAACCTTTTAGTGTGGTGTTTACACTGTCTCACTGTTTGAAGTGTTGCACAAATACTTTACATATTGCCTCTAATTTAAGCCTGACTGCTCTGTGCCAAGCTACCAGAGGGGTGAGCACAGGCTAATTTAGGGTTGGCTTGTTCCTCACCCTGACGAGGACTGTGGTTGTCATATGACCAGGTCACACACCCAAGTCAGCCAGTAACCCAATTTCTGACACTCTAGGTATAGACACGGACATAATACTGTCAAGGGCAGAAGTAAATCTGCTCCAAGAGGGAATGCAAATGGAACACTCTCAAAAATAGTTTCAGTATGTGGGGAAACAGTTTTGCTTGTGCTTTTGCACAAAAGTATTTGCACCCACAACTGACCATTATGTTGGCTTCACATTCACAGAACTTCTCAGACTTACTCCTGCAAACCTGTGTCCATCGCAGTTTGCAGGAATAAACTTGTGCCCGTGAGAGGTAGTAAGCCTGAAGTGGCATATTTACACATTTCTTCATGAATATTTTTTAATTCTTATTTTCTCAAAAGTCGTTTGAATTTTTAATTCACAAAACAGATGGCAGACAAAAAAAAATATTTTTAAGATTGTAATGGCTGCCAGTGTCAGCTGAAGACACTGGCCTCTTCAAATCCACAGCAGATAACATCTGACCGTTTATCTGGACATTTACTTCGGAGTACATCTAACTAAAGAGCGTTTTGCTAATGAATACCCAACTACTATCAGCGGTTCCATTGTTGCTAAGTGGTGGTTCTGTATCACTGAGGCAATGGTGCTGCCTCGTGCATACTTCACAGGGTCCTGTACACCTGTTTCGATCAGGGGCACACTGGCCAATCACATCAGACTTTCCTGAGAGCTGGAGCCAATGGAGGCGGGACTTTGAAGGCCTAGTGCTCTGTCGCTTTCTGCAGCTCCCTGAGGTTAATTGCAGCTAGCGCAGCGGGAGCTTCAGGAGATGAAGAGAGAGAGAAAGAGAGAGGGAGGGAGAAAGAGAGAGAGAGAGAGAGATGGAGAAAAAGAGAGAGAGCGAGAGAGAGAGAAAGATGCAGAGAGAAAGAGCGTGCGAGAGAAAGAGAGAGAGAGCGAGAGAGAGGGAGGGAGAAAGATGGAGAGAGAGAGATTGAGAGAGAAAGAGAGAGAGAGAGATGGAGAAAGAGAGAGATAGCGCGAGGGAGAGAAAGATGCAGAGAGAAAGAGAGAGCGAGAGAAAGAGAGAGGGAGGGAGAAAGATGGAGAGAGAGAGAGAGAGATTGAGAGAGAGAGAGAGAGAGAGAGAGATGGAGAAAGAGAGAGAGAGGGAGGGAAAGATGCAGAGAGAAAGAGAGAGAGAGCGAGAGAGAGAGCGAGAGAGAGAGAAAGAAGGAGAGAGAAAGAGAGAGAGAGAAGGCCTCTGCTGGACATTTTTGCCAGGTCTGCTTTGGATTCCTAGCCCAGCCCTGGTGTAAATCTCTCTACTCGCCCACTAAACACAGATTCCCTGGTTTAAGTATTTGGTTTGAAAACCCCTTAAATTAGTTGCGGTGCAGAATGCAATGGCTGACAAACCGGGCAAGTCACTAATGGGTGAACATCAATTTTTTGACCAACAGTAAAAAAGACTGAAACATTTGGATAACGCCTCTAGAGTAAAAATGGGAACAACTCAACAAAGACCATAGGCAAAGCTAACTGGTCTGTCCTTGTAAAGTCTTCTTTTTCATATGTATCTATTTATTTACAAACACACGCATTAGTCATTAAATGTGTAAAAAATAATGCAAAGCACAAATGCATCCATCTACTTGTAGCCTGCATTTGTGTTAAACAAAAAAAGTAAGTAAAACATGACCTATTGCAAGAATAACCAAAGAAACTATGAAATCAAAGCAGAACTTACAGCAGAGATGTGCCTGCCCCCTGACACCGAAGAGCACCTCTTTTTAGGCGGATGTGCACATGTGCAAGCTAAAAATAGCATCACTCACAGTAAAGAGAGCCAATGGCTAAAGCGGGTTGATAAATTGTGCCGTGCTTTAGTGTGGCATGGGAAGAAGAAAATTGGGAATGACACTTGAGCAGATGAAACGGGTTGCTTCATTCTGGTCATTTATATCTCTATGCATTTTTATTATGATTTTGGAAAATATGAGGTCTGGAAACACAGTCAAAGCTGCCTCTAGGCCAGACCTAACCAACTGAAACCCTTTCCTTTGTGGTGGTTCACCAGCTCGGGTGCAATTCAAAGGGAACAGATTTCCAATTTCTATTCCTGGAGTTTTCTTAATTGGCACACCTGAGTAAATAAGCGCAAACATATTATTCAGACATTGCTGGGGTCATCTCCAGCGGAGAGCATTCCTGTACAGGATGTGCCAGAATGTTCTAGAGTCCGGGGCTGTTGGGTGCATTACAGGTATTGCTATTATGACAAGGTCTACAGTGGAAAAGGCACCTAATTAGATAGCAAACAGAAAAAAGTATTGGCAGAATCTAAGACACCAGAAAACGATTCATTTTGTTAGGACAGGAAAGTTCAGCTAATGTGAAATCCTTACACTTGTGCCAAAGAGTTGGTGGATAAGTCATTAAAAAAAGAAAAGTTGTGATGATCATTAAACTGCAAGACTTTATGTGTAGAAAATAGTTCTTCCTAGTAGAGGGTAGGACCTCTTTTTTAAAATGATCTAGCCGTTTATAGTGTAATGTGCGGAGCAGTATGATGAATTATGTCATCAGTGATGTCACTGGACATGTCACAAGTGATGTAGTATGTGAGGTCATAAACAGTGCATGTCAGGGCACGGGTTGTATTTAGCTCAGTAAAATATAATGATGAATTTCAGTATTTCTTGCATTTAAAATATTACATTCTAACTGATATTTTCACCTAACTATAACGTCACTTTAAACTTGTTTTTATCAGTACATTTCTGAGGTTTTTTAATCTGAAGTAAGACATTATCAGCATACCTAACTACAAATTCACTTTAACCTTTGCTTTTTTCTCTGAATTTCTGAAGTTTTTCAACATAAAGTAACAACATAAAGGTGTGCCATTTTAAGTAAGACAGCCCTACTGGCTTACCCAAAGAGTCTAAAAACAAAAATATAAAAGGAAGGCCTATTGGCTTTCTCTGGGGCAGTAGATCAACATATAAAGCAAACTTAGGCGTTGTCAAAAAGTGACCACAATATTTTGTCAATGACCATAATATGAATGTATTCCTTTAATAGACACATTTGGCAATTCTTAATAATAATAATTGTCACAAAAGTATTTAAAGTGTCGCATTTATAGTGAAAACACCATAAACATCTGTTTGAGTCTATCTTTTACACTTTCCAGGCCACAAAATATACAGTCATAGGACCAGCAACAAGAGGTCTCCACACTCCAGAGAGCTCAAGTTCAGAATACTTGAAAAACAATGGTAAGCCCTCCAGGGGTTATGCATTCAATGACCCAGGAGATTTACAGCATGTTTTTAATTCCTGGGGGTTGCATGCTCCCTGCAGCCACCCACAGCACTTTTGTAATTAGTTGGGGGTGCCCCTGGCCCTCCTTAGGGGACCACGACATTGATGTATTTTTTTTAAAAACCCACACAGGTCTTAATGGGGAGATCCCAGGGGGGGCAGTGAAAATGTAATAGTGGCCACCACTTCAACAATAATCCAGCAAGGCCACAACTTATTTCTTTTTTTGCCCTGGGTAACCTGGTCTAATCCGGAGCACCCACACCTTTAAATATTGTTGGGGGCCGCAAGGGAAGGCCCAAGGTCCCCATGGACCAGCCAGGCTCGATGGTCAGCACCCCTCTTGTTTTTTCCCCACATTTTTTTGTATTGTGGGTGCCCCGGTCCCACCCAGGACACCCACACTTGAACCAAATGTTGGGGCAACGGGAGCAGGCCCCCGCTGCCCTGCCGGCTTCCCAGCCAGCACCCATGCCAGGTGTTGGCAGGAGCTAGCTTGATTTCTTTGCTCCTGTTTGGCTGGGAGCAGCTTTTGTTTCTTCTCCCGCCGGGTGGGAGCAATCCTGTGTTTCCTGCCCGCAAGAGTGCAGGCAGCGAGATAGATTTGTTCTCCCTCGCGGTGGAATAGTTTTAGTGAACTCTTGCCTGTGAAGGCAGGAAACAAAACACAGTGAACCAGGGGCTGGGGTCACCGGGACACTGTCTTCCATTGGTCACCAGGGGATAAGGTCCCTGGGGCCATAAAGTGGTTTGGAGAATGGGCCCCATAACCCCCTCTCAAAATAAATGAACAATACGTGGGACTCCTGAAAATGTGTCCCTGGGCCCGTTAAGAGGCTCAGGGAGGGGGCCGCATGCCCCCGCTCCTAATGAACAAAGAATGCATCAGGCCCCGGTGCATGCGGTCAACAGGGCTGTTAAATGGATCAGGGATGGGTTCCCATAGCCCCCTCTCCTGATAAATTAATAATACATCAGGCTCCAGGGATTGGGACCTCCAGGCCATTATCTGGCTTGAGGTGGGGAGGAGGGGCACATTCATGCCTCCTCTCCATTTTATTATAGAACATTTAAATGTGCCAACTAGGTTATCTGATTTCCCTTTGTACAAATCAGCCAGTAAATGATTACCTATTTGACATTCCTTATGTTAAAGCTTTGTTTTTACTTCTCTGTTCATTTTCTGCAGTTTTTTTATAGCACAATCTCTATTCTAAGGTATTGAAATGCTTTACATAAGCACAAGTTACATTACACAAGGTCACAATCAATGTTTATAGGCACTGACAGATTGAGTGATTTGCCCAGAATCACAGGATGTTGTTGAGCCGACCCAAGACTAGAACCTTATTCTCCAGTACCAAAGTCAGCAGCTCCGGTTGTAATGCCACATCCTGGGTAGAAGGACGGTGGCAGGCAGAAGCCACATGAAATCTCAGCTTGTTATGGGCTTGAGATTCCAACAGATTTAGGCTCAAGCCTTCAGTGGCTCGCCCACCTCTACCCACCACGGTGGGATGTTTATAAAAAATTGTGCCACCAAATTTATTATTTTCTAAATTTGGCCAGGGAGGGGATCGGGGGGTTCATCTGGGTCCTCCCCACCAGGCCTAGGGGGCTATGGGGTAAGGGCATCCCTACCTTGCCCCCATGCATTATTTCTTTTTTTAGGCCATTTTTAGGGCACAGGGATTGAGCCCCAGAGTCCTAAAATGGCTGCTAAACATATTTGTTGAAGTTGACAGTAGCCAATCAGATCGTTATCGTTTGATCTGTCAGTCTTACGATTCTCCTTTGTCTCTAGATATCTATACATTGTTATCCTAATTTCTCAAAAACTATTGAATTGGTTTACAACAAATCACAAGAATCACGCTTTCGGTGAAAAATATAGCTTTCTGCCAAATTTGGTGTAATTCCGTTCAGTGGTTTTGCCTCTAGCCTTTGGCCTCATGGTTTATGATGTCATCAGGACTTCTTAATGGGAATATTGTACTGTATTACACAGCTACCCATTGTGTACCCCCTTCCTCATTGCAAATAATTTTTTTGTAGGTTTGTCGCTGCAACGAAAACCGATCATATTTTAATAGAAATGAAATCTTATCATCCAAAGTAAAGCTCCCTCTTCTATCATGACATAATACTAATTACTCAACTTAAAAGGCGACCCCTTTGTAAAGTCTGCCCTTACCGCAATACCAATCTACCTGCATGGGAGGAAGTATGGTCTTCTATGGGCTACATTTGTGATTCTGGAACTTTGAGACATGCTATCTAAGAGCACCTAGGCTTGGTTTCCACACTTCTCCAGAACACTGTGATCATGAGCAAATCACCATCTTGTGCCTCTTTAAAAACGTTTTAAAAAAGCTGAAAAAGAAGATGATGATGTGACTGTCTTCCCCACACTATTTGTAAATGCAGCAAATTAAAATACAGTACATGTTACAATGGATTTCTAACTTCAAGACTGTGCAACGTACTACTGGCAACTACGAATACCACCAACACAAATGTGTTTACGTAAATTGACCAATACTTTCTACAGTTTCCTATACAGTTACCGCAAAAATGTTTACGTGGTCAAGTCAACAACCCATAAAATGAACACTATTGGAGAGCCCATGTTTAATAAAATTAAAGGACCAAAACTCAAGTAACAAATAATCAACTTAAAAAACCCTGCATATCTGTAGGACATTCATCTTAAACATAAAGTAGTTGTAGCACACAACAGAAAAAATGAATTAATTATTTATTAATAACGCATATTTAATATGATATATTTTTTTAATTAGCAAAACTGTGAACCCCCACCCACAAATGTACAAATATAAATTTAAAAACATTAATATTACTGTTACATCCCTAATCCAGCATCCAAAATTAAACCATTGTGTCTTACAAAGTAATGCTCAGTTTTCCAAAAACACATTGCAACAGGTTTCGGTGGACTGAAAGTCGTGTTGTAGTCAACCTTCTTCAGGACATAAAAATATTTTCATAGATATTTTCATAGATACTTTTCCATAGATTAAGGGTCTGTGAGGCTACTGTGTTCTGGTAAACCCGATCAGAATCTTCCTGGACTTTAGAGGGACTAATGACTTCCCAAAATATTGCTAAGCACGCCCAACTTTATTGTACATACTTCATAGTCACTCATGCCACGCGTAGTTTTCAAATTTGAAACCAAACTAATGAGGAGCAATAGGTAAAATGTGCCCAACCTAATGAAGTCACTGTGGTGTACTCAGGGTATATAAACAACGATAGTCCAAATTACAAAATGTCAGAGAGCCTGTGTGTGATGTGTCCAATCTAAACCTTCTGAACAGCCTGAAAGTGCCTGGAGGTGTTTTTGTGGGAAGTGGAGTGCTATAGGTTTCCGTATGGTGTACAAATCTCCCTGTGTAGATCCACCAGTAACAGATTGTTTCCAGAAACACCTTTCACTAAATGTCTCTCTTTGGACATTTCACTATATGTTCCACAATTTTAAAAAAAAACATAAGCGACATACAAATGCAGACTGAAACAATAAACAAGATGTGTATCTTGTCAACTAGAATTTTCACCACAGCGTTTGGCGACGGGCTTCAAGGTGCTGCTTAGAAATTGTGCACTACACTACAGGTTGGTGACCTCAGAACGCAGGGGCGCTGCTGTGATGGTATTTACATTTTCCCTGTTCCGACTGTACGATTCCTAGGATAGCTGCGCGGCTCCTGAATGAATCAAAAGGCTTTTAATACGAAAGTGTCCCCCGAGCCCCCAGCCTGCTCCTGGAAGCGCGCCTCGAAACCAGTCAGCGAGCCTACAAAGAGCGCCTACCAGCCTCCGCTTCCGGGCGCGTCCTCGCCTCTGCTCCCGCGGCGCTCCAGGGACAGGGGACGGAACCACGACGCAGCCTCCCTGCTGTGGAAAAGACGCGTCGGTAAAGTTGTGGAAGGGCGCCTCGGCTATCCCCAGATTGTCACTGCTGTGTGTGTGTGAGGGAAGCTAAGCCTTTTTAGGAGCGGTTAAGAATTCACTCCCACCACTCCCTAAGAACCGAAAGAATTTGGCAGCGGGCCCCGCTCGTCCACCTGTACAATTGAGGGCTGAGCACTAGGCGGTGGATGTACCGAGTCCGCCAGGAGCGTCCCGGGCCTGCCCTTCCTGGCGAGCACGCACACCTCCTCCGGGAGGGGGAGGGGTACACAGCGCCCGGCAGGACTCGCGGCGCTCTGGAAAGACCTCAGCCATTCGGAAATAGCGCATATTCTTCTGTGGTAGTCAGTCAATACACCAGCAGAAATGTACCCTCTCTCACTAAACCCGTGCTATAAATAGCTCACTGAAGCCGAGATCCTGCTAGACAGATATGCCAAAGTTTAACCGGCAGAGCTGACCCAGCCTTTCATCTTTCGGGAGAGGGAGTGTTACCGGCGCTAAAGCGAAGTTTCACGTCACCTGCCATCCAAAAATGGCACTCTCCGACCTCTTTCAGATTCATTTACGGTTTTTCACAGCAACGCGTTCGCAGGAGTATACTGAAAAGTCCACCCAAAACATGTCACGCAAAAATATTATATTAGATTGTTAGATATTCGTTGTCTCTAGCAGTTTGCTACTCCATTCTCAAGGAGCTCAGTGGGTGGAACAATCAGTGCAGGCTGCGGCACCGGGTAATTTTAGCCTGCAGGTTGTCGGTATTTCATCTTTCAGAAGTAACCCCTCCCACCCCGTTTCTAAGGGCGGTATCACCTTTGTTATCTGTGTAGTCTGAGCACCGAGATCTGTCCAGCCCTTTGCCTGTGAATCACTACATATGTATCCTGTGCAATGTGGCTGAGTATATGAACATATGCAGGAAGGAAGACGTGCCCGTGTAATCCTATAACAATGTTCCTGTGCATAGGGAGTGGGTTTTTTTTTTAAATGGGCGACCTGGGCTGTACTCGCTTTTTCCGTATATTCACCAGCGGCGGTGAGGGTGCCACAAAACTTTCCGCCCAGGGCGCTCTAGTCCAGCAAAGGCCCTCTCTGTCAGCACATATATACATGCGCTTAGGTATATATGGTGCACCTATGTACCTCAGCTGCTGGACCCATCTACCTGCACCCGTACATGCGTACCTTTACCGTCTAGGTCTTTAAGTGCATGTGCACGTTTACTTGTATATCTGAACCTGTGTACCTGTATGTATGCACATAAGTACCTGAGCGTATGTGCATTTAAATCACGTGTACCTGTATATGGGCACCGTCACCCGCTTCTGTGTACCTGTATGGATACACATAAGTACCAGAGCATGTGAGCATTTAAATCACGTGTACCTGTACGTGCGCACCGTCACCCCCGCACCTATGCACATAAGTACTTGGATCGAGTGTACCTGTGTTCACCCGCTTCTATGTAACACGATGTATGCACATAAGTATCACAGCATATGTGCATTTATCTATCACGTGTTCCTGTACAACACGGGCATCGTCACCCACACATCTATGTATGCACATATGTGCTTGAACATATATACATTTGAATCAAGTGTATCTGTGCTCACCCGCACCTTTGTAACACTATGTACTGGAGCTTCGGTGCATTTAAACCACGAGTGCCTGTAGTTATGGGCATGCCCAGTTATGTGTCTGTTTTCCTGTACATGTAGCCTGGGGACTAACATCTATAGAGTTACACGCCTATGCACCTCTACATATTCATGCCGTCCCATTTGCCTGCGCATATGAGCAGCCGTACATATGAATTTGCGCTAACATACATTCTGCTGTGCAATTCTGTGGGCATGTACCTGTGTATGCTTACTGTACCATGTGCATATGTACCCATACGGAATATATGAAGTTTGCACATGTACATATGCACATAAGTTCTCCCACCACTATGCTTTTGATCCTGTAAAGTGCCCCTGCACCTGTGCATTTTTGTGCCTAAATGCCGGTGCATAAACCAATGTACGCATACAGCTTTATACATGATGTAGATAAGCACCTGTTTATGCAAATTGTATAGGTGGACTTGACTTAGTTATGTGTTACTGTGCATTAGTATATCTGTACAGATGAACCTTTACCTGTACGTGTCCAGTAAGCTCGTTATTGTGCACATGTGAATGTTTGCACGAGTAAATGTTACAGGTTCTGTCCAGATCTGTACCTATACGTGAACACCTGTGTACGCTATTTCATCGGACTGCACTTTACACATCGCTTCCTCACGCACTAAACCTATTCCAAAGGGCCGCGCGCCTCTCTACAGACGCCCATATGAACTTGCACCTATACATAATATTTATCTGTACTTATATACGTGTGCATCTGTGCACGTGCTTTTTTACAGCGCTAACGTAACTGTAGCCACGTGCACGTGTTGTTCGTCCTGGGTACATTTCTATGCTCTCTCGGTACAGCTTTAAAGTTGCGTCGACGGCACTGCGCTCTCCAATAATCCTAAAATGCAATGTTTCGTGCAGATTGAGGTAGAAAGACTCGCAGTTGAAATAAATACAAAACGTAAGTCTGTTTTCTTGAGTTTCTGCTTGCGAAGTTTGCGAACCCCCGCCTTCGACCACCCTGGCAGAGCAGCTCCTCAAAATGATTGCTATCGATGGATACATCTATGGTGAGCGCGCGGCCCTCGGTAGAGGGTACCACAGCTGGGTGTAATCGATGCCAGCGCCAGGGCAGTGCCACGGGCGGCTTCTAGGCGTTGGCCTCTAAGCACCTCGCAGGAGTGATATGTAAACACACAGAACTGGGTTTGTGTTTGAAAGGCGAGAACACACGCCCAGGGCGTGGGGTGCCAGTGCGCGGGAGGGGAGGGGCAGCCGGTGCGTGGCAGAACCACCCGGAGAGGATCCGCCTGGCTGTCAGGGGAGCCTGCCCCTCCCTCCGCCTCACCCCCACGGGCTTCCTAGGGAAGTCTGGGGCGTGCAGAGCAGGTAAGGGGGGTCTGGATGCATTCAGGCTTTGCAGGGAAACCCCTACGTAAAAAAGTTCTGGTTAGCCTAGTTGTACGTAAATTAAGCTCATATGGAACTAACGTGCATCGAACCCTCCAGGGCCCACGTTGGACCAACCGGATTTAAAGAGACATCATGCCACTCGGATAAAGGGTGCCTTTAAGTGATCTTTTAAGGCCTGGTTAGTGACCTTCATTTACACTGTTTGGCATCATATAGAGAGGTGCATAGCAGTGGTGTGTTACCGCCTTTGACTGGCATCATATAAAGTGGTAGATCTGTAGCAGTGCTGTGTTGCCGCCTTTGACTGGCATCATATAAAGTGGTACATCTGTAGCAGTGGTGTGTTGCTGCCTTTGATTGGCATCGTATAAAGTGTTAGATCTGTAGCAAGCAGTTGTGTGTTGCCGCCTTTGATTGGCATCATATAAAGAGGTACATCTGTCACAGTGGTGTGTTGCCGCCTTTGATTGGCATTATATAAAGTGGTAGATTGAAGCAAGCAGTGGTGTGTTACCGCCTTTTATTGGCATTGTATAAAGTAGTAGATCTGTAGCAGTGGTGTTACCACCTTTGATTGGCATCATATAAAGAGGTACATTTGTAGCAGTGGTGTGTTGCCGCCTTTGATTGGCATCATATAAAGAGGTACATCTGTCACAGTGGTGTGTTACCGCCTTTGATTGGCATCATATAAAGAGGTACATCTGTCACAGTGGTGTGTTACCGCCTTTGATTGGCATCATATAAAGAGGTACATCTGTCACAGTGGTGTGTTGCCGCCTTTGATTGGCATCATATAAAGAGGTACATCTGTCACAGTGGTGTGTTGCCACCTTTGACTGGCATCATATAAAGAGGTAGATCTGTAGCAAGCAGTGGTGTGTTGCCGCCTTTGATTGCCATCATATAAAGTGGTAGATCTGTGGCAGTGGTGTGTTACCGCCTTTGATTGGCATCATATAAAGAGGTACATCTGTCACAGTGGTGTGTTGCCGCCTTTGATTGGCATTATATAAAGTGGTAGATTGAAGCAAGCAGTGGTGTGTTACCGCCTTTTATTGGCATTGTATAAAGTAGTAGATCTGTAGCAGTGGTGTTACCACCTTTGATTGGCATCATATAAAGAGGTACATTTGTAGCAGTGGTGTGTTGCCGCCTTTGATTGGCATCATATAAAGAGGTACATCTGTCACAGTGGTGTGTTACCGCCTTTGATTGGCATCATATAAAGAGGTACATCTGTCACAGTGGTGTGTTGCCGCCTTTGATTGGCATCATATAAAGAGGTACATCTGTCACAGTGGTGTGTTACCGCCTTTGATTGGCATCATATAAAGAGGTACATCTGTCACAGTGGTGTGTTGCCGCCTTTGATTGGCATCATATAAAGAGGTACATCTGTCACAGTGGTGTGTTGCCACCTTTGACTGGCATCATATAAAGAGGTAGATCTGTAGCAAGCAGTTGTGTGTTGCCGACTTTGATTGGCATCATATAAAGAGGTAGATCTGTAGCAAGCAGTGGTGTGTTGCCCCCTTTGATTGGCATCATATAAAGTGGTAGATCTGTAGCAAGCAGTGGTGTGTTGCCGCCTTTGATTGGCATCATATAAAGTGGTAGATCTGTAGCAGTTGTGTGTTGCCATCACATGTGGCATCACAGAAAGTGGCAGCACAACCCATGACCGCACAGTAAGTGATATCTTAAGATCGCACATATGTGCAACAGCCTATCATGAGTATATTTGAGCACA
This sequence comes from Lissotriton helveticus, assembly GCF_964261635.1. NCBI lineage: Eukaryota > Metazoa > Chordata > Amphibia > Caudata > Salamandridae > Lissotriton > Lissotriton helveticus. The sequence goes on from NC_136059.1 coordinate 255,040,846, forward strand.
TTACAATATTCAACAAATTAGATTTTGCATTGTGGTTTTGCCAAAATATTGATGCAACCCAGATGCAAAATCTGGGCCTCAATTTGTAAATTTTTTGTAAACCCTGCCACAAAGAAATTGGCAACAAGGAGAAACGTGGCAGTATGTCTGTTCTGTTTAATTGGTTGCAATGTCTGTATTTTAAAATATCTTATGGGGTTAAGGCACCTGCTGCAGAGATCTTTGTGTACTAGATAAATCACAGGGAATAATAACAATGGTAAGATAACTCTGGAGGATAACATAGTTGCTGGAGAGATCTGTGTTTTGACTAGTCCTAGTTTTGAATCATAGTAGCATAAAGGGTTAATGTCTCCTGCAAAGCACACTGTGTAACACGCACATGACGGATTTATATTCTATGCAAATAGGTAAGTGTGTTACTGCTTTTAAGACAGAAATCCATTTGTAACTTGAAGTTCATAAATTGCAATCCTTCTAATATAGCACAGTGAGGTATGAAGGACACATGTCTCCCACACCTTGTAACCCTTACTGTCTTATGTAACACATATTGATGTACACGCATATGATTTATTGTCAATGTATATTCTGTACGTGTGATGTAAAGAGCTCTGACACCATGTATTGGGATGCATAGTGGCACTACTCATCCCAATACAGGGTGTCAGAGTGCTTTACATCACATGTACACAAATAACAATTTAAATACTACTATTTAGTTTTATTTCTATTATAGCGCTTTAGCACATCACTTTGTAACTGGTAACAGGTACTTTAGGGAAGCACTCTTAACTACTTGTGAAGTGCTGTATTTGTTTCCCCTCCATTGCATCCAGGTGTGAGGCTCCCAATAGCCCCCAGCCACAATACTCCAACAAAAAGAGGTCTAACCACTACTTAACTTTGGCCTTTGGTATCGGCCCAGTTTGCATCTGATAAGCCCCTTCTCTGTCTGCACATTGCTGCTAAAAACAAAAGCAGACAGCTAGCAGGCACTGCTGAAAGTGGCCTGGTGTCAGAAAATGAGGCCAGGACGTGTTCTGCATATTTCTGTAAATTCAGGAGAAGTACTAGGAACGTGGCACTCAGTGCTTAATTTGAGCAAGTGGTTGCCGGTGCTCGGCACCAGCACTTAATTGTCAGCACCAGCACTTATGACAGTCAGCCACATGGTGACACTGTTTGTATAATTTAGAGATGAGCATAACAACAGTTGTTTATTAATTCAATGTACATTAAAATGACTAAAACCCAAGCCATTCTTATTGCTTTGGGGGAAGAGAATAGCCTGAATTGTGACACTTGTATGGTGTGATGGTTAGTAGTTGTGTTGGTACCATCATAGGCAGGGGCAATGGGTAGTCATAGTGGCAGTGGCCCAGTGATGAGAGCCCCGGTACGTATTTCTTTTTACCAAGTAAACACTGGCACTTTGCTGAAAGCTGCCAGCTTTGTAACAGGGTATATGGCCTCTACCCATCTGAAAATAGTGAGTAGACGGTGTCTACCCGTGTCTACCGTCGACTCGAGCCCTGTCAGAGTCAATCTGCGGCTTATCGCCTCGTCGGTGGGGTGAGCACTTTTTAGAGGTGGGAAGCGCTATTTAAACATCATTATGATTAAAAAAATGCCAGCAGAAACAAACAGGAAAAGTGAGGCAAACTGTGTGAAAAGTAAATTGTCAATGCAAAAATCGTATTTTCCTACTGTAGTTATGTTGCAGTTGAGAGCAGGGGTGCGCATAATGAGCCTTACAAAAGTGAGACTCACCCTGGTGACTGTCTCTGTCACTTCATACTGTTACTTTGTACACATTGGACTGCACACCGATTGTGATGCTGAACCCAGGGGTAAAATGTGTGCATTCCCTAAGAATGATAAGCCTGATTTAAGGAACACACCGAATATGTTTTCAAGAAGTGACAAGCTGGTGTGTGGAGTAAGAGTGCATTGTTTAGGAACAGAGCTGCCGATGAGCTGGGCAGTGTGTATCTCTCTTCTGGTCCCAGCCCCCTCCAGTGGCGGCCAGCATTGATCAGGGGTGGCGGGGGGCGAGGGGGAGAGGGTTGTAAAAAAGAATGAAAAAAAACGCTCACCTCTTCGCCAGGCCTCTCCTTTGTCTTTGCCGCATCTCTCCTCTGTCTTATTGCCACTCCCTCCCAGCCAGGAACAGCAAGCACAACTAGGCTCTCTTGACCAATCATAATGCTGCAATGCAGCGTTGTGATTGGTCTGAGCGCAGTGGTTCGGCGCTCAGCCAGGGAATGAGAGCTTGAGCATGTTCTCCACCTAGGCTGTATTACACATAACTGTTTGGCCGGCCAATCACTCATTGCGCACCTACAGTGTGCCCACCACTTGTCCCCCCTGCTCTGAGAGCAGAGCAGCCCACCCTGCAATGCCGCCACAGGAGGAATAAATAAAATGATAATAACTCTTTATTATCATTTTATTTTTTCTTTATTTCCACTTCTGAAAGCAGTGGGTTGACACTCTGCCGACTTAGCAGAGAAGCCGCCACTGACCATGACCGCATGCAAAGGTAGAGACGCATGGTGAACAGGGCCCGGGCCGGGCATTATGGGATCACAAGTAACAGATCATAGGCAGAAGAAAATACGCTCACTGGACATTCTTCTCCGCCCCATCAGGAGGGGTAGTGGGGGTGGCGGCACTGCGTCTCTGATAGTGCCAGCTGTAGGGTAAAGGGCACAAGCTCCAGGGAACATGGAAGAAAGACTTCACTTCTGAACATCCGGGGACCATGCTTCGATCTGTGGAGGAACGGAAAGGTGTTATGAGAGTCGGGTACAAGGGACGATAGTGCCTGTGAAATTTGGGGATGGAAGGTACACTGCTGTAAACTGGAAATAGGTAATTGCTAACAGGAGTGAGTGCCAGTATGTGATGAGGTTTGGGGTGCTCGCAGTGATCTCAGAGGAGCGAGTTCTGGTGTGGGACAAGGCCGGGTTAGTTCTAGGAGTGACCTCAGAGGAGAGAGTGCTGGTTTGGGATGAGACTGCAGGAGCTCTTGAGTGACCCCAGAGGAGTGAGTGTTGGCATGGGGTGAGTGGGGGAGGTCTGTCAGTGACCTCAGAGGAGTGAGTGCTGGCATATAAGGCAATAGAACATCTAGTAGGGCCTGAGGCTGCTTGTGGAGGTGAGATTCAGGTGATGGTGGGGGGGTTCAGACGACTCCACACAGGAGTGAGCGCTGTGTGGGACAGTGAGTGAATCCAGGATTGAGAGGGGGAGATACAACATAGCCTAGGGCAGAGGAGAGAGTGAGTACATAACTACGACATATCTGGGAGGTGTGATGGACATCTTTATTTAGGACCAGCAGCTGACCCAATGGTTCAGGTTCCTAAAAAGCCAGTGCAAGCAACAGTTGCAATACAAGTGGTCACTATACCTGACTGGTGCTTGGATGCCTCTCACAACAGAGGAGGGTCAGTCTTTTCACCAGCACTGGAATAGAGAGGGATCCAGCTGGATGCGGCAGCTATAACTGAGCCAGAGACGGTAAGGCCTTAGTAAATCCTTTTGCATGTGTCCTAGTTCAGTTTGCGGTCACTGGTGCCTGTCTGCACTTAGTAGTGTCTGTGCTTCCTTTGAGGTGCAGCAGCCTGCAGGAGATAAGCAATAGCTCCCACTTTACTTCACAGCAGGGCTCAGCATAATTAGCTTTTTTAAAGGATAATCATCAATTCCTTTTGTCCATGCCTTGTCCCAGCTAGAGAAGTTGGAGGTCAAAGCATGACTGCTGGAATGTAACACCTTACTGCTGATATGGAAAAATGCCTATCAGAGCAAACAAAAACACCCAGCAGGTCACTACGCAGGATCCCAAGATGTAAACTGAGATTTAGAAGGGATTTTTGACTTTCTCAAGCAATCTATGTGAGAGGTGTAGGTCTATGTGTGCCTGTAAGAATGTCCGGCTCGGCAATGGGGAGTAATGTCGCCCCACCGGTCCAGAGCCACAGCTGAAAAATAAAACAATATTTTATTATCATTTTATTTTACACCTGCTGGCTCAGCCAGCATTTGCAAGGAGGGGCGGGCCATGTGAGGGGGGAGTAGGAGTGGTTGGTGCACTTTTAAGTGCTTATGTCAGTTTGGCCGGCCGGCGCTGTGTCTGAGCGAGCGTTAATTCAGCCGGCCCAGGCCAATCCCCACACTGCTCTCATGTTTGAGAGTAGCACGTGGATTACATGGAGAGTCCGGGATGCTGATTCAGGGACTGCTGGGACCTGAATATGGATTCAGAGGAGCACAAGGCGGCCGGCAGAACCAGGTAAGTCTTATTTTATTTTTATTATTAAACCCCCGCCGCACTCTCCCCCCGCGTACTCACCTCGTTCCCCCCTCGCCGGCATGCCCTCCACTCGCCCCACCACTCTTTATCTTTGTCAGTAAACACTGCAGCTATAGCAGGAGAGGCCTGTGCAGGTAAGAGCGGTGAGGCAGGGTAAGAGGGAGTCGACAGACAAAGATGAAAGAATATAAAATAAAAATAAAAACACTTACATTGCGCTCACCGCATTGCCAAATAAGCGATGCGGCGAATGCAAGGTAAACTATATTTATGTTCCCTCTTCGGGGATGCAACAAGCGCAAGGTAAATGGTTTTCTGTTAAAAAAAAAAAATTCCCTCGTCTTTGTCTGTTGACTCTTCCTCACCCTGCCCCACTGCTCTTACCTGCATGGACCGCTCCTGAGGTATATATATCTATAGTGTAATTAATGCTAATACCAAATAGTCTACTGAGCTGTCTTGAATATGATCGAAATATGGGTACAGCACATACTCCAGAATTATATCTTTTATAGATTCATATGCTTGAATCTATAAAAGAGATCAATACTGGAGAACTACAGTGTACAGGTAAGTAACTTGTTTTTTACCAGTGGTCGAAGTGGGTGGGATCAGCCAGGCACGGCGTGCCCCATATTTTCTAATTTAATAGAATCTATTCCACTTCCTTTTTAAAAATGTGCCCCAGATGGCAGAAATAGCCATGACCTATAGATAAGACTTGTCTGTTAGTGTCTGTTAGACTTGGCATCTTGGCGTAGTTTCCCCAGACGTTTTGCTTCTACCTCCTGTATTTATGATGCTGTGCTGGATTTAGTTTTTTTCTGGCTTAAATGCTTTGGGCACTTTGCCACTGCTGATCGGTGTCAAAGTGCAAGTGCTCCCTGTGTAAATTGTTGTTACAATGGTTCTCCCTGATTGGCATACTTGGTTTACTAGTACGCCCCTAGTAAAGTGCACTTTAGGCACCCCCTATGGTGGTAGACCCAAGGTACCCCCCTGGGCAGGGTGCAATGTATGTTAAAGGTATGACATGTACTGGTGTGGGTGACATGTCCTGATATTGAAATACTGCCAATCCAGTTTTTCTCTATTGAAAGGCTATCTCGCCCCATAGGATAGAAAGGGAGTTTATTTATACCATCCTATAAATATAACTTTCCATTGGGACAAGATGGAGAAATAAAGTTTGGGCTCTATGAACTCAGAATTTACTAACACATCTTTTAGTTAAAATTATTTTTAAATTGTGTGTTTAAAAATGCCACTTTTAGGCATTTTCTTGTTTAACCATTCTGTGTGCCTCTGTCTGTTTGTGTACTGACTGTCTAGTTTTGATGTGACAGGAGCTGGGGATATGCATTCACTGTTGACAGCCTTGACCTCTGGTCCAGGCAGCACACTCCCTGGCAGCTCCGCCTGTTGATCGCACACCCGCAGTCCGTCACTAGCAGGTCTTTTGTGATTTTATTGAGCTGTGTATTTCTTGTGATTTAGCACTTCTGCCATTAGAGTCTTTTTCCCGCTGTTGTCTTTTGTTTTCCCTCTGTGTCCCTGCTCACTCCTCCGCTGTCCCCGCCGTCGCTCCTAATCAGTTCCCGCCCAGCCCCACTTCCGCCTCCACCTCTACTCCTGCCCCCTCCCCTACATAATAGCGACCACTGCGCGGTCGCACAGCAGACGCGCTGCTGGTACACCGTTGGCGCGGCTAAGGCAAGCCCGTCTGCGCCCGTCCATAACCAGACCGCGACCAGCGCCAGGGACCCAGGCTCTCCTGGTCACCACCACTACGACTCAGCCACCCTCCACGCTCACAACCACGGAGGCCACACCGACTGCGTAAGATCCTCGCCCAACACGACCCATGGACAGTTCTCGTGTGGACACTGCTGTAGAACCTTCACCGCCGACAAGACACCCACAGCCGCCGAAAGGCCACTGACTGATCAACCCACTGAAACCCTGACTTGCATCCTTGTCAACGTGCGCTCCCTACACCGACACGCCTGAGAGATCTGGGACCTGATTTACACTTTCTCTCCCGACGTTGCATTCTTCACGAAACTTGGACCAAAGCCACCTCCAGCCTGATACTGCCACAGCAATCCATGAAGGCTACAAGATCCAGAGAAACGACCGCCCACACCACCCAGGCGGAGGAATCGCCATCGCACACAAGACCCCCCTCTGACATTCCACATCCAGCATGAACGATCCCCACTCCAACACGGAACACCTCCAATTCCAGATCCAGACCAGCCCCAGGACCACGCTATGCGGCATCCTCATCTACAGACCCCCAGGACCCCGCACCAGCCCGCAACCACCATTGCTGAGCTCGCCGCAACCCACGCCATCACCTCCGCGGACTACATCCTGCTCGGGGACCTAAACTTCCACCTTGAAAACAGCCAAGGCCCGACTCCATCACACTCCTCGAGAACCTCGCCATCCTAGGACTGAAACAGCTTGTGAGTACTCCCACCCACAGAGCGGGCCACACCCTCGACCCCATCTTCGCGGGTGGATCAAACATCAGCTTCAGTCACACCACCCAGCCCCTCTGGACAGACCACCACTGCGTCTATTTCACTTTGAACACCACCACCGCACCCAACCCCGCCCCACACCCGCCTCGACGGAACTGGAGTAAGGTCACAGAGGAACACCTGAACTCCACCCTCCTCCAAGACTCCGTAAGGCCACGAACGACACCAACTCCTGCTACGCCGACGCTGGAATTAACAAAACTCTTCTACACAAGTTCCAAACCACCAGAATGCTGCAGCCAGGCTTGTTCTAGGGACACCACGCCAAGAATATATGACCCAACACCTACGAAGCCCCCACTGGCTCCCGTCGAGAAGAGGGTCACCTTCAAACTCCTCACCCATGCCTACAAATCCCTCAACATCGGACCCATATACCTCAATGACCGAGTGTGTTTCCACGTACCCAAGAGGAACCTCCGCTCCCCTGACCTCGCCCTGGCAGCGATTCTCCGCATCCACAGAAACAGAACCGGCGGGAGGGCTTTCTCCTACATCGCAGCCAAAACCTGGAACAAGCGCGCTCTATAAACCACTGATTGATTGATTGACAGCCACTGGAGCGGGGGGTGTTTCAGGTGTGCCTGGCCCTTCCTGGATGACTCAGAGCTGGGCTGAATAGACCCTGGTTGAATTTAGAGTGGTGGGAGGAGATTTCCTTGCACCTGAATAGGGCCAGTTTACCTTGCACAATGCTGTTTCCACCCCCTGCAGTCATACTGCACCAGTGACAACAGAACTGGTTTGGACGGGGCTCAGAGACCCTTTCACAAATAGAACAAAGATATTTTGGGGTATAAGTATTAGACCTAAAACCCCAGAAATTTAGATCATTTCTGGAATTCAAGAGGAACCTTTGCCAAGGAGAAGAGCTGGAGAAACTGAGGAGAAGTACTGCCCCTTTGCTGTGTGCTGTCTGGGGTTGGCTTGCAGTAGCTGCTTCTGCCAAGCAAAGCAGAAGGACTTTGCTGTGTGCTGTGTGCCCCTGCTTGAGGAAGTTCTCCGAGGACTTCAGTAGAGCTCGCCTCCTATTCTGAAGTCTCAGGGACACAAAGATTTCACCCCCAGCTTCCCTGAACTTCCTTGCTGGGAGTTCTGACCTGCCAAGAGGTGCCTGTGACTGTGTATGGTCTTTGGAGGTTGTTCTGCCTTTGGGAGCTGGAAAAGCAACGTAACTACTACAACAAAATTGATGCATCGCTCTTATGCAGCAGTTTTTCTGATGCAGCACCGCTGTGCAAGAAGAATCTCCATGCATCGCTGATGCCAAACCCGATGCAGTACCTGTCGCCTCTTTTAAACACAGAGGTCATTGTTACTTCGAGTGTATTTTTCTTATGTTTCTTCTTTTGTTCTTAAACTACATAAAAGTATATCCAATATATAAAATAAGAAAAATAAAAAATACATATTTTTTGTAACTCGTGGTGTATGTACTGAATATTGTGTATGCTTTTCAGGTCCGCAATACTATTCTCAATGTTCCTAATTTGTTTTGATTTCAAGTACCTGTCGCCGCTGCAAGAATTGACACATCGAGGAATCGTGGCTGACGAAACTGACAAAGCGCCACTCAACGCCGCCGCATCGATCACCGGCGCATCCCGGATTTCCACACATCGCACCTGTGCGGCAAGTTGTCCTGAAGCATCACCCACAGACCAGAACCATCTCGGACTCGACGCATCACTTTCCCCTACAGACTGGATATGACGTATCACTTCTCCTGTGTGCAGCAGAACTGTCGCATTTCCTCCCCATGTTCAAAGGAACTGACGCATCTCTTTGTTTTTCGGCGCTTCTCACCTCTGCAGCTCTTTGGCCTTGTGAAGTTTGTCGCAACTACAAGTACTCTGAGAGAAATCACACATCCATAATTTTCTATGGGCCAAGTTGTTTGAAACATTTTTAAAGTCATATTCTTATTGCATGTCTGTTGGATTTTTGTAGTTTTGGTCTTGTTGAGTTTAGATAAAGATACTTTATTTTTCTAAACTGTTATGGTGTCCATTTGTGGTGTTAATACTGTATTACTGTATGTTGAGTACAAATACCTTACACATTGCCTTTGGGATATGTCTGTCTGCTCGTACCAAGCTACCTAGGGGGTGAGCAGGGGTTATCTAAAATGTGTACCTCTTACCCTGACTAGAAGCAAGGGTCCCTATTTGGACAAAGATACCTACTTCTGCCAACTAAAGACCCCCATTTCTAACAGTGGGCATCTTGGGATGGGTGGGGTGGGCAAAGAAGGGAAAGGGCTCTGTCTTTTCCTTCATGCTGGCAGCTGCCCCCTTCCTCTCCCCTCTCTTCCTTCCTCATATTTCCTCTCTTTCTGTCTCGCTCGTCCTCACTTACTGAAAACTATGACTTCAACAAACAGCTCTTACCCTTTCATTCCTATCCTTTCCTTAATTCATTTCCCTGTGAAATGGATCCAAAAAAGAAAGAAACACTTTTGCCGGAAATATCGTCTTTTTCTGACATTTTTCTATTCTGAGTGCAACCTCCGAACAGGGAGAAAAAAAGGTTAAAAATATGAAAAATAACTAAATGACTACATAAAGCAAGACAGAGTGGTCGCAAAGTGTTCAGATTGGTTTTATTCACACCCAAACACATTAGCACCACTTTACAGAGTTTGCCAGTGAAGCACTACTTTCATTTTCTCTTCTTTCTTTGAACAGCATTGTTTTCCCAGGTGTGGAATTGCACCATTACTGGTCTACTGCGGATGTATGACATTACAACGCATGCTTTTTACCACGCATGCCTTTACAACGCGGTATTTACAACGCATGCCTTTACAACGCATAGCGCTTTGGGGTGCTGGATAGTGAATAGTTTAATTTAATATTCCAACTCCAGTCGACATTGAAACTGGTCCCTTCCGGGCCCTGTACTCATGTCCTTATCTTTTCAGGCAAAAACACTCATTGATTTCTAAATTATGAGTGTAAAAGTGTTAAGGTTACTGTGTTGTTCCTGCATATATTTCACATGCTTTACTTAATCTTGCATTCCCTATGAGTTTTTGCTTTTTCCAGGATATTGTTAATTTTTTTCAGGCAGCATATTACTCATGTCTAGTGCATAATTTGAATGGAGTCGCATCCAGGTGCTTATAGTGCTGCATAATTGAGTTGTAGCTTTCGGCAGTGCAAGTTTATCTCAGTAGGGGCAGTGTGTTGGTAAGTGGAAGAGAGGATGTGGCACTATGGCCAGAGCTGTCGAATTTGGAACTGGGAAATCAGGTTCAGCCTTCATGACCAGTCTACCAGACCACTCTCCTGAGGGAGCACATTCCCATGCTAGACCTTAGAAGGCCCAACTAGACCTTAGAAGCCCTGGTGTCTTAGCACCAGCAGGTGGACCCTAGCGGTGGTAGGTGTGGCTTAACCTTGAAGGCCTATCCACTACAGTGCATACTGACGTTTAACTCCAGTCTTGAGGGCAGGCCTACGAAGCAGCACACCCTAGAGTGTCAGTGACTCTGTCACCTAGGTCACAGGACCCTCGAGGCCAGTTCGCCACACCCATAGTACCCCCATTGGCCCTGTTTCAGCAGTACTAGTGCAACTCACCAGGGATCGACAATGCAGGACTTGCATGCACACCTCAGTTCGCAAACTTCACAGATTCTCTGTTTCAAGCACAAGCACTTTTAACATGTGCTGGCTCCTTTGGGGCCATTGGAATTATGCAGCAATGGAGGACAACATTATTTTGCAGTGTTGACTAAATTATGCAACAAAAAACATGGCTGCATGGTAATTAAGTATATTTTCTGATACTTTATTATTTTGATATTTGTGCACATACTAACAGTCTCTGCAAAGATGTTGCCTCATTAGTACCAGTGTAACATACAAATGCAGCTATGAGAAAGGTGACCAGTGAACCTTTGCAAAGGGCCCTCAACTTCGCAGGAGCACAAGTAACATTTTTTAGTAAGTTTGATCCATTGGAGCTACAAACATTTTTTTAGTTAAATCGTCAGATTATGCAGCAGATGATGTATTATGTGGCAAATATGGTAGATCCATAATTATGTGGAAAACATTTGCAAACTAGGATATTTTACCGTGCTAGAAGTGCTGATGACATAATCTGCATGTGTTAGAGACAAATGGCTTAAGATTTCACTTTTAAACGTATTTGGGTAATTCTGTGATTGGAAACGTATCCCACTTTGTAAATGTATTTTAATGTCAATAACTCATATTAAACCTTAAATAGACATGTGTAACCACTGGTTGAATTAAATAATGTAATAAGTTGTAACTGGTCAGTGAAATGCAAAACAAATGCTAAAAATTGGGATTTTTTGCTCTTTCTGGTCACACCTTTGACTCCTCCCACTGACCCAGCCCTCAGTTTATTCCCACCCTCTGATTCTCCGCCCACTGTTCCCCTACTTATTTTTCCCCACTTTGACCACTGCACAGTACACCTCTTTCTCTGCAGCATGTACAATAACCGTTTATGCAATTTTATAATGAGTAAAACCTGTCAGAAGATTGCATGCATATTTCTCCAGCAGAGTTCTCCTGCATTAAGATCAGAGTTAGTTTACATTTATTCAACTCTGAAACTTGCTGGATACACAAAGATCTCAGCAACAGGTGACCTAACCGGTAAGATTTGTTAACATTCCTCCTGTTTGTGACCAATTAAGTATGCCAGAACAAATTTACTCTCCCATTTGTGCTATGCATTGACAGAATTGTAATTATGATTGTGAAATTCCTCGTTACACAGAATTCACAACATTTCACATTATGCAACTTCACTTTAAGTTTCTGTTTTGTGGGAGACTGGTTTGAATAGAAAATGTCTTGCAGAGAGACATTTTCTGCCATCACAAGTCTCTGGGCAATATCTCATACTTTTTGGTACGTAAAGTATGCCCTCGCACGAATATGTCACTTGCGACAACGGCAAAGCACATTTTGCGATATTTCTGTAATTTTGTATCATATCTGTGAAGTTTTGTGAAAAAAATTGCACAATATTGCAAACCCCTGAATGCTATCCTTATTGTCAATTTATCTGGGGTCTGTTTTAAAGAAAGATAATGAGGCGTCGATTTTGCTGCTCTTATGATGCTTTTCATGGCAGCTTCTGGTGATTATGCCCCCTTTCTGCCTCCACTCCTTGATTCAAATGTATTGCTTACTGGAGTAAATCCTGATCCATTTCTAGCACTGCCCTGCACAGAGGGATGTCAAGCATCTAGGCAGCCCTACTTCCACTGGCTCTTGCTTTCGACGCATGCCTCCAGGGAGGGGTATGGCTTGACTGCGGCTAGCTCCAGTAAGACTGAATCCAGCTCAGACAATCAAATCACAGCGAACATCTGGGGGTATTCAACACCCTCATGTGGCCAGGTGTGCAAATAGCCAGTGTAAAGCGGGCGGCACCATAATGGGCTGAAAAAATTGAGGGTGGAAGTGTTTCTCAAAGGGTCGAGGCCTATGTAATTTAGGGTGTGGCTGAAACACCTAAGCTAAAAATCTGTGCTCAGCATAGTATGCCACTGAACTGGTATTTTGCTGACTCTTTCTGTTATTGCATCCAAATACAGTACAACAATTGGCATTACACCTAAAACAAGCTAGGACTATTGGCTTGTCAATGGTTGTTAGTTGCGTAAGATAAATAAGTAACAGCGTTGACTTTGTTGCACAAAAATTGAAAATGCTTCAGTTCTGAAATGATGAGACTGAAATAACGGAAACAAGTCTCTTTGGAGTTAAATCAAAGGCCAGTGATGGGTGATACTGCTGCAGTGTCAAGCTTTTTTTTTTTTCACCCTGCGAGCGACATCAAAAATGGAAAGCCAGATAGGGACTTGTCTTAGTACCTGGTTTTTTGAACTGCCAGTGCTGAACACCGGCAGGACCCAGCCCACTTAAAGCCCTGACCACCACAATCAAACCATGATTTGTGTTTCGCTTCAGCTTAAAGCAATGGACACAGAGCAGGGCATATAGTCCCCATACGGTCAAACTGCCTTTCTGAAATATGACACTGTATTAAGAGGCATTACTGTAAAAATGTGCCTAGTGTAGGGCGTCCACCTTAGGTTGATCTAACCGACTGTCTAAAATTGCCTTTTCAGCCTTGTCGATTAACTGTGCCACACAATGGTTTTAAGCTAATAGAGTGAGCAACCACATCTCCTGCAGGGGTGCCTTTGGGTCGCTAGAACTTGGCAGAGCCATTTCTAGGCACGAGAAAAGGGGGCAACTGCCCAGGGCCACCACCTTCTGAGGTACCCCAGGTAAAGTGATCAGTAAATTCAGAAAATCCTCAGGTGCCAATAAAAAAAGCAGATGCATTTTCAAATTGACAGCTGGGCATGGTGCTGTTAACCCTTCACTCTTGATAAAGCATGATTTTTATGAAAATAACCTTGATTAATCAAATTTGCTCATAACTGTGTTATTAACACAACAAACGACTAATTGGGTGAAAAAATATTAACATAGGGTGTTAAAAAAATCTTTAATGTGAAAACGTGCACAAAAGAGATGACATCTTTAGGAAAACAGAAGCTGCAATTTTGAACATGCTGAAAGCATGGAGAAATTATGAGAGAGAGAGTTTTGAATGAATATATGCATTTTCAAACTTACATATAGTAATATGAAATAGTAATAATAGAAATGCTCACAGAAATTATTTAGTGGAAAGTTTATTCTATCTTCATAACAAGAGAAAAAGACATGTTATTAATAGTTTGATTATCTGAAAATGTAGATTTATACTTATGGATTTAATTAGGATAAAGTATGTTTAATTTCTATTTCTTTATGTGTTTCTAAAATATTAATGCGTGTGTTTTATTTCTAAGAAAAAAACAACGGTTTATGCTTTTTCTATAAAGGCCTCACATTCTGCTACAGTAAATTTCCTTTCCACGACGTAGGCCACAAAAGAATGTATTTTGTCCTTCATTATTTTCTAAAAAGCTAATTTATTTGTTTAGTTGTGTTTAGTATATCACAAGGATTTCCTTCCTATGGTTAGAGTATTTCTTTCTATGAATAATTGTGTCAACTAATGTTCCAAGTGGATGTGGAAGCGAGCGCGAGGACATGAAGTTATCATAAATTCCTTTTAGTGCTTCTAAAGAATGATGTTGACATTCATTTTTAACAAAGAACTTTAACAGAGAAAATCAAGATGAAATGACTGAGACGATGATCACCTCATAAGCCTGACCATTGGAATTGCCTGAAACTGTGAAATTGCAGCTTTAGGGGAAAATAACTTTTTAGCATTTGGGGTATAATTTTTACCGTGAGAAAAGAACTTGGCAGTAGCTGTTTTTATTAGAAAAGAGCTTTGTTGCTGTACTCTCTATGCTACTCTGGCTGGCTATATCCTTGCAAATCCTGGGTGGGACTATCCTGATTTTTTTGCACTTCATCGGCTGGTGATGTTGCTTAAGCTATACCGTATCGGCCGAAGGGTTAGCTATTACAAACTATTGCAGGTTGTGCATTAGTATTTTCTGATCTTAGTTTGTATGAAATTCTGTATTGCATACTGATTTGCAATGTTTTTTCCTTGATTTTTCTCTCCCTCTTCCCTCTCATGCTGTTATTGATTATATGATGTATTTGTTAATGAACTGTATGTTCATGTTATGAACTTTCCTGTAATACTGAAATAACATAGAATAATGATTCTTACGTATTTGTGTATTGACCATTCATATTTTGAAGTATTTAGATAAAGATATGTTGGTAAGTCAGAATGTTGTCATTTATTGATGAATATCTAGACTTAATGTATATAGTGAGTATGATTGCTGGACATGCTTTTCCTACATTATAGGTCCTCATGAGGGAAATGGCATCCGTCTCTTATTATCAAGTCCCTATACCCTATTAGCTCCACCAAAGATCTATCGGTGTACCTGATATATGTAAGTGGTTATTGAGTCTCAATGGGCCCAATCCTCTTAGTTATAGAAAAGTTCCTGATAATAATAAATTAGGGATAAAGTGAGCGATTATAAAATGTATGTCGTTTCCGATGGATCAGTCTCGGCAGTTAATGGTAAGTAAATCAAGAAAGAATCATCTTGTGTTATCCCTTTCTCCACATCGCCTCTTTTGTCGTAGCCCTTTCTCTTTATTTCCATCTCACCCTACCTGCCTCTACATCTCTATGGACCTGCCACCTTTCGCTCTGTCTCACCTGTGTCTAACTCACCTCTCTCAACCTCTCTTTCATATCCTCAACTTTATATTACTCTCGGGACATCACTACCTCTCTAACACGTGGCTGCAAGGGTCTCTGTGACTCATGCTTCTCACTTGTCTCCTATTATCTCTCCTCATTTTACTTAAGCTCTCTCTAAACCTCAGCAGACCCATAACTGAACACTTTCTTCTCTCTGTCTCTCTTTACCTCACCTTTCTTTACCTCTCACAGCCCTTTCTAAACCTCACCACTCTCTTCCTCATCTCTCTCAACCTTATTTCTCTTCCACCCTAACCACTTTCCCAATACTACCCTCTCTCTCTCTTTCTAACTTCTCAATATACCTCAACATTCCTTCATCGCCTCATCTTCCACTTGCTCTTTGCACCTTCATTCACTCTACCTCACCTCTATCACTGCCTGACTCCTTTCTTGCTACCTCTATTTCTCTACCTATTTTCTCTATGATTACCTCTTCTCTCATCTCCCTCTGCATTGCCTCAATTTCAACTCAATCTTCCTACTTCACCTTTCTCTCTTTATACATCTCTCTTCCCCAGTTCTGCCTCTTAATCCTTCTCTATCTCACAGTTCTCTCCACCTCGGCATCAACCCAACCTCTCTTTCTCTCCTGCACCTCTGCCTCTGCTTCACTAAGCTTCCATTATCTCTCTATTCATGCTCTTCACCCCTCTCTCTTCTTCCTTTCTATCTCACTGTTCTCTTTATATGACTTGTCCGTCTAGACTTCTTTTTGCTCCCCATTCTTTAAATGAATGCCTCTCTCTACTGTGCAGCGCATTATACTTTTCTCTCATCCTTTCCTCAACCTCTCACTTAAAACCCCCTCTTTCTAGATCACCCCTCTCAGTACCTCCACGCCTCTTCCTCTTTATTTCCCTTTGTCCTATCAAAATCACAGTTATCACGTATCTACCTCCCTCTAAAACCTTACCTATCTCTCTTCCTCTCTTTCTCTGAGCATCTGTCCTTTTTCTACCTTTCTGTACCATTATTTCTGTTAGTCTCCCCTTTTTTTACCACATTATGGGGCCGATTATGATGGTGGACGGACCTGAGTCCGTCCGCCACCATAGAGTAGGGGGGAACGTCCGCATGGGCAGCGGCGTTCCCCCCGTGAAGATTAGGATGTGAAGCCAGGGTGGCGGTCACATCCTCTATCCTTAACATTGCGGCGGGTGCAGCTTCAAGCTGCACCCGCCGCAATGTAAAAAATGCATACTTTGCTTTTGTATGCAGAAAGCGGCAGGCACCGTGCGGTGCCTGCCGATCTCTGCATACAAATGCAGGGGGGTACCATAGGTACCCCCCATGTGCACCCCCCACCACCCCTTCACCTAGGGGGCCCGCAACGGGCCCCCGCAGTGAAGTTCAACATGCTTTTCCACGGCGGAAAATCTGCCGCGGAAAAGCATCTTCTCAAGCATTTCCTAATATGGTGGACGGTGTCTGAGAGACACCTCCACCATATTAGAGCTTTTCCGCCGCGGTTGTAAGCCAACCGCGGCGGAATTGCTGCGGACAGAAAACAGGACCCACCAGCAATCCTAATGTGGCGGTGGGTCTCTGGTGGGTCCGCTGCGGTTTTTCCGCATCCTCTGGGCCGGCGAGGACTTCCGCCGGCCCGGAGGATGCGGAAAAACCACAATCCTAATAGGCCCCATAGTCTCTGTCTACCTCATCTATCTCTCTAAATCATCTCTACCTTTAGCTCCATCTTCTCTGCCTTTAGCTCCATCCTCTCTGCTTCACCTCTCTCGCTACACAGTTCTCTGTCCTCTCCCTCCTCCTACTTTCTCCTGCCTCTTCCCGTTTCTCTTAGTGGGAATGAGGCTCTTTGTTTACTTAGAGCAAAGCACACAAAGAGAGAGCAGAGGGGGACAAGGCAGGGAAAGAGAATTATGGTGACAATTTTCAGATTTCACTCAATGGATTGGCAAAAACCCTCAGAGCAGTACTTTGATTTTCACAGTTGCATGCAGAACTGCAATTGTGAGTGGGAAATTATTTGTGATTATAACTAATCAGCAATTACAACGACAATTTCAGGCTCTGCAGCATAAGTCTTCTAAAATTATGCACTGCACAACTAAACATCCTCCAAGTCATTCTTAACATGTTTCCCTATAATGAGAGGAAAAGGATAGAACCAAGTGCGAAAGAAATGGCTTTATCAACACTTGCTAAAGCTTCCTTTTAGTACTGTTTGGCTGGCGGAGACCATGCAGCCTGAGCGTATGGTCGTTTGTGTGTGCACTAATTTAAGAAAGTTTAATGTATAATTCAATATTAGCTATAAAGGGGTAATACATTCAAAACAGTTGAGAACAGAAGGCCTCGAACATGTTTTATGGCAACCAAATGCTTAAAATGGCACTGGCACCTGGTCATGCAAGGCCTACTTGCCTTTAAAAAGCAGGGCAAATAGAGTGTTCACCAGTCCAAAGTACCCAGCTGCTGTGCAGGAAACCCACCTGATCTCAAAGCTAGCTACCAAAAATATATGTGTGTGTGTGTGTGTGTGCTTTTGATTTCTTTTTTATAAAACATTTAAAAAAAAACTAAACTACATCCTATTTGGGGGCCACCTTGAAGCTGTCCTTGTCCAATACTTGAACCCAGGCACCAGTTCAGGTTTTGCTCCCTGCCTCACCTTTAACTAGGTCACTAAATTTAGTCGCTTCTTCTCTGAGCTTTATTTGTGAAATACAGTGTGCTGGTGCTGGAAGCTCTGCTCGGAAGTTGGCAAATACCAAGGTTGGTTGTCTTTAATCCAATAATACACACACCCTGACCCCTTTATCCCGCTCGTGCAGGGTCATGCTTTCTCCCTTTGGGAGGGATTTGCCGTCTTTCTCGCCCATCGTCTTTCCGATTTGTGTGTTTGTCCCTCTCTTGCACTCAGTAACAGATGCGGAAAATTAAGTGCCGGATCCCAAAATTGAGAAACACTGGTGCAAATTAAGCACTGTTTCACCCCCACCCATGTATTTCAAAGTACATACTTTCCCTCCATGGAGCTCAAAGAAAAAAGAGCTGGCCTACAACACTAAGAAATTCATAACTCTTCACATGGGTCCCAGTGGAATTTATAATCAACGTTCCATTAGAAAAGAATAAATAGTATATTACAATTACTATTCTGTTCTGTTATCCTGTGTACCTCTGCTTTCTCTATCCCCAGAGACAACAGGGAGTTGCCTTCTATTTCCAGTGAATACATTCTCTAGAGGCACCAGCATTCCTGGGGCAACTGTACCTGTGGAATGATAGCCTGATGTTCTTCAGGAACAGATGCTGAAGCACACGGGCACCAGTGAGGCCACCTTGTGGTGAGAAATTAACAGTTCCTATTACTGATCAAACATTTATTTTTATTTTATTCACTGTGCTAAAGGACCAGCAATGAGGGCGAGTGGGAGAGGTTTAACAAGATACAAGCCACGTAATTAGATCAAGGTTTTCTCTATGCCTCGATGTAGTCAATGAAAACAGTCCAGAGGCTGGAGGTGTCCTTTACTGAAGTGCTTTAGCTATGAGAATCTATCTAGCAATAACAGGTTAGATGAACAATTCTTTAAACAGTCCAGTTATAAGCCCAAGCATCCATCCGAATGGAGGCAGATATGATGCAATCATCATCAAGGTTTGTAGAAAACGTAGAGGGGCATATTATCAAGGGGGTTTATCTCCGCTTTTTTGGCTTTAAAAGCCAAGAAAGCGGAGATAAAATGATCTCCCTATTTCCTAGCTGTCGCTAACACCAGTTAGCGACAGCTAGTAGGAGATAGCGACCATCTTGGGCCCCGCTTTGCATGTCAGAGATATTTATCACTAATGATATGCAAAGTGGGCGTGCCAAGATGTTAGCGACTGGAAACAGTTACTAACATCGTTATCTCCTATTACCAACTTTTGGAGATATTCGCGCTACGCGCGATTATCTCCAAAAGCTTACACCTGCCCTGAGCAGTTCTTAGCCATGTTATCCAATGGAAGGTGGATAACATGGCTAAGAGCATTAGCTCGGTAATGCATGAATATTGCTGACTTTACAGCGATATTCATGCATTGCGGCCGATTTTTATCGCTTAGGAGATAAACGTTGATAATAGCAAGGCTCCTAAGGGATAAAAATCGCGGCAACACGGCGATAAAATTATTGCCGCTAAGCCAACATAGCGATAATTATCGCTAGTTGTTGGTAATATGCCCCAGAGTCTATTTCAATTCTGCAGGCCATAGCCAAAGTGGGAACGATGAATTTCCCAGATATTCTGAAACTCAAGAGGTTCTCTTTGAGTTCTAAAGAAACATGTAAGGACTTTCAGAGGGTTGATCCTTGTTGTCCATGGAAGGTTCTTTCATCAGACCTTGTGAGATCTTGTACAGATAAATTAACAGTAGGCTTCTGGAGGCTGATGTCAGGAGTCTCAGAAGCTGGTACGGATGCAGGGCTCTCTTGAAGTGTGATGGAGCGTGCTTATGATAAGGATGGATGACCAAGCACAAGGTTTGAATCCTGATTTCTCTGGCATGGGAAGAGAGTGGAGCACCCTGAGGTGATCATTGCATTTTAGACTAAGTATGACTTGAACAGCATAATTCTAGACTGTTTGTAGTTTGATTAAAGACTCTTATGGACGTCGGCGTACTGGGTGTCGCAATAATCTAGCTTTAAATGAGATCACAGCTAGAATTAAAGAGTTACATTGATGTTTTGGGGAAAGGAATGCATTCTCCAAGACAGCATTTACTTGATGGGTGACAGCGATCACTATCAAAGAAGACTCCCGTATTCTAAACTTTGGTGATTGATGTAGGAAGGATGCCCTGGAGTTCGAACAAAATAATGCTTATGAAGCCCATTAGGGTTATCTTGCTTTTTGACTGCTGAAGCAAAGTTAGTTTTGGTGCATCCAGGCACCATGTAGGCAGCACGCTAATTTCTAAACCGTTTTCGTTCTACTTTGATGTTGATCTCTGTGTTGTCTGAATACATCTGGGATCTAGTTAGCTGCTTAAAACAAGTTTGCCAAAAATCGAAATTCGGATGCAGGAGTTTATGCGTGAATCAGGAATGTGCAGGAAATCAGTATTCTTTCAATGTATGCTT
The DNA here is from genome assembly GCF_964261635.1 of Lissotriton helveticus. Taxonomy (NCBI): domain Eukaryota; kingdom Metazoa; phylum Chordata; class Amphibia; order Caudata; family Salamandridae; genus Lissotriton; species Lissotriton helveticus. The sequence continues at coordinate 255,061,076 of NC_136059.1, forward strand.
CTTTCAATGTGTGTATTTCACGAAGAAAACCCATACAAAATGTGCACTGCGGAAAGTGCCTGAAATGAGGAATAACATTGAAAATGGTGCGCATACAGTGATTTACACCTTTCTTCCTCATTCTGTGAACTGCAACTTGGAATGTTAGGGAAAACCTTTCCCGTGGAAAGAGTTTGAGTCAGTTTTAATACTAAACTCCTGATGAGCATCTTAGGATGTTGGGCAGGACAAGGCCCCAACACAAAACTTCACATTTCCAAAACATGCTAAGGACGCAAACAAAACTGAGCATTTTGGTATGGGGATTCAAGGTTTTGGGGTGGGGTATTGTGGATTAATATTTAACCATCTGTAAATAACCATATGCATTAGGCTTCCTTTTTTTTGGCCGGGTGGGCTGCAGGTGGGCGAGGATCAGCTATTCAACATTAGAGGGGGACATTTATTGATAACAAAGAAAGAAAAGAAACCAAGTCAATTCTTTGGTTCCCTTAACTGTTAATACGATGGGTAGATATTGTTTTAAATATATATTTCAAGTTTTCCTTAAACTACAGAATTCAGAGAAGCTACTAGCCGTGTTCAAGATGTCGGCTGCTGAGATGTATTAATTGACATTCGCCTCTTTCTGTCACTGTAAAAAGAAGTACTATGAAGAATCTCCTAGCAGACTTCTCCCAACTTTTTGCCTCTTGCCTCCCACTTTTTTGCTGTATCTGTTTGTTGGCCCTGCTAATCAGTGCTAAAGTGCATGTGCTTCTCCACTAAACCTGGTGACATTGGTGTATACCTGATTGGCACATTTAGTTACCTGTAGGTCCCTTGTAAAGTGGTACTCCATGTACTCAGGGTCTGTACACTAAATGTTCTAGTGGGCCTGCAGCACGAGTTGTGCAATGCACACAAGTAGCCTTTCAAAACTTTCTCAGACCTGCCATTGCAGGGCCTGCATGTGCAGTTTACTGCCACTTAGACTTGGCATTCTAAACTTTGCCAAACCCTCAGATTCCCCTTTTATTACACATGTCACCCATAAGGCAGACCGTAAGTGACCTTAAGAACAGGGCAGCGGTGGTCGGTGCAGGTAAGCGCGGTGGGGCAGGGTGGGGCGAGGCGGGGGTATGTGAACAGACGATGGAATTGTGAAAATGTTATCTGTCGACATCCCCACCACGCTTACCTGCACCGATTGCCGCCGGGCCAGGGTGCTGTGTAACTGAGAGGCAGGAAATGTACTCTTAAGTCTTACATGTCCTGGCTGTGACAAAATTCCTTTTTCACTGCTGTGCGGCCTACTCCTTCCATAGGCTAGCATTGTGGATTCCTTAAAATACATATTAAGCTGTAATTTCTGATTGATAATGAGCATCTACTTCATGTTTCATATCTTTGGAATGGTGATGATAAATCCTCTTTACTGTTAAAGTTGGATCTGACATTGCCATTCTAGTAATGCCACTTTTAGAAAGTGGACATCTCTCTGCATTTATCTTTGCTCTGAGTGCCTGAAGCCTGCCTCCAATACAACGTCTGGGCTGGGTGACAGCTACACTTTATGCATACTCTCTAGAGCACAGGTCTTCAGCTTTTTGATGTCTAGATCCCCCGGTAAAAAATTATTTATGTGTAAGGACACCCTCCTGACAAAAATATATAGAACTTGGTCCTCCTCATCATTGCCAACTAGCGGCGGTCTTTGCAGAATATACGAATATAAGCCCTGATGAGAGCCCTGTAAAGGAATACCAGGACTTGAAACGCGTCGGCATACCCTTTTAAGACATTGAGGAACGGTGGTTAATTCCACTATGTACAATAAGGACAAAAAAACTTTTTACAATTGAATAATAGTGATGTTTACTTGAATCAAAATCAATAGGGCACTATAAAGTAGATATCAGATGAAAGTAAGTTTGAACTAGGGCAACTAAACTCATATGTGTTGTCATTGTGCATTTCTAAGTTTTATTGGAGCTATATAATTTTTTGTGTGTAAATTGTATTTGTAAAGCACGGTTATTCTTTTTTCAACCCTGTTTTGTATGATATGATTCATTACAAACACAAAATGTTTTTTGATGAAGTGTAACTATGAAGAGATAATGTTTCCATTTTCTATGTATTAATGATTGAATAATGAAAACAGAAAATAGATAAGAAAAAGGTACAAATAAATATACCAGGATTGATATAACAAAGAGGTATTGATCCATTAAGCTATATAAGTTGTGTATGCTTAAAATTTCAAGATATAGGCTCACCCCCAGTTTTTTCATGAATTCAAAGACCCTGCCTATTTCTTGTCCTACTGGGCCGTATTCCTCTTTTGTGCCACTTTTAGAAAGTGGACATCTCTCTGCATTTTTCTTTGCTCTGAGTGCCTGAAGCCTGCCTCCAATACAATGTCCGGCCTGGGCGACAGCTACACTTTGTACATACTCTGTAGAGCACAGGTCTTCAGCTTTTTGATGCCTAGATCCCCCGGTAAAAAAATATTTATGTGTAAGGACCCCCTTCTGACAAAAATTAATAGAACTTGGTCCTCCTCATGATTGCCAACTATCCAGCGGCGGTCGGCTGAGGTAAGCACAATTGGGTGAGGCGGGGCAGGGCGCAGTAGGGGGAGAAGCCGACTGACAACGGAATATGTATTATTTATTTATTTAATTATACCTATTTTGTCATTTGTCGACTTCTCGCCTCACTGTGCGTACCTGAACCGGCCGCCGCTGCAACTATCAACAACCATAAATGCCCCCAATTCCCACAGTAAACCAAAGGTCAGTGAGCGTGTGGTCAAAGATGTGGCTAAAAACAACGGGCCTCATTCATGAGGCATTCGCATAGAGCAGCGCCGCAAGTCTTCTTGCTGCGCTGCCCTACGCCAATGTGAAAGGGCAGGAATGCACCTTATTTATGAAATATGGTGCATGTCTGTCCTTTCCCTGTGCGTTGGTGCACAAATTGCTGCCTAGCGCCAACATAGGCACAAATAAACTCCTGAGAGGGGGTTTCCTTCCAGCACACATAGAAAGAGGAAAAAACTAGGAGAAATAAAAACATTTCTTCTCGTTACGACTGCTGTGGGGAGGCATGAGGTTCTGGCATTGCCCCAGGTTTACATGGTTTTCAAATCTGGGGCAGCATCAAAATCCATGGGTGTTGAGTGGGAACACCCACTGCAATGCCTATGGAACACCAACTTGAGATAGATTAAGGTAACACAGTGACTTGCGCTGCTTTGTCATACTACATATCTATGAGGCCATGCAGAGCCAAACAGGGTGACTTTGCCTCGCCTCACAGATATGATTGAGGCGCTTGTGCTGCCAAAGCTTTAAAAAAAGTGACCCTCAAGCGGCGTAAGCCTCTCATAAAACAGCCCCAAAATAGTTTGTTCGGTTTTTAGGTCTTTCACCAGCAGGTAGCTACATATAAAATAATGGGTAGCTTAAATCAAAAATACATTTTAAAAGTTGTTACTCAGTGGGAAATGTACTATATAGTACAATATGAAACCTCTTTTATTTAATGCATTGTAGAGGTGTGTGTGTAACCAGAGAGCCACATAATTAAATTTGGTTGGTGCAGTGGAGAAGAGTGACTTGTGTATTTTTAGTGATATGAGGTCACAGCCAGGACAGAAAGCACTGTAAATGTGTAAGTCATTATTTTATACTTGCAGTACACACATTATAAGATAGACTGCTTCAAACTGTGCAAATAGATTTAGGATAAAATGGAGCTTCCAAAATGTAGATTTGAGTAATATCAGACCATAAGTAATGCATTGTTTTTGCATAACTGTCCCTCAACTCCTCCTCAGGGGTACTAAGTGTTGTGTAAATACAGTTATGATTAAAAGCACACACTTCACATACCAGTTGTTAACCACCATTAAAAAAAACATCGTTGCCATCACAATGCTTGGAGTGATTTGAGCAATTAAAGCCAGAACCCCTCCCAAGCATCCTTTAACTTTGCAGATGAACTCCTAGCACACATTTGGATTTCATTCAGGCACAAGGCACCCTGGAAAGAAGGCTGTTTGAAGGATTGTTTTACCTGTCTGCTGGGCCTCTTCATTTTACAGCACATGAGACTCAATTTACTTCAGCTGAAGTATTTTAACAATCGCAGTTGTCTTTGTCCAAAAGGAAGAGCACATGTTTTGTATACCAGGCAGAAGTTAGGCCTGGAAATGCGCAACCCCCTTCCCAGGAATCCATGGTCCCCTGGTGTTCGCGCCCCACAGATTGAAAACCTCTGCTCTAGAGTTTGTAAGGGCTGGGGTGACAGGGGATACATCTGCATTCACCTGCATACTGTTAGTCATCCAGGGCAGGGAGAGGTGGTTCACACTTACATCTGAATGGGATGTGTTCAGCCCTCACACAAAGGGCTGATTTACCCGCTACTGCTAGTCTGGAACAAGGGCTGAGCTGAAAGGGATCCTTGTGCACTTCAGAAGGCTCTTTTGAAGTCACTCCCTACATAAAAAGCAGAGTATAAGCATCAGGGCTCTGGCCCTATCGAATCACTACACTACTGGACATGGAAGAAACCTTACTGCAGCAATGGCTGATGTGCTGATGTGCTGAAGGATTGCCACTCTGCTGTGCCTGACTGTTGAGTGACTCCAAGGGCTTGCTGGCTTTCCCCCTGTTCTCCCCGGGGGGCTCAGGGACATCAAAATCCTCACTACTGTTTCCCATCTACTTTATTCCTGGAGAAGAGTCCTGCAAAACCCAGCGCTCTGCTCTGGGAGAGCAAAGAACCTCCTGTGGTAACAATCGCGCTGAGCTTAGCACGTCGTGACCCCAGCAAAACCTTATGGTTTGTAACCTACAGCAAAGGCAGTTCTGCACTCCATGCTGAAAATGCACCTGAAGGCACACTCTACACTTGAGTGGCAGTGGAGTCAAACCCAGCACCTGCATCACAGCCCCTCCCTACTTGCTGGGGCAACAAGTGTGCTGAAGACCTTGATGATTATGTAGTGTATCAGGGACCCCCTGGTGAGGATAAAGATCCTGGGTCAGGGAAATAGTTCAATACAAAGGTATAAACCCAGGCCAAAAATTACAAAAACAAACAAAGGCTATTCAACTGACGGGGTATACATAAGACAACACACAAATTACTAGACTTTACTGATATATAAAAATTTAATTATATTGATAAAACAATAAATCAAATACATATAAGCATACACAACTAATGCATTAGATACATTTGATACAATAAAAAATTCTGATTAATTTCTTAAAAGGGACATTTGTTCTGATAGAAATGCTGGATTAAAAATATGATCATCCCAGATTATATTGGGAGGGCTGTTGTTTGTCAACGCGTTTCGACACGTAATAGTGTCTTCATCAGGACAAATATTATGCAGCCGGATCTCTAAAGAGAACAAAACATGTTTTAGATTTTCAGAACATACAGTACTGTGTGTTACAAGGCAGAAGGATGTACATTTACATAGCCAGGTTTGAAGATAAAAAATTGTATGATATCGCTGAAGTTTAGACTTTTCACATCTTGACAATAGTTCAAGGTAAAACAATCTGTATAGAATCTTGCCCTTAGTACAAGGTTTTGCGATATATAGGCCTTCCAGATATATTTGATAAATACATTCAATCGAGTATTGACATTATTTTATTAGAAGCATCCTTATGTGGAAAAGAGGGGAAAGGAAGATAAGGTAAAGAGGTAAAGAGGTTTGGGGTTTGGAGAATCTTCATTACTCTAGTTGCTAGTGCAACCATTGTGAATTTTAGTGTTTTATGCATATTATCTATTTCTGTATACTAAAGTTTTAACACATTCATATTGATGGCATTCCCTAATTTTGATCTATTCTAATTATCTACGCACTTCCATATTTATAGGACTAAAAGAGTCACTCACCTTTGTTGGTGGGAAAAGCCCAAATATCGAGAATTCAGTTAGTTTTGGGTAAAATCAGTTCAGATCCATTAAGCTGGAATGATAACAAGGGAGACAAGCAGATAACTCAGTTTATATTCCTTAATCATCTAGCTTTTTTCCACAAAGTATAGCTAGATAGAACTATGAAAACTCAGATTTCTGATTTACTTTGAATCCTGTTATTTGTTATCTCTACCTAGGAAGGATTTCGTACAGAAATGATATAAACTACTATCTTAAAAGGCACATTTATTCTTTTCTTTATGTATTGCGCTATTATTTCTTTCGTGCCCTTATCCTTTTATTTGGATAATCGAGCCGAGATTAAGTGTGCATCAGTGTTTTTTCAATGCTAGCTATTCAAGCTGATGCAACCAATTATATCTTGCATTTACTGTGTTAGACCAATCTATTTTTCATCGCCTAACATTGAGTATAAAATGTCTTACCTAGACTAGCCTTCTCAGCATTTTGGAGATTTCAAAACGAAAAAAACGGAGAGTGAGGCACCTTTCTTTTCTTTTTCTTTCAGTCTTGGTATGTGAAACTTATTAAAAGAACAGGATTCCTAGCTTTTAGTTAATCAATACCAATGGCTTAATATTAAAGCCCTAATTTGCATAAACTCGTTCTATGATTTGCATAGCATCGTGTTACCTGTAGCTGGTGATTTCACTGCATACATCTCACTCTTCGTTTCAGAAAATTAAAACTGATGTATTCTTTAAAAGCAGATATTCTGCAATAGAAGTAAAGATACAAGGTTAACTGTGCAACCCTTGTTCTGTCTCTGAACGTGCTCCCTGATTTTTCATACCACTTCTAAATAAAGTTATCGTTCTTTGAAATGATCTATTTGCTAATAGCACCGGTGGAAAAACGCTAGCTGGGGAGGTCGAAAACTATTCAAAATTATTATATACAACTAAAGATACATACAATGAAAAATGCATTCCACCTCAGAATCATTTATGTAAAGGCGGCGTGTTTTTACCTTAATGGATTAAGCTTTCGGTGCCATGTTTCCTCGGCTTCCAAAGCTTTAACAATATGAAGACGCCAGCCTGAGACGTCGTGTGTGGGTTGGATTTGTCTCTCTGGATAACAGTAATAGAGAGAAAACATAATAACTACGGTGATAATGATCCAGGATATTGTTGTTATTTCTCAGGGCATTTATCGAACAGGGCAAGTTTTTACCTATGTTGGTTCGTGGTCTAAAGACCTTGTTTGTTTGACTCCACGAGCATGATACAAATGGAAAGTGTAGTTCTTTGCGCTATCACACGAAGTCTTCTTGGCTTCCCAATTACAAAGCGTGTTTTTAAAATGGAAGTTCCAAACTGCAAGACATAAGAGTGCAGCCAGGCTATTAGCAGGTTTCCCTACGGTCGATACCATTTATCAATGGAAAGGAAATGAGTATTTTAATTCTCCTATTCTCAAAATCTTACCAATAGGGCTTACGGCAAACTCGTGCTTCACGGCGCTTCGGCTGGTGCAGAAAAAAGAGAGGGTTTGTAAGTTGCCTTCTCATTGGTATTTATACCAAACAACTCCAGTGTCATACCGGTAGACACACGCCTACATTTAAAGCCAAAGTGTTCACGTGGTTGATATAATGTTATCATATTTTTCTAAACCATATTTTGACTGCTTATTTATTCATGTTAATCAATCGTATTTTTGAAGAGGTTCTAACTTTATGCAAATAGGTAGATTTTTGCAAAATATACCTATTATTGTTGATGATACTCATTTTTTTTTTAGTATAAACAGAAATACCTATGTCGGCATAACTCTATGCCTATAATCCTTATCTATATAATTGCATTCTCCCAGGGTAAAACACGCTTTGTAATTGGGAAGCCAAGAAGACTTCGTGTGATAGCGCAAAGAACTACACTTTCCATTTGTATCATGCTCGTGGAGTCAAACAAACAAGGTCTTTAGACCACGAACCAACATAGGTAAAAACTTGCCCTGTTCGATAAATGCCCTGGGAAATAACAACAATATCCTGGATCATTATCACCGTAGTTATTATGTTTTCTCTCTATTACTGTTATCCAGAGAGACAAATCCAACCCACACACGACGTCTCAGGCTGGCGTCTTCATATTGTTAAAGCTTTGGAAGCCGAGGAAACATGGCACCGAAAGCTTAATCCATTAAGGTAAAAACACGCCGCCTTTACATAAATGATTCTGAGGTGGAATGCATTTTTCATTGTATGTATCTTTAGTTGTATATAATAATTTTGAATAGTTTTCGACCTCCCCAGCTAGCGTTTTTCCACCGGTGCTATTAGCAAATAGATCATTTAAAAGAACGATAACTTTATTTAGAAGTGGTATGAAAAATCAGGGAGCACGTTCAGAGACAGAACAAGGGTTGCACAGTTAACCTTGTATCTTTACTTCTATTGCAGAATATCTGCTTTTAAAGAATACATCAGTTTTAATTTTCTGAAACGAAGAGTGAGATGTATGCAGTGAAATCACCAGCTACAGGTAACACGATGCTATGCAAATCATAGAACGAGTTTATGCAAATTAGGGCTTTAATATTAAGCCATTGGTATTGATTAACTAAAAGCTAGGAATCCTGTTCTTTTAATAGGTTTCACATACCAAGACTGAAAGAAAAAGAAAAGAAAGGTGCCTCACTCTCCGTTTTTTTCGTTTTGAAATCTCCAAAATGCTGAGAAGGCTAGTCTAGGTAAGACATTTTATACTCAATGTTAGGCGATGAAAAATAGATTGGTCTAACACAGTAAATGCAAGATATAATTGGTTGCATCAGCTTGAATAGCTAGCATTGAGAAAACACTGATGCACACTTAATCTTGGCTCGATTATCCAAATAAAAGGATAAGGGCACGAAAGAAATAATAGCGCAATACATAAAGAAAAGAATAAATGTGCCTTTTAAGATAGTAGTTTATATCATTTCTGTACAAAATCATTCCTAGGTAGAGATAACAAATAACAGGATTCAAAGTAAATCAGAAATCTGAGTTTTCATAGTTCTATCTAGCTATACTTTGTGGAAAAAAAGCTAGATTATTAAGGAATATAAACTGAGTTATCTGCTTGTCTCCCTTGTTATCGTTCCAGCTTAATGGATCTGAACTGATTTTACCCAAAACTAACTGAATTCTCGATATTTGGGCTTTTCCCACCAATAAAGGTGAGTGACTCTTTTAGTCCTATAAATATGGAAGTGCGTAGATAATTAGAATAGATCAAAATTAGGGAATGCCATCAATATGAATGTGTTAAAACTTTAGTATACAGAAATAGATAATATGCATAAAACACTAAAATTCACAATGGTTGCACTAGCAACTAGAGTAATGAAGATTCTCCAAACCCCAAACCTCTTTACCTCTTTACCTTATCTTCCTTTCCCCTCTTTTCCACATAAGGATGCTTCTAATAAAATAATGTCAATACTCGATTGAATGTATTTATCAAATATATCTGGAAGGCCTATATATCGCAAAACCTTGTACTAAGGGCAATATTCTATACAGATTGTTTTACCTTGAACTATTGTCAAGATGTGAAAAGTCTAAACTTCAGCGATATCATACAATTTTTTATCTTCAAACCTGGCTATGTAAATGGACATCCTTCTGCCTTGTAACACACAGTACTGTATGTTCTGAAAATCTAAAACATGTTTTGTTCTCTTTAGAGATCCGGCTGCATAATATTTGTCCTGATGAAGACACTATTACGTGTCGAAACGCGTTGACAAACAACAGCCCTCCCAATATAATCTGGGATGATCATATTTTTAATCCAGCATTTCTATCAGAACAAATGTCCCTTTTAAGAAATTAATCAGAATTTTTTATTGTATCAAATGTATCTAATGCATTAGTTGTGTATGCTTATATGTATTTGATTTATTGTTTTATCAATATAATTAAATTTTTCTATATCAGTAAAGTCTAGTAATTTGTGTGTTGTCTTATGTATACCCCGTCAGTTGAATAGCCTTTGTTTGTTTTTGTAATTTTTGGCCTGGGTTTATACCTTTGTATTGAACTATTTCCCTGACCCAGGATCTTTATCCTCACCAGGGGGTCCCTGATACACTACATAATTTACCCACGGTAGATCCGTGTGGGACGTTGCTTATCATCATCTGTGTTTGGTCTGCTGAAGTTTTAGTAAAGACTGTGTTGACTTACTTCATCCTTCTGTCTTTTTTTCTCCCCTTGGGCTCTGTATCCCTGTCCTTGGTTTCCTTTGATTTTCTCTATCCATTCCTAGATACTGGTGTAACTCCAAAAGATAAAGAATCTAATGGCCCAATTACAGACGTTCGGGTTCTCGGATGAGGACTTCGCAACACTGGTAGGCACCAGTGCAACGTTTGGGAATAGCTCTTCTAGAAATCCCCCGAATAGCAGTGACACTAACAAACTATTAAACCTGCAAAAGAAATTGATTAGAATAGAGGCGCATGGGGAATTCATGCTGAATTACCTTAAAAACGGTATAATCCCATTAGGACTAAGGGTTAGAAACATCCCGGGCCTATTTGTAGATATTAAATCTTTTCTTATCAAATGGAGCATGATTGCGAGTCGCTGCTCCAGAGATCTCATGATCTTAATAATATCAACATCTAAAGAATTAGCTGCAGAAATAAAAAAAGAAATAGAGGAATTAGAGGACAAAATTAAGAAATCTACTACAGTTGAAGATGCAGATAAACAATTAGAAGCCATAAAAAATGATATTGCCTCTTTTTCAGACTACCTCAGAAAAAGAAAGGATGATAAATTCACTAAAGATAAAAGGTTCTATACCCTGGAACGAACCTATCCATATACTGTGGATGGTTTTTATAAAGCAGAGACCCAAACAGGAACATATAACCACAATCTTCAACAAAAGATTAACACTTTCTCTGACTCTTCAGATGCTGAATCAGATGGGGAGAGTAGCATGGGCTACCGAGATGAAAGACCATTCGACCCCAGAAATGGCCAAAGAAACAACCGCCAACCTTTTTTAGGACAACGTGGGGGGAGAAGGGGACGCCAAAGGGTCAGGTTCCAAAATACAACAAGGGGCAATTACCAGAACCATCAATATGCCCAGGAACCTCAACAATATCTAGAAACCAGGAACAAGCAATATTGGAGGAACGGGATGTAATCCCGATATTCAATCTATCATCACGCACTCTTGCCCCTGCGGATTTCTCCCTTTTAACTAAAGGTTTATCCTTTGTCCCCCATACCAATGTCAATGTTTTTGAGTTATATCAGGACCTTCATTCTTTCTTTCGAAAGATTAGATTAAAAAATTTTTTTTTAGGAAGTGATCCCATGGAACTTGCCATCCACATTTACTCCCTCTTTAGACCAGGTAGGTCCTGAAATAGCAATCTTTGAGAAAGTAGTTGTAAAAAAATTAGATCAGGCATTTAGATTTATTCCCAAACCTAAATATAACATAACTAAGGAAGAACATGAATAATTGACTAGGTTCAAAAATGACAATACAGTGATTGTGAAAAGTAGTGATAAAGGTGGTGGGATAGTCTTGATTGATAGCATCACTTATGAGACCAATATGCTAAAAATGTTGAATGATCCTACGTTTTATAAAAAAATCAGATTAAACCCTACAGAAAGGATAGTGAAAACTATAAATATGATAACAACTAAAGCATATGACGCAGGGATCATAAACAAAAAGGAATTTGAATTCCTAAATAAATCAGACAAAAAAGTATCTTGTATCTATGGATTACCAAAGATCCGTAAAAATCAAGATAATCCTCCATATCGCCCGATCGTATCAACGATAGGGACACCCCTTGAAGCAATCTCTAAGTATTTAGATAACATTCTTCGCCCCTACATTTCCCTTTCCCCATCATACGTCAAAGATACCGGTGCTATTATCACAAAAGTAGAAACATTGCCCTTTAATGAACAAAGAGACATCTTAGTGACTCTTGACATTGAGTCGCTATATAGCAATATTCCCCAAATAGGAGCGATCGAAACAACAATGTGGTTTATTGACAAACATCAAATACCTTGTTCAAAAACCTTCATCAAGGAATGTTTAACACTTGTCTTACAGGAAAACTTCTTTGAGTTTGGAGAAAGTATGTTCTTGCAGATAAAGGGAGTCAGTATGGGGGCCTCTATGGCCCCATCAATAGCGAACATCTACATGACTGCATTTGAGACTAAATACATCTTTAATGAGGTGGCCCCTTTCTTTGAGTCTGTTTCCCATTGGTACCGATACATAGATGACATCTTTTTCGTATGGACCAATGGGGAACAGACTCTAAAAGAATTCCTCCTGTGGCTGAATCTGGCAGATGAGAATCTCCGATTCACTGCCCACATTAGCACATCAAAGGTGGAGTTTTTAGATATCTATATAAAAAACAACGATGGACTACTGGAAGTAGATCTATATACAAAACCCACGGCAAGGAATACGTTATTAAATTTTAAAAGCTATCATCCCAGATGTCAGAAGGATAGTATTCCTTTTTCACAGTTCCTGAGGGTAAGGCGTAACTGCACTAACCTTAGAGACTATGATAATCAGTCTGAAATCATGAACGAAAAATGTATCCAGAGAGGATACCCTCGCCGCTTGGTCAGAGAGGCCTATAAGAGGGCCAGATTTTATGATCGAGACGCACTCTTAAATTCACAGAAACAAAAAACAAACTCGACACTGGTCTGTGTTACAAAACATTCCACCCTGGATTCTACGGTCAGGCAAATAATAAATTCTAATTGGCACCTACTTAATCTGAATGATAATCAACAGAAAATAGCCAAACCAATGTTCGCCCATAGGCGGAACAAAAATCTGAAGGACCAAATCGTACGATCCAGATACATCCAAAGAACAGATAACCCACCCTTTCTATAGAGATTAATTACAGATAATAGTGCAGCAAAAGGGACCTCTCGCTGCGGCTCGTGCTAGTCGTGTAACAGCATTATCACTGGAGAAAGCTTAATGTTCAACAATATTAACATCCAAGCAAAAGAATTATGGACATGCAACACCCAAAATGTCATATATCTAATCACATGCCCTTACCATTTGGGTTATGTGGGAGAGACGTCACGAGCAGTAAAGACAAGACTGACAGAGCACAGGTCAGCAATAAAAACCAGAAAACTAACAGCACCATTGGTAAACCATTTTGTGGAGTACAAACACTCCCCTGATGAATTAAAATGGCGAATTCTGGAAAAGGTCCACATACCTAACAGTAAGGGTGGAGATAAAATAAGAAAAAAGAAAGAGGTATACTGGATTTTTACCCTCGGTACATTTAACCATGGCTTAAATCACGATTTACCCTGGGAGAATGCAATTATATAGATAAGGATTATAGGCATAGAGTTATGCCGACATAGGTATTTCTGTTTATACTAAAAAGAAAATGAATATCATCAACAATAATAGGTATATTTTGCAAAAATCTACCTATTTGCATAAAGTTAGAACCTCTTCAAAAATACGATTGATTAACATGAATAAATAAGCAGTCAAAATATGGTTTAGAAAAATATGATAACATTATATCAACCACGTGAACACTTTGGCTTTAAATGTAGGCGTGTGTCTACCGGTATGACACTGGAGTTGTTTGGTATAAATACCAATGAGAAGGCAACTTACAAACCCTCTCTTTTTTCTGCACCAGCCGAAGCGCCGTGAAGCACGAGTTTGCTGTAAGCCCTATTGGTAAGATTTTGAGAATAGGAGAATTAAAATACTCATTTCCTTTCCATTGATAAATGGTATCGACCGTAGGGAAACCTGCTAATAGCCTGGCTGCACTCTTATGTCTTGCAGTTTGGAACTTCCATTTTAAAAACACGCTTTGTAATTGGGAAGCCAAGAAGACTTCGTGTGATAGCGCAAAGAACTACACTTTCCATTTGTATCATGCTCGTGGAGTCAAACAAACAAGGTCTTTAGACCACGAACCAACATAGGTAAAAACTGGCCCTGTTCGATAAATGCCCTGAGAAATAACAACAATATCCTGGATCATTATCACCGTAGTTATTATGTTTTCTCTCTATTACTGTTATCCAGAGAGACAAATCCAACCCACACACGACGTCTCAGGCTGGCGTCTTCATATTGTTAAAGCTTTGGAAGCCGAGGAAACATGGCACCGAAAGCTTAATCCATTAAGGTAAAAACACGCCGCCTTTACATAAATGATTCTGAGGTGGAATGCATTTTTCATTGAATGTATCTTTAGTTGTATATAATAATTTTGAATAGTTTTCGACCTCCCCAGCTAGCGTTTTTCCACCGGTGCTATTAGCAAATAGATCATTTAAAAGAACGATAACTTTATTTAGAAGTGGTATGAAAAATCAGGGAGCACGTTCAGAGACAGAACAAGGGTTGCACAGTTAACCTTGTATCTTTACTTCTATTGCAGAATATCTGCTTTTAAAGAATACATCAGTTTTAATTTTCTGAAACGAAGAGTGAGATGTATGCAGTGAAATCACCAGCTACACGTAACACGATGCTATGCAAATCATAGAACGAGTTTATGCAAATTAGGGCTTTAATATTAAGCCATTGGTATTGATTAACTAAAAGCTAGGAATCCTGTTCTTTTAATAGGTTTCACATACCAAGACTGAAAGAAAAAGAAAAGAAAGGTGCCTCACTCTCCGTTTTTTTCGTTTTGAAATCTCCAAAATGCTGAGAAGGCTAGTCTAGGTAAGACATTTTATACTCAATGTTAGGCGATGAAAAATAGATTGGTCTAACACAGTAAATGCAAGATATAATTGGTTGCATCAGCTTGAATAGCTAGCATTGAGAAAACACTGATGCACACTTAATCTTGGCTCGATTATCCAAATAAAAGGATAAGGGCACGAAAGAAATAATAGCGCAATACATAAAGAAAAGAATAAATGTGCCTTTTAAGATAGTAGTTTATATCATTTCTGTACGAAATCATTCCTAGGTAGAGATAACAAATAACAGGATTCAAAGTAAATCAGAAATCTGAGTTTTCATAGTTCTATCTAGCTATACTTTGTGGAAAAAAAGCTAGATTATTAAGGAATATAAACTGAGTTATCTGCTTGTCTCCCTTGTTATCGTTCCAGCTTAATGGATCTGAACTGATTTTACCCAAAACTAACTGAATTCTCGATATTTGGGCTTTTCCCACCAATAAAGGTGAGTGACTCTTTTAGTCCTATAAATATGGAAGTGCGTAGATAATTAGAATAGATCAAAATTAGGGAATGCCATCAATATGAATGTGTTAAAACTTTAGTATACAGAAATAGATAATATGCATAAAACACTAAAATTCACAATGGTTGCACTAGCAACTAGAGTAATGAAGGTTCTCCAAACCCCAAACCTCTTTACCTCTTTACCTTATCTTCCTTTCCCCTCTTTTCCACATAAGGATGCTTCTAATAAAATAATGTCAATACTCGATTGAATGTATTTATCAAATATATCTGGAAGGCCTATATATCGCAAAACCTTGTACTAAGGGCAAGATTCTATACAGATTGTTTTACCTTGAACTATTGTCAAGATGTGAAAAGTCTAAACTTCAGCGATATCATACAATTTTTTATCTTCAAACCT
Source organism: Lissotriton helveticus (assembly GCF_964261635.1). NCBI lineage: Eukaryota > Metazoa > Chordata > Amphibia > Caudata > Salamandridae > Lissotriton > Lissotriton helveticus. The sequence goes on from NC_136059.1 coordinate 255,076,678, forward strand.
GGCTATGTAAATGGACATCCTTCTGCCTTGTAACACACAGTACTGTATGTTCTGAAAATCTAAAACATGTTTTGTTCTCTTTAGAGATCCGGCTGCATAATATTTGTCCTGATGAAGACACTATTACGTGTCGAAACGCGTTGACAAACAACAGCCCTCCCAATATAATCTGGGATGATCATATTTTTAATCCAGCATTTCTATCAGAACAAATGTCCCTTTTAAGAAATTAATCAGAATTTTTTATTGTATCAAATGTATCTAATGCATTAGTTGTGTATGCTTATATGTATTTGATTTATTGTTTTATCAATATAATTAAATTTTTATATATCAGTAAAGTCTAGTAATTTGTGTGTTGTCTTATGTATACCCCGTCAGTTGAATAGCCTTTGTTTGTTTTTGTAATTTTTGGCCTGGGTTTATACCTTTGTATTGAAGACCTTGATTATGTCATCGCTGCCCCAACCGCAAGCTGCTGAGCCGAGCAACTTGCCGAAGCACCAGCTGCCCTGCAGGGGCGCCATCACAGGGTACTGTGCTGACGTAGACTTCGCTGGTGCCTCTCAGAAGGGACTTGATGTAGGTGATCAGACTCGCATGGTCTTGGGGACTGAGCTGATCTTCTCACAGCTGAGTGCATACACTTTGCTTTGCTGACGATCAGACTAGAGGAGACCTTGTGGCTGTGTGGCACTGCCAACAGCCAGCTGCCCGGTGCACATTCCCTATCCCCAGCAGCCCTAATTACCATAAGAGAAACACACTTGCTTCTAGGACTACAATCTCTCAAGTATTTTGACAATGCTTGCATATTTTAAAAGTACTGCTTTGGTATAATAAAAAGTGAATAACTCTTGATCTACATTTTGTAACTTTGTCACTCTTATTTTATTCACATTAATATTGCCTATTCTACTAAAACTGTCTTTTTTGTGGTGTAATCATTGCATTACTGGGTGTGTGGATTGCACAAATACTTTACACATTGCTACTTAGGATAAACCTGCCTGCTCTGTGCCAAGCTACCAGAGGGTGAGGACAGGTAATATTTTAGTGTGTATCTAGTTGCCCTGCATAAAGTGCTGGGTTCTGCCTGGCTTAGGTGCATACCCTAGCCAACCAGACACCTCATTTCTAACAGTGAATAGCAGGTTTTCTTGCAAACCTGAACTGGTCCTGTAGCTTATTAACATGGTGGGGTTCTCAGTGTGTGCCAGCCATCAAAAGGGACCGGCCACTCAGGTGCAACCAAGAAGTACTAAGTTATTTAATCTGGACAGGACAAGTGACCCACCAACCACAGCTTCCTTGAAGAATTTGGGGCCGGAATCATTTTGACTTGCTTAGAAAGTAAAATGGTGACAATTAAAGAATACATACACTAAAAGTACTGAAGGTGTTTTACGAAATGTCAAGAAAGATCTCTGTCTCAATGGATACCTGTTCTCAGCACAACATTTTCACTGCCGCACATCAAAAGCTCGAGATAAAAGCAAAACAAATGTTTGCATTCTTGCAGTGACATGCCTCATCAAGATTTTGGTTCCTCGCCATGATTTAACATCATTGACAATGTCATCAATGGTGGGTTCTAAAGAGAAGGGCGCTCTTGGGTCATTTAGTATACTGCTTAAAGTTTTCCTTGCTGTATGGTTACAGTGTCTCCTAGTGCCAGAGCTAACAAGCAAAATAAGACCAACAGTGATAAAATTGTGACACAATAGCTAACATTGACATTTATTATTTTTTTATTGGTATTTAACCCCTTGCGTGCTCCCGTCGGCTGTTACCTCGCTAGTGCGGCTGTCGGCCCACGGCCGACGGAGCCCCGCCCACCTAATAGAACGCCCGCACCGCGGCAGAAAAACCGCCGCGGTTAAGGCGTTAACTGTCACAAAAAGAAAGCAAAAGGATATGTCAGGACGTTTCAGGTTTTCCTAGTCGATTTGTTTCTGTCATTGATATAGACCTAATGGTGAATGGGTACACCATTCACCAGTATCTACAGATCGGCATGGTTTTAAATTAACACATACACTCATAAATTGTGTTCGCTTTGAACATCATGATAATAAGCACTGGTTGACTTTTGTTATGTTGACACAGGAATTGCCGATGGTCCTATACACGTGGTTCAACAGCTGAGGGCGGGCGGGGTAATAGATATGCTAATTATCATTGGCAGCGTGTTTTATGACATCAGAGAAGTATTAAGGGGGATTCTGGGAAAAGTAGTTTGTAAAATAAGGGCAGTCAAATGATTGGAGGATTAAGGGGTGGAGAGGAGGTTCACGTAATATACAGTACGAGACGTTGTGAAGAGGTGGTTTACTGATTGGCAGAAAGAAAGAAGGGATTTGTATCTGTAAATACAAGGACGTTTTTGACTGAGGGACTGTGTAGTAACATAGAAAGAGGGGAATAATCTAGGATTGCGCTGAGATTTATAAGCGTTCTGGAGGGAGGAAAAAGTCTGCTGAAGTACATTTTCTTAGGGAGTGCTGTGTATCATAGAGGGAATACGTGTTATAGGAACTTATATTAACTAGGCGGTGATACAATTAGAACTGAATTGATGTAATAGGCCACATGTTGTAATACAGTTTTTAAAAACATTTCCAGTGATATCCCTGATGAAGGGTAGATAAATTGCCTGAAATGCATTGGATTAAGGATGTTAAACTGTACTCGTCATGTTGCAGGAAGAAAAGGCCTGTACGGGCAAACTGCATCATTTGAAATATTGAGAATACATTGAAATGTCACATATGTGATTGTCATCACATAACTACATTGTCTAAAGGATTGGATTTTGTCAATAAAGGAATAACTAAAAGAAAAAATGAAGTAACCTTCTTTATGGTATTCAGCTGCGCGTCCGAAAAGGAGCGCAAACACATGACGGTCCACTCTTGTTCGGTATTAAGAAGTGCTCTTAGGAAGGTGAAGAAGTGAGCAAATAAACTTATTTTAACTTAAAGTAAGTGGGTCTGTGTTCACGTGACCCTAAATTTCAGCGCCGTATAAGGCAGCTAATTGAGCTTTTAATTTATATTGCTCTATGGCCAAAAGTCCGGCTATAGACATTGTTTCGTGGAATTTTGTTAATAATTGAAGCTTGGTTCTGAAGCATAGCCTTTCTCTTCTATAAATGAGGAGACCACGAAACCCTGCTATTGAGCATAATGTCCAAATATTCAAATCTAAAGATTCACTCCAGGTTCTCATTGCCCAAGACTAGGGCATTTCTAAACGCTTTTTGGGGGTCTAACCACCATGAATTTTGCTTTTGAGGCTTTAATTTCCAGGCTCCTAGCTGCACAAAAAGTGTTGAAATTATCCAGTATTTGCTGCAGTCCTATAGGGGACTGGGAGATTAAGAGGGTGTCGTCTTCAAACAGGAGAGAAGGGATGCCCCTCTACGCATTGGGATTCAGTCTTTTAGTTGCCCCTGGGCGCCCCACCGCACTTGGGTATTTATCTTGGTGAAGTCTTAATAACTGTCCTCAAAGGGCTTAGGTGACCCTTAAGGTCTTTAATAATGCCCATAATATCCCACTAAGGACCAGGTCAAAGGCTGCTTTGAGGACTACAAAAGCTATGTAATGATTAATTTATTTGAGCTCTGTGAACGTCCAGATTATAAGAAGCAGCCTCAGGACTTAGTCTGTGGTTCTGACTTTAGGTCTGAACCCTTCTTGATAAGGGGTCAAGATTTCAGCACCCTTAATCCAATCATTCAATTTGTTTAGCAGTTGACTCACATAGACTTTCTGGAGGATTTCCAAGAGACGTATTGGCCTATAATTACCAGGGCGTCGCTGATCCCCCTTTTTATAAATAGGGATAATTTCCCCTCCTTTCCATTGTTAGGGATCGGAGCCCCTGAGGCTATGGCATTGCTCAAACAGTTGGCATTTGGTACCCATACTGCTATATCATAGCAGAGTAAATCTCCAGGAAGTTGATCTGGTCCTGGAGCCTTATGCAGTTCAATTGCAGCAATAAGTGCCCTGGTTTTATCAAGTGTAAAGTGTAGGACTAGGGAAACAGAGTCTAGGAGGGTGCAGATGGGTGCAATGAGGTCAGTGGGGGTGCGATCTTAAGTTCAGTAAAGTGGTCCACCCAGGCCCCTTGGGTTCAGATAACAGTCGATCTGTAAATTAGAGCACCTGCTCCCATGAGCAATTATTTTCCAAAAAGACCTGTTGTCACCAGACCTGACAGCCGCAACTAGATCGAACCAGTTAGCTTCCTCCCACTTGCGCTGTGCAGTTTTAAATGTTTTCTTATATGTGTCCCTTGCTATATGAACCTCTAAAAGATTTTTATTTTTTAATGCATTTACCAAGGCTTTTTTGGCCAGCCTACAATCCTTAGAATACCATAGGTTGCTGTCAGTGCCATGAGCCCAGACCGAGGGTTTCCTTGTTGAAGTTTGGGCCCAGATCAATTTTAGTGATTCTGCCAATTTAACAAGGATGTCAGTAATGGGGATCACAGAAGGTGGAGGGATGATTGTCGTGGACAAGATCTTCACAAATAGGTTATATATCTCGGTCAAGGTCTCCACGTTCCCCAATATTGAGGGCCATTAAACAGACCCAAGGTTATTCCCCATTATTGGCATTATAGTTGGTGATAAAGGGGCAGGGTGGTTATTGGACTGGCACCCCAGGAGCGGTCACTCTGATTTCTTTTGTCTATTTCAAGTCCTCCATTCTATCCCACATGGAGGCATTGATCAGAATAAAATCTATTTTGCATCTTAATGTGCCTCTCCTACATGTTGATGCCCCCTGTTCATCAGATGTAGACCTGCGTTACATGCCCTCATCCTAATTAGGCCCTATTACGAGTCAAGCGGTCGAGGACTGCCAGACACGAGGTGACGCAGCAGTGTTGGATCAACAGCGGTCTGACCGTCTCATTAGGAGGTGGGTGGTCGGACCGCCCTGGGACCACCGGCTCTGCAAGGGAACTGCTGTTCCCTGGCATTGGACTGGTGGTCAGATGCTGCAATATGCTTGGCGGGACCACCGTGGTCCTGCCAAGTATATTACGAGTTTCCTCTCCTCCAGGGTTTACATGGCAGTACTTCCTCAATGTAAACCTTGGAGGAGAGGAAAGAAAGGGTGCCTGACAGGGTCCCTTTTCCCTCAATAGCATGTGGATGCATACAGAGGGCCATAACATGTGCCTCCCTGTGTGCACACACATAGGTTTCAGCGCGGCATGGACTTTCAAGTCCGTGCCATGCAGGAACCTTGTAGTGCGGTCCCATTGCGATGCCTTTTTCAAAGGCACACCCGCCTTTGAAAGAGGCACCGCATCTGCCACGCCACTCGCAAGCCAGACCACTGAAAGTAGTAATCTGGCGGGAAGCAGCGGCAACCTTCGGTGGAGCGGTGTCGCAGCGGTTTACACCGCTGCGCCACTACTCCGCCAAAAGTTATCATCGGGCCCTTAGTGTTGTGAAACCGAGAACTTGAATGGCAGCCACTTAGCTTGGGACATAGGGTTTGTAAACAAGAGAAGTTATCCCTCAGCTCTCGTCTTCTTCTTCTACCACCAAATTGTAATCATATATAGGCTATGTTAAGATCTCCACTTATGACAACCATGTCCTTGGGGTTAATCAGGCCAACAAAATGTTGCAGGATAATTAGAGTAGGTAATTCTACACTACTGCTTCTTGCCTACAATTGATATTAAACAAATACATGCAAGTACCCCTTGGAAAATAGGGTTTTCACCCCAAAATACCCAACGAGTCAATGCTTAATACCTCGATGTGTAGGTTTAGGTCAGTCTTGGCCCACATCAGGAGAACCCCAATGCCCTTCTGCGAACAGACGGTAAGGTATGAGCATGGTACGTAGTGTAACCAGATTTGAACAAGGGTTCAATTGGCCAGGTTTCTTGAAACATAGATATGTCAAATTGGTCTATGTATTCCCTCCAGTCAGGTGCAGACAATTTGGATTTAATGGCAGGAATATCCCATGAGAGAATTCTAATTGCTCCAATGGTATTGTGGCTTTTGCCAATAAAAGGAGGTTCAGCAACCACTTCCGCCTGTCTTCGAGGGGGATTGATGGGGCAGCAAATTTAGAAGATCAGTCGCCACTGTTAAAGCCAAGATTGGGGGTAGCTCTTACAGCGATACCAGAATCTCTCTTTTGACTCCTCATTTTTGATGACGTTCTAGATGCATAAGTTAGCAAGTCCATAGTTGACGTTCCACATGTGCCAGTTGCTAAGTTCATTGGGGAGGGTAGACCCACTATATAGCTATGCACTCCCTTACTTAAGACCAAGGTTGAAGTGACTGTTTCAGTTATATCAATGTCAGCCTATTGGCCTCCTGATTTTAATGGAATTTCAGTGCCCCCCGATGCCGGATTCAAACACCGTCAGTCTTGGGCATCCAAAAACTATAGGGGTGCAAAGTAGTTTTTTGTAGCTATCTTGAAAATAGTTTGGCCCGGGATATCAGTGGTATCATCAATCCTCAATAGATCCTTTTTTGATTAATTGCTATCTTAACTATTTGCTGTTTTCTAATTAATTGTTAATTGGTTGATCAGTTTATCAAATTATTGAAATTAATTAATTAATTTTATGTTCAATAATTATATTTATATCAATTATTTTATTTAAGAATTAATTTAATACTAATAATATTCATTGTTATCATTATGTTATTTTATTAATTTTGATTGTTGAGCATCATCTAATAAAATAATAGAAAGATTTAACTTGGTTTGCCCTTCAGAGTCACCCATTATGTTGCTTTTTATAGTGCTCAATGTAAAACCTTCAGTCTGTATCATATGCTGGAGATCATATGTCAATTTATTTGTTTCAATTAACTCCTGCCTCTCTGGGATGAGAGCTCTAATTGCTCAGGTCGGTTGGTCATTAGTCCTTATCAACTCCTGAGCAAAAAAACATTTTCAATTTGAAAGGGACCGTATACAAACTTTCCTGATATCATATTGGCGTTTATGATATTGCAAAATTGATATTAACCTGACCCATTACAAGACTTATATGAAATGATTCGCCTGAAATTCATAAATGAAATAACTCAACTTACGAACCAGGTGGAGGGCCTCCCAAACCCAAGAAGTATATATCAACGAAGGTGTAGTGTGTAAATGAAAGAAAGAAATATTGTGTTCTTTGGATCATATAAAAGGGTGAGGGGTGAAAATAAAAAAAACAAAAAGGATACTGGTAGCATCAGATCTATATGAAATATCAAAATATATCAAGGATCCATAAGCAAAAGCATAATTGTGGATAGATTCAGGATCTCAGTCCTCACAGTTGAAGCTACAGGAACATTTACAGTCTATGCTTAAAAAATAAAAAACGAACAATACATGCAACTTCCTTTTACTTTGACCTTTTTTAGTCTACATACGCTTCCTGTACACATCCTGGTAAAAAGATTAGATATGCATTGTTAACAAGTTACATGATTCAGCATGGCACCTCGGCCTCCCACACTTGCCTGCTCTGAATCCAACACAATGTAGGAAAAGAGTCCTACACATTGATTCATTTTTTTTTATTTGTGCATCGTACTAAGGAAAAGAGACACACTTGGATGCTTGATTCTCAAATAACTTCTTAAATCTTCGCCTGTAGTTTTACATCCTCACTTTGGGTGAAGAATTACAATTTTTTTTTAATTACAAAGGCTTCCAAGAGTACTTCTGGAAACTTTTGACAGTTGCAGGTTTCCAGGACTGCTCCTGGGTATGATTTGTGAATCCTTAATTATGACTTATCAAAGCCAGACAGGCATGAGTAATTGCACTTAGTGTAAAGGTTGTGATATAGAAATGCCTACAGATTAATACAATTGCACTTTTCATTTCTCAATTTTTCACTCCACAAGGAAATGTTGTTCCTCGTGGAGGAATCAAGGACCCTACACCACTTCCAATATCTAAAGACTATTCCCATTCTGGAAACAAATTTACACATGCTGTATTCCTACCACGGAAACAAGTTTGAGAAGTATGTGAATGCTGACAAACTCAGGAGTTTGTGGGAACTACCCATGAAACATCTATTCATTTTCCCCTTGAGTGGATTTCCCTATTTGCAGTTTTACACTATATTGGAATAATATATGCAAAAGAAACTCCCTTTATAAGAGCGTACAAATTGCTTTGTGAATGAGGACCATAATGTTCAATAGTTTTAATTGGTTCATTTAGTTTACATACATGTGAATCACAAGTGTTTGGCAGTTTCTTTTTTCTATTTTTTTTATTTAAGGTATTTTATTTTATGCAAGGAAAAAAACTGCAAACACAAATCAAATATTTCACAGTAGTGCAAAATAAAATAAATAAATACATCAAAAACAATCAACAGCAAAAAAAAGATACATCTTGAACACATTGCAGTTTCCTAAATCCAGTCTGTAATGGGTGCCCAAATCTTTACTCCCATAGCCCTTGTCTTTATTCTTTTAGTTTTATAAACAGCCATTTCAAAATTGTATATTGACAATAGTCTTTCACGCCAACTGAAAAAGGAAGGGGGCTCGGGATTAATCCAGTCTCTTGTGATACAAGCTCCTACCACGGCCATACAAATAAAAAGAAAAGATGTCGTAGCTTTAGGTATCTGTTGATCAGCCGTTCCCGAGCTAAGGCCAATCAATACCGTCTCAGCGGTTAGTGTAATTGTACGTCCTAAGATTACGGCCAGAAAAAGTTCAATATGCAAAAAGAACTCGCGAAGTTTAGGGCATTGAAAAAAAATATGAACCGCATCAGCGGCAGATTGGCCACACTTATAACATTTTATCCCTATTGTCGTACTCCATTTGCATACCTTTCTAGGGGTATAATATAGATCATGTATGGACATAAAATATTGTGACTTCATCATCCCCATTATAAGCACTCGATTGGCTAACATGATAGATTCAAGAATATTGATTTCATGTATCCCGAGCTTGTTCACCCACTTTAATTGGGAATTTACCAAATCATCCGGGAATTCCTGAATCAAGCAAGAGTAGAATAGGCTAATAGGTGTCTTTTTTGTCGTAAGTTCAATAAGGGGGATTTTGTTCAGTTGATTTTCTATTGATGGTCGACGACTCTGTAAGAAGCTGCGAATTTGCAGATACTTAAAAATATCATTTTTGGATAAAGCAAAATTAGTTTGTAAATCATTAAACGCAACTAAGTGACCCTCTTTAAACAAATACCCTAAACAACAAAATCTTTTGACCCCCCCACCTGATGGCAACTTGATCCCTAAAAATATAGGGTAATAAATCAGGTGCGGTAAAAGGCGTATATACATTTAATTTTGATATGCCATGTGTCGCCTAACTACTTTCCAGACTACAAAGGCAGCTTTTTAGATCTTAAATTTAGTCTTCTTGAAGTAGCTAGGTTTGATTACCTTCACAAGACATCCATTAATCTCTTCTCCCAAAACTAGCTCGTAAATTGATGGAGTATTGCAAAAAGGGATTCGGGCTTTATCACCAATTATAAGTGGGCTAATGGGTTGTAAGGACGCAGCAATATAATAAAATAGAAAATACGGAATGTTCCACCCACCATACTCTTTAGGAAGAATCATCTTTTTATAGGCTCTAAGTTGCCGTTTGTAGCCCCACAAAACTCTGGAGGTTACCCTCTCTAATTTTTTAAAACAAGAAAAAGGGAATTCAACAGGTATTGTACGAAACATATATAAAAATTTGGGTAAGATCAGCATCTTTAATACATTTGTTCTGTCATATATTGACAAATGAAGATGATCTAATCTTTCTAATGTCGTATTAACTTTTGCCACTGACGTATTTATATTTAGCTCTGGAATATTAGAGACTGGGAGCGAGATCTTGATTCCCAAGTATGTAACTTCTGGCACAGTTGGTATATTAATGGGGTGGTTACCTCCAACATACAAAATCTGCGTTTTGGATAAGTTCAGCTTGTAGCCTGAAAAGGACCCGAACTGTGCTGCTAAATCATTAACAACTGGAAGAGCAGTTTCGATATCCGTTGTGACTACCACAATATCATCTGCCTAGGCTAGGGCTCGATAGTCTATATGGGCTAAGTGAATTGGTTTTATGTTCTCGGCATAATTTAAACGGTTTACAAAAGGATCGATGTAGATAGAAAAGAGTACGGGTGAGCACGGCCACCCTTGCCGTGTGCCACAAGAAATTGAGAATGGTGTAGATATTTGACCATTCAGGCGAATAGAGGCAAACGGGGAACGGTACATAGTTTTTAAAGCTGTTAAAATACCGGGACCAAATCCCTTTTTAGTTAATATATCCCACATATATGCCCAGGCAACCCTGTTGAATGCTTTCTCAGCATCAAACAGGGTAAGACCGAAAGAAGAGTCTGTTGCTTGAGCCCAATCCACGAATGTAATCACGCGGTGTATGTGATCGGCTGTATCGCATGGAGCTAGAATCTTAGAGTACACTTTGCTATCCACATTGATCAATGAGATGGGGCGGAATGAAGACGGGAGTAATGGGGATTTGCCTTTTTTAAGGAAAACAGTGATTACTGATCCTTGCCAGGAAGATGGAGCCTTACCTCTTTGGGCCTCCGTAAAGAGTGTGGTCATTTCATTTTTAGGAGTATTTCTGAAAGTCCTGAAGAACTCAAGGGGTATAGCATCGGGGCCGACAGCCTTGCCAGATGCTAATGACATTAAGGCTAATTCTATTTCTTCCCAGGTAATAGGGGTATCCAATTGTTCAGACTCTTCTGTTGATAAAGTAATATTGGGTAAGTAATCCATCAAATCTGCTACCCTTCCTTCAATATCTCTAATATTCTGTTCCGTGTATAAGTGAGAATAAAAATCACGAAAAAACCCCTATATATCCGATGGATTATCGTATAACTGCCCTGAGTTATCCATGATTTTTTCAATATTTGCGGATACCTCCTTCTGTTGAAGTCTTTTTGCTAAGATCCTACCTGAGTTTTCCCCCACCTCATACATCTCTGATCTGAAAATGGCAATTTGTTGAGCCAATTTCATGGCAAAGCTCTGATAAATCCTGGCTTTCTGTACAGCAAATTTTTTTTTAATTAGTTCAGTGCTTGTCCCTCTGTTACATGCCGACGTCAACTGAATTTCAATATCTCGCAATTTGACCATTTCCATATCATCTTCCTTCCTAATTTCACGCTGTTTATTTATTGAATAACTTAGCGTTTCTCCCCGAACCCCTGATTTAAAAGCATCCCATACAATCTCAGTTGACGCTGAGCCATGATTAAACTAAAAAAACTCGGGAATCCACTTCCCCATATGTTCAATATACAGAGAATCAAAAAGTAACTTCCGTTCAAAAGACAAAGGGTTATGATCGGAGATTAATTTAGGCACGATTTCAAATCTGAGATTTTTGGCAGTGTTGATGAATCCAGCCGTAACAAAAAAGTAATCTAAACGAAAATGTTTCTGGTGCGGCAGAATAAAAAGTACTTCCAGAGGCACCTCTTCCCATTAGTAATCCTACATCTACCTACCCGAATTCATCGATGATCCCTTCAGTGGCCTCAAAGACATTTTTCTTCCTTATACCATTAGTGTAAATACTTGATATGTCATCTTTCCCATCCAAGTGTAGGTTAAAATCACCACATAAAAGTAAAGGTGACGGCCATAGTGCTAATTCAATACTGAGTTGAATCAACATATCCGAATCATCGGAATTGGGGCCATAGATGGAGCATATGGTCAAAAGTGTGGCCTCTAACCGTAATTCGATAATTACCCATCGTCCTGACGGATCTTCTTTAACCCGTTTACTTGACTCTACCCCGTACCTTTTTAATATGGCAACTCCTCTTGTGGTAGTCCCCTGCCGAGTGCAACCTACTAGTTCGAATCCCAGATCTTTAAACCAATTTCTGGTTTTCCAGGGTATGTGGGTTTCTTGAATACACAAGACATCAACTTTCAGTACATGAGCCATTATACCCCTTTTCCTTTTCCTTTTTTTTTTTTTTAATGTTATTGTTTTATGCAAGGAAAGCACAGAAAAAGTATGTCAATTACATAGAATCATACAATGTAGTCAAGTACTGTATTAAAAAAACATGAATTCCTAAACACACAAAAAAAACAAAAAGAGACAGTTCTAGATCCATTCAGTAATTGGTGCCCAAATTTTTGTTCCAATACCTCTCCATTTAAATCCTTTAGTTTTATAGATAGCTAGTTCTAAATTACACATTGAGAGTAATCTTTCCCGCCAATTAAAAAAAGACGGAGGGTCTGGATTAATCCAGTCTCTTGTAACGCAGGCTCGTATTACAGCCATACATAAGAAAATAAAACAAGTTACCGCTTTTGGTCTTGGAAAGCCCCTGGTACCAGAGCTCAATCCGATTAACACCATCTCAGCAGTTATATTGACATCATTCTTTAAGACAGCCCGCAAAAAAAGTTCGATTTGCTTAAAAAATTCCCCAAGCTTGGGACATTGAAAAAACATATGCAATGTGTCAAAAGCATAAAGACCACAACGATTACATTGAGTCCCAGTTGTCGTGCTCCATTTAGCCACCTTATTGGGAGTATAATATAAATCATGTATGCACATAAAGTATTGTGATTTCATCATCCCAGTTATAAGAATTCTATTGGCAAGCATTACTGACTCACGTATGTCGATTTCAGGTATCCCCAACTTATTTATCCATTTTAGTTGACAATTTTCCAAGTCATCAGGAAATTCTTTCATCAAACATAAGTATAGGGTACCAATTGATGTTTTTTTCCCTAAATACTCCAAAAGGGGAATTTTATTCATTCGGATATCTGATAGATATCTTGGACTTTGTAAAAAACTGCGAATTTGAAGAAACTTAAAGAAATCATTTTTAGTCAAGGAGAACTTAATCTGTAATTCTTGAAAAGGAACCAACAAGTCATCGACAAACAAATCACCTAGAAAGTGTATCCCTTTCATCCCCCATCTAATCGTTACTAAATCACCAAAAATGGGAGAAGGTAATAGACCAGGTGCGGTAAAAGGTGTATACTTATTAAATTTTGCAATACCCAAATGTCGTCGAACCTTTTGCCACACACCATATGCTGCTTTAACCATCTTAAATCTCGTCTTTTTATAATAGCTTGGTTCGATCAATTTCATGAAACACACCTTCATTCATTCACCCATAAGTAATTCGTAGATTGAAGGGGTATTACAGTTTGGAATTTTAACCTCATCTTCCATAATAAGCGGACTGATAACTTGAAGAGTCGCTACAACATAATAAAAGAAAAAATAGGGGACGTTCCAGCCCCCACACTCTTTAGCAAGAATGATTTTTTTATATGCTTTCCGTTGACGTTTATATCGATTGACTCTTCCATGCAAGGATAGATGCAAATGATCTAAGCGTTCCAACACAGTATTAACTTTGGCCAAGACTGGGTTAATGTTCAATTCAGGAATTTTGGCTATCGGGAGCGAGATCTTAATTCCGAGATACGTAACTTCGGAAGCAAGTGGAATATTAGCCAGAGGGCTATCCCCGGAATACAAAATCTGAGTTTTTGATAAATTTAGTTTATATCCCGAGAAGAGCCCAAACTGTGATGCTAAGTCGTTAATTGCGGGTAGCGCCAATGCAACATCTGTTGTAACGACAACAATATCGTCAGCGTATGCTAACGCTCGATAATTAGTATGGGCTAGATGAATTGGTTTTACTCTTTGTTCCATATTAAAGCGATTAACTAAGGGGTCGATATAAAAAACAAAAAGTAAAGGGGAACATGGACACCCTTGTCGGGTTCCACGAGAAATTGGAAAAGGGGACGAGATTTCAGTATTAATTTGGATAGATGCTGTAGAAGCAGTATACATAGTTCTAAACACGGTTAAGATTCCGGGACCAAATCCCTTTCTAGATAAGATATCCCATAGATAAGCCCAGGCCACCCTGTCGAATGTTTTTTTAGCATCCAACAGGGTTAGGCCAATATTTGCCCGCGAGGCCTGGGCCCAGTCCATAAAAGTAATAAGACGGGGTATGTGGTCAGCCGTATCACGTGCAGGAATGAATCCAAGCTGATATTTTGAAACAAGTGGGGAAATGATACTAGAGAGTCGAGAGGCCAAGATCTTAGAGTAAACCTTACTATCTGCATTAATTAGTGAAATTGGTCGAAATGAAGACAAAGACAAAGGAGGTTTATCCTTTTTAAGGAAAACCGTAATAATTGATTCCTGCCAAGACGCAGGGGCCATTCCTTTTTGAGCGGTTGTGAATACATTAATTAGCTCAGATTTTAAGATCAAACGAAACACCTTAAAAAACTCAAGAGGAATTGCATCAGGTCCAACGGCTTTACCCGAGGACAGCGAAAGGAGGGACAGTTCTATTTCTTCCCAAGTGATTGGTGACTCCAGAAGTTCTGCCTCTTCCATTGATAAAGCAAAGTTAGGTACTGACTCCAAGAAATCAGTTACCCTTCCTTTAATATCTCCGGTAATATCATCCATATAAAGATTGGAATAAAATTCACGAAAGACCCCCACAATTTCAGCTGCATTATCATATATTTTCCCTGAATCATCCATTATTTTATCTATATTAGCTGCAACTACCTTTTGGCTCAGTCTTTTGGCTAGGTGCTTTCCGGAGTTTTCCCCAACTTCATACACTTCTGATCTGTAAGCGGCTATTTGCTGAGCAAGTTTTGATCTTTGCTTTCTGAGCCACTATATCCCTTAAAATCCCCTCCATTCCAGTATGTCTACTACAAGCCAGCATTAACTTAATCTCTAAATCTCTCAGTTTACTCATCTCTCCTTCTTCCGTCTTCCTATTTTCCCTCTGTTTTCTTAATGAGTAGCTTAAAGTTTCACCCTGAACTCCGGATTTAAATGCATCCCATATAATCCCTGTTGACTAAGACCCATTATTATTGTTAAAAAACTCGGGGATCCACTTATTCATGTGATCAGTGTAAAAGGAATCATACAGAAGTTTTTGTTCAAAAGACCAGCGCTTATAAAATGGTGGGAGATTAATGTCTACGCTAAAAATGATGGGATTATGGTCCGAGATCAGTTTAGGGATAATGTTGAAACCTAAATTTGCAGAGGCATTCGTAAGTGTAACGGACACAAAAAAATAGTCCAGCCTAAAATGCTCTAATAGCCTTAAACACATTTTTCTTTCTACTTACATAAGGAATATCACTGGATATATCAAAAGTCCCCTCAAAATGTAAATTAAAATCCCCACACAGAATTAACATCGGGGGCCATAGCGCTAGCTCAATACTTAATTGGTTCAACACTGTGGGGTCATCAGCATTGGATCCATAAACCGAACAAATGGTCATAGTTGCAGAATCTAGTCGCAATTCAACGATGAGCCATCGACCCAGTAAATCCTCTTTAACTCTTCTGATCTGCCCCAGCGCAAACCGTTTTAAAATAGCTACTCCTCTTTTAGTGGATCCCTGACGAGAATTTCCCACTACTTCTAAACGTAAATCCCTGAGCCAACCTCTATTATTCCAGGGTATATGGGTTTCTTGAATACATAAAACATCCGTACTCATAGTTTTCAAAATTTGAGCCATTATACCCCTTTTCCTTTTATCATTAAGTCCACAAACGTTCCAAGAACAAACATTGATCCTACCCATCTTCCAGTCTGATTACAACAAACGTGGCCAAAAACAGGGAGCAACACAAACCCACCAATACTGAATAAATCACGTACCTGCCCCCAACACCCAACCAGTTCCCCCCACCCCTCCCTTCTCCTCCCAAATCCCCCCCCCCACCCTCAGTGAACCCACCCAACAGAGGCATAAGGACAAAGTCCTCAGTGATGGTGAGTAGATGTGGAATGAGGAAAAGTCCCTACCCATGCCGTCCTAATCCATATATCCTAATTTACAAAGTTTGTGAAAAAGACCCCACCTATAGATACATGGACCGACATACATATTTTCTAAGAGCGAAAACCAATCTGCAAACTCAAACAAAACCAAAGAATTTTTGAAAATTTTCTCAGCATTGCTTGTAACATCTGTATCACCTATATCACATTTTCTATCACCATTTATCCAAAAATTCCTATGCCTTAATTTCTGACACCTATATCACATTTTCTATCACATTTTATTCAAAAATTCCTGTGCCTTAATTTCTGACAAGAAAAAAATTGTTTTCCCCTTATATAAGACCATTAGTTGGGCGGGGTTTAATAAGAACGCTTGCCCCCCTTTTGCTCGGATAGGCGATATTAACTGCCTAAGTCGCCATCGTTGTTGAACAGTCACCTGACAAAAGTCCGGTCGAACAAAAAACTCCCAGCCATTGCCTTTCCTAGGCCGTGTAGGCCTGGCTATATCATATAGGATTTCACGGAGAAAGGTAGTTATGAAAACAGATGAGAATTGCTCTTGGTTTACTGTCCTCGCCTCCTGCAGTTTGTCTCTGCATAAACGGGAACCAGTGAGCCCCTTTTCCTTTTGTCATTAAGCCCGCAAATATTCCATGAGCATATTATAAATCTACCCATCTTCAAATCTGAAAGTAGCATAAAAAACTTAACAGGGACTGCTAAACGCAGCGATTACTACAATAGAAAAATAATGCAAATTGGCACAATCTCGATTTTGGTTTGCACATAAGATTCTTTTACTGTTTTTCCTTGCCCCAGACATCAACCCCCCTCCCTCCCTCCCCCTCCCTCTTCGGTATCCCCACCCCCTGTGACCCCACCCAAAAGAGGCTTAAGGACCAAGTCCTCAGTGATGGTGAGTGATCGAGTAATGAGTGAGTCCCGCCATGTCCCATGTCCTGTCTCCCATATTCAATCTACATCCCCTCGCCCCGTGTTATAGCTACCTCTCTACCTATATATCTCTTTCCATTACCGTCCCCGCATGCACTTACGAGAAACGCTAATAACAGTTTCTACTAAACACAAGAGAGCTAAGCCAACTTAATGACAAAATGTACATTAAATCTTCTCCACAAACTCCTGTGCCTTAATTTCTGGAAAATAAAATGTCGTTTTCCCCTTATAAATCACTTTCAATTGGCAGGATTGAAAAAAAACGCCTGCCCCCCTTTAGTTTGAATAGGTGATATCATTTGCCTTAAGTGCCATCGTTGTTGTACCGTCACCTGACAAAAGTCCGAACTTTTGTCAGGTGACGGTACAACAATGTGTTTGGCAGTTTCTATGCTTGATTTGGTGGAACAGACTGATTAACAGGTAAGGATTGTCTAATCAGTGCCTGTTGTTTCATAACTGATACTGCGAAAGGACCAGCTGGGCATGGATTCCACCCTACTTCACTGGTGTGCACTTGCTGGCGCGGTTGTTTTGTCAATGTGTGTTTTGCATCATCGCCTGTAGAGATTACAGATGGGTGGTCTCAAGGACTGGGAACGATGTATTTGGAGGATGTGTATTGTAATTGAAGGAATGCAATATGATATGATATTGTAACTAAATCTGAATTATAAGGGATTGTTTTAACAAGTGAATTGTAAAAAAAGTGTTATCTCCAGCAAAAAGAACGTTAAGCTTCTTATTCCTCACATTCCCCTGTACCCCTAGATTTTGATTCACACATTGTTTTCCTTATTAAGGGAAGAGCTCCTCCATTCATGGCCACTCTTCGTTGTGACCCATCAGACAAGAGTGCCACCCCTTTCTACAACCCACCCCTCTCTCTTCCTCTGATTCGTACCAACAGGCATAACCTCCGCCCACTAGTGGGGTGGAGGATGCAAATGAGATGCTGGCACCAACATGGGTATGCCAATATCTGCCAGACTATACCCTGAACTAAGAAGGCCCAGAAGAAGCATGTTTTAGTTCAGGTAAAAAGTGGCATTATTTTTGCAAATAACACATAATTGGGGGCATGAGCCACAAACAGGGAGCTGAACACACCCAAAACTCCTAACCATTGCAAGGTTGACACAGTTACCAGAAACACTGTTTTATGCGTCAAAGAAGCACAATAAGCAGGGACTTAAAAATAACTTTCTGTAACATCTTGAGCATCACTGTCATGTCTCAAGGTTCAAGCCGTCACTTTCTGTGGAGAACAGAAGAAACCCCTCCACCTGCCTCTGTACTAGGGTATCTGACACCTCCTGCCCTGCCCACCAAAGGCAGGCAGAAGGTGTGAGTAACACTGAGATGGGTAACAAAAAATAATTCTTTGGTCCAGGAGACTCATCTGCCATACATTGTACCACCAGAGACCAGGCATCCTAACGCCATTATGACACCAACAATACCATCTTCCTTCTTTTTCCCGATCCTTGCCATCAACCTGAAGATCAGTGGAAACAGAGGGGATTTAAACAGTAGTTTTAGGGACAAAGATCGAACCAAGACATCCATTTCCTATGACCAGCATGCTCTGGGGCAGGAGTACTGGACAAAAGGAATGGTGAAAGGTTAATTCCCCACTTGGTACTATCATGGACCAAGTCAGACAAGCGCAGAAGTTAAGGGTACAGACAATTTCTGGGAACATAGAGTTTCCAATATTCACATCTCAAGTGCACTGCTCATGATAGTAACTGTGTAGTTAAGTCTCGATTCCATTCAAAATACATTTTTGGTTTGCTTATAACTTTGACATCATTTGACGAATCTACAGAAAACATTCGAGTCAATATTGTTTGTAAGTAATCACCTCGTAAGAGCTGGAAGGAACTAAAAATCACCTGGATTCATTCTTTAACAGCCTACTAAATCACCACAATATTCAGTAGGTGTCAAGAAAGGTGGATTACACTAATAAAAAAAAGTCCATCCTTTTTATGAATCAACAGAATACTATCAGCACTTAGTATTACTGCTAGGGACCGTTCTCTCGTGAGGATTTTCTCCAGAAACATTTCAACTCCTATTAATGAAATATCTGTAGTTGCCATCGCCTCTGGGCTTGCAGAAGAATCATCAAACATCAGTATTAATTAATGAGCATTAATTGAGCCCTTTCACATTGAGAACCACCTTGTAACAAAGTCACTTTGCAATATTCACCCAGGCCAATGCAGTGGTTGTACCTTGACACTGAACTAGCATGATATAGGTTCTGTCACCACACCCTCTGAAGTTGGCTGTCAATAGTCACTCCCTAACTACTTATTTGATTCGGCTGTGCCCAAATACCCTTCATCAGCCAATGGCAAGATTTGCTATCTACTACTCATAAGAAGGCGACTCCTTCACCATCTTCAGTTCCTCATTTATTATATAATATCCATCTCTGTGCAACATATGTGTTCCTGTAGAGCTAAGCAGACATCTACCACACTGATCTTCAGACAAAGCAGTGTTATCTGCTTCTGCTTCCTCCAGACCCCCATCTTCCCCTGAAATCCGTGATAAACAATCCGCCGTGAAATTCCGCGCCCTGTTTTGTGCTGAAACTGAAACCTGTGTGTAAGTAATCCACCATTGTATCCTGGATGACACAGTATGAATACCTTCACTGACAACAACTTCCATTAACAGGTATATGATTCATTTTCAAATTGCAGTGCACTCCCCACAGGAAAGTTCTCAATGATTCCACTAGCCAAGCTAACCAAGTGTTTTCTTTTCAATGACCAAATACCTGACTTGTGCACATTTGAAATCCATTGAATGCCCTCCTCAGCATCCCTGGTTTGTCAGTACAGCTCAAATACCCAATGCAGTTGCATTAGGTTATGCCTTCAGTGTGTGCAGCCTGCTTAATGGAGCAGATTTGGTTTAATGTAATTTTCATTTGTTCAAATCCTCTGAAACACTTCTCTTACCACTTGTCTATGCCTCTACAAGTCTTATTAAATGTACTGTGTGTTTCAGTCACATATTCTAACGAAATTTGCATAATATTCCCGCATTACTTAATACTATGTTCAATAACGGGTGCTTATGTAACGCATTTCATTATGCTAACTTTAGGTCGCACAGAACTTGCAGTAACTCCATGCCCTAAATATTCAATTGATTTGCATCACAGCTTGCATTTCTCCACCTGAACTGTGAGGCAGTGATCCTCCTCTTTAACCTCTTCTTAGGTTTCCTTTGTCATCTTCTGCTCACCCGGATGCTATTTTGTGAAACCTCTACTCCAGGAGCTCCTCCAAACAGGTTTTGCATGACTTCCTGGAACACTGCTACAGTTGACACCAGGCCAAACAGCATCCTGAATCACTAGTATGAACATTATGGTGTAATAAAACAACCTTACACCTGTAATACTCAGGATGCACCCTGGCCTAGTGATAGGGCCAAAGCTGAAAACATAGATGTCTGCCACAGAGGTCACCACTCTCCTGAGACTCGTAAGAGGAAGGCAACCTATCAATACATATTTGTTTAGCCCTCCCAAAACAATACACAATTGTATACTTCCGGTGGCATCTTTGCTGACGCTATAGATAAGACAAAACCAAACTCTTTTCCATGTGTGTACATATACATTTCCTTCAATCTTTTTTCCTTTTGGATGTAATTCTGTCCAGATAAATCCATTATCTTCCAAAGGCTGTCCACAACAATCTTCCCTTCTAATATCGACGTTCTAAAGTACATATTATTTTCCTATATAGTCTTAAATACTTAAAATGTTGTACAAGTAACCGCTATGTTATAGATTATCAATATCCTGGTCTGGCTGTAGAATAAACAAGGATAGTATTTATTTTTTTAATGAGCTAGTAATTAAGTTCCTCACTAAGGGCTGAAACTCTGCATGATCCTTAAGGAACCTACTCCTGGAACCAGCAATATCAAAGTCCTCAAAGTCCTCTTTACTGCAAGACAGCCCCGCCCTTGGCAGGAGTACTGATTGTGATAGCATTAAAAACCCAAGTGGAGAAAAAGAAACAATCAGCTTGCAATGAAAGGATAGAAGCAAGCCCTTCACTGAGGCTGGGACGACAGGGTTGCTTCTTCCTGTAGAATAGAACCAGGTGCACCAAGCTTGCTTTGCTGAAGCATGAGCAGGGCTGGCTTTAAGGGAGTGCGACAGGTGCAGTGGCACTGGGCACTGCCCTGGAGGGGGCGCTGTGTTTAGCAATAACGTAAAATGAATTAAAAGCACCTGCTGTAGTGGATTAGTAGAGCCAGACTTTATCACGCTTAAAAACAAATGAAATGTATTTGAGAGAGGGGCTACGGTGAGACAAGAGGCATTCTTGCTGGTTGGTAGGGAGGAAATTCGAGGAGGAGGAGGTCATGTGGGAGGGGGGAGCAAAAGCATGGTTGCACCGGGCGCCACCTGCGCTAAAGTCAGCCGTGAGCATGAGGCTTGCTCAGGAAGATACACAGAGAACCAAATGCCGCTAATATGAAGGCACTTGAATGCAATGCAACCTACTCTCAGTTACAGTAATATTTCATCCTTTTCATTAGGTAATTACACCACAATAGTCAGCTTCAGCAGACATCCACCTTAATGGTATGGAACTCTGTTTTATGTTCTTTTTAATGAAGTGCATTAGCTGTTTTATATATAGCAAATCATACCTAGCAGGAGTAACTGCAGGCACACACAGTCCTCACAGCATTGGGTATGAATGTGCACACACACACCCGCTTCTCGCAACATACCTATTATTATGAGGACTGGCCATTGATCGTAACGAAATGGGTATTTACTATTCTAACACCATGCGCGCTTTGATAGTAGGGTAGGTTATAAAGTTGACCAGGGCAAAGATAACTACACTTTTAGGGCTAGATGTAGGTAATTCTATTTTACCACTTCTTAAATACCGAATTTTACCGATTCGGTATTTAAGAAGTGGTAAAATAGAGGGGGGGGGGGGGTGTAGGTATTTCAGAATCGGTAAATACCGAATCGTTAAGATTCGGTATTTACCGATTCTGTAGATACCGATTCGGTAATACCCATTGATTCCTATGGGCATTGAAGCCCATAGGAATCAATGGGCAATACCGAATCGGTATTTACCGATTCGGTAAATACCGATTCCAGCAGGGGTGCAGGGGGTGTCACTTTGACACCCTCTAGCATCCCAAATACAGGCATGTGCGCCATGTGGCACACAGACATGCCCTAAGGGCATGTCTGTCTGTCACATGGCATAGGTGTGCATGCACAGATGTGCATGCACACCTGAATTCGGTATTTTACCATATAATAGGATTGTGTGGTAAAATACCGAATTCTGAAGGCCTGTAGCATTGTAAACAGTGCTACCTACATCTTGGATTTACCGAATCGGTAAATTTACCGAT
Organism: Lissotriton helveticus; assembly: GCF_964261635.1. Classification (NCBI taxonomy): domain Eukaryota; kingdom Metazoa; phylum Chordata; class Amphibia; order Caudata; family Salamandridae; genus Lissotriton; species Lissotriton helveticus. The sequence continues at coordinate 255,098,985 of NC_136059.1, forward strand.
TCGGTAAATTTACCGAATCTGTAAAATGATGCCCCTACATCCCAAAAACCCATTTACCGGTCGGTAACGGCCTAAATCGGCCGTTACCGGCTGGTAAATGGCCACCTACATCTGGCCCTACGTTTTTTGATACACTCACTCAAAAGCACCTAAACACACTACGGGACTGGTTTCCCTGACGGACCGGTCCTCACAAAGATAGTGTTTGTCGGATTCTGACAAGGTTAACCCACGCGAGGACGGAGCCTGTCCCCACAGCATGGGTTATACATGCCCGCACACACACGCATGTTATAAGATAGGTACATCAGCAGGGGACGGACTGGGAAACGAAACTGGCCCCGGCAAACTGCTCATGGGCCCCCCTGGGGGAGGTTGGGGGTTGCGGCAGAGCTTTTTGCAAGGGCTGATTTCGGACGATTTTGTTACAGGGGGCTGATATTGCTGATCCCTGGTAACAAAAAATGGCTCCCCGGGGGCCCAAAACCGGCCTCAGCCTGGCAGCAGACCGGGGAAACACCCAGTGCCGGCTATGGCCAGTCCGGCCCTGTACATCAGATTTGCATATATTAAAGTACAGCTATAGGCAAGGTGGAGACCCCACTCTGTCCTGCTTTGCATGCCTCTCATCTGTGGGTACACAGGTCTTAGCCTGGTCACCAATATTGAGTGTTCTATGTACATATGTGTAATGAGTCCGTCTGTCTCAGTGCAGCTTCTCGTGACCACGCCACAGCTTTCTGAAAGCACAAAACACTTGAGCCATTGAGAGACAGCTAGTAAAGTATTGGCTTTAGGCACACCTCGATCTAGATAGAAAAGGTAGGGCACAAGTACAGGTGCGGGTATCACTTGAAACTGGCACTGGGAATATAAACAGATCCCAATCATGAATGACTGGCTCCTTTGAGGAGTGCACAAACCAACACAACTCCTCCCAAAATAAAAATAAAATAAAGTACAATTCAAAACATATATCTTTCCTTATTGTTAAATAGGCTCACCATTAAAGAAAGTATTATATAAGAAAATGCTTTTGAAATACAGATAAAAGGTTAAACAATTAATATTTGCATTGGCAAAGAAATAAAAACTGTAAAGCAAACTTACGGGGAGAGGGGTGTATTCTAAAGTCTGCGACGAGTGACACTCTACACATTTACGAAATGCACGAGCAGAGTGTCAGGGTGTCAGTCAGACCCTCTTACGGGCACACAGCAGCACAGAATGATGCTTGCTGCCTGGAAATCAGGTCACCCGGCATGAGTTCTGGCCTTCTGAGCCGTCCCAGGGGTTAGATTTCTGTGTCGCTCGCATCTTTGCTTTCCAAGTTGTGGCCGCCATACCGAGGCCTTTCCTTGTCCGAGAAGCCCCCGCCTTCCCTTCTGACATGCGTTATACTAAAAGAACGATATGATTCTGCCAATCATGCTTGTTTCACTGCACCGGAAACTGTACTTATCAGGGTCCCTCCCTCGTGCCATTTCCTTCTTCTCCACAGATGTCCTTATCTGGCCATGTAGGCCTAAAAGACAAAAGGCAGAGCACTGCTTTTATGAATGAACATGAAAGTGGCCTACTGCATAGTATATGTTCAGAGGACGTATCTATTGGCTAAGCTGCTGGAACAAGGATACCTGAGTACTAATCTGGATTTCAGTACTTTACTGAAAATTAGAACATGAGAATGTTGAGCGCTCCATTGAAGACAATAGAGTAGCTGCGGGCTTATAATGGCTGGGATAAGCCCGGAGTTCCAACATTCCAATGCTTGTCTTCGTGTTTCTCCTTTTTTAATTCAGAACATTCTACCTATAGTGGATGGAATGTGCTAATAGCCTTAGAGTCCTTCTGCCTCAGGCTATACCAGTTGTTAATGGCCCTCTACCTAGTTATAGGCCCTCATTGCACTTGGGTTCAGTGACTTTAACAACCGGTATAGCCCTCGGCAGTGGGCTATAAGGCTATATTATGTGATTCTGGGCAGATCACTTAATCTACCTCTACCTAAAATTTTCAATATGTGTGAAATATAATGCTCTCCCAAATATATAAAATGTCACACGGTATTTCAATTCAAATGTGTATATTATATTTCTCATTATTCTAGGGTAATCTTTTACTATCGCCTTATGGCCCGCAATAGTGGGATATACTGGCCATTAAAGGCCTGCTCCAGAGTTAACAAGGGAGTGGGCCTCTAATAGCCGGTATAGCCCAGCTATTGCGAGCTATAAGGCTATTAGAACATTCCGCCACTAGAGGGCAGAATGTTCTAACAAATAAAACAAAGGCCTCAGGGACCCCAAGGGAATTTAAATCCCCTCAGGCTCCCTGAGGTCTTTGCTGACAGCAAGACCTGTGAACATCAAACGTTGGAATGTTGGAGCTCTGTGCTTTTACCAGCCTGGAGCACTCCATTATCTTCAATGGAGCTCCCAGCATTCCAATCTTCTAATAGCTCATAAAATAAATAAATAAATATTTTTTCACTGAAAAAAACACAAAGGCTAAAGAGATGTTATATTTAGGCCTGCTAATAATATAGAAGCTATTGATTTAGAACAAACAACACTGAAATTCACCAGTTATAGATTACTGATATTCCCTGTGCCCCCACCATCCACTGCTTAAAACCTCACATATTACATCCCTTATAACATGTTCACTACAGCCTTGTATTAAAAAAAAAATACTGAAGTACTTATGCAGGAGTACACAGGGTCCGCGCTGGGTTCCACAGGAGGATATTTCTTCACTTTGACTAGTAGCTTGGGTGCTAGGACACCCATAACATTCTAGCGTAAAGGTTTTTTAAAACAAACTCTGGAGACAGGGTTTGAGTTCCCCAGTCCGATACTGGCCGCTGCAACATTTCTGTTGCAGCCAGCTAATCCCACGGGACCAAGCTGGCCAATGGGAAAAAAAGGACAAATTTGGTGTACTTCTGTTCCGCCATTTTTTCTTTATTGCTGTCCACAGTTCCTATGGGAAATTGCATGAGGAAAACACGATTTGAGACTCGCTCTTTTTCTCAGGCCTGCTTAATGGACCACCCCAACACTTTTCGAAAGTTTCGTGAAGATTCATCAAACAGCTCCAACAATATTAGCAAAACAAAAAAAGGTTCTTCCTATGCAAAGTCTGGCCTAACTATAAATACATAGTGGTGAGCACTAATGGGTAATCTATCTATCTATCTTGATATATATCTATAGATATACATATAGATATTGCCTACTGGCGGTCGCCAGTGGGTAGTTATAGTTAGGGCCTAGTTTCCACAGGAAAAGCAGTTTTTGATTTGCCAATATCTTTGGCGTTGTTTGATGAATCTTTGCAAATTTTTCAAAACTAATGGGGCGGTCAGGTCAGCGGCTGTATTGAATGTTTTGGGGTGTTTCGGCAAGCGGGGGCCGAGGAAGAAAGTGGGGTACTAAAACACTTTTTTTCTATGTTAATTTTCATAGGAAACTTTAGAAACGGCTACAGCCCGAACTGCTCAACGGAATGACACCAAATTTGGCAAAAAGGTAGATCTTGGTTCAGAAAGCACTCTTTTTGTTAAATGATGTAAATCTATTCAGTAGTCCCTGACAAATTGTAATATTTCTCAGATACCCATGTGGGGATGCAGAGGATCCGCTAACCCTCCCGATCTTGTGGCAGAGACACTTCAAACCAGGAAGTGTTGGCAGCCAACTTGTGACTTGGCTAAACCGAGTCACAAGAAAAAAGGTGAAAAACATTCAAAAACAAGAAAAAAGGGGCAGGGTAGAAACAGCCTGACCCCCTAGGCCTGCTCAGGGAGTCCTGCAGGGATTCCAGGGTCCAAAAAAGAATATACACATTTTTTGAGTGGGATTCACGTTGGATCAGCGAAGCCAGCAGAAATATTTTTTTTAAACGAAGCAAGGACTCCAGCGCTTCATTTTATTAAGCCCCGGGGTGGGCCAGGGGCAATCAAAAATAATGATGCCGGGACCGTCACCTCCCTTGGGCTAATTTCTGGAAATGTGGGGGGCACGTGGTTCCCCCCACAGCCCCGCGGACCGCCACCTGCCCAGGGCTACATGTAGAAACATGTGTGGGATGGCTCCAGCTACCACCACACAGCCCAGGGACCGCCACCTCCCTGGGGCTAAATGGATTGTAATGCACGGGGGCTCCTGTCCCCCATGCAGACCTGGGGACCGCCACCTCCATGGGTCTATTCGAAAGATGGGAGGGGGCCACGTGGCCCCCCTACTGGAGACGCAAATGGCCCTGGGGACCGTCACCCCCACGGCCGTCAACTCCAGCAATGTCCCTGGGTGCCCAACCCCGGGACATTGTAGTTTGGTATGGCTCCCGCCATTCAATAGCAAACTTCTGCTTCACTTCATGGAAGCAAGAGCATTGAAAATGCTCTCGCTTCCATGAAGCGAAGTAGAATTGCTTTTGGGAACAGGGAGCTACATGTTTGCAGCTCTCTCTGCCCAAAAGCAATGCCGTCTCCCGCAGGAGGTGGGGAGCCGACAGGGATCGTGGGGACCTTGAGGCTCCCCAGTGATCCCCAATGAGTTGGCCAAGCCCCAGAGGCTGAGGTCCCCAGGGTGAAAAACGGCCCGGGAGGGGGGCCGCTTGGCCCCCCTCCCTTTTTTTATTTAAACAAAAAAATGCCCGGGCCCCTGAGGATGTGTTCCCCGGGCTGAAATTGGCCTGGGGAGGGGGGCTGTGTGGCTCCCTCCCTTAAAATGAAGTAATATTTTGAAAAAATAAATGGGTTCTTCGGGGCCGAAAATGGACAGGGGGAGGGAGGTCCATTTGTTGAGTTTACTTTGGGTCGTCCATCTAAAATGCCTGTTTCCCTTTATTTCTAGCATACCATGCAGCAAATAGGTAAGACACAAATGTAGTAGTTGTCTGTATATAACATAATGCAAGTGCATTATTGCTATGTGACATAGGGTCAAATCTAAAAAGAGAATTTACTATTCAAATTATGATTACCTAAAATGTACTGCCAAAGCCTTTTTACATCTTCAAATGCTATTTTGCATTTGCAAACAGTCAAATTTAGCGATTCGCACTGTATGCGAATGCAAAATAGGTTGATACATGTGGCCCAAAGTGTTTGTGCTCTTCTCTTTAAACATGTTAGAATTGGCATTCCCTTAATTGGCACATTTAATTTACTTGTAAGTCCCTAGTATATGGTGCCACATGTTTAGAGGGCCTATAAATTAATTGCTAGTAGTGGGCTGCAGCACTCATTGTGCAGCCCACTAAAGTAGCATTGTAAAACATGTCTCAGTCATGGCACTGAGGCCTGAGTGTGCATTTTTAAAATGCCATTTCGACCTCGCAAAACAAACCTTTTGCCAGGCCTAAACTTTCCTTTTTAATACTTATAAATCACCCCTAAGAGAGGCCCTAACTATCCAAAGGTCAAGGTGCATGGTATTTAAAAAGTAGGGCATGTATATTTAATGTTTTGCACGTCCTGGCAGGGAAACAGCCCCAAAGTAATTTCTCAGTGTAGAAAGGCTGCTTCTACCACTGTAAAAGACTGGGTTACACTATAACAACTTATAGGGCTGAATGTCAGCTTTGAAGCATCAAGAGAAATGGATCAAAGATTCATTTTAATAGTAATTTAAAAGCCAACTTAAGGGTCAAGTGACATTTTTATATTATTATTTTGGAAATCGAACTTTTAGAAAGTTATTATTTTCATGCATAAAACCAAAAGGCTTTCATACCATTGTCCAGCTGTCACCTGACCCCTGATGGCTCCCTTGTGGGGAGATGTGAATTGCTCCCAGACAGTGAACAAAGGGTTCTGGGCTGGGTAAGGGGACTCCTCCCTTGACAGTATAACCTGGGGCTAAATCTAGTCCTTTCCTGAGCTTCAAAGAATGGCTACCATGTCACCGGCAGATGAAGCTCAGGCCTATGCCTGCCTCACTTTTGTCTCTCTAGCCAGGTTGGCACCAAACCAGTGGGAGGGATCAAAACTGGTTTAGGGATGGACAAAAGCCTTGCCGTCCGCCCATGGGCTGGCCCTGTGCATAAGAATAGACCCAAAATAGCTCTGCTCAGAACACTCCTATGGAGAATCAGAAAAAGGACTGACCTGCTGCCTGAAGAACAGTAAGGAAGACTGGACCTGCTTGCTTCGAACCTAAGACCCCAAAAGTTATTTCAAGGGTCAGTTAGGTCCTCTCTCCCTGTAACTGCCCAGCTGTCTAATTCCAACTGTGTCTGACCTGGAATCTGCTGCTGGCCTCTGTTGCGGTGAGGCCAAATCCCCAAGTAGTGCCAAGGACCTGGACCCTGGGCTGGTGTTAGAGTGTATTTCTCCAGCCCCAAACTGCAAGAAATGTGACTTTGAAACTTTTTGCCAACATTTTGACTAGAAAACTAAAGGAGACCAGGATCGCCTTTGAACCCGCAGCCATTGACGTTGAATTACTGTACAGCCAGAGCCAGCTGGGTTGCTCCGCTAAAGGAGATCCGGCAGCCAGAAAGGTTTTTAAGTCTGAACTTAAAGGTCTTCATCGGGACTGATTCCAAGCAGCATCCGATCGACTTCTAAGCCTTCCCGGCATGGACTTCGAACTTTGCCCAGTTGGAGTTTTCATGCTTTTGTCGACAACTGCACCGGGATCTCGCTCTTCAGCAACCCACCACTGTCGAGCCCTCCTTCAGATGCAGCTTGCCTTGTCGATGACTTGTCTGTGACCACTTTTTCATAGTTCCAAGGTAAACCTTTTACCGAACTGTAACTGGTCCCTGTGTCTGACCAGAGACCCATTGTAGTTGGTTTAAGTCTTGACTTTGATCCTATCTAGCATGACCAGATAACTGAGGTTGGCGCTTTGTGCTTTTTGGTACAATTTTCAATTTATATCCATGCTACTACTTATTGGACTTTTTGACGGTTTGGTGTAATTTTTGTTATTAAAATATTTTCTATTTTTCTAAATTGGTTTGGGCTTTTTTCTTGTGTTTAACTTTTACTTTATTACTGCTTGAGAATCACATAAATACTTTACACATTGCCTCTAAGTTAAGCCTGGCTGCTTTGTGCCATTATGCCAGAGGGTTAAGCACAGTTTTTTTTAGTGACTTTCGAGATTCATCCTGACAAGAATTGTGATTATTACTAGAGGTAGGTTTTCATTCCACTCTAGTTTCTAAAAATGTTATTACAAAGTTTCATTCGATTTTGCTCTATAATTCTTAGTAGGAAGCATGCTGAGGCGAAACTTTAGATATAAAGTTTGCTGCATCTAGAGATAAAGCCAGTTCATACAGCATTCACCATCTATGCTTTCTTTATAAACTAAGGGCCACTAAAAGTGACGTTCCTGTGGCAATACAGGCTTGTAAATATGTCCCTAAATATCTGTCGAGTGAATTCAGGAGGTGTCCAATAACTTATATATTTCCCTTTCCAAATATTCATTATTGAGGTCTGATACAGGTCTACGAATCAAGCATACAAGGTTTAGAACATAAGTGGCTTTATTGAGGGGAAAACGTATTCCACTAACATGCATGAGCCATTGATTATAAGCCAAATTGTCCAATGAACTAGCTCAATCGACATTATTTGATCTTATTTATACCATAGCATAACTGTTCCTTTCAGTCATACCATTGATAACACATGGACCAGTGCAATATAGTACAAAATGGGTTGAATACCCAATTCCAAAAAGAATTCTTCCATCTATGTACCAGGTCCCAACCAAAATACAGATATAAATAAAATGATCTTGCACATTGGATAGCAGAGCCCCAGATCTCTGCCCACGAAGGGCCACAATAAATGTTTTCTGTCTGTAGAGTTGTAGAGTGTTACTCACTATTTGACTGCGTAACTTATATTCACATTTAACTACAGTATTGACCTATTGGTTTACTATGCTTATTGATATCACAATATTCTCCAGATTCAGGATACATATAATGCGTGTATGCCCCATGTTGCAATTTAGATGAACAAAATTACCTACAACTAAATGGGGACAAAACACAGGTGCTTTTTTTGGGAAATAACCTCTCAATCTGGTCATCAGCCAGTAGTCTCCTGTACTTTGCCCCGTCCAGTCAGCAGTTACATCTGCTCGAAACGTTGGGCTCATTGTGGATAACAAGCTCTTTTTTTCCCGCAGTTGCAACAATTTGCTTCATATGTTGAAAATGCTCTGGAAATTTCTTCCTTTTCTTCTCGATTCCTCTAAAAAGACTGTAGTACATGCATTGATGACATCACACCTAGATGTAAGCATGGCCATCCCAAATGTTGGCCTTTTTATGAACTCTATTTTTGATGGTATTAGGTTTCTCTATGTGGCGAGACTGCGAACCAGTGCAACAGTGTGTCTCCTATCACTAAAATGGTACAGTAAAATTGTTTACCCAGTCTGGTTTATTTAACACCTTCAGTGCTCGTGACGGAGCCGTTAGAACGTTGCCGCTCCGCCCATGCACGATTAATTACCCGCCGGTGCAGGCGAATTAATCAGTAGGCGGAGTTCTGACGGCTCCCTGCCATCATGAGCACACGCCCACCGTGGTTTATGGCGGCCGGGAGCCGTCATGAGCACCGCAGCGCCACGCCCACCCCTAGCTCCGCCCACACCGTGGCAAAATTAACACCGCGGCGAAGGGGTTAACTCTCCGGTAAAGCCGGGGTAAATTGGTGCAAAACTTGTACCATTGGCGTGGATGTCGGGTGTAAATATCATATGTCGGCTGCAGCGTGCATTACATCAACCACATATAGTACACTAATATATGTCTTTAGGGAGCACCACTACACAGTGGCTTGACTGTAGTTTGAAATCTTTGCAGTGACACATGAAAAATAAAAGTGCCTTTGCAATGTAGGAAAATTGTTTGTATATATATTTGAGTGAAAAGTGTTCCTTGTAAGTCTATGGGGCTGAAAGCTTATTATATATATATATAAAAGCAGCATGCTATCTGTTGGGAATAGCATACTGTCAAAGTGAATAAATGTGCAAAAGCTGTTTTCACTGTATGGGTAAAGCTTTATGTTTCATGAGTAGGCCTAGCTGCGAATAAAATCATTATCTCTTATCTCCTCCTGGAAAATGGTACTATGGTGATTGAACATTATTACTCACTTTGTTCTGGAAATCTAGTTTAATGGTATACATAGATATGTTAGCTTTAGTGCAAAATACCTTTAAGAAAGTGTACTTTGTGCTGCCTCAGAGAGAACCAATTTAGAATCTGTTTGCCCTCAGCCCAACCAATGCACATCCTTAACTGGCTGCTAATGGCCCTGCTCCAGAAGCACAATGGATTGGCTTCTGGGTCAGGAAAGCAGATGTATTGTCAACAAGTGGTCAGATAGCATGGAAGATCCATCTGGGAGGGAGACAATCACAGTTGTCAGAACAAAGGGCAGCCTTAACAGTTCTTTCTTTAGCTTGAAGATGCCAACCTGCTACTATTTATTCCCAGGGACCTTCCAGACTTTCTGGCTCCAACCCCTGGAGGAGGCAAAACCAGTTTTTGATCTTTATCTTACACAGAGGGGAACACCTCCTAGCCATATATTTTTAGGGCTAATAAAAAGGTGTGCAGTATACCAAAAGAGGAAGTGCTGTCAAAGGAGATGGGGTATTTGTGAGAAAATAGTTAGGATTGGTTGGACGGATTTCCCCAAACACTGACTAGTGCACAGGATATGACTGAAACATCACCACCAACTCCTTAGAATATTTCTGGACCTAAGAAGACAGCGGTGCAAATGTCCTGAACAGGTTTTCCCTTTCTTTGTTTAATATGGGAGACTAAGGGCCCCATCCGCCTGCCATCCTATTGCAAAATGGGACCACCCGCCATAAGGGCGGGGGTCCTGTGGAGGCCATTAGGATGCGCCCGCCATCGTGGCAGGCGCATCCTGCATTCCTAACATTGTGGCGGGCGTTGCACTCAGCACCGCCCGCCACAATGTGCAACCCCCACCCACCGGAGTCCCAGGGGGCCCGCAACAGGCCCCCGCAGGCAGACTCCGCATGCCTTTCCTTGGTGGCAATGCCGCCACGGAAAGGCATGTCCCAGCACACATACTAACATGGTTGGCGGTGTCTAACAGACACTGCCACCATATTGAACCATTTTTCGCCCCGTCGACTTGTCGACCGGGCGGAAATGCGGCTGACGGTCTTTCTGTCCGCCGCGGACCCCCCAGCCATAGTAATATGGCGGGGGTCTTTGCTGGAAGGATGGCGGGCGGGTCGCCCCCTCCGGGTCGGCGGTGGCTACCGCCGGCCTGGCGGGGGTGATCCGCCCGCCATCCTAATGGGGCCCTTAGTTTGTGTTAACATTCTGCCTGACTCTTGCAAAAAGAAACCCCAAGGACTACTGACACCTGGCACTCAGGAATGGAACTGCTCCCCAAAGGGCAAGTGGTTGTCCATTTGCCTCCTCCACTGACACAGAAAGCAAAAAGACTCCTAACTTCAAAAGAGCCCAGCTGACTACTTAGGCTGTACCTTTGCAGGAACTCTGGCCGGAAAGAGACATGTTATCTAGATGCCTGCCCTGAGGACCTATGGGCTGTAGAGGAAGAACGTTCTCAAGAACAGAAGAAAAGTGTGATTTAGTAATTATTTTTCTCTGGAGGACCAGGCCAAGATGCTAATGCTTTTCCAAAGAGGCCTCACCCTTGCTAAGCAAGAAAACCAGGCTTATTTCTCTCACCGCTTTTTGTCACCTTGAAAATTGGTTCAGTGTAACCTCGTTTTAAAGGTATCTGCCCTGCCTGGCAACCACTTCCAGTCTTGCCCCTTTGGGTCTAGGAGGAGAATTGTGCTTAACTGTTTCATAGGTCATGGCAAGGTTCTGAAACCATGTTAGACACTGAGGGGCAGATTTACAAGCCCCTTGCGCCTCTTTTATGCTGCTGTTGCGTCACTTTTGTCACAGAGCCATGGTGCAGGGTACTTACAACGTGACGCATCTGGGAGATGCGTCACGTTGTAAAGCCCTGCGCCACATGTAGGGGTTCTGTCGCGGGGGGAGGGGTCGTTCCGATGCAGGAATGCCTCCTAAAAGAGGCTGAGTGAAATCTACAAGATTTCACTCAGTCACTTTTAGGGCCATGCTGCGTCAAAACCCTGCGCTTGCTTGAAGCAGGCGTAAGGATTGACGCAGCATGTTAGAGATAGGGCACCCCCGAGCCTTGCTGGAGCTGCGTCGCGCTTGCGACGCAACTCCAGCAATGCGCCGCATTTCCGCTGGGGATGCGTCATGCATCTGCCCATCCGAGCGCCACGGTGCGCTGCATTGTAAATGCAGCGCATCAGTGGCGGCGCACGGGTGGGCAGATGCATCGCAACTCTTCTGGCGCATCTTTGCTGATTAGCAGAGATGCTCTAGAAGTTGTAAATCTGCCCCTTTGTTCTTTAGCACTAGGCTCAAAATGTCCTACTCTTCCAATAGTTACAGTGCTTTGAGTGATACTTGCAGTGTTAAGGAAATAGTAATGTCCTCTTGAATTTTTGGGTTGGTCCGGAAGCACACATCTGGTTTATTTTCCAAGATAAATAGCATTCATTTAGAGTTGTAATTGTTGTGGATTTCAGAACTAGGTTGAGTTTCCGGAACTTGTTTAGAAAAAAGGACATTGTGTCCTAGATTAGTAATAAATATTCAAATGTTTGGGTTGATAATACATTGACCTTCAATACACCTGAACGAGATGGTCACTGCACTAGGTTTCACCATAAAGGCAAGATCTGAGGTAAGCTCTGGCCACTGTTACAAAGGCTTCTCCTCCCTTTTTTGCTTCCCTGTTCCTTTAAAGCATTTTGAAGTTTGTGTGACATAAGGTTGTTGAAGATGGTGAGAGGGTTATCAAGGAGCCACTCTTCTGTTATTCCATATATCTACACGTCATTTACTCAGATTAGGTATTGGGCGTTAGTACACTGTTTCTCAGCAGAGCAGGTATTCATGAGGCCTAATTTCAGTTCAGATTAGAGAGATGTTGGTAACTATTATTTGTCTAAATGTTGAGTCAGTCTGGACCATTGTGACGAACCAATCAGTTGGGATGCACAGCCTAAGAATTGATGAGGAGGTCTTAAGAGATATGGGTTTGTTTGTGTTACTAGGGTATCCAGCCTGTTGCATTTCAGTAAACTGTTGTTGGGAGGTCTGATTGCAGGGACCATCATGGTTTCTCTTACATGGTTCCCTAGCTGTTGTGGCAATTGTTAATTAATAGTTTGGGGTGATTCTGTTAGACATTGCTGCCATAAAGAAAGATTTTGATTTTTAAACCTTTGTTCCTTCGTGAGGATTGTTTTGGCCCATGCAAGGATGGAAAGACATCCTTCAGAGACCTTGAGATTTTTGTGATTAGCTTGTGTCATTATTTTGCCATTAGAATAAACATTTCGATTCCCAAAGGCGTATGAGATTCTTCTCACATCAAACTTGCATCCGTGTTAGATGTATTAGATTGAAATGTTTTATATCAGGACTCCGGTTCTTTTGAAACAATATTATCTGTTTTGGTCTCACCAAGTTTTGGACTTATGTGAATATCAGTGGAGAGGGTTTTTGGAGACTTCTTCGGGATGGCCATTTAAAACATTTTATTAGCATTTTTGGAGATGATATTCACATGGTTGAAAATACCTGAGTCATGGGCTCCAGGTATTCCGATTGGTTGGACAATGGAACCATCTGATTCCAGGAGAAGGGTGGTTGCAGAATCACAGTCTTCATGTCCTTAAACATGTGTTGTATATGTTTCTAAGTCTTCTTGGTAGAGTCACTACCTCACTCCAGTTCAATATTGAACTATCTCCTCTCCCGAACGTTTTTGCTAGATGTGATTTTTTTCTAGTGATTTAACATAATTAGTTAAAAGGAAATACTACAAACCTACAATACTCTGAATGCATTAGGTCATCACACAAAAATTCAGGACTAGAAATAGAGTCCTTAATGACCAGGAAGTAGGTGGTGAACCTACTGGAGTACATGTGATTCACAGTATTCTGCACTCGAAACTAATATCTTTTTGGATGAGCACAGTACCAATGTTTAGGTGGGTAACACAATTTTCAAAGCCAAGAGTGGCACTGTCCTGCTATAAAAACACTCTTCCAATTTTAAGGAAGTTATTTGGAAAATAAATTAAATTAAATTCCCTTATTGCATTTCCCTTATTTTATTTGTTCCCAAGTATTGGCATTTATGAAGTAACCATATTTCCATGCTAGGACAGAATTTTGCCTTGCTGTAACTGATGCTTTAGAGATTTTACATTATCTGATGCCAATTGCTAGACACTGTGTGATCCAGGTGAGAAAAAGGAGAGAGAGAGGGTGATAGAGAAAGAGAGAGCGCAGGAGCCATTGTGGTTGCTGTTGGATAGGAAGTGTCAGGGGATTAAGTGCAGGTTGTATGGATGTAAACAGAGTGGTCAGAATTCTAGGTTATCTTCAGTTGTTGTCTCAACATGTCAACCTCCTTTACAGTCCGACTCCACACAAGTTCATCACAGGTGACGTGTTCTAGCGAGGTGTGAGTGTTTCAGCTGAAGCCTCCGGGTGCAAATCGGCATTCAAATCGGGCACCAAGGGTACCGCAGGTCCCCTAACCAACATCAGAGTTTTGTTCTACAGGTACCGCTCAACGCTGGTAGACCCATCATGAGCCCAGACTCCATAGCGCTCACTATGCCAATACTTCTAGTTTCCAGAATGCTGGTCGTAGCTCTCTTTCCTTCACAATTATGAGATGTGTGTCACTGTGACAATGAGACTGCAGCATTCATCGTTTGTCTCTAAGGCAGCGTCACACAGAGCGAAGTCCTAAATTTATATATTTGAGCCGGCAAACCCTTCGGGGTAGCTTTGCGCATTATAAGTCTGTCAAATAAATAAATATATATACTTCTGCAAACCTGTGTGGGCCAAAATTTGGCATTACAAATCTTGGGTTTTAGCAGACATCTTAAGGATTTTGGGGGCCCTGGGCCAAACATATTTTTGGGGCCCTTGTTCGGAGACACTTTGAATCTATGTTCCAATTTCAACTCTTTCATGAGCTCTTTGGCCAGGTCACTGACAATGCACAGGCCCATTGGTCCAAATTCGAGATGTGTTTACATCTAATATTTAGAGATAGGGACGCATGTTTGTAATATTGTAACACAGCAGCAGCTCACTAATATTACTGCAAATAATCTCTTAGGCACCCTACCCTTTCTCACATGTGAGGACCTGTTTTGATCTAAAATTAACTTTTAATGGATGTTGCATGAAATATAAACACATTTCTCTGTAAAAATGTCTGCAATAGACTCTCACACATCACACACATTAAAAATAAACTAAAGGAAATGTTATTTAAAACAATTCTGCTTAAGAATTATTCAAGGTCATCAGAGCTATACTGCATAACAGAGCTGGCTCTATCAGGGGGCCCCTTGAAAGGCTGGGTCCCTGGCCAATGCCCACTTTGACCAGGGGGCCCCTTGAAAGGCTGGGTCCCTGGCCAATGCCCACTTTGACCCTGGCTTAAAACGTTAGGGTTGAAAAAGACATGTAAAACTTCCAATGTTTTTAGTCTCCTTCGCTGTGAGGAGCGCACTTCCCATATTCAAGGGCTATTTGAAAGAGTTGCATTTGTGGTCTGTTCCCACAAAGACCACGATGTGAGACTCGGTTCCATTCATCACAGCGATTACCATTAATAAAAATTATTATTATCTGTGATTTAAATTGACAGGTACTGATTACTTACAGTTCTTTCGTTTTAAAGGGAAGGTACTACCCAGTGGGGTTCAATATTTTTAAAGGGAGAGTACCGGCACTTCTCAGTAGCCCACAGGCACTCTGGGGCAGTGAGTACCCACACTTCTTTAAGTCAATTTGAGCCACGGATTATCATAACAATGTTCACATGGCGGTACATGGGTTTCGTTTTGCCGTTCCTAATCTTTATAAATACACGTTACAAGTATTACCCAATGTAATGGCAGGGACAGAGGGACCTTGGAAGGCTCGGCCCTGTGTGTCCTGTCACGGTATCCGTAGGCATGGTGCCACAGAGTGTGAGCCGGTCGCTTCAACATGGAAAAAGCTTTGACCCACACACCGTCATTAAACACTCTCGCTGGCAGCTAACACAACTCCGGTAGCCCATATATATATAGATAAAACACATTCTCGTTTTAAATGCAAAACGTCTTGGTAGCGGTGTGTAAACACAAAGCCGCCTGAGAAGGCGCCAGCAAGTGCAGGGTTAATAGAATCAAATAAAAGCACCTGGGCTCTGGAGGGACGGGTGCCAATGTGGCTCTCCGCGCGCACCGTGCCAGGAAAACGCCCCTGGAGTTGCCAGGCCGGTTTGTGCTGGATCACCCCACCTCTCGCCTCTGCCATCAGCCCAGTTCACGAGAAGACAGCCTTTCGGAAAGGGATGTAACCGCAGGCACCGGCTGTCTCTTAACATGCGATTACCACATCCCTCCTCCCTCCCTTCCAGAGCTCCCGTGCCCGGCCGCCCCCACCCCAATCTCGCTTCCTCGCCCGGAATGTTTTCTTTGCCTCTCCTACACATTTTCACACAGCTCCAACATCCTCACCCACCCAGGTTACAGGGCCGCCAGCTGCGCCCGCTCTGACTTCACACTTTTCCAATTAACTATTGGGGACCAAAAAAAAGCAAAATGCCCCAAAAAGCTGTGACTGACACTGGACAGCCAACGCCCCTGCCTGCATTGCTTTTAAATGGAGGGGGGAGAGCTGTGACAAGACACACCTGTAAATAACTGGCTGGAAACTGGCTCAGATGTGAGCAGCCGGGCGCAGACAGTGCGGCCTGCAGGCCGTCCGAGGGCTTCCTGCAGACGGCTGGCTGATTGCACTGGAAAGGCCTGATTTTCAAAAGGACTTTAGATGACGCTGTAATTACATACTTTCCCAGTGTTTAGGCGGAGAAAAGCAGTTTTTCATTTTGTGCAGCCAAACCTCAGCTTCGTGCTTCTGAAATGGAAATGAGTCAGACGCTGGTTGCTGTATTATTTAAAGGTGCTCAGCAAAAGACGTTTAGAGTGTCTTTAAACGATTCAATCTTCCCTGCCCACCTCCATCACGGTCTAAAGATACTGGAGCATATTTACAAGGCCCTCTGCGTCGCTCCTGCACTACGCAACGTGGTGCAAGAGCCATGTAACTTAAAAATGAGATTTTTGTAGCCATGCAAGGCTGCCTTGCGGCCTTGAGCGGATTCATAAATCTCGAGCGATGCAACGAAGCGCAAATCGCAATGCTCTGCACCAGGGAGGTGTTTCCATGGGTGTTGCCTGGGTCTCCCCGCACAAAATTCACCTATATTTACGCATTCCCAGAATTACCAGAAGTGGCAGACCTGAGAATGTGTCAAAAACCTATGCCTCCTTAAATGAGACGTGACAAGGAGAAATATGTTTATTTCTCTTCGTTTTTAACTCTTTTCGTCTGCTGCAGAATAGAAAAAAGAAAAAGCCTCAGGGGATTGGCTTTGTGCAGGAAGGTGACCCTTCCTGCACCAAAAGAATCCTCCTTACAATGTAGGCACCCTTGCACCACGGTTTAAGGGTGCCTGCGTTGGTGATAGGCAGGCAGAAGGGCGTCAGCACAGGGTAAAAGGCAGGAATGCACCTTATTGACTTAAATACAACACTTTCCCAGCATTATTTGGCCATAAATATGGCCCCCAGTCTCGCCAACATACCTTTATCTCAGGTACAATCTGTGGCTGGGCTATTTTCAATCAATCAATCAATCATGGCATTTGTATAGCGCAATACTCACCCGGAAGGGTCTCAAGGCGCTGGGGGAGGGGGGCCGTCACTGCTCGAAGAGACAGGTCTTGAGTTGCTTCCTGAAGGAGAGATAGTCCTGGGTTAGCCGGAGGTGGATGGGGAGGGAGTTCCATGGCTTGGCTGCCAGGTAGGAGAAGGATCTTCCACCGGCGGTGGCTCGGGGGATGCGTGGAACGGCGGCGAGGGCGTGGTTGGTCGACCGTAGCTGGCGGGTGGGCGTGTAGAAGGTCAGGCGGTCGTTGAGGTACTTGGGGCCCAGGTCATGGAGGGCCTTGTGTGCGTGGGTGAGGAGTCTGAACGTGATCCTCTTGCTGACGGGGAGCCAGTGCAGGTCTCTCAGGTGGCCGGAGATGTGGCTGTGTCGGGGGATGTCCAGGATGAGTCGGGCGGAGGCGTTCTGGAAGCGTTGGAGTCTTTTTTGCAGTTTGGCTGTGGTGCCGGCGTAGAGGGTGTTCCCGTAGTCCAGCCGGCTGGTGACGAGTGCCTGGGTGACCGTCTTCCTGATTTCAGTGGGGATCCATCGGAAGATCTTTCGGAGCATGCGCAGGGTGTTGAAGCATGATGACGATACGGTGTTAACTTGTCTGGTCATCGAGAGGGAGGAGTCCAGGATGAAGCCCAGGTTAAGCTTTCATCAATTTAGAAAATGTACACTATTGGAAGGGAAAATATTGAGACTAATCACTCAAGCGCAAAGAGGCAACTCGTTTGAGTTATGCCACTATGGTTCTACTGCAATCCTCTAGTGTTCAGCATCTATATGAAGGCATTGGGCTGGTAATTGTCAAAGCTGCTATTCCAGATGAATGCCGATAATAACCCCTCTCCTAAGAGCAGGCATAAAACAGTAAAATGGGAGAATCTTCCCCAATGTTACAGCCCTCTCTGGAATAATCTCATAGAGGAGAGGAGCCACATATTGACCACCTGTTCAATCAATCAATCAATCAATCAGGTCATTTATAGAGCGCACTACTCACCCGTAGGGTCTCAAGGCGCTGGGTTGGGGGGGGTTGCCGTTACTGCTCGAACAGCCAGGTCTTGAGCTTCTTCCTGAAGGAGAGGTGGTCTTGGGTCAGGCGCAGGTCGGTCGGGAGTGAGTTCCAGGTCTTGGCGGCCAGGTAGGAGAAGGACCTTCCTCCTGTTGTCGCTCTTCGGATGCGGGGGACGGCGGCGAGGGCGTGGCTGGTTGATCTGA
Organism: Lissotriton helveticus; assembly: GCF_964261635.1. Lineage (NCBI taxonomy): Eukaryota > Metazoa > Chordata > Amphibia > Caudata > Salamandridae > Lissotriton > Lissotriton helveticus. The sequence goes on from NC_136059.1 coordinate 255,117,041, forward strand.
GGAGGCGCTTGGGAGTGTAGAAGTTGATCCGGTTGTTGAGGTAGCTCGGGCCTTGGTCGTGTAGGGCTTTGTGCGCGTGGGTGAGGAGACGGAAGGTGATTCTCTTGTTGACCGGGAGCCAATGCAGATCTCTCAGGTGTCCGGAGATGTGGCTGCGTCGGGGGATGTCGAGGATGAGTCTGGCCGAGGCGTTCTGGATCCGCTGGAGTCTCTTCTGGAGCTTGGCGGTGGTTCCGGCGTAGAGGGCGTTGCCGTAGTCCAGTCGGCTGGTGACGAGGGCCTGGGTGACCGTCTTCCTCGTCTCGGAGGGGATCCACCGGAAGATCTTACGTAGCATGCGTAGGATGTTGAAGCATGACGAGGAGACGGCGTTGACTTGTCTGGTCATGGAGAGGGAGGAGTCCAGGATGAATCCCAGGTTGCGTGCGTGGTCCGTCGGTTTGGGTGCGGTGCCCAGGGCGGGGGGCCACCAGGAGTCGTCCCAGGCGGAGGGCGAGGAGCCCAGGATGAGGACCTCCGTCTTGTCTGAGTTCAGTTTCAGGCGGCTGGTCGTCATCCATTCGGCTACATCTCTCATCCCTTCGTGCAGGTTGGCTCTGGCGGCGGCGGGGTCGTTGGTCAGGGAGAGGATCAGCTGGGTGTTGTCGGCGTAGGAGATTATGTTGAGGTTGTGTTGGCGTGCGATGGCCGCGAGGGGGCTCATGTAGACGTTGAAGAGGGTGGGGCTCAGTGAGGATCCTTGAGGGACGCCGCAGATGACTTTAGTGGCCTCTGACTTGTACGGTGGTAGGCGGACTCTCTGTGTTCTTCCGTCGAGGAAGGAGCTGATCCAATCCAGTGCCTTGTCCTGGATTCCGATGTTGCCGAGGCGCTGTACTAGGGTACGGTGGCAGACAGTGTCGAAAGCCGCGGAGAGTTCCAGGAGGATGAGGGCCGCTGTTTCACCGTTGTCCATCAGGGTTCGTATGTCATCAGTGGCAGCGATGAGGGCGGTCTCGGTGCTGTGGTTCGCTCGGAAGCCAGACTGTGAGGGGTCGAGGGATCCATTCGCCTCGAGGAAGGCGGCCAGCTGTTTGTTGACGGTCTTCTCGATGACTTTGGCCGGGAACGGGAGGAGCGAGATGGGGCGGTAGTTCTTGAGGTCGGTGGGGTCTGCTGTGGGTTTCTTGAGAAGAGCGCTGAGTTCGGCGTGCTTCCAGCTCTCAGGGAAGGTGGCGGTGTCGAAGGAGGTGTTGATGATGTCCCGCAGGTGGGGTGCGATGACAGCGTCGGCCTTGTTGAAGACGTGGTGAGGGCAGGGGTCAGTCGGAGATCCGGAATGGATGGAGTTCATTGTGCGGATGGCGTCTTCGGTGCTGATCGGAGTCCAGGTGCGGAGGGCGGTGGTGGGTGGCGTTGTTGCGGTTGTGGCTTGCGTTGGTTGGTTGCTGAAGCTGTTGTGTATGTCCGCGATCTTGGTGTGGAAGTAGGACGCGAGGGAGTTGCAGAGGTCTTGCGACGGGGTGATGTCATTGTTTCCGGCGTTTTCCTGTTCCCAAAGGCACTAAAACATCTTTAGTTGAGTATCCTCTCCTGGCTTCTGTAGCACTGAGGGGCTGTTCTAGAGTTTGTTGGGGAAGATACTGCGTTGCAACGGAGTATGCTCTCTGCCAAACTGAAGATCTGGCCACCTGATTTACAAACAGGAGGACCTTAAGTATACCTGTGACAGAGATTACTCCATCTCCATTGCTGGCACACTCCTCCGAAGGCCCCAAAGGAGTAAGGGCTGTGGGAGATTCGGCAATTTGGCTACCTGCCCAAATTAGAGTGGGGGATCGAAAGGGCAGTTATTACTGTATTCCAAGCTATAAATAGGGCCTTCAGTTGTCTGTCACACATTGAGAACTTTTGTTTTGATTTGGATTCCAAGATCTATCTTTGCAAATAAAATAAATCCAGGTATCAAAATACTACCAGAAAATAATCCAGACCACGTCAATTTTTGTCTAAATTATGCTGATCTTAGTAGGGGATGACTAGAATGTTGAGTGACTTCTGGTGGTCACTAGGAGCATTCTCCGCTCTCTTTTTTTCTGATTTTTGGCTTACAGCTCATATTTCTCACTCAAATAAATAAAGTGGTTGAGAGCATTAGCTTCCATCTATGATCCTGCTTCTTCTAGCGATCATCAGTTGAATGAGATTGACATTTGAAAGTAGACATTTGAAAGTAGGGGAGAATAACACCTGCCATGAATTTCATGGTGCAGACAAGGGAATCAGGGCAGCTTAATTTTTCAGAAGGCTAGGGGCGGGGTGGATTTGTCCTCGAGAAAATGTTGGCATCTTGAAAACAATGGGATAAAATAGTGCATTTTACAGTGATGGTCTGAAATAAATATTTCATGAGTGCATGAATTGGAACTCAAGAATGACTCCAGTACTTAACAAATGTATCCTATTAGAGTTTTTTGACTAAATAAAGACTATTGTATTGAATTGATACAACATCTGTAAAGGACCGAGGTTAGACTGAAAAATGCCATCAGTACCTCAACTGTGTTACAAAATGGTGTTCTGCCCCAAATCATTTAGATGCAGACGACAGACAGTAGCCTCTTATATAAATCTGTGGAAAGAGCCAGGTTTAAAAAAAATCCCTTTTGGAGCAAAACCTGTCGTCTGTTGCAGTGCTGCAACAGAAAGGAGTTCCAGAGTTGTGGAGCTATGACCGAGCATCTAACTCGATTGAACATGGGAACATGAAAAGGAAGAGCATTGCCCTTGTTTGTTTATAAGTCACATAAACTGTAAAGTGCTCTGATACCTTTGGTTCTAGTTTGCGCTATATAAAACACCACACTTATGAAGATATATCAAAATACACTTTCCTTTTTTTGTGTTGTGTTCAGTTCCTTAAAACAGTTTTCAACACACAATCAGTCTTCGTAGCTTGTTTCTTCAAGTTGTTGCATCACATTAAAATTAAGGCTAAGGTTAAGGAAAAATACTGTTTTGAAAGAGTTAACTTGACTCCCTTGCCTACATTTCTTGCAATCAGGAGTTAACAAAGAAAGAATTTCTCAAAAACAGTGCGATGCCTTTGAAGCTATTTCAGGGTGATGTTGAGCTCCCTACCCAGCCTGTATGAATGAAAGGGTTTAGTAAAATGTAAGAGATGTGAACTGGACACTCTTTAGAAACATGATTACAAATAATATCAGTAGAAAAATACAGAGCCGGGCCATGGTGTAACGATCTAGCGCAACCTCTAGAACAAGCCGATGGGATGAGGCACCAATTACCTCCGAAATAATGACTAAGAGAAAGAACTCTGTATTGTTACTTTTATCAGAATAACTTCATTCAATGATATGCACAGTAAAAAAAAAAAGCTGTCAACAATGAGGTCTTTACATAGGTGCAGAGTGAGTATGGTGACAATAGTGCTTCAGTGTTCAATGGGTGTACAATATATACAGTGTGGTCATGGTTGGCTATGTACAAGTCTGAAGGCCAGAAAACAATTTCCCTCCAGTGATTCCTATCCTTGGTTGTATGGAATCCTGGTAGTTCTGGACCTAAAAGTGTGAGTCAATGTTTCAACCCTAGTAGTGCCCCAGTTGGTGGTCATGGCGGGTCTTCCTCAGGACAAGAGGTGGGAATGGGGGAAGGGTTGACAGCCTAAAAAAGTAAATGGTGGCGTGTATGAGAGAGTGAGTGAATATTAAAAAAGGTTAGCTAATCCACTAAGTCTTTTTAATGATGTGGTTAGCTACCTCAGTAAAAACAGTGAGGTGAAAATACACACTGGTGCGATGATCCAGAAGTGTAGGTTCTAGGCACTAGGTAGAACCTACACTTCTGGATCATCGCACCAGTGTGTATTTTCACCTCACTGTTTTTACTGAGGTAGCTAACCACATCATTAAAAAGACTTAGTGGATTATCTAACCTTTTTTAATATTCACTCACTTCTCAAGTCTACACATCCACTAGAGCCCTCACACCCACATGCACCAACTGGCAGGAACAAAAGATCTCCGGTAAAGAGCTCCTTTACGGGTGCCCGTCAGACATTGCAGCGCCAGTCTGACGAGGAGCAAAACCCAGATGATGAAGCATGACACCTAGCTTGCTGGGTGTGTGAGGTTTTTAGTTCCGAAAGGGGGATTCCCCTCCCCACTTTCTGTGTTTTTGGTTCACACATTCTTCTACCCCTGGGGAACAGTGTATTCTTCTTTGTTGATAATGGGTATGGCCAGACATGAGTTCCCTGCTCGCTATGCCACTGGATTTGAGCTAGCCTAGCTGATGAGGGGTGAAACCCTGAAACCGATCCCAGAATGCTTGATTCCGTTCCAGGGAGGACCTGGCCTGGCAATTCGGGCTTGACTGTTCCCATGAGGAGCAGGGTCAAGACTGATTTGCACATGGCTGGATCCAAACCAGGGTAGCATAGTGAGCAAAAGAATAATGGATTAAACCTAGATCTTTTGACTTAGGTTGAGTAATTGAAAAATGTCAGCACTCCGTGCATCATCTTGTTGTGTTTGCTATAATCGAATATTCCCAGTGGTTTCTACTTCCAAATGGTACACCTACAATTAGTAAGCAACAGAGGAAGTAAATGTACAAATCAAGTGTGAATAACTCTAAAGGAATCCCACCTTTTCCAGAGTTATAAGAGAAGCAATTTCTCAACCTTTAAAAATATTTTATAGGTGATGAAAATAATTAAACAATTTAACATAAAATCTGAAGCGTTACTAAGATTGTGAATTACCAGATCTGATACAAGTAGAAAATCTGCTATTGAGGATTAGTAGTACAAATGTACAGCAATTGTTGTCCTCTCGGTTATTGAAACCACAGTCAATAGAAATTCCTGAAGATGGGGCAGTGGTGGACTAACTGCTAGCTAATGCACTGAACCATGTTGACGAACTTCAATGATAGAAGAGTATAACTGTTTTTGATTTTGATTGTTGTAGAGCAGTTAATTCTTGTATGGAAGCAATGCAGATTTACTACAATTAAAGAGAAATACTTTATGTTACACCTACTCAATTTTAACTTCTTCTTCCCTTTATCTACCGTATTTTCCCTGTAGGCCCGAAGGTCAGGCTGCAATTGAAAGAAAAGGCATTCTGCATGGATTAATTACAAATAGGACTCAATTAGGGCGAGGCACCAACATTTCCGTGTTTTTACGTACAATAAAATGATTCAGGAGCAGATTCAAGAGTAGTCTCCTAATATCATAGAAATGCAAACTAATAGGACCTGATGATACTGTCATGACTCACTGAAAAAATATTTATTGTATAATAATAAAGAGCATTCACCTAATCCGGTACCCAGGCTATGATTTGTTTTGATGACAGAGAAAGCACTCCTATATCGTCCCACCTCCTTCCCCCCAAGTTCCAGGAACCACTGCAATCCCCCAGGCAAAGATTTCAAATACCAAATGTACTTCTTGAAAGCAAAGGGGGAGGTATATTAATTTTTCGGTACTTTTCTCCATGTTCTGCTATATCAGCGAATCCTGAAGATTTCGTTAAAGGCATCATTTTCACACCGTTCCCCCCAAGTGACACCGAAAGATGAAAGCGGGCTCTTACATTGAACGGGAGCCATGCCCTTTTCATTGTGCAAGGGTTCGGGCCACCGCTTCAATGAGCAACACATGATCCCCGGCGCAGGCCCTGTCTGAGCTGAAAGGGAACTACGGCGTCTCCTTTGTGACAAAAAACACAAAGACCAGCATCAGGAGCGCCTTCGAAATGCCCCGATTTCTCAGGGACACAATGCAAAAGAGCATAACAAGGGCCCTATTCAAGGCGCTCCACCGCCTCATAAGGACAGATGCCTGCACTTTGCAAGGGAGAATGCCAGCCATCCTTTTTGACTTCAAGGAACAAAAGGAAACCTACTGACTCCTGGGCTCCTTTTAACCTGCAGCTTCCAGCGCAGACTTTATTTCATCATATTAGAAGTAAATGCTGCCTAGGCACATCAAGGGGCATTAGAAATGTTCTAGTTAGCGCCTTAATGCACATTTCATCTTTTATAGATGGCGTTTGTGAGAGCCACCAATTTCAATAGAGAAAGAAAATAAGACGTTAGCACATTTCTGCAAATGAGGTTCTTCAGTTCTGGGAATTGGCCATTATTCATGCTATTAAAATAATGTCTCCTTAGCTTACCTCTGAGTGGAAATAACACACCTTTGATGTATTATATTCTCTGAAAGGAAAGTTCTGAAGAACCGTATTTGCTTTTATAACGAAAGGCCCCTGCCAAACACACACTTCTCATTGTCAAAGTCACAAATGCTCCCTGTTTGTGTTTCCATTGTGTTCTGTTAAAATCCTCACAATCACCAGAGAATTGTCCACTAATCCTGCAAAATGCTCGATGACCAACTCCCATAGCTGGTTGGTTTAAGGGAGTAGGGGTTTTCAACCCTGTTGAGACCCATGAACAATAGTACAACATTGACTGTGGGTTCCTGTCAACACAAGAGAGAGGTAGCTTCTCAAGATGGGGTAGACATGGTTTGCAATGGGATGGTTTGGCTGTATTAGGATTAGGTGTCCGCGTATTTGATTCTCTGTCATTAATCACACAGATAGACATTTTAGAAGAAAAGAGGGAGCAGATATTGCTACAAAACTCTTTACTGTGTGAAAACTGTGGTGATGATGGAGCTCCAGGAAATAATAACCAACACCGCAGCCTTCAGCGGACAATGAATTCTGAATAGCCCATTGTTAGCACAGAGTCTAATAATCTGAGCATATTCAATATCATTTTGATGACGTTGGATATTTCTTTCTTTATTATTTATCTTTTTTTTGGATCAATTAAACTTCAAGCTATCCAACTTTGGTTTTCAAAGGCGTGCTGTTCACGCTAGCTGTTCATGTCCATACCGCTCTTTGCGGCAACATGGTGCGCTGTGAAACTGACTGATTGATGTAAATTCTGGCACCACAATACATTTCAGAGAAACTGTTGAAAAGATGCTCGCCTGTCAAATTCACAGAGAAGAGGTGGGTCAAGCATTAAAAAGCAGGGAGAAGACCTCCCCAACTACCTAGGTTATGGTTTCTTTATTAGGAAGTCTTTCAGTGTGTGCCCATAAAAAAAGAAAATAATTTAGGGGCCTATTTACAAAAGTAATTAGGTAATTGTGAGTAAATATTCACGTGTAAGTTTACTCTTACACTTACTATTACACTTTTGAGTAACTTTAAGTAACTTTACTACTTTGGATATTCACTATTTTTTAGTGCAAAGTTATTCAAAAGTGTAAACTTGTTTGTCTCCACTCCCTGAAACATGGGGTGGAGCCACATTTATATGTGTAATGTTACTACAGGCAAAAAGGAGCAGTCGTACGTCCAGTACCATACATGGCCAACAATTGATACTGCAACTTCCTCCCATAGAGAATAATGGAGACAAGGACTTAAAAAGAACCCCATAGAGAGTAATGTTAAATTAAATCAAAAAATAGTTTTACTAAAATAGAATGAAATTACTTTTAATGAATTCCACACATCACTTTTAATAATTATTACATAATTAAACATATATATATATATATATATATATATATATATATATATATATATTTATATATATGTGTATATATATATCCATATATATATATATATATATATATATATATATATATATATATATATATATATATATATATATATATATATAAATAAATATATATATATATATATATACATGGATATATATTACCTACTGGCGGTCGCCAGTAGGTATATATAGTTAGGATTTTTTCTCTATGGGATTTTTGAAAATTCTATGTCTAATAACTTTGGCGTTTGTGGACGGAATTGGCTGAAATTTTCAGGAAAATGGCACATTTTGTTTCTGAGCAGCCCTTGAAAATTTGGGGGGGGTTCGTCAAGGGGGGGCCGAGAAAAAAGGGGGGTCCCAAAACGTGTTTTTAACATTGAGTTTTCCATAGGGCGGTTGGCCTCACTTTTAGCCCGAACGGCTGAATGGATTTGCACGAAACTTGGCAAAATTGTAGGGACTGGTAGCCCGATGTGCCTTTTGTAGGTCTCAATATATGTGCTCCAGTGGATTTTGAGAAATTAACGTTTAAAAAAAGATATATATCTGTAACAGCGGACCGGGCAGCGTCCCAGGACGCGTACTTTGCGCGCAACGGAGCTTTGTGAAGCGAAGCTGATTGGTTCTCTGGCGTCTGTCAACATTCCAAAAAGTCCGTAGCGGCCGCCATCTTGTCTCTCGGTAGGATCGAGAGACAAGAGGAGGCCAAAACGAAGGGGGAAATGACCATAAGGGGGCATAGTAGATCCTCGCTGACCCCTAGGTTTGATGTGGAGGTTTTAAAAGGGCCCCGCGGGGCAAAAAAAATAATAATAATAATAATCGAACGGCTGAATGGATTTGCACGAAACTTGGCAAAATATTAGGGACTGGTAGCCCGATGTGCCTTTGCTAGGTCTCAATATATGTGCTCCAGTGGATTTTGAGAAATTAACGTTCAAAAAAAGATATATATCTGTAACAGCGCTCCGCTTCGCGTAACGGAGGTTTGCGAAGCTGATTGGTCATTCTGTCACTGGGCTATAGTTGGGCTACATCTGGCTGATATTTGGGCTACATTTGTTTTTTTGTGTGTCTGGCGACCATCTTTGGGCTACATTGGGCTACATTGGGCTTCATTGGGCTACATTGGGCTACATTTGGGCTCCAACATATATATAGGCCAATGTAGCCCAATATATATTTTTCAAAGTTAATTTTCGTAAAAACCACTGGAGCATATATCTTGAGACATAGCAAAGGCACATCGGGCTACCAGTCCCTACAATTTTGCCAAGTTTCGTGGAAATCCATTCAGCCGTTCGAGCTAAAAGTGAGTCCAACCGCCCTATGGAAATGAAGGAAATGAATGGGTAATTTGTAATTAGCAAATAGCTAATCGCAAACTAGGAATGGTAAAGAATCGCTATTTATTCCTTAAAGTTCGCTATTTAGGAAATGCAAAAAACTTTGATGATACATATGGCGGTTCATCTCTAACAAGATAAGAAGCATAGGGATACATTTATGATGACTGGCGCATCACCAGGGATGTGTTAGTCATTCTGTGCCGCTGTTCCGTCATCTATGGTGTGCTGCATTTACAATGCGGCGCATCATGGGGCAAAAACAGCACAGATGCGTGATGTATCTGTGCCGTAAAGGTGGCGCATTGCTGGAGTTGTATCGCAAGTGTGATGAAGCTCCAGCAAGGGTCGGGGGTGCCCCTGTCGCAGGGTTTCTGTTCTCACACAGAACTGTGGACAGAGGATTGGAACCTCGGCGAATTAGGGTGTCCCAAAACTCACGTTAGTAATCAAAAACCCCTTAGCAAGCTAGGTACAGTGTCACATTGGATATAACAAACTCTCAATGTTTAGACAATCCAGAATATGAACTTATAGTACCTCAGGATACGTGGAACTCATGAACAGTCGGTCGTTATATATTTCTTAGAAACCAGAACATGGAGTTAAGAAGAACACATGTGTATTTGAAATGTTTATTTACTAATGCCGTCTTCTCAGGCGTAGTATCTTAGATAATACAAGTACACATATTATCAGTAGCAAAATTACCAGCATAGTTACTAGTACATAAAAAGCGAATGGTGATAGTATGTTAACATGCTGTAAATGAATAAGAGTTAGCAACACTTATAAGCAGCCGCGGGCCGTGGAGGGAGTTACGGTGAGGCAGGGAGGCGGGGAGGGGGAGAAGCAGGGTGGAGAATACAAGTACACATATTATCAGTAGCAAAATTACCAGCATAGTTACTAGTACATAAAAAGCGAATGGTGACAGTATGTTAACATGCTGTAAATGAATAAGAGTTAGCAACACTTATAAGCAGCCGCGGGCCGTGGAGGGAGTTACGGTGGGGCAGGGAGGCGGGGAGGGGGAGGGGCAGGGTAGAGAGGGCTCCACCCTGCTTCTCCCCCTCCCCGCCTCCCTGCCTCACCGTAACTCCCTCCACGGCCCGCGGCTGCTTATATCTCACTCTCCCTAATACACATATTATATTATTTGCTAAGAAGGTCTCTTTGTGTTGGTTTAGGGCGTGCCCATACTTTAGTGTCTTAGATTTGAAGGAATCACATCAGCATACACCAGCTCTCTCTTCATGTGAACCGCATCAACTGTTGTGTATGTGTGTTCGGCAAAGCAATATAAAACCCGCCTCATGCCCAGAATTGGCAGAAGTTGCACTTATGTTATGAGTATGAAGTCGTGGAGATCAGACCTCATAACAATTCTGTATCGTGTTGTTCTTGAAACTTTAGCACTCGCTGTACAGATATAGTTTAACAAGCAAAGCAGATAGTAGAGCAATAACATATTATTCTCATGTAAACCACGATGAACTACTAGGTGGAAAGCTAAAGCAACAACTAAGTGTCGTGTGCAGAAGTTGCAAAAAAGGAAAAATGGCGTTTAAACCGGTAATGAGCCCATGCTAACTTAACACGGTGTAAAGATATCCAGGACCTAGATGACACCTCCCCATGATCCGGAAACGAACTGAATAAGATAATAGAAGTGCCATCTCATGAGAGCAGATTGCAAGTTTATATGTGGACGGTCCGCAAGGTAAAGCATTAAAAACTAGGAAAATTTAATGCTAAAGAAAAATAAAACAGCCAAGTACTTTATCGAGTCTTAAGCCAATAGGCAAGGTAAATAATAAAAACTTGACAAATAAGTCAATGAATTGTCAATGAAATGCTAGTACTCAGCATATCAAACATGAAAAAGGTCTATGACATAACTGTGTATGCAAAATAAGCTGCAACAGCCTCCAATAGGAAGTCACCGTCTTCATCCGAAAACAGTTCAGCCATCCAATTTAAAAGCGGAAAAGAACATACGTGCTCTCCCAGCACCGGATCCTCTATCACCATCAGAGGACAGCTCGGTGGGTTTTCAAGAAAGCTCTGTTCCAAGAAAGACTGTGCTGCCGCCAGTAAATTCCAGGGACCAAGTAGTCCATGCATCAATGCCACAGCCATAATCCTTTCGCCAGGACAAACCAACTCGTGAGTAATGATAGGAGTCATCAGCTGATTAAAGTCGACGTCAGGAGAAACCGGTCCGCAGAGACACAAATCAATGGCCCAATCGAAATCACAGGTCAGGCAGTGAAATACAGGCTGGACACAGGTGAAGTAGGAGAATCGAAAAGATAATCCATATGCCGTGCTTAATATCGCCAACGGCATTGTGCCATAATATTCTAGCATGCGATTGCGGAACAGTGTCAGCAGCTGCAGGGTGGGAGGTTGCATAGGAGGGACATCCATATTTAAAAATGTAAAAAAGCACAAGAGCGTCCGCTGGTAATGCAAGTAAAAATGCCAATCCACGAAGCAGAGTAGAGAAAATAGAATGAAAGAAAGCAGGGATGACTCCAAAGATTTTCTCAAATGAAGTCACGAGACCACTGGTAACAACTTTAAAAAAGTGCGCCAGGGCCTTTGTGGAGGATGCGTTAAAGATAGTCCGAACCATCTTGCTGAAATTGAAAGGCAAATCTGAATTGAGAAGGGTCTGCACCTCTGTACGGGTGTTCGCTATGTGAAGCACGAAAGTTTCACGGGCCGAACTCAAGGCCACCTCTCTCTGAGACAAAAGAGCTCTTATTCTTGCCATGCCGTTGAAATCTCTCCCAAGGTTGGTATTTGTGGCCAGATTGAAAACTCCCTATGTTCATGTGTGGGAGGAAATAGAACATTTCTGCAGCAAATAACCCGTTCACTTACTGTTACCATAAAAGGAATACTTTTAATTAACTCAGAACAATCTTCATTATTGAGCATCAAATAACTACCATTTTCCAACAACTTGAACGTGGGGATGATAGCAGGAACTGGCGTGCCTTGCAACACGCAAGCCATATTTGGTCGGTGTTTGTTGCATGAACCGTGTAACTGTATGTGCCTACACATTAGTGAATGATCTGGCGTCTCAGTGCATTCCTCTCCATTCAGATAAACTTCTTGATCATCTTTGAAACATCTGTATGTGTATGGAAGCGACCAGACCTCATGAAGAAAAGCACTACCTAAAGGTTCATAACGACCTATTGGTATATATTTCATACAATTTGAAAACTTATATAAAGCAAAAGGCAGCGTGATTAAACCGTGGATAAGGCACGTTGTCAAAAAACCCGCAATCCTCTGCTGATGATGTCACTGAGCATGTCATGAATGATGTAATATGTGACATCATCAGCAGTGGATTACGGGTAATAGTATCTCTAGTTTACTCCCCTATAGCTGTCTTTCTTTTAACATAAGTCTCTGTTTCCTTCCCTTATACTTACTGTTTTTGGTTCGCTTCCGGTTCGCGTACCGGCGAGCGAACTGGGAAGCGAACTAAGAGAAATAGAGGTTGGCACAGTTCCAAATATTGTACCAATTTTTTAATAACGGGGAGGTAGTTCTGAAAAGAACTTTTTTTTTATTGTTTTTGTTGTTTTATATTTTTTTTATTATTTTTCAGAACATTTTTTTACTTTTTTTGAATTTTTCTGAACAGTTTTATATTTTTTGGGGTTTTTCTTGGAGGGGGCAATGAAAACGATTCATTGTAAAGGGCTCAACAGGAGCAACAAAACAAAAAAAAAGTATTTATTATTTTGGGCGTTTCGTACAAACTTGCATATGATAGTCAATAGCTCTGTTGATCAGAGTGATGCTTCTTTCTCCGTAGCAAATGAATCCATCGCAAAATACGCAGATGTGTTTTACTTCACCAAATCTCATTTGTATATTTGGCACCATCTCCCTGCCCTCTGGTCCCGTTACTTCCGGTACAACAGATCTTCTGGCCATAATAGGGAGATTATCTAGGTCGTTCCGAAACTGTGCAGCACTGTAGTTGTTAGGATGCCACCTAGTCATATGGCGATGCATTGTGTAGTTTCCGAAACTGTATTTTTTCTCGGTTCCTCTGGACAGTCTATCTTGACATATAAGGCAAGTTACGTATCTTGCATTTACTTTTTTCTGACCTTTGGGAATTTTAAAAAATTGCCAAATGAAGTTTTCTTTCCGGTGAGACGTCTTGGGTTCCTCAGGCAAAAACTGCCTCTCTTCGTGCTCTTCCTCCTGTTCCTCTTCTTCCTCTTCTTGCTGAATTATAACTTGAGCAGGTGGTCCACTCTTCCTTGGATGTGGTGGAGGTGGTGGGGAAGCACCAGCTGAAGCTACTAAAGAAGCCATTGCTCAGTGATCACAAAGGGTCTTTCTCTCACAATGATGAAAGTCAGAGTGAGGAAAGAAGGAGGGATTTTCATCATTTGGGAAAAACAAGAGTTCTCAACCAATCAAAAGTGTTCATTTTAGATTATATGACCTAGTCTTACATCATTAGGAAACCAAAAGTGAAATGAACCAATGAAAAGTGTTATTACCAAGTCACATGACTTGCTGTGTTTACGTTAAGCGCTTTGCAGGGCCTCCCGGTTTGCTTCCAGAAACCTGCGCTTTGCGACTCGCTTCGCGTACCAGTTCGCTAACGTAGCACGTCATATGACGTATCACGCGACAACGTGAAACGTCATGCGGACGGGAGGCGTCACGATGTTGTTTTCTAACGCGGCACTTGCGGTAAAGAAACGTTTACCGGCTCGCGGTCTATTTCGCGGCATCAAGGTCAGCTAACGGGAAGCTTCCCGATTCGCGAAGCGGGAACGAAGAAAAAAAAATATTTAAAAAAAAATTATTCATAAACATATAAAATATATTTTTGGATTTAAAGAAGAATACATTTTACAGCTACAGATATTAGCTGTTAAAAAACCAATGAAATTCACTGAAAAAACCATAGGTTATAGACCATATATAGTTAGGAATTAGCATTTACAAAACCTTGAAAATTCACTGAAAAAACCATAGGTTATAGACCATATATAGTTAGGAATTAGCATTTACAAAACCTTATTTTATTCACACAAAACCATTGAAATTCCATATATAGTTAGTTGCACTAACTATATATCGCGCACCCGCAATCCACTGCTGATGATGTCACATATTACATCATTCATGACATGGTCAGTGACATCACTGATGACATCACTGATGACATCTCAAATGACATCACTGATGACATCACTGATGACATCTCAAATGACATCACTGATGACATCATGACCCACCAATACCAGTTACTACATACGCACTCACTGATTCCTACGTCTACACACACATTAACTCATTCACCCATACAATGACTCATACATACAGTCACTTATTATTACAACACTATCATATGCACTCATACACCTATGCAGACAGTCACACACTGCCACTCATCCATGGAGTTACTCACACACCAAGTCAGTCCTGTAAAGCATCAATCACACTTCCATTTCTTCATCTATACAGTTAAACACAGAACACCATACTTCAGTGACATCACTGATGACATCACTAATGACATCTGAAATGACATCACTGATGACATCTCAAATGACATCACTGATGACATCATGACACACCAATACCAGTTACTACATACGCACTCACTGATTCGTACGTCTACACACACATTCACTCATTCACCCATACAATTACTCATACATACAGTCAGTTATTATTAGAACACTATCATATGCACTCATACACCTAGTCAGTCCTGTGAAGAATCAATCACACTTCGATTTCCTCATCTATAGTTAAACACAGAACACCATACTTTTCACACATATACTAACACATACTTACTCTCTTATACAATCACTGATACAAGTACACATTGATATGCACAGAGTCACACACCTCCCAGCCAGCCACACACACACTCAGTCTTCCATACATCCAGTCATTCTTCAATATGTAAAACGTATTTAAACTTTACAAAAACACACAGACACTAGATGATGTCATCAGTGATGTCATTTGAGATGTCATCAGTGATGTCATCAGTGATGTCACTGACCATGTCATGAATGATGTAATATGTGACATCATCAGCAGTGGATTGCGGGTGCGCGATATATAGTTAGTGCAACTAACTATATATGGAATTTCAATGGTTTTGTGTGAGTAAAATAAGGTTTTGTAAATGCTAATTCCTAACTATATATGGTCTATAACCTATGGTTTTTTCAGTGAATTTTCAAGGTTTTGTAAATGCTAATTCCTAACTATATATGGTCTATAACCTATGGTTTTTTCAGTGAATATATATATATATATATATATATATATATATATATATATATATATATATATATATATATACAAAAAAGAAGGAGAGAACTCTGGGTAGTTCTCAAGTTTAGGTGGAAAGCAGCTCCTGTTAGAGCACTCTCAACACCAGAGACACTCTAGATCTGCTCACCTCAAATGTTTGTTTTTCTATCATAGTCTTTAAGCATAGGATTAGCACAGTGCCATCACGCCGAGATAGAAAAGGACAAAGTCTTTTGCCATTCGTACAGCAAAGTCTTTAAGCATAGGACTAACACAGTGCTGTCTTTGCCGAGCTGTACAATGACAAAAGCCATTTATCACTCCAGGCACAGTATTACAGCTTTGAAATGGTAAAATACCAACTCAAGCCAACCTGAAATGAGTAAAAGCAACCCCTGACACAGTGTTTCACTCTAATTAGAGCTCTTCAGAGAGGTATAGCTTTGTCCAGACACAAGGGAGCACCCAGTATAAGTCAAAACAAAACCCATTCAGGCAAAAGCAGGGAGAAGACCTCCCCAACTACCTAGGTTATGGTTTATTTATTAGGAAGTCTTTCAGTGTGTGCCCATGAAAAAAGAAAATAATTTAGGGGCCTATTTACAAAAGTAATTAGGTAATTGTGAGTAAATATTCACGTGTAAGTTTACTCCTACATTTACTATTACACTTTTGAGTAACTTTAAGTAACTTTACTACTTTGGATATTCACTATTTTTTAGTGCAAAGTCATTCAAAAGTGTAAACTTGCTTGTCTCCACTCCTTGAAACATGGGGTGGAGCCAAATTTATATGTGTAATGTTACTACAGGCAAAAAGGAGAAGTCGTAAGTCGAGTACCACACATGGCCAACAATTGATACTGAAACATCCTCCCATAGAGAATAATGGAGACAAGGACCCCATAGAGAGTAATGTTAAACTAAATCAAATTATTTAAAATAGTTTTACTAAAATAGAATTAAATTACTTTTAATGATTCCACACATCACTTTTAATAATTATTACATAATTAAATATATATATAATATATATATATATATATACTGATGACACTCAGTTGATTGTCACATTGGATCAAGAGGAAGCAGAGGCTGCACCTAATTTCAAAGCCTGCCTGAGTGATCTTGCAAATTGGATGAATTTCAGCTGCTTGCAACTAAATGCAGGAAAGACGGAGGTGATGGTGGTTGGCAAACAGTCATCCTTATGGTCACAACTGTGGTGGCCAGAGGAACTACTGTGTTGTAATAAAAGGATGAACTCACCCAGGAGTGAGGCATCTTCGTCTTTTGAAATAAGAAGCGCTGATGGTGACCTCTAAGGGGATACAGAATTGCTTGTTGAAGCTTGTCCAGTCAAGGTCAGATAGGAAGCCCTTTGGAGCTCCAGGCCTCATGTTAATGTGATATATCTAAGCATGATATCTTTTGAAGTGCATACACATGAATGTATATATGGATATTTATATATATTTTGCAACAAGCACAAGCTGATATTGCACCGTGGACCCGCCGCCACGTTAAAGTCGCACCCATTCCTGAGTGCTGAATGCGCATTTCGGTGGACTGGAGCACCGTCACCCAAGTGCGCCGCAACTGCCCGCTATTGACCGAGTTTGAAGTTTAACCGCAAGGTGAAAGGGCAGCTGCAGCCGCCAGAGACTGATCCCTGGTTGTGAACTCTAGCACGCACGAAAATGGCCTGCGGGATTTCGCGAATTGAAGTAAGTTTTGAATATTAAATCAGCATCACCTACTGGAAGGAAAGAATTGTGAGGCCACAAACTGCCTACATGGACCAGTAGGCTTTGCACCGCAGTCCAACGCGGCACCCACCTGAGGGAAATCACCTGTGAAAAATTATTGAGCAACAAGTTGGTCCTAGTCTGACAGCACAGTCTCAGATGCTCAGCTCCTCCTCTGAAGAAGGCCAGCAATGTGGCAGAAATGCATAAGGAATACGGAGCTTCTATGAAATAAATGGTAATTTAAAAATCACTGCGAAGTGTGCGACTCGTGCTTTCCGGTTTGGAGAGGGTTTTTGGCATATAATGTGGCTTGGTCCCGCCACGGAGTAACGCACCGTCACCCAAGTGCGCTGCAACTGCCCGCTATGGACCGAGTTTGGAGTTTAACCGCAAGGTGAAAGGGCAGCGGCAGCCGCCAGAGACTGATCCCTGGTTGTGAACTCTAGCACGCACGAAAATGACCTGCGGGGTTTCGCGGATTGAAGTAAGTTTTGAATATTAAATCAGCATCACCTACTGGTAGGAAAGAATTGTGAGGCCACAAACTGCCTACATGGACCAGAAGGCTCTGCACCGCAGTCCAACGTGGCACCCACTCAATTTTAACTTCTTCTTCACCCACCTGAGGGAAATCACCTGTGAAAAATTATTGAGCAACGAGTTGGTCCTAGTCTGACAGCACGGTCTCAGATGCTCGGCTCCTCCTCTGAAGAAGGCCAGCAATGTGGCAGAAATGCATTAGGAATACGGAGCTTCTATGAAATAAATGGTAATTTGAAAATCACTGCGAAGTGTGCGACACGTGCTTTCCGGTTTGGAGAGGGCTTTTGGAATATATATATATATATATATATATATATATCAACGCTCCAAAAACACCAAGACAATGCACTCACAGGCGGGTGCTTTCCAAGGTGGGGGTGTGCCCACCAATCAAATCTCCGCTCCAATATCCGTATCACTGGACTTCAGTCCAACCGGAAAAAAGGCACTCACGGGGGATTGTTTGGGTTATTTATTTTCACCAGCAAACAGACACTTCATCAACAGACGCGTTTCGGTAAAAAACCTTCATCTATGTTCACCGAAGCGCCATTTTAGTTACAGTTTTAAACACATGGTGTACTGAAATCAAAAAAAGACTCGAGTAATTCATCAAGGTCCTATCGATAAACGAGCGCCATCTTAGAGTGTCTAAATAAACCATACTAAGAAATTCATAGTACTAATTAAGCCCATTGATGGGCGTATACATACTATTCGTACTATATACAATCTATACAATATATACAGTAACAAAGATGTGTATAAACACAATCTCGCCCTGGATGGGCACGCACTCAATATCCTACTTCCCCCACCAGTGTCTAACTGAAGCCATCGATACATCATAATCTCAAAGAAGAAAGAAAGAAAGGAATATCAGAACAAACGAGGAGAGAAACCAAGGAGGTTAGAGGAGAGAACAAGAGAGAAATTCTATTTACATGAGACAGATAAATATGCAAACTATACCAATACATTATGTACAATATATACAGTCAGGAGAAAATCGTATGACTATTGAGACCCATTTCAAAAAGAAAATCAAGATACGAGGTAATCTTTCATGTAAATCTGAGTTTGTAGTGTATATCCTCACATGTCCCTGTAGAAAAACATATGTGGGAAGCACCACGTTGCCGGTTCATAAGAAGATATTACAACACATATGGGCCATCATACATAGGGACCGCAGTTATCCTGTTGCCTGTGACTTTGAAAAACATCACCAAGGTGATACCTAGGTTTTAAAATACAGCTGTGCGGCACAATTTGCAAAAAGAAATATTGAATGTTTGTCTGTATTATTATTGTTTTGGCTAATGAAGAGCTTCATATCCTCTTACTTATGGATAATCTTTATAGCACTTTGCACTTTATTAAAGATGACCAGAGGGGAATGTTGTGTAGATAGACATCAGGCACTTGCCTTGATAAATTATTATTTATAAACAAGATGTGATTTTAAGGTGTATAATATTCTTGCAATATGTTTTCATGCTTTTACCTGCTTTTAATACATATAATTCTGAAAGAAATTCATTATAAGGATGATATATATCCTTTACCGAGTGTTTATTATGGTGATTCTTTTCCGTTGCACTGTAATTTAAATGAATGGTCAATTATAGGTATACAGCAGGAGATTTCCAATGTGAAATATAGGGGCTTTTGTGTCTCACATTTGAAAAATGAATTACATTTTATGTGAGTGAATATTATTCGGGCCGTTTGGATATCAATGTAATTCACTGTATTTTCATCTTACTCTTCCCCTTAACCTGAGGGTGTTTTTTATATTTATTGTGCATGTCACTATTTATTTCACCACAAGATGGCGCACTCTGTTATGATCAAGGCTGCTGTGTGCAGTCGAAACGTGTTGACAGTTTGTCACTCACAAGCGCTTGAAATAAAGTTTTTTTAAATACTCACAGAGGAGTTCCTCCAAATTCTTTGTTTTCGAGTGGATACACTTTCTGCATTTATATATATAGAAATATATAAAATATACATTTTATATATATATATATAAAATGTATGTGAACATTTTTTACCAGCACATTTTTATAAGAAAAAAGGTTAATTTAATATATTTAAATTAATTACACCTGCAATTCAAAATTTGGTTAATGGTTCTTCACTTTTTTTCATTTAAAATAAAAACATACAATTAATTTACAATACGTTTTAACATAAAAATAGTTTAACAATTCTTTTTCATTTGCAAACAAAACTTTTTAAACATTTTCCTAAACTTTACCATAGGAAGATTTCCGCCATGGTGGCTGTGACCTCCCTGTGGTAAAGTAGAGGTAAAATGTAATCTTGTACATTTGTACATTTCAATCAACTCAAAATTTGACAAATGGATATCTTTCAAGCACAAAAGTAGAACTAGAAAATATTTTTCTTAGCCCCCTTGGTAGTTGCACAATGGATAAAGAATCTTTTTTATCCTAACTATTTAAGTCAAAAAATAACATTGACTGCACTGTGATACAATGAAATACGTAGGCAAGCTAGTTGATTGATGAATGATAGGCTTGTGTTACTGAATCACACCAAATCCTGACTGTCAATATTAAATGCTGAATCATAGTAATTCTGACATGTATAGGTTTTAAGATTAGTTGCAATGAACTTTAAATAATTTTTATATTTTCTGCATTCACATCCATGAAGCCAAGCACGCTGTAAGACAACACATCAACCCCCAAATGTCCTATTTCAGAAATCTTTGTTTGCCTGTTTAAAGGTCTGCCTAACGCACTTTACTAAGTGGGATATGCAGTGCGTGTCCTGTCCTGGATGCATAGCAGGTGTTAAAATAAATACACTGTCACATTGGCCAACCTTTCTGAATCCTTATGAGTGTCAGGTTTTCCAGGTAATGTCCGGCTGGTTTTGATGAGAATCCAGCCCACTCCCCAGAATGTAAGGCCGTCCGAACCAAAAGAAAGATTCCATACAGAACGGAATAATTGAGGGACATTGGAATGAGATGTGGAGAGAGAGAGAGAAACAAACAATATGCCAAGGTTGTCTATAGCACCACTCTCTCTGTTTCATGTCAGGTATCACAGAGATGGTAATGATCAATATTCTTTAGTTTAAAACTATCTCTATATTCTCTATATTCAAGGGGAAAGCACATAGGACTCTAGAAGCAGTAGTTAGCAAATGGAACTTGCTAAGATTTTAAAATGCCTCAATCAAGTACCAGTTTCGCGCCACAGTGTACCTTGGCTGAACTACAGCAAGACAGCTGTCAGTAAGTCACGGAAATGGTGAAAGGAGAAGGAAATACTGCAAACAGAACACAGGAGTCCAAACAAAGCCATATCGAAGTCCAGGAACCAAAGTCAGGTAACAGGCAAAGGGTGAATGTCCTTAATATCGTAGCATAAATATCGTCAACACAAAAATAATGGGTAAAGTAATATAAAAGGTAAGGTTACCATTATTTTATATATATAATATATTTGTTTTAAATATTGCTGTATATAATATCATATATTTTAAATAGTTGTATTGAATATAGTGTTTAAGAAATTTATTATAAATTTGTGTTTCTATTAATTTTGGGTGTTAATATTGTTACTGTAAGTGTAGTAAGATTTTTTAAGTATACTTTATAGTTTTTAATGTGCTCTTAAATTTCTTTATATTTAATTATTAATTTACAATTAAGGGGTCAATTCCGATGTCGTCTGGCAAGCATTCCTACCAAATCAGTTCCGGAATGCTTTCTGGATGACTTGGATCGGGGGAGTCCGACTGAGAGATTTGGATGTATCCGGTTGTTTCCAGATACGATTCGTTCAGATTGAATTTGAATAGTGCCTCTTGGTGATATTGGGTTAATTTTGGATGAATGGTTGTGTGGTTTTTAATTAGCTTTTTTTATATACCCATAGGGAAATGGTTTATTTTTGACTGGTTATCAGCATGTTTGACCAGAGGTTACGAAAGCCATTTATAACTTATTTCTAGCCCCAACAGTGGATTGTTAACATGCTAGACCAGAGGATACCAAAAATATTTAAGGGGCTATTATGATGTCGGTCATAGGCCTATGACCTGAGATTCAGCCGGTCGGAATTGAAACTGGCCTTTCATTCCGACTGGCTTCCAACAGTTTCAAGCAGCCCATCGGCCAGTTTGAACTGGCCCGCAATCCAAATGAATGGCTGTTTACGCCGTCCGGATTACGATGCATGGTTTCTGGCAGCGTTTCCAAGCCGGCCTTTCCGACATGGAGCCCTGTCGGAAAGCGACTTTGGGGTCCCCGTTAAACCATTCACCCTGTGGCAGACCCCCCTCACATTTCCCTATGGGAGCTTGTACTACGGCTGGTTTACAGACATAACACTTGCTGCCATAGGGAAATGTCAGAATACGACCACACCATGTGCGGTCACATCATAATGAGGCGGTCAGGAACCCGGACCGGAGGTCGGTCGGTCCTGTTTCCAAGACGGTGTCGCCCAACATCATAATAGGCCCCTTAAAGTTTATTTCCAGAGCCACCAGACAGTTATATATGCATGTTAGATCGAGGATATCAAAGCCATTTATAGTTTATTTTCTGCCCCACCTGACTGTTACAAGCAAGTTACCCAAAGTTAGAAAAGTCAATTATAGCTTATTTACCATCCCCACCAAGTGGTGTTTGACCAAAAGTAACCACATTTATTTAGAACTTATTTCCAGCCCCATAGTGGGTTGTAAGGAAGTGAGATCAGAGAATATCAAAGACATGTATTGCTTATTCCTAGCTCCACCAGTAGGTGATAACCATAATAAACCAGAGGTTGCCACACCCATTTCTATTTTTTCAAAACATACTTATCTATAGGAAATCTGAATTTTTGCATGGCCTCCTTTGCTGGACCCTATTTTTGTTTGTTGGCTTATGAACTCTAAACCCCTGCTTTCCAGTGGGAAAGTGCCTGTGCTCCCCTTCAAACATGGTTGAATTGGCCTATTCCTAGCTGGTATATTTAACTTGCCTGTACGTCCCTAGTATATACAATACAAACATGCACCCAGGGCCTGGAAGTTAAATGTCACATGTGTATTGCAGCACTTATTGTGACTTCCACTAGTGTGACAAGTAATACATGGCTTCGTGCCTACAGTTATAGCTTAACTAATGTGGTTTAAATTTGCATTATGAACTGTTAAAATAACACTTTTTTGCCAGGTAAAAACCTGCTTTTTAAAAAAAAATATTAGTAAGTCAATCCTATATGAGCCTTGTAACCCACCAAGAAGGACGCATGCATGGTATGTAAAAGTGAGAAATTTAGGAAATTATTATTATCATGTTCTTGCAGCTATTTTCACTGTGGCAGGCCTAGATGGCCTATGTAGAAAACCAGACTACAGATTAAAATACTAATATGCATATCAGGAAAACGACAAGCTAGAAACATAATTAAACCAATATTTTTTATTGTTAGTAAAAATCCAATCTATACTACTATTATAAAGAGAGAACACAAACCTTTGAGCCAGGTAAACTCAAAAGGTACTGCACCAATCACTACACCCAATACACCATTCTAAAGGGGACATGCAGCAGATGGACATAGGCTATATATATGGACCCCATATAGATTAAAAAGGGGAAACGACCTCAGTGGAAAAGTAGTCCCTTGTGGGCGTCGCGAAATTCACCTGGGCGTTACCGTTGACAGGGGGCGTTCACACTGCCTCCGAGGCTCACATCGAAAAAGGGGCGCGGTTTTCTGGATTAAACAAAGGGCCGCCTATCAAGCGACGGAACATTCAGCTGAGGCTTAACCGTTGCCAGAGGGGACGACGCTGACATCATAGAAGGTGCGCGCCTTGTAAGCATCATTACGCGCGATTTTCACAAACTCCTCCTTCATTCACATACGGGGCCCCGCTTACACTAAGGGGCGCGCCTTTCACTGCCGCCCAATCACGCCACATAACTCTTAACAGTGACAGTACTTGCAGTCAAACTTTAAAGAAATCGGTAACCATTTGTCAAGCTCGCACGTTCTCACAGGGGGATGACCACAATGAAAAGAGGCAAGGCTTTGGCACCGAACGAAAACAACGCGTTTCACATTTCAATAACGTTTCATTACTTCACGAAGTCAGCGTTCATCACTACGGTATCAGAGGGATCTGTACTGGACACAAGGCAAGGCACTTTACCAAGCATTTCAATAACGTTTCATTACTTCACGAAGTCAGCGTTCATCACTACGGTATCATAGGGATCTGCACTGGACACAAGGCAAGGCACTTTACCAAGCAAGAATTACACTCCACAACATCAGATTTAACACTCTAACACTCGCAACACTTGCTGCACAAACATAAAAATAACCTTTCACAATTTTTAAAACAACAACGTGCTCACAGGGGGAACAACTCCAAACAAGGAAACACGATTAACATTTACTCCATGGTACTTCAGCAGTACACACTTTCAAACGCTGCAGCAAACAACACATTACAACACTAACACACATTTCAGCAAACACAGAAGGTAGGACACAATTCCTTCGGGTACTTTTTTCATCCACGGACAACGTCGGGACGGGCTGCTAGTTAATTGATAAAGCCAGCTTTTAAATAAAAATCAAGGAAAAGTAACTTTTGAAAGTTATCTTTTACCTACATGAACTATCAGAGGTCTAATTAGCATATGCCTCTCTGTGCTCTCAGCCTGTGTTCAGCCTTGAAAGGGTGTGAAAATGTCTGAAAAGTCTTACAGGAGCAAACAGTAGCCTGATCTAAATGGACAGAGATAACACATCTGAACTCCACAGATTATGCAGGGTGGGCTCTTCAGGCATCCTTTTTGACACTACACTGTCAAAACCTGCTTGACAGGTCTGTTGAGGCCCAAGTAACACTTGGGGCACACTTTAAAGGCAGAGAACATGATGCCAAGAGAATTCTTGTGGGTCCCCTGTCTGGTTGCTGAAGAACCCTGCTTTTATCCTACCAGACTTCTATCTCTGATTAGTTGTGAGTACAGTGCTTGTCTCAGACTGGAATAGAGTTAGCTGTGGGAGGACTCTGGGATTACCAGTTCAGTTCAGTTCAAAATGCTTTATTTCGATAAAAACATATCTTAAAAGCATAAATACAGCTTGACAATTTAAGGAGCATAAAAACAATTGTTAAAACAACCATAATGACTATTACAGAATTAAATCGATTAGAAAATACATAGGGTCCATTCTGCAATCTATACATATAGTCAGGTACAAAAAGCACGTGGTTTCAATTCATTTCATCAGTGTTTAAAATTTGTATTAAACAATAGCCTTTAACCTTTGAGATCTGATGGACCAAGCCCAACTTAAGCACTTTGCGATACCGCATACGTAGAGTGTGCGAGTATCTGATTTAAAAATGCGAAGTGCCACACAATGTTGCCTAGTTCCTAATTCTTTACAAAGAGGCTTTAACCAGCAATTTCTTGGTGATCGATACAGTGGGCATGCAAACAAAGCATGAGCCGTTGACTCTACCTTTGTAATACAAAATGGGCAATTTGGTAAAGTCTGGCGGGGGGGTTTCCATCGGGCAGTAAATTTACAGATTGGTAGAGTGCCAATCCTGAATTTAAATACAGCGCCCGGTCAAATGGATTCTGGACGATGTCCAGATAGGGTTCGCAAAATGCAACATCTTAAATCCCCAAGAAGCTTTCAGTAAGTCTGCCTAAGTTTGGGTCAGAACATTGTTTGGACGCTACCCAGTTCCAGTAGATTCTCTTCAATACTAACTTTGGAGGGGCAGATTTAGTTGCCCAGGCGTCCTTAAGGCCCAAGTCACATAGGAGTGTTTTGATGTCCTTGAGCCACCTAATTTTGTGCCAACCAACCATGGACATGACTTCTGTCAGACCCTCTGCATACTTAGCTAACTCAGGGACACGCCACAACCGGGCCCATAGTAATAGTGGCCGAAGTTTGGCGAGATCGCATATCGAATGGGGGGAGCGCCATTAGGTCCTTAAAAACGTATTTTCCGATCTCGTCAACAGGTCCACGTTACCCAGTCCCCACAGCTCTGCACCATACAAAGCTGAACTAACTCCCTTGGCCTTGTATATAGCTACCACCGGGGCTATAGGCTTAAATGTTGAGGAGCGCTGTTCTCGAAGGATAACCCCCCCTACTCTTTTGTGGCATAGTAACATTTTCTGCAGGTGAGATGTCCACTTCATATTGTCAGAAATGCGGATGCCAAGATAGTAAAAAACTGTAACCCTCTCCAGTGGGACATGGTTCAAGACAGGGGCCCTGATGTGTTTTTTTGGCGGGTTTATTATCCATTATTTAGTTTTATCGGTGTTTATCACCAGGCCTCGCATAGTGCAGAAAAACTGAAAACTATCTAGGAGGGTCTGTAGGCCAACAGGGGACTTAGAGATAAGCAGGGTATCATCTGCTAACAGGAGAGTTGGAATTTTTTCACCCGCCAGGGATGGTGCATCAGATGGACTTTGCAATAGGTGCTGCACCACCCCGTTCACATAGAAGGAGAAGAACACATCTCTGGCGGACGCCCCTGTTCACCGGAAATCTGCTAGTCTTTTGCCCCTGCTGGCCCCACCTTACCTGCGCGAAGTTACCTTCGTGCATCCTCACTAGTAGTGATAAGATATACCGGGGGATCCCCATGTCCAATAGGACTCCCCACAGGTGCTCCCTAGGCACAAGGTCGAAGGCAGTCTTTAGATCTATAAACGCGAAATAAAGACTGCCCCCGCCCAGAATGACCACTTTCCAATAGATAAGTAACAGGCGAAATGCCTGCTCTATGGTCCCTGTTCCTGACCGGAAACCTGCCTGGTAGTCCGAAAGGACCTTATTCTCGTCTATCCATTGTTGGATTCTCTGAAGGATCACCTTCCCTGCTACCTTCTGCGAGGAATCTAGCAAGCTTATTGGTCGGTAGTTGGCAGGGTCATCCCTATCCCCCTTTTTGAAGACAGGGACGACCTGTGCCTCCTTCCACAAATCAGGAACCTGCGCGCCAATTTCAATGGCGTTAATTAGTCCTGTGATAATCTTTGCCCATTTCGGGCGGTCAAAACGGATAAGATCTCCCAGGATGCCATCAGGACCTGCAGCTTTGCGGGGAACAATATAGTCAATTGCCTTTTCCACCTCCCTTTGTGTAAAGGGGTCAATATTGGGATCCTCCGTAATTCCCGAAGGGATTAGCGAGTTATACTGAGATAAAGCACTTTGGGAACATGAATACAGCTTCAAGAAGTGGTCAAACCACCTTTGGCCTGATATATTGTAAGTTATTAGAGCTCCGTCCGGTCTGTTCTTTTCTCTAATGATGCTCCAGAAGCGCCCCTCATCCCTCCCTAAACTTGCCTCTTTCAGTGCTTCCCAGTATTGGTCTTCCCATTCCTTTTTTGCTATTGATACAACCTGTTTATACTCACTCCTAGCCAATCTTATCTGGTCTTGCCGCCTGGACTTTACTGCCTTAATTAACACTGTTTTCTTTTTACGGCACTCATTATTGTACCAACCTTTTTTGGCAGCAGGCAACAAAGGCTTCTTTCCTTGTGCTGTTGGGTTCTGTATGAAAAAAAGATTACCATAGTACACTCCCCACACAAACCCCCAGCATTTAGAGCCCAAGCTGAATGTGGCTGAAGACTTTCACCATCCTAGATTTGCCCTGACACATTGATTTTCAGGCCTGTTTGCACTAAGGCAAACAGGAATTACAGCAAATGTAGGTAGGCCAGGACCTAGGAACTTTTATCTCCTTTGGTTCGGGAGAGGCTCGGAGCCAACCCAGGCATTAGCTTAGGTCAGGCATAAATGGGCATCCCATGTACCCTCTTCAGAACTCTTTCTGGACATGCATCAGGAAAGGACTGGACCTGCTGTTTGTGACCTGAAAGAAGCCCTAAAGAACTGGACCTGCTCCCATTGTAGCTAGGACACCAAAGTGGACTCCAAGGGTCATTTGGCCTGTCCAGTTGGAAGAAAACAAGCTGCAAGAGACCTTTTCCTGGACGTACCCAGCTGACCAGTGGCAACTGGACATGGGCAGGACTCTACTCTGTCTGACAACCTGTGGGATTCTAAGAGTCTCCCTGAAGTCCTTGGGGAGATAAAATCGTTGGCAGGGGCGAACTTGTTTAGTGTATTTGACACCCACTCCATCATGGGCTGCCAAATCGCGCGGAGGTCCCAGTCTACCATGACCATTGTCTATAATTGGTGCTTTGTGCTTTTTAGTGCTCTTTCTGCTTGGAATGTTAATAATTAAATTCTCTGATTCCCCTTTATTGGACTTTGTAATTTAGGTGTATTTTTAAATATTAGATTGCACACTATTTTTCTTACATGATTTGGGATTTTTATCTTTTTGCATTTTGATTTTATTATTGTTCAAGTACTCCATAAATATTCTACACATTGCCCTAGGCTAAGCCTGTATGCTTAAAGCCATGGCTACCAAGGGTTTGAGCTCAGACAAATTTAGTGACTTAGGGGATTCACCCTGAAAAGGGTTAAGAGTATTCCTTGTAGTGGGCAATCACCCACCCCAAATAATAATCAAATTCCTTACAATACCTAGGGGCACATGCATCAATATCGCATTTTGCGATTCCTTAATTGCGAAAAATGAGGAATCGCAAATAAGGAATTGCAAACTGCAATGAATCAAGAAGTCGCTAAAAAAATAGCGATTTCTTAAAATTCCTTAATTGCGATTCTCTAATTGAGAATCGCAATTAAGGAATACCTCCCCATCCATTCCTATGGGCCTCTAGGCCCATAGGAATGGATGGGGAGGTATTCCTTAATTTGCAATTCACCATTAGAAATTCGCAAATTAAGAATGCAATTTCAAGGGTGCTGGGGTGTCCAAATGACACCCTGTTGCACCCCTGAAATCTGCCTAGAAGTACATTTTGCACACACACATGCCCCAAGGGCATGTGTGTGTGTGTGTAAAATGGAACTTTGAAAAATGCACTTTAGTGCATTTTTCAAAGTTTTCGCAAATTACCATGAAGGTCAACTTCATGGCAATTTGCTCCCCTTATTTGCGAATTCGCAAATTTTTAAAGTTTGATGCATTGCATTTAAGGAATCTCAATTCGAGATTCCTTAAATGCAATCACAATTTAAGAAATCGCAATTTTGCGATTTCTTAAATTGCGATAATTACAAAAATGTTAATGCATTCCAAAAATTGGAATTGCATTTGCAAACGGCCGAATTTTGCCATTTGCACCATTTGCGAATGCAATTTCCATAGATGCAAATTACCATGAAGGTCAACTTCATGGCAATTTGCTCCCCTTATTTGCGAATTCGCAAATTTTTAAAGTTTGATGCATTGCATTTAAGGAATCTCAATTTGAGATTCCTTAAATGCAATCACAATTTAAGAAATCGCAATTTTGCGATTTCTTAAATTGCGAAAATTACAAAAATGTTAATGCATTCCAAAAATTGGAATTGCATTTGCAAACGGCCGAATTTTGCCACTCGCACCATTTGCGAATGCAATTTCCATTGATGCATGTGCCCCTAAGTGTTTACAAGACCTTACTAAACAACATTGTGAAGCAGCCAGCTGGCTAAATATATAAAAAGATAAAATTACAAAATGTATTATTCAAATATGGTTCAGGGGAGAATGGACACTGACTTGAAACAGAATAAGATGTCTTGAACTACTTACTCACTCAAAGAATATGAAGGACTCAAGAAGGACTGACGGAATATGAAGGACTCTGGAAGGATAAAGGTATTCTAAGCAAATGTTTTGAATCTGTGCTGCTGCTGCTAAGCACCAAGATGCTTGCTAAACATTGCAGATGAAAAGTTATAAATACATTTAAATAATAACGAATAACTTTTGTTATTTTTCCCGAAAATGAATCAGACAAAGTATGAATTCACATGATAACTATCCACTGAGGGTAAGCACACATATGCTAATTTATAAATTACTCTTGGCAGCTAAGCAAACACGTGTTCCTTTTATTAAAAGGAAGTGAAGCCTATATCCTTCTCTTGTACAAGAGTTGAGTAAACATTTTCTGTTGAAATAACTTAATGTGCTACTGTATTTAGACTTCCTTGCATGGTTCCTCTTACTGCAGTACTTCTTATCCAGAACATACGTTATTGAACATCCCAGTGTGTAGGTTTATCATTCAAACACACAAAAAGGGATGAAAGGCATGTTTGCAAATAGTCTGACCATTGACAGTCACTTGGGTAGCATTCCTAACCATAATTTTTTACCCACTATGCCACCTCAGATAAGACACAGCAATATTCGAATCAGCCTTTATCCTGCTCTAATATGAACAGTCGAGTCTGAACTGCCACGCTAGGCCCTCTTTTACCCTGAAGAAAAGCAACCCAAGACAGGTTTCGACCTGGTTGGAACTCTTCAGTGGGGTGCAGGTTCAGTACTGATTTGCATAAGGCAGACCTTTGTATAGAATGCACAGTTAGCGAAAAACGATGGGTTGAAATGCTACCCAGAGAAATTGTGAGCGGCCAGACTATTTGCAGGCATTCTTCTCATCATCTTTTGTATGATTGATGTAAGTATTTCCTTCATACTATGAAGATTTTCCCTCTTCATCCTTGGGTTGATTCTTTGGGCTTTATTTTAATGGCGGTTGGATGAGTGTCCATCTGCCATCGTTGCGGGATGGATACTGACCGACATGTAGTTGGTGGCTCAACCCACCAAATTATGATCTAACCCCAGTGCAGGTGGTTGGAAACATGCTATTTTCTATTGCACCTTGTGCAGCGACCCGGAAAAGGGCCACAGCACAAGCCACAATAGAAATAGGCACGTTTGAAACATCTATGCACTATGTGCCAGGCACCATGAAGTTCCTGGCACAGAGTCCATGGATGTTTGGGGGCACCAGATGATACCATAGCAGAGGCCAAAAGGAGATGGGGCGATGCTAGGGGCCCACCAAAGTCTCTTTCCATTTGCCTGTACATGGTGAAACGGACCCTGTAATCCCTACAGTGGTGCCTGAGCAGGCCCGCCCCTATTGTTGGTATTACATCTGACCACTGCCCCGACGGGCTCCTTCACCCTCCGGAAAAGCAGCGGTCGATCCCTATGACAGATGCCTCCAATTCGGCGGTCAGACCGCTTCTATGGATGGAGGTGGGACCACCACCGATAGGTTGACGTTGGCGGTCTCACCGCCATCGTAATAAGACCCTGTATGTCTAAGCGACTAAGACATTCAAATCAGACTCTGCTTCATTTGACCTAAGGACAGGAGGGATGCTCTGTCTGATCATTTGTGCACTAAGAGGTCGAAACAGTAGGGATGATGAGGGAATGTGTTTTATTTGACGTTTTCTATTTACTCCCAGTGTAAATGTCCTTATGGATCAGTTTTCCGGTTTTACTCTAAAATATTAAATAAGCAATCGATATTTGATTATACTTTTTCCATTGATTATACTATTTTGGTATTTTGTTTTCAACTTCCAACAAAGGCAGGCCTTGTGGAAAAAGTGTCTCACTTTTTTCTTAGCACACCAACATTGAAGTGTTGAGTTGAAATTCAGAGAACATTTTATTGCCAATAAATGGAAGAAGAACAGTAGAGATAATTTTGCTGAAGGGAGTCCTTAGTTTGGGCATAGTGAATATCTATTTTACTAAGGCTCCTTCTTTGGATATATAGGGAATAAGTATATAGAGCTGAAGCATTGTTCCAAATATAATCCTTCCTTGGCCATTAACTAAGATCAAGCGGTGTGTTAGACCTGTCTGGTTTTTTTGCGTAGTCCCTCCAATTTATTATTTATTTTGTCCCCTTTTTGCCCCTCATACCCTTAATAATTTTTGTGTCCACTAGCTTTTTCTAGGTGTTGGTCAAGGGGATAGGTGTTCTTTTTCCCCCTCATAGTTTTTCACCTCAGGCCCAGAGGCCTGTTCTGACAGGAAAAGTTGGAACCACACAAAATGGTGGCTACCAACTGCCTTAACTGCCAAACCCAGAACTTGCCCATAGACCAGTATAGGGCGTTCCAGAACCTTCTGGTCCATTCTGGACCACTGAGGGGCAGCCTATATAAGGCGGAATGCGGGGCAACCATTTTGTCTACCTGTGAGAGTCAGCTGGAGGACAGGCTATCTTGGAAGGTGGGGGGAGGCTAGTGAAAGGGTTGAGTTCCTGAACTAGGAAGCAGCCTAATTAATCCACTTCTCTACTCCTCCTTTGGGATCCTTGTCTTGTCCGCACTGTGGAAGTTTAAGGGAGACCCTGGGCGCCTGTCTAATCCCTGGACTGAAAGAATAGGGAGGTGGACAGGAGAAGGAGACTACTGCTTTTTAAATTTCACCTAACTAATCATGTCACCTGGAAAGGGGCCCTGGTCTATCGACCCCCGGGAGCAGATCCTAATTTTGCACTCACTCTTCAAGAAATCTTAGCTCCACATATAAAATCAAAAGAAGATTTTTTGCTTCTAGGTGATTTTAATATACACGTTGACCAGCCAATGTTGACCGAATCTACGGCTCTAATTACAGATTTATTGAATCTGGGCTTGGAATTAAAAAATCATGGACCTACTCATATAGGAGGACACATGCTCGATCTTATTTTCTCTAACTCTACTAAAATAAATTGTTCCTTGGCTACTAGTATATCGTGGACTGACCATTCTTTGTTGGAATTTACTCTACCTACTCCTGCGAGACCCATAAAGAATGTCCCCTCCCCCCCCTCTTGGAGACGTCAATGGCATAAAGTTAATGTCAATACGGCTCAAGAGGCATGGACAGATCCTATTTTTTTGCAATCCGATACAGCAGACACTGCTTTAGCCAAGCTGAATGAATCTATCAAAAAAACCATTGACACCATTGCTCCTTTAAAAAGACACAAACAACACCCAGTATCAAAACAAGAAAAATGGTATACAAAAGAACTGAGAGCAGAGAAACAAAAATGTAGACGTTTTGAGAAAGCCTGGAGAAAAACCAAAACTGAAAACAATCGTTTGATTTTCCTAAAGGCCCAATCAGAATACTACAAAAACATTAAGTCAGCGAGGAAACTACAATTGACACAACAAATAGCAGAAGCAGGTAACAGCCCTAAAGAACTTTTTAATATCCTACAAAATTTTATAAAACCTACGGCGTGTGAAAGTTCAGACGACTTTTCACAGGATTTGTGCGACAAAGTCTCGCTGTTTTTCGAGGATAAAATTAACATCATCTACGAAAAGATATTAGTTGCCAACAATTCCAGCAAAAATCAAACTAAAATCGGCCCCACCGCAATTCCCGTTTCAGACAATAAAACCTCCTTGACGTTTTTCCCCTCCATTACTCATACAGAGCTTCTTACTCTCTGTACTCATATCAAAACAGGATCCCCCAATGACCTTGTACCAGCTAGAATGGTCGGTCCTTTGATCCCATTATTAGGTCCCCATATTCTTGAAATGGTAAACATCTCCCTCAGAACAGGCCAAGTTCCGGCAGATTGGAAAAAGGCAGTGGTGAACCCGATAAGAAAGAAGGCATCATCTCCCTGGACAGACCTATCCAACCTACGTCCCATCTCCCTCCTACCTTACCTAGGCAAGATCACGGAGAAGCACGTGAACACCTATCTCTCGCAACACCTTGAAGCGACGGAAGGCCTGGACCACTCCCAATCTGGGTTCAGGCCAAACCACAGCACAGAATCAGCACTTCAAACAGTGACCAATAACATCAAAATGGCACTGGATGATGGTTGCTCTATGATTCTGGTGCTGTTGGACCTTTCCGCCGCTTTTGATACGGTGTCTCACAAGGTGCTTCTCCATCGCCTGAAGGAGGTGGGAATAGAGGGAGAGGCTTTGGCATGGTTGGAGAGTTTCCTGTCCGGGCGTTCCCAAGAGGTTAGGCTAGGCTCCCACAAGTCCACCCATCGGGAGCTCAATAAGGGGGTGCCACAGGGCTCCTGTCTGAGCCCCACACTTTTCAACATATATGTGGCCCCCCTTGCCAACCTAGCAAGATCTTTCGGGTTCACCCCTGTATCTTACGCTGACGACACCCAACTTCTTTTTCCCTTTAAAACTCTTACACCTGCAATAAAAAGATCTTTTGCAGAGGGGATGAGAGCCATTGCAGACTGGATGTCATCTAATTGTCTGCAGTGCAATGTCGGGAAAACCGAAGTTGTGTTGTTCGGTCAAGCGATGACACACTGGTCATCTGACTGGTGGCCTCTGGAACTTGGTCCTGTTCCCACCCCCAAAAGTAAGGTTAAGAACTTGGGAGTTTTATTTGACCAACAACTCATTTTCAAGGACCATGTCAATCAAGTAGCCGGCACCTGCTTCCGGGCTATAGGGATGCTAAGACGTGTCTTTCCCTATCTCCCGGATCACCATAGGAAAACTTTGGTGCAGGCTCTTGTTATTAGTAGGATCGACTATTGCAATGGATTGCTCTAAGGAGCCAATGAGGAGCAAATCAAGAAATTGCAGGTCATTCAAAATACAGCCGCAAGGATCGTCATGAATGCTCCTCCCAGGACGCCATCCTGCCCCCTACTGTCTCAGCTTCACTGGCTTCCTGTGAAGAAGCGAGTTCAGTTTAAGACTCTGTGCACAATACACAAGAGTCTAATGGGGATGGGCCCTAAGTATTTCATAGACATCTTTCAGCCCTACATCCCAGGACGCTCCTTGCGTTCCAGCGACCAGCTACTACTCAAAACACCTAGAATTAAGAAAACCAGACAAGGTGGCCGTGCACTGGCCCACACCGGACCTATCTTATGGAACTCATTGCCGCTCGGACTGAGGTCAATCACTAATCACATGGCGTTTAGAAAAAACCTAAAAACCCATTTGTTTCCCAGCTATTAATTGTCTTCCCATCCCTGGACACTTTCTTTTACTCTCTTTCCACCTGCAGTTATAGCGCGGAGATACCCCTTCGGGGGTCTAGTCTGGCGCTTTATAAGCATATAAAATAAATAAAATAAATACAGCATTGTGGGGTGCAGTCCTCTGCCCAGTGAAAGGGCTTCTGCTGTGATTCCCTCAAACGGAGGAGGGCTAATTCTTGTGGCCCCCACCCTTTTATTTAGTCCTCAATACCATCCTGCCCTGGTTTCAGCGACTGTCCCCTTGCTTAACTACCCCACAGAGAGTCATCTCTCACCTGTGCGGAGTGCAGCCAGCGCCTGGTGAGCTGTCCTAGTTCAGTGGTTGAGCGCCATCTAAGAGGAGCAGCGGGCGCTGAGGGAGTAGTGGCCAGGAGAGATCGGGCTGTTCTGCCCTGTGTCAGCGTGGGGAGCGGCGCCGAGTGGTGGCTGAAGAGGCGCTTTGTAGGTGAAGGGTGCCGGTTTTCATGAGGCGGCGCTGATCTCGCCGTCTGTGGGACCCCGGGGCACCGGCCGCGTCGTGGAGAATATGCCCCAGATTTGAAGTTCACGGAGCGCTACCGCGCATGCCCCAAGCGATCCCACTCCTTTGTGCAGGAGGGGCCTAGGACCGAGCAGGCCCGGAAGAAGCAGCGTCTCGCCAGCGGAGCCAACGCGGTGGAAGGCGGGAGCGGAGGCGGGTCTGGAAGCGAGGTGAGAGGCGGTGCAGTGTGAGCGCCTCGCGCAGGCCCAGAAGTATAGCGCGTCCCTTGCCAGAGCGAGGAGGATCTGAGGAGGAGCGCCAGGAGTCCCCCGGCGGCGGAGGAAAAAGGGAACTTCTCTCCCCTGCTCGAGCGGCCCATAGTGAGGCTGGTGTGAGCGGGAGGGGAGATCTGTGCAGGCTTAAAGTGGCTGAGGAGACTCGGCGGTAACTGTGACTCTGGATTTTGGCGCCACGCAGAGGAAAGCTGAGGGGCCCCAGAGGTTGAGGAATCTTGATAGCGTGTGGCTCCCTTTTGTCCTGCCCAGTGATTTTCCACGTCCCTTGGCACAACAAGACTACCACCGCCTATTCTGGCCCAAGTAAGGAGGTGTACTGAAGGGGGAGAGTGTCGCTAGAGGTTATCAGAGAATAACCCAGACACTGTTAGTTTCCACAGCTGTGTTACATAAAGTGGGGAGTATCTTGAGGAAATCCTCAGTGACTGTGCATCACGGAGAGGGGGTTATAGGTGCTGTGGGAGACAAGTATAGTGCACTTAGTAGTAACCTTTTCTAACTAAGGCTGGAGTCTGATAAAATGCACTATTGTTGTTGATTAATGATTTAATTTAGCCAATCTAGAAGTGCTGATCTTCTCTCCTAGAGTAATGCTGTGAAGAGAAGTTGCCGAAGAGTAAAGCAGAGTACAGTAAATGCATAACTAATTTATTGGAGTATAAGTGTTACCTGCCAGTTTTGGTTAGGAGGTCTGACCAAATTTAATGTACTGCAAATGCTGATTGATAATATGTTTTAGAATTTAAAAGTATAGTTAATGCTTCCAAGACAAACTGAAATGCCTAAGTTGTAAATTTTGAAACCAAAGAGCAGAGTATATTATTTTTATAAACCAGTACATATTTTCATAACAAATTGGTGTAGTGTCCTTTTTAAGTGTCATTGCGTGGATTTACTGCTGGGTGGTTTGCAACCTTCACACTTGTGCCTCTGAAATGCATGTCTTACCCTAGGCCAGGCTACCCTAGGTGACCTGACATCCCAGGTTCCAACACGGTGTATATGAAAATTGCTCTAAATATCACACAAATAGAGGGACGTTGCATCACGCCAGGGTTATTATTGAACACATTTGCAGTTCTATCTTCATGGCAGCCTTATAACGAGTTTCATAAGGCGTGAGAAACAATGTATAATATATAGAGCACACAGCAAGAGTTCACATACCACAGAGACAATGCTAGTTCTGCTTGCTATGTGTCCAACAGTGAAATTGCATGGATGCTTTTATTTAAAAAACACAATACATCTGCTCTTCACTACAGTTTTGTCTGCTGATTAATGTAAGATTGAGTATGTTTCCTTTCAGGTATAATCAGAGGGCGACTCACCATCAATATTGGTCTGGCCGGGTTACTGGAGGACAGCAGCCTGTCTACAGGGTGAGAGGATTCTCAGCACATCTGGCACTGACACAAGCTCTGAAGGAGCAGCAAAAAGTGTTCTCAAAGGCAGAAACCTGGTTTTCTGCCTCATAGCATTTTAGGATCTAAAGTATTACCATATTTCAGGTGTTACTCATAAAAAGGTCAGTGCAACCCATGGTCATTTAGTGGTCAGCAAGGGTCGCAACTCCGACCCCTGGCTTTCCCTTTTCTAACCCTAGCGCTGCTTTTGCTATCCCTGGCCTCAGAAGTGGCAAATTCTGTGCCAGGAACACTGGGGCTGCTGGAGCTCCACTTTCTTTATTTTCTGTCATTTTTTATTACACTAATAGTGAATAAATACAATATATTATTCCCTAATAGTGTAATAAAAATAGAGGGCCTCATTTATGAGGTTTGACATAGGGCAGCGCCGCGAGGAATCTTGCTGCACTGCCCTATGTCAAAACAAAAGGGCAGGAATGTGCTGTATCTATGAGATGTGGTGCATTTCTGTCCTTCACCCCTGCACTGGCCCACAATGGGCTGCCATGCGCCAACGCAGGCATCCTTGCACCATGGTGCAAGGGTGCCTGCATTACTGGGCTGCTTGTGTTTTTTGCAGGAAGGGACACCTTCCTGCACAAAATCAATCAATCCAGGCGATTTCCCTTTTCTATGCATTCTGCAGCACACATAGAAAAAGAAAAAAATTAGGAGACATGAAAACATTTCTCCTTATTGCGCCTCCCGGGTGGCGTTAGATTCTAACGCCACCCCTAGGGTGGCGTTAGAGGTATACACCCGTTACGACGCAACTTTTACTCCGCACTACCATTACAACGCGGGCATTACAACGCATGACATTACAACGCATTGCGCTGGGGGGCGCTCTAGGATAAGAGGTAAGTTTAATTTACTATCCAACACCTTCCCTAGGGTCCACGGGGACTGGAGTTAGAATAGTAAATTATACTTACCACTATCCAGCACCCCAAAGCGCTATGCGTTGTAACGGTATTCGTTGTAAATACCGCGTTGTAATGGTATGCGGAGTAAAAGTATGCGTTGTAACGTCATACATCCGGCGTTAGATTCTAACGCATTCCCATGTTTCCGATATCTCGTAAATCTGGGAATGTGTCACATTTCATGGGTATTGCGTGGGAACACCCACAGCAACACCCATGGATCGCCCTTTTCCTGCAGTGTTCTGCATGAAAGGGGCACATATTTACAAGGCCATGAAAAGCCACGTAAAGTGGCTTTGCGTGGCCTTATAAACATGCCTGGGCACATTGCGCCACTGGTATGTCGAAAAGGTGACGTTCAAGAGTATAATAAGCTGGAATAGCCCTTCCATGGCAGCTGAGGTCAGTATAAAATGCTTATAAATATATATGTTGTGTGCGTGCTTGCAGGTAAGAGTGTGTTGTTTATATGTGAGAGGGTGCATATGTGTGAATCTTTGTGTATGTGTGTGTGAGTGAAAGTGTAGGTCAAAGGGCATGAGATGTCACTTCTGCTACCACTGACATATCAGTAAATTGACTTCCATGGTGCAACCTCTTTTTATCAAAAATAGTTAGAATATTGTATTGTAAAATTGATTATTTGGCACCATTTAAAAAAATATATATATATAAATATTCATGCTGAAAACTCCAAAACTCTTGGAGAAAGTTGGGGCTCCTGCTTTTAGCTACACGAGCACCCCTGCTAAAAGTAGCCTACCTGCCTGGACTATTAGCCAATCTATACAAACATGAAAGGACTTCAACCTTACAATCTCTGAATGTAGGGCTTGGCAGAAATATTTCATTGTACCAGCTACCTAAGGGAAACGAGAAGGATTTACTTCCTGGCGAATGAAGAAATATTTCCTCGGATAATATTCAGTTTGAAGTCTGAAACAACACAGACCCAGCAGCAAGCAAATGGTGACCTATCAGCGCCTGACTTCAGTGTCTATCAAGGAAATAACCAATCCCGACGGAGATGAAAGTCCTACTGGATGCTGCTAACTGTGTACTCTAAAAGGACCAATAGGGCACTTGCAGAGCATCAAACTCACCCAGATTTGGAAGGGACGTCAAGACCATCAAACCCTACAGCTGACATGTTATTGACACAAAATATGGCCTCCCAGGAAGAAAGTGGGGAATGTTCTAACGGGCTAAAGAACCCAGGAACAAAGCACCCTACTAATGTATTTATTTATTTATTTATTTTAATGCGTTTTTATATAGCACAGACTTTACCCGAGGGTGTCAGAGCGCTTCACAATAGGAACAGAACTGATACATGAGAACATTACAAGTGAACAAATTACAAAAGCAAACGTTACATTACATGAGGCAAAAGTGACAATTGTGAGCAAACAAAATACAAGAGGTAGCAAACGGTGCATTACAGGAGGAAAAAGTGACATGTGTGCAGGTTACAAAAGCGTACAAAGTACAAGTAGAGGTATAATACTGCAATAAATGGAGGACACAAACACAAGAACAAACGTAACGTAGGCAATGGTGGCACTTGTGAAAGTATCGAAAGCAAACAAAACAAGAGAAGGTACCAAACAAGATAAAAAACACCAATAGATAGCTTAAAAGGGGCCTTTCTTGTTAGAATCGAGATAATCGTTTGAATGGAACTCCCCCTTGGCACTGCTCAATCCAATTCAACGTATTTATGGCACCCCCACTCACATTAGCGGGGGATTAGATAGAGACACTATCTGGTCGGTGTCCTTACTAGAGCAGAAGCCATTAGTTACCTTATGGGAGTAGCTCAGTCGGGAAAAGCAATGTCCCTGCAAAGGCAAGTTGATTTTTGATGACTGTCAATATGTTATGTTATCAGGTACTTAATGCTGCTTCAAAGCAGAACTGAGATCTTCAAGCATAAGTGCAGCAAAGGTTCAGAAAGATGGACAACCAAAAAGAATATGGCAATTATTGATTCTTCCACCAAGGACGTGAGCTGTCCAAGGGGTGTAATGTCCATTGCACAATATTTCATAATATGATATATTTAATTGCAATTTTCTTGAATCAAGTCAATTTTAAGTTTAAAAAACAGGGGTCCTATTAGCAAATCTATGTAATGAGCTTTCTGGTTGTGAGGCAGACTTCATGCTGCAAGGAATCTTCTTTAGTACCAAATGTGAGCCCCTCTTGCACCAAGTACATATTGAAAATGCATGCGTAGAGTTCGCATGAAAATTAGGAAACCTCATTTACTGCAGCATTTATATGGGCAGAATGGCCCTGGAGGCAAGTTGTGATGATTAGCACTTGGGCGCTAGTGGCACACATACCCCTTTATGGAGTTCTTTCTGAGTAGGTACAGATGGTGTATGGGGGTTACTGATCCCCTGCAATAAGACTCAAGCACTGGCAAGTGGGAGGTTACTGATCCCATCCAATAGGATGCCAGGAGTGCTGCTGCATAGACAGCTCTTACTGTCACCATTTTGGCCTGTAGCCAGAATACATAGTTTGGTGTTCCTTAGGCGCCAACTAGGATGGATGAATAAGAAAACATGTGCTTCTTCTGACAGGTTAAGCCTATGTTCAAATATACTATTTACAATGGCTGCAGAATGTCTCATAACTGGGATGATGAAATCCCAACACTTTATGTGTATTCACAACCTTTATTACACTCCCAAGAAAGTAGTTAAATGGAGCACGATGGCAGGCACGAATTGTAGCTGATGTGGATTGTATGCAGCTGATGAATAACATATGTTTTTTTTTTGCCCTAAGCTAGTGCCGTTGTTTCAACAAATTGAAATTTTTTTGTCTATTATTTTGAAAAGTAATATAAAGATAACTAATGAATTAGTATTGCTTGGTATAGATCATACCACTATTCGGCCTAGACCAATCTCTTATTTTCTTTTTCTGTGTATGGCCGCAATTAGATCTTGTATCACCAAGGAATGGATTAGCCAGGAACCCCCTACTTTTTTGATGTGGAAGGAAAAACTGTTATTTATGTTTAATATGGAGTCGGCTATCTACAAGCTCAAGGGGGTTAAAAAAAGAATTATGGGAGAAAAAATATGGGCACCAATTGCCGAGTGGATTTGATTTGAATCAATGTATTTTATAGTTCCTATTTTAATTTGTTTTCTGCCAAAATCCTGTCATATAACTTGTTATTCTCTGAAAATAATCTGCTTTTTTTTTTTTTTTTTGGCTTACATGTTTTTTTTTTTCTGTTTATGTTGTTGAGTTTAACGTTTTGCTGTATTTCCTTGCAATAAAACAATAAAACTTTAAAAAAAAAAAAAAAAAAAGTGAGGCAGACTTCATGCTGCAAGGAATCTTCTTTAGTACCAAATGTGAGCCCCTCTTGCACCAAGTACATATTGAAAATGCATGCGTAGAGTTCGCATGAAAATTAGGAAACCTCATTTACTGCAGCATTTATATGGGCAGAATGGCCCTGGAGGCAAGTTGTGATGATTAGCACTTGGGCGCTAGTGGCACACATACCCCTTTATGGAGTTCTTTCTGAGTAGGTACAGATGGTGTATGGGGGTTACTGATCCCCTGCAATAAGACTCAAGCACTGGCAAGTGGGAGGTTACTGATCCCATCCAATAGGATGCCAGGAGTGCTGCTGCATAGACAGCTCTTACTGTCACCATTTTGGCCTGTAGCCAGAATACATAGTTTGGTGTTCCTTAGGCGCCAACTAGGATGGATGAATAAGAAAACATGTGCTTCTTCTGACAGGTTAAGCCTATGTTCAAATATACTATTTACATTTCTTTCAATTATTCCAGTGAAGCAGCAGGCCAAAGCAATTGGATACATTCATATTTTTGCTGACACTGGCAGTCCGAAGTCAAATGTTGGCTAAATTTCAACTTCAATGTAGAGATTTCATTACAGCTTCTCATGTCTAGAAAACAATGTAATTATGAAAGAACTTCTCATGATCCAGTCTTGTTTGCGGCCCTTTGCTGCAGTCAGAACTTGAAAACATTATGGACCAGATTTCGTAAGAATTTGCATTGGGGTAGCATTTGTTTTTTGACACAGACCAATGCAAAATCTGTTGAATTTACAAAGCCAAGCTGTTGGACTTGGCCCTTTTTGCAGGGTTATCCCCAAACCTTTTGCTTCTTCCTCCTATTTTTTTTCCTGACCTGTTGTTGTTTGTTTTAGGACTCTGGGCATTTTCCCACTGCTAATCAGTGATAAAGTGCATATGCTCTCTGTGTAAATTGTTATCATGATTGGTTATCCATGATTGGCATATCTGCTTTACTGGTAAGCCCCTTGTAAAGTGCACTGAGTATTCCAGGGCCTGTAAATCAAATGCTTCTAGTGGGCCTGACCCACATGAGTAGCCCTGAAAAGGTATCTCAGACCTGTCACTGCAGTGCCTGTGCGCAGCTTTTAACTGCTATATCAACCTGGCAGGTGCACCCACTTGCCAGGCACCTAACCTTACATTTTCTTACATGTAAGGCACCCCTATGGTAAACCCAATGTACTCTCATGGGCAGGGTGTTGTGTATGTGAAAGGTAGGACATGTACTAGTGTGTGTGACATGTCCTGATAATGAAATACTGCCAATTTCGTTTTCCACTATTTAAAGGCTATCTGTCCCATAGGATAGCATGGGAAATACTTGGTAAAATCTTACAAGTTTAATTTCCCATTGGGATAAGATATAGGATTAAAGTTTAGCCTCTCTGAACTCAGAATTTATTAACACATCTTTTAGTTAAGATGGTTTTTAAATTGTGTGTTTGAAAATGCCACTTTTAGAAAGTAGGCATTTTCTTGTTTAACCATTCTCTGTGCCTTTGCCTGTTTATGTATTGACTGTCTGGTTTTGGAGTGACAGGGGCTGGGGATGTGCATTCACTGTAAGCCGCCACTAGGGGGGTGGGTTGAGGTGTGCCTGGCCCTTCCTGGATGATTCAGAGCTGCATATAGAGTGGGAGGAGTTTTCCTTGCACCTGAATAGGGCCTGTCTCCCCTGCACAATGCTGTCTCCACCCCCTGTGCT
Source organism: Lissotriton helveticus (assembly GCF_964261635.1). Classification (NCBI taxonomy): domain Eukaryota; kingdom Metazoa; phylum Chordata; class Amphibia; order Caudata; family Salamandridae; genus Lissotriton; species Lissotriton helveticus. The sequence goes on from NC_136059.1 coordinate 255,159,732, forward strand.
CATACTGCACGAGTGACGACAGAACTGGTTTGTACTGGGCTCAGATACCCTTGCACAAAGAGAACATAGACAAAATGGGGTATAAGTAGTAGACCTTAAACCCTATAACTTTAGATTACTTCTGGACTCAAGAGGAACCTCTCCCAAGGAGAAGAGCTGTGAGGAGGAGTACTGCCCTTTTTAGGTCTCGCCTGTCGATGCGCATGCGCATCGAGCAAGGCGAGAGTATTGCGAGTTATCCACTCTTTATCCACACTGCAAGGAATCGTGGCGATTCCTTGCAGTGCCCGTGACTTTTAAGGTCAATGCGCATGCGCATTAAGCTTATGCGCATGCGCATTGACCTTAAAAGTCACGGGCGCGTGCATGTCCGTCTTTGTTTACCCGCTCCGCCCCCTCCCGCCGTGTCGCCTTGCCTACTCTCTTCCACAGCCTCCCCCAGCTCCGCCCCCTCACTACTTGATTGCACGGCCGCTAGGCCGTGCCTCCCCTACTCTCCTCCTCTCCTCCCCTGCCTGCCTGCCGCTAGAAAGCAAACAAAATGTTAGCGGTAGCAAGCAGCAGTATTGCTCGATACCCCGACCTCTTCCGATGAGAATATTAATGGTGTTATGCTTTGGCGACTTTAAGAACGGACACATCTTTCTTGTCGGATAATGATTTTGTCCCTTTGTTTATTATATATGTCGGAGTGTTCCCGGCTTCGAGTAAACAGCTGACACCTATCCTGAGCAGGCCCAGCTGTCCCGTCGGTGACCAGCCGTTACCATTCCTCAGTTTAGATTTCAAGTTTATTAAATAGAAGGCGCTCCCGTACTTTCCACCTCTCGAGTCCCAGCGCCGCCGCTGTCGCCGCGCAGCTCGTGTGCTGCCAGGTTCATTATCCCTTCGGCTCGATGCTTCCCACGTTTGATTGCAGCTCCCATGGAACGCGTTGGGCCCACTGGTGAAACCCGATCTCCCGCCTTCTCAGGAGCTTGTGTTCCAGCCGCGTCGTTTGTCCTCCCCTACTCTCCTCCCCCCTCCTCCTCTCCTCCCCTGCCTGCCTGCCGCTAGAAAGCAAACAAAATGTTAGCGGTAGCAAGCAGCAGTATTGCTCGATACCCCGACCTCTTCCGGTGAGAATATTAATGGTGTTATGCTTTGGCGACTTTAAGAACGGACACATCTTTCTTGTCGGATAATGATTTTGTCCCTTTGTTTATTATATATGTCGGAGTGTTCCCGGCTTCGAGTAAACAGCTGACACCTATCCTGAGCAGGCCCAGCTGTCCCGTCGGTGACCAGCCGTTACCATTCCTCAGTTTAGATTTCAAGTTTATTAAATAGAAGGCGCTCCCGTACTTTCCACCTCTCGAGTCCCAGCGCCGCCGCTGTCGCCGCGCAGCTCGTGTGCTGCCAGGTTCATTATCCCTTCGGCTCGATGCTTCCCACGTTTGATTGCAGCTCCCATGGAACGCGTTGGGCCCACTGGTGAAACCCGATCTCCCGCCTTCTCAGGAGCTTGTGTTCCAGCCGCGTCGTTTGTCCTCCCCTACTCTCCTCCCCCCTCCTCCTCACCTCCCCTGCCTGCCTGCCGCTAGAAAGCAAACAAAATGTTAGCGGTAGCAAGCAGCAGTATTGCTCGATACCCCGACCTCTTCCGGTGAGAATATTAATGGTGTTATGCTTTGGCGACTTTAAGAACGGACACATCTTTCTTGTCGGATAATGATTTTGTCCCTTTGTTTATTATATATGTCGGAGTGTTCCCGGCTTCGAGTAAACAGCTGACACCTATCCTGAGCAGGCCCAGCTGTCCCGTCGGTGACCAGCCGTTACCATTCCTCAGTTTAGATTTCAAGTTTATTAAATAGAAGGCGCTCCCGTACTTTCCACCTCTCGAGTCCCAGCGCCGCCGCTGTCGCCGCGCAGCTCGTGTGCTGCCAGGTTCATTATCCCTTCGGCTCGATGCTTCCCACGTTTGATTGCAGCTCCCATGGAACGCGTTGGGCCCACTGGTGAAACCCGATCTCCCGCCTTCTCAGGAGCTTGTGTTCCAGCCGCGTCGTTTGTATGGCTTTTCTCACTTTCACCGGCTAATGCTTTATTTATGTAGCGTGCTGTCAGCACTGGAGGCTGCAGCAGCCGGTTCCACGCGTTCTTGCAGCTTTTGTTAATGCAGGAGAGGTGATCGAGGCGCTGCGCATGTTCACCCTCTCACGTCCCCCTCGCCCCACAGACCCCAGCCAAGGGAGCTCCCAGTATAGAGCGGAGGGGCCCCTCAAATTCATCCTCTCCCCTCCCCCTCGCCTCACAGACCCCGGCCAAGGGAGCTCACATTGTAGAGCGGAGGGGCCCCTCATGTTTATCCTCTCACGTCACCCTCGCCTGTAAGACCCAGGCCAAGGGAGCTCCCAGTATAGAGCGGAGGGTCCCCTCATATTCATCTAATGAGAAATGATGATCGTTGTCTGAGAGAAAGCAATTGTTAAATTGTTGTAGACTCTAATGGCTTACAGCTGGGTATGTTTTCGAATTTGTTCTCGCTAGCCCAGGCTCATTTTTTGCCACCGTTACCAATCACAGTCAGACGGATGTGTTCTTTGTGCAGCCCAGTTACATACATAACAATAAATAATAGAAGGGTGTTGTTTTACATACATTCAGATCTGTGGCACTCACCCTCAACCCCTCACCCTCAAACCCTCACCCTCAAACCCTCACTCACCCTCAACCCCTCACCCTCAACCCCTCACTCACCCTCACTCTCACTCATCCTCACTCACCCTCAACCCCTCACCCACCCTCACCCTCACTCACCCTCAACCCCTCACCCTCACTCACTCATCCTCAACCCCTCACCCTCAACCCCTCACTCACCCTCACCCACCCTCAACCCCTCACTCACCCTCACTCACCCTCACTCACCCTCAACCCCTCACCCTCACTCACCCTCACTCACCCTCAACCCCTCACCCTCAACCCCTCACCCTCAACCCCTCACCCTCAAACCCTCACCCTCAAACCCTCACCCTCAACCCCTCACTCACCCTCACTCTCACTCATCCTCACTCACCCTCAACCCCTCACCCACCCTCACCCTCACTCACCCTCAACCCCTCACCCTCACTCACTCACCCTCAACCCCTCACTCACCCTCACTCTCACTCAGCCTCAGCTACTCCCCCTCACTCACCCAAAACCCCTCACCCTCACTCACCCTCACTCACCCTCAACACCTCACTCACCCTCACTCGCCCTCACCCTCACTCACCCTCACTCACCCTCACCCTCAACACCTCACTCACCCTCACTCGCCCTCACCCTCACTCACCCTCACTCGCCCTCACCCTCACTCGCCCTCACCCTCACTCACCCTCACTCACCCTCAACCCCTCACTCACCCTCACTCTCACTCATCCTCACTCACCCTCAACCCCTCACCCTCACTCACCCTCAACCCCTCACCCTAACTCACCCTCACCCTCACTCACCCTCAACCCCTCACTCACCCTCTCACCCTCAACCCCTCAACATCAACCCCTCACCCTCACTCACCCTCACTCACCCTCACTCACCCTCACCCACCCTCACTCACCCTCACCCTCACTCACCCTCACCCACCCTCACCCTCACCCTCACTCACCCTCACTCACCCTCACTCACCCTCACCCTCACTCACTCTCACCCTCACTCACCCTCACTCACCCTCACTCACCCTCGCTCTCACTCACCCTCAACCCCTCACCCTCACTCACCCTCAACCCCTCACTCACCCTCACTCACCCTCACCCACCCTCACCCTCACTCACCCTCACTCACCCTCAACCCCTCACCCTCACACAGTGTAATAGGTCTCGGAGCATTTGAGTTACAGCTTTTAGAAATGTTTATGGCTTTTTTTTTTAATTCTTTAGCATTGGCTACAGGAAACAAAAATGCTAAAGATTTACACAAAAAACCATAAACAATTCTAAAAGCACTAACTCTAATGCTGCGAGACCTATTGCATTTCCAATGCTTGTTCTGTGTGCTGTGTGGTGTTGGCCTGCAGTTGCTGTTTCTGCCAAGGAAAGGACAAAGACTAGAACTTTGCTATGAACCTGCTTGAAGAAGATCTCCAATGGTCTGTGTGTGCTGGCCTCCTGTTCTGAAGTCTCAGGGACACAAAGACTTTAGCCCCGGGTCCCCTGAACTCTGCTGATGAGAGTTCTGTCCTGCTAGGAGGTGCCTGTTCCAGTTATGGACCTCTGGAAGTTGGGCTTGCTGTTGTGAGCTGAAAGAAACCTAAAGAACAGAAGAAATCAACGCATCGCTCTTCTTGCGGCTGTTTTTGCAACCCAGCACTGCTGTACGAAAAGAATCTCCACGCATCGCTGCACCGCTTCTGAACCGACGCAGCGCCTGTTGTGGCTGCAAGAACTGACACATGGAGGGATCGCGGCTGAAGAAACTGACACAACACCGCTCTACGCCGCCACATGGATCACCGATGTATCCCAGATTTCCAGGCATCATACCTATGCGGCACATTTTCCGGACACATCACCCGCAGACTAGAACCGTCTTGGAGTCGGCGCATCACTACCTCCTACAGACTTGATTCAACGCATCCCTTCTTCTGAGTGCAGGAGAAATGTCGCATGATCTCCCCATGGTCTCAGGAACTGACGCATCTCTTTGTTTCTCAATGCTTCCCATCTCTGCAGCCTGTTGGCCTTGTGAATTTTGATGCATCTACAGGTACTTTGTGAGAAACCAGGCATCCATAGTTTTCTATGGACCTAGTTGTTTGAAACAATTTTAAAGTCATACTCCAATTACATGTTTGTTGTATTTTTGTCATTTTGGTCTTGCTGAGTTTAGACAAAGATACTTTATTTTTCTAAACTGGTGGGGTGTTCATTTGTGGTGTTATCACTGTATTACTCTGTGTTTTGAGTACAAACACTTTACAATTTACCTTTGAGATAGGCCTGTCTGCTCGTGCCAAGCTACCCAGGGGGTGAGCAGAGGTATTCTAAAGCATGTATCCCCTTACCTTGACTAGAAGCAAGGGTCCCTATTTGGACAAAGGTACTGACCTCTGCCAACTAGAGACCCCCATTTCTAACACACGCAAATCCTGATATGCAAGGTTTTGTAAAAAAAAAAAAAAAAAAGGTAATGTAATGCAAGTCAGTGCATAGCGCTACCTTGAGTTACCTAGCATCAGGTAGGCGTTACATGGATAGAGCAGGGGAATTCCTGTACACCTACCTATGTATTTTAACCCCTTGCCTGATGATGACGAGCCCAGCTCGTCATGAGGCACAGTGGAGCTGTGCTCATGACGAGCTGGGCTCGTCATAACAGCCGTGCCACTCCCCCACGAGGTGAATTGCACACCTGTGCAGACTTTCTATGGGAGTGGGTGGAGTCATGACGAGCCCAGCTCGGCATGAGCACAACTTCATTGTGCTTCATGACGAGCTGGGCTCGTCATGAGCACCGCGGCGGCGCCCGCGGCCCCCTTCCCCTCCTACAGGAGGGGAATTACATCCGCAGTTAAGGGGTTAATGCAAACCCATATATACACAGATTTGTAAACATCAGTTTGCACCAAAATGGTGCCCTTACCCAAGCCTGTTGTAACGAGGAGAAATATCTTTATTTCTCCTAATTTTTTCCGCTTTGTATGCACTCATACTAAGAGGAAATAGTATCAAAGGATAGCTTTTGTGCAGGAATGTGTTCCTTGCTGCACAAAAACGATCCTGACCACAGTGCTAGCATCTTTGCAACATGAGGCAGGGGTGCCTGCACTGGCACTAGACAGCCACAAGTGTGTCAGCACTAGGAGAGAGCAAGAACTGTGCCATATCTATGTAAAAGCATTTCTGCTCTCTCTCTTTTTCATGCAACCCAGAAACTTCCCTTGATGCACTGCGTTGCGTGAAATGTTAGTGAATATACCCCTATGTAGGTCATCTTCAAAGTGCAAATTCTTGATATCTGTCCTAGGAAATCACTGATGGTACAATATCTCCTCAAGTACTGGGGGGGTTATGATAGTGCTTCCTGAATTTGTATTTATGTCTATAGAAGCGATGTACAGAAACCATTACCCTTTGCCATCCCTTTAAGCCTGAATGCCAACCAAAGCCTTATTCAAAAAGTTGGAGCAAAGCGTATTGGCAGGGCACATATGCATTACACAGACACCATCTAAGAGTCAGGCACTTGATGTTTTCAATGATTCACCAGCCGAGCATTGAGTCATACGAGCTTTGTGGCAGAAGGAAGCAGGCATCCAGGGTGAACAACACAGAAGGCCCTTAAGACATCTCAAGGTGAGCAGGCTACCTGGAGATTAAGGGGTCTATCAGGATGGTGGGCGGATCACCACCGCCCATATGATGGTGGCGATCCGCCCGCCATTCTAGTCCGCAGGCCTAACATTTCCCCCACCATATTACGATGGCGACCCAGGGGGACGGAAAGACCGTCCGCCAGTTTTCCGCTGGTAGGCAATCCGTCCGATTGCCGGTAGGCAATCTGCCTGATTGCCTTCCGGGTGGAAAAGGCCCATAATATGGTGGCGGTATTTTGATGATGGCGGTCCCATACCTTTCCATGGCGGGGATTCTGCCATGGAAAGCCATGCAGTTATTTCTTTGGGGGCTCGTTGCGGGCCTCCAGGGAGGTGGGGGCTGCACTTGGGGGGGTACCCATGGTACCCCCAACATTGGCATGCACAAGGTGGCAGGCACCGTTGTGCATGCCAATGCAAAACATGTATATTTTGCATTGTGGCGGGTGCTGCTTTCAGCACCGCCCGCCACAATGTAATGTATGCGGGATGCCACCGTGGCGGTGGCATCCTAATTGGCGGTGCGGGACCGCCACACCACTGGCGGACGGTCTCAGCACCGCTAGGGTGGCGGGCGGACTGCAGTCCGCCAGCCATCCTAATAGACCCCTAAGTACCTATAATTAGAGCAACATAATGCGAAACCAGTGGTCGTTATGTTCATGCTCAGGCTTTGATAAAAAACCTAGTGGGAAGCCATACAAACTGAAAAAGAAACTAAATACAAGACACATCATTTCAGCCAGGTTAGAACAGAGCACCTAGAAAGGAGAGAAACTTTGCACTTATTACCAAGAAAGGTCACCTAAAAGAGCATGGAAAAAGCAACCTATCAGAAATAGCAAACACAGATACCTCTTTTCCCAAGGTGACATTCAAATATAGATAGTTTAAGAGATGTCAATAGTTTTACTTCTAGAGACCTTCGGAGGGCAGCTGTTTGTTTATAAAAAAATACAAAAAGAATGAGAGCACAATCAGCAGTGCAGGAATATTTAAAGAATTAGGGTTAGAAAGACACCAGATTGCAGTTTTTAGTAGGCCTGGGAGGAATTTAAATTACGCTGGAGTAATCAGAGTAATTCTGCATTACTCATTTATGCGCAATTACTGATAATAACATGATTACGCGCGCTAGCATAATTAGAAGTAATCTGGAGGAGAATATCCTACCCAAGAGCACATTCAGCGAGTGCGAGTGGCTGCTCATGCTGCTGTTTAGGTTCTGTTCCATTTAGTGTTATTTTCTTTCCACAAAATACACTCCTGAATCCATTTTGGATGCGAGGGTGCATTTTGTGCTAAGAAACTAGCCACAAATGCTGGGAGTAAGATGGGGGGAAAATCCTTCCCCAAGTGCACATTTTGCAAGTGGCTGCTCATGCTCCCTGTGTATTTTTTTGTTGCTTTTAGCACTATTTCCTAGCATAATTTTCATCCTTTCGTCCATTTTGACACACAGGGTGATTTTTTTCGCTAAGGAAATATCTCTAAATGCAGAATTTGTGTTCTCAAGTAATTCTGTGTAATCTCGCAGAGTTGTTGGTGCTACGCCCACCCCTAGCCTTCAGACCCTTCCCGCTGAGTAAGTATGTGGTGCGGTAAAGGCTTCAAAAGGTGAAAGCTCAGCATCATGTTCTGTATATGATTTTTTAGGGTTGAATAAATTGATGGGTCCACAACCCTTGTGATCTGACAGGACAGTCACTAAAATCATAAGAGTGCATACTGCGAGGGGGATCTGGGCACTGCAATATCAAGTACGGTTTCATTATATGATTTCTGTGATCTGTTTGGAAAAACAGGCCCTCGTCTAGATTTATTGTTGTGTTAATATTTCATGATTTTTTTAAACATATTTTTTAGAAGTACACACGGGAATGAGATTTGCTGATCAGGCAGAGAATTCTCTACTAGATAAATTACTAGTACTGCAATTTGAACAACGTGTTAAGGGGTTTAAATATTTTTTGTAGAAATATTACAAAAGTTAATATAAATAATATCACCTGGCCATTGATGGGTCCCCCTTGCAGAATGTGAAAAGATCCCCTCGAGTCTCCAATATACCACAAATATTTGGGCTGAATGGGGGGAGCATTGAAGAGATGGTGATTCCCTCCTGCACTCCAGGGGCTTGTGTTATGCCCCTGCAATGTATAGCTCTCAAATACTAACAATGTTTTTTGTTAATATTTTGCGCACAGAAGAGTAGCTAACTATTAGAATACTAATATTTTCTGCAGGGGAAATTTGCAACTTGTGCTTACCTCTGGAAATGAAGATATTCTTCTTCTGTTATAGAGTTACCTGCCCCTTGGACCTAGGTCAGACAACTAAGGGTGATGGATGAAAATGATGGAATCAGTCTTAACCTCTATTACAGAGCCGTGCCTGACGGCAACCAAACATTTGAAAATAAGTCATGGCCTCATTCCAAAAGTTGATTCAGCCTTGTCCGCCCTGAACAGAAGCACAAACAAGTGTTTCTAAGAGACAAATTGTGAAGCGTGTTGCCTAGTAATAGGCTGATATAATGATCTGTCAATAAAATTATTAGCAAGAAGAAGTCATTGTTGATGGCTACATTCTGGTGCAATGCCCTTGAGAGTCAAGCTGAAAGGCCGTATTTACAATCCACATTTTTCTTGTAATCACTCTTCAATTCACAGCATTGATCTTTTAATTCCTCGCCTCTTTTACCCGGCTTAATCAAAACACAATTGTTAAAATATGCATGACAATATTTTTTTTTTTTAAAGAGCAATGCAATGCACATGACTCAAAAGTGAATGGTCATCATTAAAGGCCTCCAAGGTACCATCAGCAAGATCCCTCCGTAAGGTTACCAGCTGCTGACATCTATGGGCAAGCAGCAGGTCACATTTGAATCCTGATGAAGCCAGCTCAGGATTTCATCCTTCAGATGTTTTTAAAAATGACTACCAGCAAATTGGGTAATACTATAACCAATTGTTCTTAAAAGACTCCAATCAACTTTGGTATTGGGTACTATATGAAAACAATGTATTATATAATGACGAGTTATTAGAATAGTTAAGAACTCGGTCCACATATGCTGGGTTAGGTGAGATGGTAAGCACCATAGCTTTGGCTATCAGGAACCATTCAAAAATATAAAGACACAGGAAGACTATGATTGAGAGAGGTAACAGGAAGAAAGAGACTGAACTACTGAGCCAGTCTATGGAAGTTTATCATCGAGCCCAGACTACACACACTGACAACCTGAGAAAAGTTGTCATCAAGTAGCATGCCACGTGATTAATGGATTCACCAACAAATGAAAGAATCCTACTGAATTCTGAGTGAAGCCACCCATATTCAATGCATAGCAGTGAAGATGATGTCAGTGCAGCCATCTATGCATGGGATAAATCAAGGACCCCCCCTTAACATTTCCTCAATAGAAGGGTGTGGAGCTGCAAAGCTTCCAGACATAAAGCCTGATTGTCCACTCACTATCCTCCCAGAGCCCCCCTTAACTGCTCACAAACGCTAAGGGCCTCATTACGAGTTTGGTGGTGGGGTAGCGGGACCGCCCTGCTCCAGCACTACCAAACCTGTGGTTGAACCACTTGCCAGATTTGGTGTTTTCTCCTGTCTGGTGGGAGGTTCTTTGGCATTCTAATGGTGGTGCCTATTTAATAGGCACCACAAATCTGCCCCAGTCCATGCTATGCAGGTACTGGGGTGCATGAACACAGAGGGGCACAACATGTGCACCATGCATGCATACCATGGGGCAGAGTCACAAGTGTTTCCTCAGCGTCACACTTTTTTTTTTTTTTTCAATAAATTTATTAAAATTTTAAGACAGAAAAGAAATAATTAAATAGAATATAGAGTGATACAAACAAAATCCATTGGTGCATTAGGCATATTCGAATGAAGAACAAATAAATCCCGCAAGCAATATAATTGTGAGAAAAAAAAAATAGAAGAAAACCATGAGGGAATGTCAGTGAAACACAATCTTCGTACACGGTATCACTATTAAGAATGAAAGAGTAGAAAGGAGGATAGCAAAAAGAAGAAAAGAGAAGGAAAAAAGAGAGAGGATACAGAGGGGGAAAGAAAAGAAAAAGGCAGGAGAGAAAAAAGGTGAGAGAAGGATCCACTATCGTACTACAAAAAAAACACACCACACAAATAACAAACAGCAGTCAATTCGATGATCCAAAAGGATACTGGGCAACCAAGCCCTTCAAGGCTAAGTCCATGTAAGTGTCAAGAGCTCTCCAGACATTACTCAAGATGGAGTAAGACGAGCCACATCAACTGAAATGTGTGCACTTCGTAGAAACGAAACCCATGCCCACCATGTATGATATGACACGGAAGAAAAAGACTTCCATTCCATAAGTATAACCTTAACAGCAACTGTCAACAACAGATCTAATAGTTGCAAATCTAAGGTATCTAAAGGCAAAGGCAATCGAGAAGCCAAGGGGCCTAAAAGGACCATAGGAAAGGAGAGCTGAAAGTCGGTATTAAAGATTAAAATAAGATGTTTATTTATAAGATCCCAGAAGGGCTGTAAGAGAGAACATGTAAAAAACATGTGTAAATAATCGCCAGTAGCCAGACCACAGCTCCAACAGAGATCATCATCCTTCAACTTTAATGAATGGAGACGCACCGGCGTCCAGTGAAGAAGATTAATAGAGAAAAATTTAGATTGGGCTAGAGAAGGAGCGATCTTATTTCGTAGAGAGAGTTTCCCAATCAACTGCCATGTTTCTGGCGAAGTATGCTCAGTGAGATCGTTATCAAAATGATGTAACCACTTTTGTTGAGTAACAGTGGGTAAGGTAGACGAAGTAGAAGACAAAAATTTATAAATTCTGGAAGCCACATGACCAGATCTTAACCACAAGGAAAATAGCCTAATAGTGGGAGAATCGGGCTCCAGACGCACTTTAGAAAGAGCTACTTTAAGTTTTAGAAAAGTGTAGAAATCTAAATTGGAGAGCGAGAACTGTTGGGCTAAGGAGGAGAAGGGTAAAGGATCATTGTTGGAATCATATAAATGACGAACTAACGACACTCCTTTAGAAGTCCAGTAAGGGATCAACGCAGGATCAATCACAAATTTTATTCTAGGATCACACCACAAAGAAGACCACCTTGATTTATGAATGGGAGTTGTAACCTTTTTATCTACCGCCCTAACTGCTGCAATAGTATCCAAGATAATCGAGCGGGAGAAAGGGATAGATAAAGTAGACGTTGATAAGAAGGAAGAAGTTGGTAGAGGAGATGAAAGATACTGCTCAATGAACACCCAGGAAGGCGTGTGATCCGGGATAGAGGAAAACCATAAAGCACCTTGAGAAGCCAAAAAAGCTACCTGGTATTTCTCCCAATCAGGAAAATTACAGCCACCCATCTCATAAGGTTTCCTCAAGGACTTATATGCAATTCGGGCCCTCTTGTCACTCCAGAGAAACGTAGAAGTAACAGAGTTAATCTCACGAAAAAAGGAAGGGGACAATTTCACCGGAAGCATAGAAGAAACAAAATTAATAATAGGAGTAATCATCATTTTTAAAGTTTGGATACGACCCCACCAAGAAATATATTTAGGGGACCAGGTATCTAGAAGTTGACGAACTTTGAGCAGAGTTTGCGCCTCATTATACGCAACCGTATCATAGAGAGTACTACAAAACCATATCCCAAGATACTTAAGACGTTTAGATTGCCATTTAAATCCAGCGGAGCCCATATGTGCTGGGAAACAATAAGCATTAAGGGGGAACATCTCGGTTTTATCTTTGTTAAGGGTATAACCAGAAACCTTAGAGAAACTAGCAATAATATTCTGAAGCGCGGGAATCGCTGAGATAATATCATCAGAAAAAATAAGAACATCATCCGCATAAGCAGCCGTTTTTATGCAGTGCTGACCAAACGCAAAATCTTTGATGTCCGGATGTAGATTAATGAGTCTAAGAAGGGGATCAATAGCTAATAAAAATAAAAGTGGGGATAAGGGACATCCTTGGCGGGTACCTTGACGAAGATTAAAAAAATCAGAGGTAGCCCCATTAACACGGATGTTCGCTCTTGGCTGAGCATATAAGGTCATAATCATATTAACAAAGGCATCACCAAAATTATGTGCACGAAGAACAGCATGGAGAAAAGGCCAAGAAACCTTGTCAAATGCCTTCTCTGCATCTAAGGCAAGGGCAGCAGCTGGAAGCGTAGAACGCTTAGCTGTACCTAGAATATGACAGAAAGTACGGATATTGTCCCTAGCAAGTCTACCCTTCACGAAACCCGTTTGGGATGGATGAACCAAAGAAGGAATATGGGATTCTAGCCATTTAGCAAGAATCTTGGCAAAGATTTTGGCCCCATATTAAGAAGGGAAATAGGACGAAAGTTTTTGGGATCTGAGGCATCTTTCCCTTCTTTTGGAATTACTACAATAGTAGCATCTGTCGCAGTGCCCGAAACCGCACCGTTGTGTATAAATACATCAAAAACAACTTTAAGACGAGGAACCATAGACGAGAGAAAAGTTTTGTAAAACATAATGGGAAAACCATCCGGTCCAGGAGCTTTACCAGACCGAGTAGATTTGATAGCCTGGATGATTTCATCAGAAGTAATTGGACCTCCTAATTTCTCACCATCCGCATTAGATACAGTTTGAAGAGGAATAGTTTTTAAAAACTCTTGGCAAGCTTCAAAGGACGACTGGTTCGTGGGGGTATAGAGGGAACTATAAAAATCCCGAAACACATCAAGAATCTCCGCAGTCTGAATTTTTTTTATACCAGATCTATCAGTAATAGAAGAAATTTGAGAGGATTTAAAACTCGACTCCTGAAATTTCAAAGTCGTAGCTAGAATCTTACCAGCCCGATTCTTCAAGAGTAATCGTTTAGATTTCTGGGCTTGAACTCCAATATGCGCTCGTTTGGTAACGATAGTGTTGTAGGAATATTTCAAAGTTTTAATGGATTGCAACAAATGTTTATCATTCGTACGTCGAAAGAAGACTCCTGGTGTTTAATACTTTCCGCTAACTCCGCAAGTTCCCTTTTGATAGCAGCATTCCTTTTCGCCATGACTTTAATAATGTGACCCCGGAGTGTAGCTTTAAAAGCATCCCACAAAACCACCGGAGAACTAGCTGAGCCCTCATTATCAGAAAAGAAATGTTCAATCTCATCATGTATATCCTGAACTTGAGCATCATCATGAAGAACTTCAGTATTTAATCTCCAAGAGGAAGGCTTTCTCTTGGGAGCTAAACTTAGGAGAGAAAAAGAAATAGCCGCGGGATCCGAGATAAGGATAGGGTGAATGTACGGAGAGGAAGAATGTTGCACTAGAGATGAAGGAACGAGGAGATAATCAATACGAGAGAAGCTAGAGTGAGGAGAGGAGAAGAAGGAAAAGTCACTGCCGGTAGGGTTATGGAGACGCCAAATATCTTGAAAATTAACTGAGGAACACATGTTTAGCAGTTGTTTATGAGCTCTAGGAGGGCGGAAAGAAGAAGCCGAACTTCTGTCCAGCACTGGATCAAGTGGTAGGTTAAAATCCCCGCCAACAATCAAATTACCATTATGCGGAGTAAGAGTTAATTTTCTTATCTGTTGCCAGAAACAAGGATCATCAGCATTTGGAGCATAGATATTTAAGACATAAAGATCAGTAGAACCATTAGACAATCTAGACAGCAACCAACGTCCCTCAGAATCATGTTCAGCAGAAATGACTGACAAACCAGATTTTTTAGAAATGAGTGTTATGACCCCATTCTTTTTACCAAGGGCATCCGAACACATCAAATCAAGAACCCATTCTTTCCGTAATGACAACGCTTCTTTATAGGAGATTTTCGTTTCCTGTAAGAACACTAAGTCCGAGGACAGGGACTTACAATAATCAAGAACCTAAGCCCTCTTAACCGGGTGGTTTAATCCTTTAACATTAAGGGATACGACATTCAAACCAGACATACGCTATTATGGAAATAAAAATCGGACAAGAAACATGATAAGAGAAATAAACTTCCTAATAACACACTCACAAAGAACACCCACACATAAGACCAACCACTCTCTACGCAAAAAGAAAGCACAACTCGAGGATCCAAGAGGAAAGAGAAAAAGACAGGGAAGGAGGAGAAGAGGAAAAGAAAAAGAGAAAGAGAAGCTACAGAAAAGAGTAGAAATAGCGGAGATAGAAAACCCACCAGGGGAGGTCTATAAAGGACCAAGCTCATACTCGAGGAGGGGGCACAGACATAATATCGACTCCAAAATATCGTTTGGACAGAATATCGAGTTTTAAATATCGTTTGGAGAAAATATCGACAGGACAGAATATCGACAGCAAAAATATCGTTTTTAAGGTAAGTGAAGTAATATCGACTGTAAATAATATCGAAAGTAAAAAATATCGTTTTTTGTATAATATGTAATTATTTATAGTGTTTTTATGTTATAATATGTGTGAAAAGTGTCATTTTATGTTATAATTATTTTTAATTAATGATTTTTTAAAAATTATTGTGTAATTTTATTCTGTAGCGGGTTGTGGGTTTATAGGGGAATAGGGTGGGAAGTAATTTAATTATAATTAATTAAATATGTAAATTTATTAATTGGTAGTAATAATTAATTAATTGGTAATTAAATATTATATGTTAATTATTTAAAATTTAATTGGTAATTAATGTAATTTAATTTATTAATTGCTAATTATGTAAATTAAAATAATGTATTTCCTGTAGCGGGTTGTGGGTTTATAGGGGAATAGGGTGGGAAGTAATTTAATTATTATTTATTAAATATGTAAATGTATTAATTGGTAGTAATATTTAATTAATTGGTAATTAAATAATATTTGTTAATTAATTAAAATGTAATTAGTAATTAATTTAATTTAATTGATTAATTGCTAATTATGTTAAATTAAAGGGGTATTTTTAGGGTTCAGGGTCAGTTTTTAGTTTTTGGGTAAAGGGGTATTTTTAGGGTTCAGGGTCAGTTTTTAGTTTTTGGGTAAAGGGGTATTTTTAGGGTTCAGGGTCAGTTTTTAGTTTTTGGGTAAAGGGGTATTTTTAGGGTTCAGGGTCAGTTTTTAGTTTTTGGGTAAAGGGGTATTTTTAGGGTTGAGGGTCAGTTTTTAGTTTTTGGGTAAAGGGGTATTTTAAGGGTTCAGGGTCAGTTTTTAGTTTTTGGGTAAAGGGGTATTTTTAGGGTTCAGGGTCAGTTTTTAGTTTTTGGGTAAAGGGGTATTTTTAGGGTTCAGGTTCAGTTTTTAGTTTTTGGGTAAAGGGGTATTTTTAGGGTTCAGGGTCAGTTTTTAGTTTTTGGGTAAAGGGGTATTTTTAGGGTTCAGGGTCAGTTTTTAGTTTTTGGGTAAAGGGGTATTTTTAGGATTCAGGGTCAGTTTTTAGTTTTTGGGTAAAGGGGTATTTTTAGGGTTCAGGGTCAGTTTTGGGTTTTTGGGTAAAGGGTTTTTTTAGGGTTCAGGGTCAGTTTTGGGGTACAGGGGTACAGTGTAAAAATAAAGTAAAATTAAATTTACATTAATTTAATTTAATGAAATGAAATTAAATTAAATTATATTTAAATAATTTTAAATAATTTAAATTAAAAAAAATATTATATACTTACCAATACTTACGTTGTAATGGTAGTGCGTTGTAAAAGTTGCGTTGTAACGTCATATATCCACTGTTGCACTCTTTGCAGTGGGAATAGTAATTTTTACTCTTTTGTATTTGTACGTTAATAATATTGGCTATTATTTAATTAAATTTTGTTACTATATATATATATATGTTTTAAGAAATATGATTAAAAAATATTATTTTTTTACTTTCATTAATTATTTAATTATTAAAAGTTATTTTAAGTATTGTTAATTATATTTTAGTAATTAATTTTTTATATTAATGTAATTAAACATTGTTTTTATTAAAGTCGATATTTTTTACAACTATATTTTTGTTAACGATATTTTGTACTCTATATTTTTGTACTTACCTGTTTGTACATACAAACTCGATATTTTGGTTGTAGATATTTTCTCGTCGATATTTTGGGTAGTCGATATTTTGGTAGTCGATATTATTTCAGTGATCCCTCGAGGAGACATGGACGCGGGAAGCAAGAGAACTGTCGGGGAGTGAACAAAATTATAAATAACAAACCTATTGAAGACAAGAAGAAGTATATGATAGGCAGAAGAAACAATAGTAGAGGTAGAGTAATGTCAGTATAGAGCATAGTAAAGAGAGAAAAATAGAAAAAAGCCTCTAAGCGAAAGGAGACGGGAACATAAAGGCGCAATAAATAACAAAATGAAGACATCGCGAATATATATGAACAAGCAATAATAATAGAAGTAATGCACACTAAATAGAAAACAACCAATTAATTGTGAAGAATAAGCGAATATACTATATATGGAGCATACTTAGTAAATATGAAAGGCAGAGTGCAGAAAGTACGATAAGAACAGCATCATAAATATCTAAGAGCTATAAACTAACAAGGTAATGCATGATAATAGAAGGAAAATAACGAACTATATACATAAGATATAAGCACTCAAAACTTAACTAAACATAGCAAATATGCAAACTTAGTACGTATCAAATATTGCTATAACCGAAAACTTCATGAAGAAATATACAATGAAACATGTGAATAAAATGCATAGTTAAGGCATACAGTAATGAAACACAAAAAATGGGTGTAAGAAAATTGAGTAAGTGTTGTAATATTAAAAAGCCAATATACTATACGTATAATTACACAACCAACAAAACAATAAAAATAATATGGTGTATAAAATAGCCCTAAAACGATGAGACAGAAGAAAATAAAATGTAATGAAAATGCCTAGGCATACAAATAAACAAAAGACCACCGATTAAACAAAAAGAATGCAGAACTGGCATGGAACTACAATAACAAGAAAAATCAATACAAGAAGAGGCAAAAACCAACACGATAACACGAAGCGGGGTAAAACTACGCAGGGGGAAGGAGGAAACACTAAATAAGTCTTGTCAAGACTATGAGAAGACAATTGTGCCAGGAAAATAATTGAAGTCACGAAAGAACAATCCACGTAAATGGGGAGGTACATAAAGCAGAATGAAGCGGAACGAAAAAAAGAACAAAGGAATTAATAGGGATCTTAAAAACTACATGGAACAAAAAAGATGGAAATACAAGAAACTAGGCCCTAATCAGGTGGAATGAGACACAGACAACCTACGACACCGAAAAACAGTGACCGATTACAGCAAAAAGAAGAAACACGTCCCAGAAAGACAAAAAGCAGGAGAAGACACCATCAATTATGTTAGAGCTACAAAAAGCACGGCAGCTGCATGACAACTGAAAGAGAGGGACAAGTCCCAAACAACATGAACACTGAAACAGTGACATCTTGTAGGCAAGAATATGTAAGAAACCACAGAAGAAGAGAAACATAAAGGAATCATGTTCCAGAAGAACCAGGAGCTGAAGAAGAATCCATCTGTGATTCAGATTGGTTATCTAGAAAAGAAGAAAGTTCGGAAGGTTAATCAAAAACTCTAGAACGACCATGGAGTGTGATACGAAATTTGGAAGGACCAGCAAAAGAAAAGGGGATGTGCATGTCTATAAGACGTTTCAGTAGATTAAGAAACCCCCATTCTTCGAATGACAGTGTCTCTGGCAAAATCTTGTGAGATAGAAATTCGATGACCCTCCCAAGTCACAAACTTGACCTTTCTCATGTGGGCCAAGATCTGCTCCGAATGCTGATGACGCAGTGGTTTGAGGATGACAGCCCTAGGAATTGTCGAGGACTTAGACCTGAACAAAGGAACATGGTGAGCTCTCTCAATCTCAAAGTCTTTCAAAAATGAAATTTGTAGAGTCGAAGGAAGCCATTGAGATAGAAAGTCAATCATGGATGAGGCAGACTTCTCTGTCTCCTCCGGCAAACCAAAAATTCGTAGGTTGCTTCTTCGATTACGATCCTCCTGCTCCGTGAGGTCTCTCCTCAAAGCCGCCATCGAGCGTTCCAGTTGTTGAAGATTCCTTGAATGTTGATGCGTCGAATCTTCCACACCACTAATGCGGGACTCTGTGGCATCAACCCTGACAGATAACGCTTTAAAGTCATTTCTGATAGCTGCTACCTCAACTTGCAATAAATCAGTATTAGTCTTTGTAGATTGCGCGATATCATGTACTGCATTTAGACGCAATAAGATAGTATCCAGAGTGGCACTGGAGTCTTTCTGAGAAGATTCTGGACTGGGAGAAGTTTGCTTAGATCTTTTTAGAGCTCCCTTCGAATCTGTAGTTGTGGAAGGAGGACCCATATTGTCGGCCATGAGACCAGCACGCAACAAAGGACCAAAAAGTGGCAAACACCCCAAGATCCGTTGACAGGAGAAAGCGTGAGGAGAGCAAGCAGAGAATATGAGCACAGAATCACTGCAGTAAATGGCGAACAGGAGGAACTAAAAAGAGAAATGACAGAACAGTCTCCACCACAGGGTAAAAAAGCAGAGCCTTTAAGCTGACCGGCAAACCTCTAAATCAGGTTGGGAAACACAGCATGTCAAAGTGGTCAGAAAAGCGCAAAAAGCCTCAGCTGAGGGGCAAAGGAAAAAATAAAAACACCTCTGTTTACATAGTAAATCATGTAAATAGCTGCAAGCAAAGTAATATCACAGTGGGAGCACCATGGGCTAAATGGTAAGAGAAAGTCACCTCATTTTGGCAGTTGAAATGTCCACAAGTCGCCACAACACTTGAGGGAAAAAGATATGAGCGACGCCACCACGGAAACAAAATGGCGGCCGCTCACAAAATCAGAGTGACGGAGCTTCTCACTTGAAAATAGCAAGGTACTGCCCACTTCAGGATAAGTGGTGCCCCTCAGAACAGTCACGGCATCTTCCGAAGCAAGATGACAGGAGCGGAGGCTGCAGCGTCTTCAAAAGGGATCTTAAACTCGTCCCGACAGCCAGGGCCGGACTGGGAACCGAAATCGGCCCTGGCAAAGTGCTCAGCCGGCCCCCCCTCTACCCTGGGGGTGCGACCGCACTCTTTGCCAGGGCCGGTTTTCGGCCGATTTTGTTACAGGGCCGTTTTTGCAGCTATGCTGCAAAAACGGCCCTGCAACAAAAACGCCCCCCTGGGGCCCAAAACCGGCCCCCAACCATGCGGCCGACCGGGGGATTGCCTGGTGCCTACAACGGCCAGTCCGGGCCTGCCGACATCGCTGGCATCTCAGCGTCACACTTTTAATGGCGTTCGCACTGCAATGAAAAGTGTGGTGGTGAGGAAACTCGTAATATGCTTGGGAGGGCTGCAGCAGCACTGCCAAGCATATTGCGTCCTCAAGACCGCCACGCCACCTCCAGGTATCTCTGATCCCTGGCATTTGCGATGGTCCAAGGGTGGCCCGACTGCCCTGGTTGGAATAGGACGGTTGGAAGACTGCCACACCGGCACCCTCGCAAAGTCAGGAGGTCCATGGACCGCCAGATTCATAATGAGGCCCTGAGATTGCCCGGCAAAACAAGCTCTGTGAACCTATTCCCTGCAGGTACGGAGCATTCTGGCATTAGAGCAATGAATTATACAGCATAACTGGTTGCAAAAAGCAGGAGCTAGTTTTTAGCTGAATTTACTTCAAAAACAATTTTCATCCATCTATTTATCTGTAACTAGAAAGCAGGCACACTTACACTGTCTCAAGAGGCTTGGATAAAGAAGGAAACCTAACTGGTTGTGACTTCCATAAAAATACGATCCTAGTCCAAAAGAAAGCATGCGAGCCGTCTATCTGCTGTGGCAAAATGAGACTTTATCGAGTTCACAGGATACAAGTCCAGCAGCAGCAAAGAATGGTGGCAAAATGCCACTTGCATGAAGAAATGAGAGGAACTAAAAGTTTGTGTTTGAAAATGTAGGTGACCCGGGTCGCAACACTATTAAATGAAGCATGAAGAACTATGAAACCCTCTTAAGATAATCAAGGTGGTAATTTTAACACATACAAACACAGAGGAACTCAGTTGAGGACAGTAATACTGTTTGAAAAGTCCATACTGTGCTTAATTCCTTTAATGAGCTTGTCAATTCGGAAAGAGACTTATAGACCAGAATTATAAAACAGTAACTTTTTGATACGACATTGCCAAGTTCTGTCCCTGCAGATTTAATGTTTCTGGCTACTTCATCAATTCTTACCTTTTACCTCATTGTCGTTCTATAATTATTTTTTAGGTCTCTCGAATTTCATTTTACACAGAATTAATGCTAAGAAATGTTTCATGTATTTCAAAAATCAGGGACATGATAAGGATATGCAGAGAAGTAAATATAAATGTAGCATTTATATACGAATAATATATAAAACACATAGATTATCGATAGAATATTTGTATACTCACAGTTACCTTCTTGCCTTTGTCTCAATCTTCAGGGGAGGAGTCTTACACTCAAACATTTCCTGAAAATAATTGTGACAAATATGTTAATAGCTGCATTTAGTGAGTTCTAACAAGCAATGGCAAACACCTGGTGATGTTTATTCCCTGAATACTACAATGTTCTGAACATATTGTTGCTCACGCATGTGCTGTAACATGTGAAAGACATTTAAGCAATACCTCTAACAAAGTACTTGTGGACATTTCATTTGAGAGAAAGTTAGTATTGGAAAGCTTTCATGAAATTCAGAGTTAAATCTGCCTCAACATTTACTAAACAAAACACTGATCTAAGTTTTAATGTAGGTTAGTTACGAATAATATAATATGATTCATTTGATTGGAACAGCCAAATTGAAGTTCACCATAATGCCTAAGAGGGAACATCCTTTTGTGTTGAATATGTTGACATAACATTCCAATGCTTTTACATCAGCGGACATTTCCCCAAATCTGGTGGTTATAAACCATTCATTTCCTTTGAACCATTAGGTTACAAAACCCCTCTCCTATTTGTATCTAACGGGTATGTTAGTGTACCCCTTTACTATGAATATTAATACGATTGTCTTTTTTAAGGAAGAAGGCTGGAACACTAACATATATATTGGAGAACATATGTCTACCCCCAGTACTCATTATGCAAAATCAGAATTAGTTAAAAATAAATGCTTTTATTTTATAGTCTGACATGTTTGTGCCATGTGCCTTTCTGTTTAAATGCATGTGGTTTTGTTGCATGCCAGCCAGGCTAGTCCAGGAATCAGAGTGTTAATGAATAGTTTTGAATAAAGACAAACTTTATACAAAGACAAGTTATGGGTCCTGGCACAGGTGGAGTGCCTGTACCGTGTCAGTCAAGAAATCTGTTGTGTTCAAACAAGGAGTCGAGGAATCTTCAAGTCGAATAAGTCCAAAGGGAGATTTGATCTTTAAGTGGAGTAAGAGGCATCACAAGATTGTTTACTTCTTTTACCTCCTTGAATACTGATTCTCTTCACCATTAACACATACAATATGATCATTTTCAGCAAGACGTCCACATTTCACTACATTCCAGTGAAAGCCCTGTAATCAGTGTCAAACAAGCACAGCTGTAGGCTAAGGGTTTTTAAGGAGGTTGTATATCACTTTAATGTGTGACAAAATATCGACCAACAAGGATTTTCAGTAAATAATTTTAACAAACACAAAATAACCAATGTAGATGTATATATTAAAGTGTAAATTTACAGCATATATACAAACCTTGAAATATTGGGGCTTACACTTCTCAGTCCCTTCTAACTGATTTCAAAGCAATTTTTAGAGATGATCAAGAATCAAAGCAATTTTTAGAGATGATCAAGAAATCCAAGAATGTTCCAAATTATTGGAAAATATGCACGTCAAATTGAATTTATGTCTGATATCTCCTTTGATGCTGTCAGGGGGTCTGTATCATCTTGTGACGTGTCAGAAGCAGCTCGAATGAATCTTTTTCTTAAAGAATGGAACACTGATGCAACACAGAGGTCTGCAGCCCTCGGGGAGTGAGACTATTTGACTCTGAGTTGAAGGAAAAACATCAAATATCTTTACAAGAAAGAAGCATTTCTCCACTTTTAGGAAACAACAGCCCAAGCCCTCCGATTCTTACAAACATCATTATTCGGAAAGCCGGAAAGCCGGAAAGTAGGCAATAAAATGTCCATACATTTCAGGGTAAATCATTTTCTGGGAAGTCTCAGAAGAAGCTGAAAAAGGACAGAGGCAATAAGGAGAAATGGTCCTGACAATGTCCTAATTCAGGAAGTCTGTATCCAGAAAGTCCAAGAATTGTAGGTACGTGGGAGAATGTGTTACTGTTTGGAAGCACAGGAAAAGTCTACATCACATTTGTGAGGGTTAAATATTGTAAGGAGGGATTACTGTAAAGAATTTATATCTCCTCCTGTCCTGTCTGAAGTTCCAGACAAACAGAATTATATTAAAATAAGGGATTCAAACTTTACTGATGAATAAAGTTGCTGTACGGCACCGAAGATAAAAAGTAGCAGGTTGTTTACTTGATTGTGTTTCTTGTTCCCAAGACCAGTTCATGGTACTGGATTGTCATAGATTTACACAGTCTGTTAGAAATGACATTCCTGGTTGGCTGAGGTATGCACCCAGGTCAGGCAATAACCACCACTCTAGTCAGGGTAACTTAGATACACACTAAAAGATAGCCTGTGCTCACCCTCTGGTAGCTTGGCACAGAACAGTCAGGCTTATCTAAAGAGGCAATGTGTAAAGTATTTGTGAAATACACACACAGTAACACAATGAATACACCACAAAAATACTCCACACAGGTTTACAAAAATAGATTATTATTTTCTAAACAAAACAAGATGAAAACAAAAAAGATCCAATGCATAGAAGTTGAGATATTGAATTTTAAAGGAATAAATGCAATAAAGTGCTTAGACACAGGTAGCGCTTTCAAGGTTACTTTAGATCGTGCTGCACTGGAGCAAGGTTAAAGTTTGAGCTGACTGCAATGGAGCGGCGGCTGGCTACAGGCCGCGGTGAACAAAAAACCTTTCCTGGTCGCAAACAACGAGATGCGCCAAACTTATCCACGCAGTGAAGGCGATGCGTCAGTTCTGAAGACAGGTGCTGGAGTTGACAAGCGTCGAGCCCTGCACTGGATTCTGCCACTCAGTCAAGGGGATGCGTTGACCCCACCAATTGCAGCGGCAGGGATATGTTGTCCAATGCCTTGATCTCTAGAGGTAAAGCGCTGGGTACGATGTGATGCACTGATTATACTCCCGCGACTGGGTGGATGCGCCAGTTTAGATGCACCAAAATATGTGTTGCAAGCATCTGGGCCTCTTCCAGTGAGCCAGGCACAAGAGCATGGGTAGAGACTTTGATATCCATGAGTCTCAAGCAACTGGAGGCAAGTCAACAAGCCTCGAGGGATCACTCGGAGGGAAGGCAGAGTCCAGCTCCCCTTCAGCAGAGTCAGAGAGCAGCAGGCCTCAGAGCAACACAAGATAAAAGTAGGCTTCTTAATTTTGCAGTCCAAAGATGAGTCCTTTAAGCAGCACAGCAGTTTTTCAGACAGAGGTTCATTTCAAGATCCAAAAGTATCTGATTTTAGGGGCTCATAGACCCAGTACTTATACCCAAATGTGCCATTGATGTGGGGGTGACTTCAAAGAAACTCTCTAAAGTACACAAAGATCCCTTTCAACCCAGTCCTGTCTGCCAGGCTATCTGTGGGGGGTAATCAACCCTTTTTGTGGGAACAAGACACATCCTATTCAAGTGAAGTGTTAGCCCCTCCCTTCCATCCTGCCCAAGCAAGGATATCGGAATGCAGATGTATGTAGATGGTTGCTATTCTTCCTGTGTTGTGGCTGTCTAGAGGGAATGTACAAAGTGTAGCTGTCACATAGCCCAGTGTATTGGAGACAGGCAGTCAGGCAGACAGAGGAGTAAGTGCAGGAAAATGTTGACTTTCTAAAAGTGGCATTTCTAAAGCAGTAATGTTAAATCTAACTTCACCATTAACCCCTTCCATGCTCATGACGAGCTCAGCTCGTCATGCAGTACACTGCTTGTGTGCTCATGACGAGCTGAGCTCGTCATGAACAATGGGAAACAAGGATCTGCAGCACAGCAGGATAATCTCCCTAGCAGCCAAGGTGTTAAGGAGGATGTATCATTACCATTCCAAAGATATGAAACATGAAAAAGCTACTCTTCTCTGATCAGGAATTACAGCTTAAAAGTGTGTTAAGGGATTCCCAATGCCAACCTATGAGAGTCAAAGGCCTCACAGTAGTAAAACACGAAATAGGGGGGGGTTGTCACTACCAGGACATGAAACACTTAAAAGTACATGTCCTACCTTTTAGTTACACAGCACCCTGCCCTTAGGGCTACCTAGGGCCTATTGTGGGGTTGACATATGTTCAATAAAGGTGGAGTTTAAGCCTTGTAAAGTTGTTTTAAATGCCAGACTGAAGTGGCAGTAGACTGCACACACAGGCCCTCCAATGGCAGGCCTGAGACAGGTTTGATAGACTACTTCTGTCGGTGGCCCAATCAGTGCTGCAGGCCCTCTAGTAGCATTTATTTTACAGGCCCTGTGTATAATTGTATACCACTTTATAAGGGACTTGCAAGTAAATCGAATATGCCAAACAGGTGTAAACCAACTATACCAAAGTTTAGAGGAGAAAGCACATGCACTTTAACACTGGTAAGCAGTGGTAAAGTACCCAGAGTGCGAAAGTCAACAAAAAGAAGGTCAGAAGAAGAGGAGGAGGAAAGCAAAACATTTGGGGTGACCCTTCAGAGGGGCCATCTTCCAACAGAGTTTGAACAATTTAATGAAAAATCATCTACAAAACATTGCAAAGGATTGTTCCCTTGATCCCAAAGAACCAATCCTCAATAACACTGGATTTGATAGATGCTTATCTACATGTTACAATGGCAAACAAACATCAAAAATTCCAGAGGATCTGAATTCAGGAGAACCACTGGCAATTCAGGGTCCTTCCCTTTAGATTGAAGTCAGCACTTAGAATTTTAATGAAGATGGTAGCTCTCCACGTGCAGGGAGTTGACAATTTTTACCAACAAAGATGATTGGTTGGTTCCTGCCCCATTAGGAGAAGAACTTCATCATTTAAGCTCAAAAAGTCAATCTGGATTCCTACTGAACATTCCAATATGCCAGCCTTCAAGGGACATGAGTTTCACCGATACAGAGTTTATGACAGGGCTGGGCAAGGTCTTCCATCAAACAAAGAGAGACTTTTGACCTGAGAAACTTCTAATCCTCTGTTTATTCTTCAAAATGCCACTGCTTGCAGGTGCCTGGAAATCCAGGACATATGGTGGCATGTGGTTTTACTGTTAGGTGGGTGTGACTACATCAACACCCACTTCTGTAGTTCTTCACAAGCATTAGGCTCCAGCATACTAGAGCATGGAGGAACTGTTTCTTGTGACAATAGGAATTAAATCACGATTAAAGTGGTAGACGCTCTCAGAAAATCTAAGACGAGGGAGTCTGATGCATACAATCCTGACCATGCATGCCAGTATATTAGACTGTCTAGGTTTGTAGGTGGAGAAACATTTACAATTGGGTACTGCAATCCATATCAAGAGTTTGGAGAATGCATGAGGTTTAAAACCACTTCATGGACCTGTTTGCAGCAGAACGAGCTTTCTTGTTCCAAATTTCTGCTCTAGGTATCCAGAATGGGAAGTATGTGGAGGCTCTCTTCTTGAAGTGGTCATTAAGCATTCCTCATTGTTCCTCTGATCCCAAGGATATTGTTGAAACTTCAGGAGGAAAAAACAGAGGTGGTGATAGTTGTATCCTTCTGGCAGCACATGTCATGGTTCCCACTTTGAAAGAAAATGGCTGATCAATGTCATTTGCAGTTTCCTTAGTTTTCATCTTTTCTAAACTGCCCCTTCCTCCTTACCTTTCCCTATCAGGATAAAAGATTAAAAGAAAGGGTGTCTTCTTTACCTGGCTGAAGCAATTCAGAATTCAAGGAGACCTTCAACTCTAAAATAATATTTCAGACATTATAGTGCATTTGTTTTATGGTGTTCTTCACATATGATGTCTACTATTTCTCTCTGTATAGCATCTACTCTAATCTTCTATTTGATGGGTTTCATGAGCACCTTTCTATTTTTGTACTGAAATCACAATGGTTTGCCATCAAAGTATTTTGTGATGCTGACAAATCAATTCATGAAGCATAGGTTCTGGTAACACGATTGCTTAATTTTTTTCAATTTCAAGATCTCTGTCTTGTGCTTCTGTTCATTCTTGAGAACTTCTCCTATGTCTAAAATCCCAGCAATCATTTCATTTTTGCCGTTGCTATCGGCTGATTTGAAGTTTTTGTTATTTAAAGTAGCGTTTTAGTGGCACTCATGTCAGCATGTAGGTAAAGGTAATTATTTTTTCGTCCTCCTTTCGGGGATTTCTGTACGATGTAATTGCTCCCAAGCGTGACCCTTTTTTTTACCTAAAATACATTTTAAGTCTCATTCCTCTCAAGACATTATTCGTCTATCTTTCTTTCCTTCTATCGCTGATGAAGAACGGGTTGCGAATTTGCTGGATGTAAAACATGCATTGTCTGTTTACCTTAACAGATCTAGAGCATACAGAAAAACCTATCAGTGTATTTGTTACTTTGGTTTGGCTAAAAAGAGTAAGAAGACATCTAAAATGACAATAAACTGAGGTATTAAAGAGACTGTTTTATTTGCCTATTCAACTCAGGAAAACACAATTCCAGAAAATGTTCAAGGACAATCATCTAGAAGAGTTTAAGCTTCATGGGTTGAGTTACAGGGTGTGGCTTTGCAAGAAAATTTCATTTTAGCACACTTTCATTAGATATTATCGTTTACAGAACATTTTCAATAAGGATGAGAATTTTGGTTCCCTAGTATTGCGTTCTCTACTGGTTTAACTGATTTAGTTGCCTTTTCATTGCTTTACATCATTTTCTGTTTATTGGGTTTCATAGTATGCAATTAAATTCATTGGGTGTTGCATTATAATTGTGAATGTAATATTAATATAAAAGGCCTTGTTGCTTTGGTATAAGTAATGAAGCAATGACAGAGACAAGGGCGAGGAACATAGAGGTAATGACTCGGTTACTTACTGGTAATCTTGGGTACTCTTAGCCCAACTCGTGCTCATCCGATATTACACCTTCCCTGTTTCCAAGCCTTTGCTGAAGCTTGGCATTATTGGAAGTGCTGGGGAATGCTATGCTTGTTATAGCGCCCATAATTCTCTTCTAGTGGCCACTTCAGGATGCCGGGCACAATCCCTGTGTCCTGATAAAAAAAATAATAGCCAAATAAAGGGGCACTGTGGGCACACCCTAACCCCTGGCCATAGTTGGGGATCCTCAAAGAGTCCCCCTTTGGTATAAATTAAAAAAATAATAATAAGTTAGGGGATTAATGGCACCTTTTAGGGATTTGTGGATCCCTGATACCAAACTGGCAGAAATAGGTACCGCAGATCCTGGCTGATATGTTCGGTGTTGGAAATCTGCAATCTCATGGATCCAGGGCACACTTAATGCCCAGGTGTGACAAACCCAGGGAAGCTTCTCTGACAGGGACCTGCTGACCATGCACAGTGCCAGAGGGGGGACCCTGGTGCGCAAGGGGCCCACCCGCGCCGCGGGGGGCGGGGCTTATGTTACGCCACTGCCTGTCTCATTTCAATGCTCTTACTATATTGGCTGAAACAAAATTGAAAGCAAGGCATGGCTTAATTTCAACCAAAGGGAAAACATAAATATTCCATTTAGGCAAAGAGAAAGGCAGTGGAAAAACTATTAAGTCTTTATTAAGCCATTTGCATGTTTTCTAATCCGAATACAAATATTTATCTAAGGAGCTATTTCCGGTTGCTGATCAGATGGCAGGGGTCACAGGAGCACTGACAGGGATCACCCGAAGCTTCGACAGAATTGCGTTATCCCCAACACATGGTCTGAGAGCTCCTGACTGGGTCTTTACTTTGCAGGGGGGCCCACTCAAGTTTCAAAACGCCACTGGACACAGGTCCCAAATTCAGGCAGGAGGCATTTAACACAGGTCGCTTAGCGTCTCAGAGATGTTGCCCCAGGAAGAAATAAAGCTGGCTAGTGTCCAGAATGTGCTATGTATGCTCTCTGGGATGATAGCGGTGTGTAATTTTGCCAAAATCTCACATAACTAAGCAAAAGCAATGTCTATGAACCTTGCATACCCCTACTACATACATGGCAAACATATGTACTGCATGTAGAATAGCACTACTATAAATGGTAGTGTGTGCTATATACATGATAAAAATATGTTGTGTGGGTAAACTCAAACTGCTACAATTATTGGATGGTATTGTATGAATGACTTTGTCACACAAATCAGTGTACAAGCTAACTATGGGACCACTAGAATAGACACCGGTGTTCTGAGCCCTGGCTCGGTTGTTAGGAGCTGATCTCATATGCTGTGTGCCCAGAGGGCCATTTAACCAGAGTGCACACTAGAGCTGAGAGGGAGACGAGCTGCTCACGAGATCTAATGTTGCTACAATTGGGCATGTGGCGATATGATGATTTCACCGGAGCAAATGTGGGTTGTACCAGGCTATTTGGGGTTGTACTTAGGGCTGTGACTGCGGAACTGCTGGCCATTTATATTTACACCATTGCAATACCATGTCAGAACTCGAGGGGTGGTAAATTAAATAAAGTGTTATCTACTTATGTTTCTTTTCTCTATATTTCCTTTAAATTACTTTTAATGTGTGACTTTGACGTTCAGTGATGTCACTTCCTGTAAAGTCCACAGTCAAAGATCATGTGACATAACGTCCTGTGATGTTATCAGGGTCATCGGTCAGGTGATGTCACTTCTTGTGAAATGATGGGGGAGGAGTCCAAGAGCGTGATGTCACTTCTGCTACCCGTCCATGGGTATGAGGTATTTTTTTATTGGTGTTAGAGACAAGCCCTGTAGCTCAGTGAGTCACAACTTTGAAAGGAAGGGTTAATTTGAACTTTTGGGAGTTGAGTGAGGAGAAACTTTTCATGGTTGATCCTGGAGAACACTCTTACCTGTACAACCAGTTTTAGAACAGATTTAAGAGGAATGTTTTTAAGAGGAAATGTCTTGTGCTTTGTATCAGTTCATGGTGGTATCAAGTGCTCTTAGCCACAGTTTTGACTTTGCTGTTTGAATATTATGAGGGGTAAACCATTTTCCCTCTATTGAGTTTTGTTTTTTTAAGAGAAGGAAAATCCACATTATTTCCACAGCTTTAATACTGCATAAGAAGCATCGCGAGAGTATTAAAGTTTAGAAACAAAGAAGCCGGGAGGTATTTACTGTCACTGCATTGGATAATTTTGATACATACAGTTACGTTGTACCATGATCAATAAATTGCTCCACAACGAGTTTACATATATTGAGGAGGAGTGATTGATGACACTGAATTACTTTGAGGGTGTGGATTGAAGGTAAGGTTACCAGATAACTCCATTTCATGAATTATGTTTATGTAATGACGTGAGCTTCTATTGAACAATCAAATGCATGCTGTTACTTTTAGTTTTGATGTTCAGCAACACAATCAATTGCACTAAACTACAGGCATGGAAGTTTTTATAAAATAAAATTACAGAACTGGAGCATTGATACCTTCGCAAGTCAATGTCTGGTAACCTAAATTCGAAGCCAAAGATAAGGCATTCACAAATCAGCATTCTATTTTTTAGGCCATGGCACTTCCAACTATCTCTTGGTCCATGTGGAAAGCTGAAGCATTAAGTAGAAAGCTCATGATGGTCTATGTAGAGGCTTTTATAAATGTTTTTTCGTGTTAGTGGGTCACAATGGGTATGTCTGTTTATTAGCTTGAGTAGACATGTAATTAAGGTGCATTTTGGGCTTGATTATAAGGGGAAATTTAAATTGGATAAAATTATCTGTCTGCGATGACATTCTTTCAGGCTGTGGTGATAATGGTTGGTTGTCTAGGAAAATTGTGATTGGTAGTTGGTGCCCAGATGTTTTCAGTGGCTTGAGAGACAATATTATCTATCTCAGGGAAGATTTTGATTTACCACACAGATGAATTATTGACTCAGCATTTTTACGTAGCACACACATACCCGGAATGAGCTTTTACATTTATTAACCAAGATGATACAGGAATTGTGTGCAATATTCGCTTAAACTGCATAAATCCTGGCAGGGAAAAGATTATCCTGAGAATGGTGTGTATCTGGTGTGTCCGGCAATTGCATGTCAATAGTCCACTAGGACGGGGTTTGGATTTTTTAGATAACCATAGATCGTATAAATGGTGCCATTTATTTAAAGTTCTTGTAAAG
This sequence comes from Lissotriton helveticus, assembly GCF_964261635.1. Classification (NCBI taxonomy): domain Eukaryota; kingdom Metazoa; phylum Chordata; class Amphibia; order Caudata; family Salamandridae; genus Lissotriton; species Lissotriton helveticus. Next base: position 255,190,510 of record NC_136059.1, read on the forward strand.
GTTTCCTTTGAGGCTACATTGAAAATATATACTGAAAATCTGGCATAGCTTTGGCTAACATGGACTAATGCTGGAAACCCGTAGCATTGACAAGGACCCCAGCTTTGTCCAGCCACAACCACATAAATAGTTAGAGAAATGTATAGGCTGTTAATAAATGAGGCAAGATGAGACACCTTGAAGCTTCCGTCCATTATCCTAACAGGGGCATTTCTTCCCGGGTACTGAGCTGAAATAGACTCAATCGGTATTTGCTGTGCACAAAGTTTATTTTATAAGCCAACAAAACAGGCACCAATACCATTTACCTGGGTACCCTATTGGGTGATTATCTGCGCCTTATAAATCCCGATTGATTGATTTGATTTGTGCAAGCCCTTCCCCATTTAAAATCCAATTATATGTCAATAAGGAGGAAAACACAGTAGGGTGTTTTGCAAATACAACTGAAGCATTGATCTAAAATATAATGCAAGTATTCATTTGAATTAAAAAGATGGAGTCCTTGAAGGAAATGAGAGAGCCAATCATTGCAAACCCTATATGAACTTGCACATTAATTACACCTATCACTGGTACATCTTTCCATCTCTGTGACTCAAACTGCTAGTGCATGCACATGCCATGCTGATTCGAGAAGACACCTCCTATTAAGGACCATATTCATTTTAATAAATGTGTGTAATCTATATCTAAATGCATTTCGTAGGCCAAACGTATGCACAACCATGTCGTGAATTACTGTTACTGAGTATCCTGGTAACTGGCATTACATATTTTGGTGAATAGCATGTGGGTATAAGTGTTTCAGCGCCAATTCTCACATTTTCCCCTAGATTTTCACAAAGAGATTTCAGCAGCTGAAATATCAGTTTAAAAATAAAAACGTATAATTCCCCCTGTGCCGGTGACTTCTGTAACAGGGCCCATCGGAATTTGCAGGCCTTCGAAAAGTGTTTGTCGCAGAAAATGAAATAGTTGTTTTTGTACTTTAAGTTTACAAAAACAACAATTTATGGCCTTAAATTCTGTACCCTGATTCATTAAATCAGAATGCCTAAATGATTTACATATATATCATAGGGGTAAATGGTACCAGTATTACTTCAGATTCAGAGCAGGCCACTATGAATGTGTCTGTCATATAATTTCCTGTTTTTCCACTGTGAAAAGGAATGGTACTGTTTTCTACTGTCCCAGAGGTTGGACATCTTGAGCAATTAATGCTTATTATTGGGCAACACTAGAAGGAGACAATGAGGATAAAATGTGTGATCCCTTTTGCTGACAGCATTTTAATGAGTGTTAATAAGTGTTCATGCACTTTTTAAGTGGTTTTTATATCTTGATATGTTTGATGTTCTCGGTATGTTGATGACATTGTCAACAACAAATAATACATGATATAAATGTTTTATTTTTGAAAAAAAGAAAATACAATTTTAATACAGAGATACTTCAAGGTCAGACACAAACTTTGTCGCATGTTTGTATCCAGACTGGAATTTCTCATTTGTAGTGGGTACTTGAGAATGCTAAAAAAACAACAAGCATTGGAAATAGCTGCCTGGACAACTTTAAGGTGCAGGATTTTAGCCTGTCTCGGAGGGCTGCATGACACTGCATATTACAAAAACACGTAATCATTTTGCAGTTAATTCCCCACATTGGAACCATGACACGTGTGCTGATTTACAGCTGGCAAGGGCAGAAGTACGTAGCTTCATAGAGTGGGAAATGGATGGGTGTGGGTAGTAAGTTGTTTCTCCACACACCCACTTACTCAGACGGAATTTATTGCCTGGTTGAAATCCTGTAGGTGTAAATTGTACTCTTTTTGTATGATTTCCAGGAGTATGTCTGGGAGTCTGGAAATTCCATAAAGGCCTGAAATCTACTAGTAACACAAAATATCATGCTATATTTTTAGAAGAGGTGGATTCAAACCACAACATGATCAAATCAATTTGAGATTTCTTGATAGTCAGTGCAAAAGCAAATGATATCAGCGGAAACTCATTGCATGTAAATAGTTTTCTTGTAGGCACTTGAAAAGCTTGGCTGGAATTTCCAATTGTTCTGGTGGAGGAGCCCAGGTTTCATTCTTCCAGATATGCCCTTCATGAGTTCCCTCATCTACTAGTAACCCCCCATCATTTGATGTATCTAATGCTGCTTGAATGCATGACATTAATTTGTTTTGTGTAAGGGGGGGTTCAAATTTGTATTTGTGAATATATTGGATTGTAGGTGGGGCCTCTGTTTCCTTATGTATTTGGTTGCAATATAAAACTTGAAATGTCTTCTTGGATGAACTACAATAAAATGAGGGAAAAGAAGAATATTCCTATAAATGCTATCTAAACATAGGTTGATCATGTCTTAATCTTTTCCATCTGTGGAGTACATCATATAACAAAACAAGGAAATAAATGAGCAAGGACACCTATTTATCATCTCTCTTCAAATCCAATTGTTTGTAGCTCTGGCCCGTTGTGTATAGCTGTAGAGATGAGGGTCTAGGACAATCAGAGCAGCTGATCCAGTTATCGGTTATGAGGTCCACCAACCCCCAAAGACCCCACCAACAGCAGATATTGTGTTCTAAGGTAATGAGAGTAGCCTCCCCACTCCTTGAGTTTTGAAGGGGTGGCCCCTCCTCATCCACCTCTGTACAGCCCTGGCTGTTGGCAGCAATCATGGGGTTTTGGACTTCTGTATCTGCACCAAGGCTTGATGCCCTAAGTCTACCCATGTCATGTATGGGTCTTCTTCCTATTACTTTATCTTGGTGGGTTTGAAATTCACAAACATTATGCACATAGGCGTTGCAATAATGATCATCAGAACATGAGCACACTGGAAAGGGTTTCCAGTCACTAGAAATGCACCAGTTATTATGCTTACCCTTAGCTGATCGCAAACACTTTCATATTTGTCTGGATGTGGTAGGGATAATAGCATGCACAATGGTCAGAACTCAAAGTTTGCAGGGTACATGAATGACTAGCTCATTCAGTCCATCTTTTTTCTTTACTTTGTATTTTGAGATATGCAGGCCAGGTTATATAACGGCAAACACATGACTGCGGGTCCCAGAATGCAAAGTAAATATTCTGCACACAATGAGTTACTCACGCTTGGACCTGGGAGGTTTGAGAGCTCTGATCAGTGGACAAATAAAGACTCTGCAACACGAACGGCAGCAATAGGTGGGGAGCTTCTGGTCTATCTGTTGATGGTTTCAGGGCACACAATATTCATCAAGATAAGAAAAAGCGTGTATCCACATTCACCAAACATCATGCGGCCTATAACAACTATATTTGGATAGCTAGCCGAGTAGGTTATCCAGTGGTTATTCAAATTAATCATATGCACTAAAAAAAAAAGAATGCATTATTTGCAGCTCTAATCATCACCAGCGCAGCCCTTCATCCCAATTGACACTCGTACAAGTCCCTACAGACAGACTGTCCGGGATAATATATACAATAGTAACTGCAGAAAATATAAGTATATAGAGCGAAATGTGCAAGTACAAGTCCGAGCATTCTCAGAGCTGTAGATTGAAGAACTCGGCGACGCAAGCACACATTTCCCCTGCCTTGAAGTTACATTTTTTACTGGTTGTCAAAAGATTCACATTCAAGCATCTTTGTATCACCTGCAAAACAATGCATGGATCAGGGCCGCTCTTCATCAGGAATAAAGTCACCAAATACATTTAACAAAGAGATCTCCGCTGTAGATTGGCACCTTGCCTCAAAATCCCACCATTCAAGAAAAAAACCATAGGTGGCACATTCTCTGTTCAAGCAGCCAAACTATGGAACTCTTTACCCCCAAACATAAGATCCACAGATAACCACCTTATTTTCAGAAGACTACTCAAGAGTTGGCTCTTCCCCACATAACCACCATACTCAAACATAAATATCCAGCATACCCCTCTGTATATAAGATTTTATTTGGTTTATAGATGTGTACCTACATATGTGTATTACTTTGTATAAACATGTAGAATAATTATGTTTCAAATATATAGATATCCGTTAGTTCTGCTTAATTAATGTACATATTACTTATGGTTACATTATTCTATGTTTACCATGTATATAGGTGACTGCATAAATAAGTAAATCTTTTATCATAGCTATTTATAAACAGTTGCTTCACTAATGAATTACAAACAAAAAACACAAATAAAATAATGTAAAGTACAGCACCACTTGAAAGTCTGAGTTTATTAAATAAAACTTTAAACTACATATATTACCTTCCTTATGCATGTATATATCTTCCATGTATGTATGAATCTTTATGTTCATTACTTTGCTTCTAATTGAGCATATCAAATGCACTACCCCGTATCTCTTGCAAAATGTACTCTAACTCCAAACTGACTCACCTAAAACTGCATTCTACTAATCTTTCCAATGCACTACCTTATTTCTTACCCTATTCCTCTTTCAATAAATCCTCTACCTCAACTCTCTGAATCCTCTCAAACCTCATTCTACTACTCTTTCCAATGCACTACCCTATTTCTCACCCATCCCACTCTCAATATATCCTCTACCTCAACTCTCTGACTCATCTAAAATCTTATTCTACTACTCGTTCTAATGCCCTACCCTATTTCTCACCCAGCACTTCTATCAATATATCCTCTACCTCCCCACTCCTATTCATCCCAAACCCCATACCACTTCTATATTCCCCAAAATAACCCTTTATATTCTCTTTCCTCCTCTACCCCTCCTTGCATCATCTCATACCTCTTTTACTATTCAGATCTCCCAAACAATACTTTCTAAACCCTTCCCTCTGACTCTTCCCCCTTCATCTCCCCTTTACTTACACCAAACCCCGTCCTACTGGTATGAACTCCCCCCAAAACAATTCTGGACCCTTACCTCTCTCTATCCCTCCACTATTCCTTTTCAATCCAAATAACAGAGTAACATGTCCACCACTCCTCAAATTAATTTCATATTTCCCTATACTAATTCCTCACTAATCCTGTTAGGGTTCCGGAGTAGCGTGCTACCCACAAAAAAGTGTTTCAGCACCTCATCAGGGGTAGCAAGCATTATATATAAATGCAAACTCTTTCCTCTTCTATCCATTTATTATTCCTTTTCAATCCAAATATCAGATTAACATGCCTACCGGTCAAATTCATTTCATATTTCGCTAGCCTAATTCACCACTAATCCTTTATGGGTTCCGGAGTAGCATGCTACTCACTGAAAAAGCACCTTGTCGCCTCGTCAGGGGGGAAATAAACGCTATATAAATGCAATTACAATACAATTACAATATTTGTAAGCATGGCATTTACCATCGTCAGAACAGCAAGGTTCGCCTTATCTGTCACTTCTTCCTCTCTTCTTCCTTCTATCTGGCCAGCTGCATCTAGGCAGCAACCACCACAACACTTTTTTGGCAAGACGGAGATGGGTACCCTCCACCAAGACCCCTTCGAAAAGAGAAATTCTGTTCTGACATTGTGGGTTTGGTTTTCAGGGTACAGCTGCTTTCCAGCTTATCAAACATCTTTTTGGACCGAGATCTAAGCAGTAAGCTGTGTGCTGTCTATTTCCTCCTGAGGAGGGAAAAAGCTGAAGGCACCGGCAAAGCTCCGCTACTCTACACTGCTCTGTTGCTTATCCTCTTTTTGTTAAGCCCCCATCCCATAAAGACACGGTTCCACATAAATACAGCAATCAGCTACTTATTACATTTGCAAAGGGCCTGCCACAGCATGGCTCCCAGATTGGCAGCTTTTTTTGTAAATTTTGATCAGGTTGAGCTAGAAACATTGTTTTTGCTGAAATCAGTAAATTATGCAGCAGGTGATGGATTATGTGGCAACAGTAGCAAATCCATAGCTATGTGGAAAATGCAGTGGGCTCACAATTTCATAACGCCAGTGGTCTACTGTGAGAAAATGGGTTACTGATTTCAGAGGGTGAAACCCTGCTGTAATAGCAACCACAATCCCTGTAAGGGTGAGTCACAAGCATACCCCAAATTAACCTGTGTTCAACCATCTGGTAACCTGACACTAAGCAGTCAGACTTAACTTAAAGGCAATGTGTAAAGTATTTATGCAGCACTTAAAACAGTAATGAAGTGGAAACACAAGAAAAAAAATATCACAACAATTAAAAAAAATAGAGCAACATTTAATAAATAAACCAAGACCAATATGACAAAAATCCATTCAGTAAAGCCAGAAAGCACATATCTCCAACTGTGGAAATCTAATCATGCTGGACCGGGACAAAGTTACAAGTTCAGGCCGAACGTGATGGACCATAGGCTGGCTAAAGGGACCCAGTTAAGCCCACTGAACAACAGTACCTTAAATCCTGGTTGCAGTGTTGCGAGGTCCCACGCCGAGGATGCGTAGCACAGCCGAGGTGATGCGCTTGTTCAGAGGAGCTGCAGAGCTGTAAAGCAAGGTCGTGCGTCATCAAGGGTCCCATCGACAGGGTCTTTCGATGCAAAGTCAGGCATACAGGATGCTTTGTGCCTTCAAGTGATGCGTCAGTTCTGCTTCAGGCCCTCTTCAAGGGATACAGGACTGGGGTGGCACACCTGGCAGGGTAGGACTCACAGAAGCCAGAGTCCAGGTGTTGGGTTCAAGGTTTTTGGAGCCTTCTGTCCCCGAGGCTCAAGTCAGGAGGCCAACCAACTAGCCCTTTTAGTCGCTGTGGAATCCTGGATTCAACAGATGCAGGTACAGTCCTTCTCACCCAGGCAGAAGGGCGGCAGGCAGCAGGTCCTCTCATCAGCACAGCAGTCCTTCTTCTTGGCAGAGCCTTCACAGGTCCAGAAGTGTACTGAGGAGCTGGTACCTGCTGTCCTATCGTTATACCAGGTGCCTCCTTTGAAGAGGATGAAGCTTCTAGAGGTTTTGGGCCTTCCCTGCCCTGGGTCCAGACTAACTGCAGGTGGTAGGCAACCCTTTGTGTGGAGGTAGGACACAGCCTATTCAAGTGTTAGTAGGGCTGGACCCAGCTCTGCCCATCCATCCTGCCAGTGATGGCCCATTCAGGTATGCATAAGCTCTCAATTGTATGTGGCTATCCATGAGGAATACACAAAACCCAACTGTCAGCTACACCCAGTCATGTGACCCAGAGAAAGGCTGTAAGCACCAAATAGTTAGGACAAGAAGATGACAACTTTCTAAAAGTGGCATTTTCATAATCGTGATAAAAAATCCGACTTTCCCATTAAAGAGTACTTTTAATTACAATTCTTTAGACCCCAAGTTCGGCCTGTCTATTTATTCCCAACTGGAAGTTACAGCTTATTAAATATAACAAGGAACTCCAATGTAATCCTTTGGGAAGGGCAGGCCTTGAGGTAAAGAAAAACGATATTAAGAATTTTTCATTACCAGGACATTTAAAACTTAAAAGTACATGTTGAGGGGCGTGGTCAAGATGGCGACCTGAGAGGAGGCATAACCGTGAGGCTCCCTGCTCTGGGTCCCCCGTTGTGGCCATTACAAAGCCCCCTTTCTGGCGGGGTTCGGCTCCGGGCACCCCTGCGTGGAGGGAGACTTATCCCCGGTCGGTGTGTGGCAAGAGGAGCCGGAGTATCACCATGCGGGGCTCAGCAGCGTGTGGTTGCATAATGGCGGCTGTGTGATCTGCGCGGGCCCCAGAGCTTCTTCCAGGCCTGCGAGACGCCCGGCGAGCGTCCTACCTGGCGAGTGCCTGCCCCCGACCGCCCCAGGGTCCGGCAGTGGAAGCGGCGCTGCCACAAAAAAAGTGCATCACGGATTCACGGTCAGTGCCAGCACGGTCCAGCCCTGGTGTCGGTGGAGGGTTCGGGCAGCGGGAGCCGCGAAAATTGAGGTCCGGGCTGCGGGCCTGTTTCTTGCTCGACGCTGTCAGCCCTGCTGGGCCTGCCGGGTGTGGAGCGCGGGGCCTGTGTTATCAGACGCCCCGACCTGGAAGAGTGGTGTAAGGGGGGGCCGGCATTCGGGTCCTCCGCGGCAGAGGTGCGCAAGGCCCGGCCCTGGAGTCGCGACTGGCCGGGAAGGTGCGAAAATCGAGGCCGGTGTGGCGGGGCCTGCGTGATCGGCCCGCCGTCTGCCTTCCCTGGACCCGGGAGTGTTGGCTGTAGAGAACAGGTGAGGAGCGGAGGGTCCCTGGGTTTGCGGCGATCTGCCTGGGGGGCTTGGTGAAGCGGCGGCAGAGACACTAAAGAGGGCCCGCTGGGGGGCACATCCTGACTGGACTTGCGGAGAGCCAGCCAGCGTGGGAGGAGGCCTGGGCTACTTCCATCACAGAGCCCACATCGGCCGTGTAGGAGCTGTCAGTGACCCCCCTAATGGACTGAGAATCGCCAGGGGCCCAGAGTTGATGATTCCTTAGGGCCTGTCCGGAGCTCCGTTCTCTTAGTGGCGGTGAGGCTGAGTGGCATTGCGGACCGCCACCGACTACGCGAAAGGTCACGGGATAGGGGCGGCGCCGGCCAGTGCTCGGCCCTTGCAGGCCCAGCAAAACGAGGGTCACTTTAGACAGCGGCCGGAGCGCCTGCCCCTAACTCACTGTTTGAACTCCTATAAATCTGGTGCTCACGGCGCAAGATGGCCACCGCTGGGCGCAGAGGCGGACCACCATCACGGACATGCTTCTCAAAAGCACCCCCAAGGGCGACAAGGGCCCCCCATCCCTGACAGCCATGAAGCAGCCCACGGATCAAGGGGACAGGAAGGTGCCCATCACCAAGTCATTCCTCGAAGCCCTATTCAATTCCCTACGTGAGGACTTTCAAGCACTAAAGCAGGAACTGGCCGGAGATTACCGAGAACTTCGCCAGGAGGTCGATGGATTGGGCGAGCGGGTGGCGGCTGTTGAGGAGGCGGAACAAATACGAAGCGAAGAAGTGGAACAACTCAAACAAGAAGTCATCCGCCTCAGGAAACAACAGGTTGGTCTCCAGGCGCACACAGAGGACCTTGAAAATTGATCCCGACGGAACAACATTAGGGTCCGCGGCGTTCCATCCAAAGCAGAGGGGGAGAATGTCACGAGCTACCTCCAAGAAATGTTCCGGGAGATCCTGGGGGAGGCCAAAGACTTTGATATCCGCATAGACAGGGCGCACAGAGGCGGTCTGGCGCGCCGCGCGCCTGCCCCCCACCTGGCATCCTAGCCTTCCTGCCCGACTTTCCCTTAAAAGAGAGGATTCTCCGAGAGGCGCACCAGAAACAGCCTCTCAAGTATAAGGGGCATCCAGTGGCATTATATCAGGACCTTTCGGCCATCACCCTGCACAAGCGGAAAGCATTTAAAGAAGTCACCACGTTCCTGCGCGATAAGGGAGTCCCCTACTCTTGGGGTCATCCCTTCAGACTGATTTTCAGATGGAATGGGACCTTGCACCAGCTTCGATCTTTGCGAGACACATGCGCCCTACTGGGCATTGAGCTCAACGAAGATCCTCTTCCGCAAGAGGCCTCCACGCAACCTTCGCAGGATTTGTCACAGGGGCCCTCACGAGACGGATGGCAACGGATGGGCCGCAGACGTTTGTCCTAAGCCCACTTAAAACCCGACCCTGCCACTATGGCACAGGAGCAGGCCTTAGCCGTCCAAGAGGTGTCCAGAGATACAGCACCATCGGACTGATCCCGACTAGGGGGGGCTTTATTCGCACCACGACCCTGCAGGTCTGGGGGGGGGCGATTGGGGGCCGAATGGGTCGTCACTGTCACACGTTTCCCCACATAACTTTACCACAGGTCGGTGCGAAGCGCCAACGGGCCTGGGACTATGACACTACCAAGGGGGTTCATTGTTGGGGTCAGGGTGCGGGGTGGGGGGTTTGGGCTGTGGGGGTGAGGGTGGGGGCAAGTGGATGTTCCTTATCTGATGGAGTTTTCGATTTTCGTTGGTTTGCTGGAGTGGGTGGAGGGGGGGCGGCCAGGTTTGAGAGGGCGGGTTGTGTGAGTTGCGGGGCAGGGGAGGAGGGTGGGGGTAGGGGATGAGAGAGTTGTGGGGTGGGGGGAGGGAACCAGTGTGCTGTTAGGGGCAGGGGTCTGCAATCAAGGCATAGTACAACAACGAGGAGCAGGCTGCATACATCTCTCTTAGGGGTGCTCTGATGGATGATACCACTTTGCGGATAATAACCTTAAATGTGAAGGGCCTAAACAACCCCATGAAGCGCAGAGCGGTACTGTCGTATCTAGAGAATTCGGGCGCAGCAATCTGCTTGCTTCAAGTAACGCACCTTCTTCCTAAAGATTGGCATCGGATGCGATCCCGTGCTTTTCCCCAACAACTATTCTCTTCCACCTCCGATAAGAGGGCAGGGGTCGCGATTATGGTTGCCAGGCACTTTCGCGGTTGGGTTGGAGACAAAGTGGGGGAGATCAAGGGCAGACTTTTAGCCCATAGCTTCAAGGTGGGAGGCATGCAACTGACGGTGGGATCCCTATACGTCCCTAACACCGGACAGGAACTTTTTCTGCAGAATGCCCTGTCAGAAACCTTACGCTCCTCTGACTCTTTATTGCTCTTGGGGGGGGGACCTCAACATAGTGATGGACAAGGACATGGACAGGTCCGGTCACCGCTATGGTACAGGTGCCATGACAGCAGCTGGCAGGGAAGGGTTGAAGCAACGGGGGTTAGTGGACATGTGGCGGGCTAAGCACCCTAGGACATCACACTACACGTTTTATTCACACGTGCACCACGCCTATGCCAGATTAGACCACTTCTTAGGCTCCACCGAGCTGGTTTCCCGGGTTCTGGGCGCGGAGATTACCCAGGCAGCCATTTCCAATCACGCGTCTGTAAAAATAACGGTCAGCGTCCCCAGTGTCAGGAAATCACCTGGTCGATGGAGGCTGAGGGAATCCCTCCTACAACGCGCAGAGACTGCCCAGCAAATCCGCCAGCGCATCTCTGTTTATCTTAAGGTTAATGACCGCCCGATACGCCGGTGATGGCAGTGTGGGTGGAGTTAAAGGCAGTAGTACGAGGCGAGCTTATCGCCGTGGCAGCGGCAGAGGCCAAGGAACAAAGGGCCAAAAGGGATGCTCTCATCGCTAAGGTGGTAGAACTGGAATGAGTCCACAGTCGTACGGGGGACCCTAGAATTTGGAAACAACTGAAAATTGTCAGAGCACAACTAACGGGTTTAGACACGGATCGCACGAGTATGAGGCCCTCCGCCTCCGTCACACCTACTATGTGGGGGGGAACAGGACAGGACGCCTCCTGGCAAGCGCATTACGGGCTATAGTCCACCGTTCAAAGATCTTGTCCTTGTGTGGCGAGGGGGGAGGAGCTCCGGGACGAAACCCAAATAGCAGGGGCGTTCTGGGATTATTACGCGTCCCTGTACAAAGCGGACCCCATCCCCGAGGCTGATGCTGACACTTATCTGCGGGGCGCGTCGATAACTGCGCTGAACTCTGCAAACGTGGCCGCCCTCGAAGCTCCTATACGGGTCGAGGAGGTAGTCAGCGCTATTTCCCGTCTTAAACCCCTAAAATCCCGGGCCCCGATGGATTTTCCGCCGGTTTTTACAAAACCTTTTGCCCGTTACTTGCTCCGGTCCTTGCAAAGCTTTTTAATTCTTTTTCGGGACCCGGCTCCATCCCGCCCGACATGCTGGAGGCGGATGTGATTGAAATACCCAAGCCAGGCATAGATGCAACTCGCTGCTCCGCTTTCCGGCCCATCTTCCTCCTTAACCTTGACCTCAAGCTTTTTACAGGCATTTTGGCCTCGAGGTTGGGACCGTGTCTCCCCGGGATCATTGAGCCTGACCAATCGGGCTTTATCCCCGGCAGACAATGTAGTGATAACACCAAACGCGTCTCCCACTTGATTGACAAAGCCCAATTCCAGCAATCAGACTCGGTACTCCTGGCCGTCGACACTGAGAAAGCGGTTGACCGGGTTGATTGGGGTTTCTAAGGAAGGTGTTAGTGCACTTTGGGATGGGTGAGCGCTTCCTGGCTTGGATTGCAAGCTGCTATTATCGCCCACAAGCGTGAGTCCGTCTTAATGGGCTATGCTCCAGTCCCTTTGACATGCAGCGCGGCACCAGACAGGGGTGTCCCCTCTCCCCCCTCCTGTTTGTGCTTTACATTGAGCCCCTAGCACAGAGAGTGCGCGACCATCCGGGCATCCGAGGCATTGCCTTTGGGGGTGAGCCCCATCCCATCGGTCTGTACGCGGATGACGTCCTGGTGGCCCTTGATGCTCCTGAGCGCTCTGTGCCCGCCTTTTTAACGGAGATTGAGGCCTTTGGCAAGGTGTCGGGCCTCAAGATGAACAGAGAGAAATCTCTGATCTTACCGCTAGGCAAAAACATCCACGCCCACAGTGGCACACCCTCGTACGGGGGGGGCTCTCAATCCAGATGCAACTCCCGTATCTGGGCATCACTCTAACGCCGTCCACCGACCAAACTGTGTCTCTAAACTATGCCCCCTCACTTCGCGGATCAGACGGGATCTGGAGCGATGGGCGAAACCGCCGCTCTCTCTGCTGGGTCGGGTCGCAGTGGTGAAGATGTCGGCACTCCCTAAGATTCTATACGTCTTTCAGACAATCCCTGTGATTCCGCCCGCTGGGGCTATTAAGACTCTGCAAGCAGCGCTCCAACACTTTGTCTAGGGAGGCAAGAGACCGTGCATGAACAAACATTTGGCCTACCGGGGGCTGGACGAGGGGGGCCTGGGGATCCTCAATTCGCTCCAATACTTTCAGGCTGCACAGCTGAGGTACCTGGTGGAGTGGTCTCGACCCGACTCTGAGAAGAGATGGCTCTTCCAGGACAGGGCTATGGCCCGGACATCTTTGTGGAAGGTGCCCTTTCTTCGCTGCCAGCACAGACCACGCTATCTCCAAAACTCCCCTATTACGTGCGCTGTCCTGCAAGTGTGGGACGCGGCCGCCCTCAGGCGAAAGCTTACAACTTTCCCCTCGCCCCTTACTCCTCTTTTGGACAAACCGGAGTTCCCCCGGGCACCGACCCCCGCTCGTTCACACAATGGAGAGGCTCCAGATGACGATCGGCGGGCCATCTATTTGATTTGGAGGGTTTTATACCGTTCGCTGAGCTGTCCCCAGGGTATGATATCACCTCACCTCAGTTTTACCAGTATTTTCAGCTTAGGCACTGGCTGACACAACCGGAGATTAGCCCTTTCGTTGGCAGACACATGACTCAGTTTGAAAAGTGGCTGGTTACAAAAGAATCGGACCGTGGCCTTATAACTGACCTCTATAAGATGCTATTTCCCCCCTCTGAGGTACACCACACGGCAGGGCAGGGATGCTGGGAGGGGGAGCTTGGGAGGACATTAACATCCCAGGAATGGCGCTCCATCTACTATAGGGCCACCCACACAGCTAGGAATACAGTGGGTAAGGAGTCCGCGGTGAAGCTAGCCACGTATTGGCATCTTACACCTGTCAGGCTCCATCAGGGCAACGCTTCCCGGAGCGCGTCCTGCTGGAGAGGGTGTGGGGAGGCGGGCACCCTGACACACCTCCTCTGGGAATGCACGGAAGTCAGGGCATATTGGAAGACAGTCCTTAATGATATTGACCGCTCCTTTGACACCGAAATCCCGAAGTTCCCCGCCTATACTATTTTGGGTCTCCAAAATGCCAGCATGTCCCCTTGAAATTGATACGTGGCCGTCAGATGGGTCTGGCGTTACAGGCTGCCTCCCAACACATTCTTTCCCTTTGGGGGACCAACACACGGGCTGGTTACATAAGCTTTGGTTCACTTTAGGGATGGAACGCATCCAGGCTACACTCACTCAGTCCTTAGCCACCTTCCGTACTGTTTGACAACCGTTACTCGCACTTCTCTCTCAGGAGTTTAATGAAATCACGTGCCCCTGTTACCTTCGTCTGCTGCGCTTGACAGATCAGCACCAAGCCACCACCAATTCAGAGCAAGACACACTGTAACTATGCTGCCGCAGAGATCACCTACACTATTAGGACTCGGCACACTGGTTGGGGAGGGGGGTGTTTTGGGGTCGGGAGGGGGGTTTGTTCCTTTTTATTTCATTCTTAGGCTTCATGGACGCTTACCACTAGACGCCACGATTCATCTGAAGGACACAACAAGTGGACACTGCTGGGGCCGTATCATCTTGGCGAGATAAGTGCTCGATGCTTTGGAGTGGTTCCTCCGCCCTCTCATTTATTCAATCTTTTGGCCTTGTTTGCGATATGTGTCATTTCTGTTTATCCTTGAAACCAATAAAATAAATTTGAACAAAAAATTACATGTCAAACATTTTAAATACACTGCACTCTGCCCTCTGGGCTGTTCAGGGCCTACTCTAGAGGTGACTTATATGTATTTAAAAGGAAGGTTTGGACCTGGCAAAAGATTTATGGTGCCAGGTCGAACTGACAGTTTAAAACTGCACACACAAGGTGCAATGGCAGACCTGAGACATGTTTAAAGGGCTACTTAGGTGGGTGGCACAATGAGTGCTGCAGGCCCATTAGTAGCATTACATTTACAGGCCCTGGGTACATGTAGTACCACTTTACTAGGGACTTACAAGCAAATTAAATATGCCAATTGGGTATGAGCCAATTCTATCAAGTTTTAAGGAGAGAGCACAAGCACCTTAGCACTGGTTAGTTCTGATAAAGGGCACAGAGTACTAAAAACCAATAAAAACTGGTTGCGAAAACAGAAGGGTGAAGGCAGAAAGTTTGGGGATGACCCTACAGAAAGGGCCAGGTCTAACACCCGCCTACAAGTTACTCTTTCCCTGCATTTCCTCTACCACCCACTGTGCATTAGGTTGTACTTTTTTTGCTGTTTGAAATTAGTAGAATTATGATGATTAAAGATTTACAAAATGTAACAAAGTAACTAGTTGTGTGCACGATTGGACGTAATCACAAAGTATTGAGAATGATGCACTTTTGGGAAAATATTTTTGAAAAAATTCACTCATTGCTAATTCACAGAAATGTTGTCATTTTTCGGTAGTATTTTGTTAATCATGATCATAGCGTGATTACAAATGATATATACTATTTATAGCTTAGAGCCCTACATTTATCACTGTATCGTGTGGATTATTGTTGTAGGGTGCAATGTGTTGTTTTTGCATTTTATTAAAACTGTCACCCAGTGTTGTTGTTAATATATATAAATACAATTAGGTATTAATAACGTGTTGCATTTTTACAAAAACTCACAACCCTTCCTGGACATTCATATCTTTACTGCAAGTGTGAGAAACGTGTTGTACTGTGCCCCAGGTGATTCAAATAGCATTTTCTATGAGCTACACCTCGATTGCTCGTCTTTGTCTACTGGAGAGTAAAGGAGCTTTGGTAAATTTCTGGCTAAGGAACTCAAGCACTACCACCTTTTGATGTAGTTGGTTGTGTCCGTAAGTGCACGAATCATTAGGAAAGGTCTGCCAGTTGTACAGTTGAGAATTATAGTGCAGCACTGTATATCCTCACTGAAGCTTTTGTTAATTGAATATCTATTGGATTAATCTGAAATACTTGAGGGGAGGATGGCCCACTTTCAGATGACTGGCTATCATGTTCCATGAAAACTGGTTTAGAGAGGACCTGACTTGGCATTTTTGGGCATACTGTTTCTTTTTGACAGGGCAAAGACTGATTTGCATAAGGCTGGGTTTAAACTGAAGTAGCATGGTGGGCATAAGAACGATGGTTTGGAACTCTACCCCAAGCGATTGCCACCGGTTAGGCTTATTGCAAGCATCCTCCCGTCACCTTTTGTGTGTACCATTTTCCTTGCCCAGTCTCTCCCTCCACACAGAGAAGCATCACTGGCATTATTAAGGGGCTGAATACGATGGTCCTGTCAGCGGCTGTTGGACGGTGGGTCCAACCGCCATTGTAAGTAGGCCCTTCGTTTTGTGAATTTTTAGCAATCCCCTAGCCTCTGTCCTTCCAGTGTATGAGGGATGCCAGGCATGCAATTGGAGATTCTTCTTCGGCTATTTCCTTTGGCCAATTACCACCTGTGAATCTGAATTTGCGGCTTTCACCAATATTGTGGATTGCAATAATCAAAACCAGCTCCAAAAGCTGCAAGGTTAATGAATGGAGAACCGCTACTTACCTTTTGGACAACAGAACCCAGTTAATCTAGAAGATATAAATCCATCCCTAAACATTAAGACCTTTACCCTTTTCTACATTGGATATTATCGGGAGACTTGTCAATTTCTGGCCTTGGTCTTTGGTTTCTGCAGCCAATCAATACAATTTAGTACAAGTGGTTCATGATTAGCTGTAGTGTCAATGGCTTCTTATCATGTGAATCAGAAGAAATGCATAAAGTTTAATAAAGGGGGTGGAGCAAATATGGTCCATGGCTAAATTTGCAGCTTGAGACAATTAACAGGCGTCAATTGCTTTAAACATTACATGTTTTGGAACTGTACAAAACTTTTACGTGACTATGGGCCCGATGTAGGTGGCTAATTACCGGTCGGTAAACCCGAAATTCGGTAAATTTCAGGCTTACCGACCGGTATTGAGCCATTTCCGATGTAGGTGATGATTCGGTAAATACAGAATCGGTATTTACCGATTCTGTATTTACCGAATCATTATTTACCAATTCGGTATTTACAGAATCGGTAAATGATATGTAGCAAGCACAATTAAGAGTGCTTATCTGCTTTAAGGATTCATTATTTACCATCAACTACCAGTTGGTGGTAAATATTGAAAACCTTTACAAAAGCAATTTTGTGCTTTTGTAACAGTGCCTAGTGGCAGACATACATGCCCTTAGGGCATGTATGTGTGCCACATGTGCACACATGCACGATTCAGGGGTGCAACAGGGTGTCAATGTGACACCCTGCCACCCTTGAATGTGATCCCCCTATTACCGATTCGGTATTTACCAAATTGGTAATATTGAATGGCTTCCCATTCATTCCTATTGGCCTCCAGGCCCATTGGAATGAATGGGAATTACCGAATCGGTAAATACCAATTCTTAAATACCGAATCTTACAGAGTCGGTAACATTTACCGAATTTTTTCCTCCATACCATTTAATAATAATAAAGGATTTTGTAAAGCGCCTGGTGACGCCATCTCGGCGTGTCCCCGCGCTGTGGAGAGAGAAAACCGGAAAAAGTGAGCGACCTAAAGGGTGAACAGGTGAGTTTTTAAAAGTCTCCTAAATGAGGTCTCTGTCTCAGCCAATCTGATATGCAGAGGAAGAAGGTTCCAATTCTTGGCCGCCAGCGCACGAAAGGAGCGCCCTCCCATTCTGGCTTTGTTTATCCGGGGGGCACACAGAAGCCCGGTACCCTTGGACCGCAGTACTCTGTTGGGCATATAGGGGATAGCAAGATTCTTCAGATATTCAGGGGCTACCTGAGAGGTAATCCTGTAGCATATAAGAAGTGCTTTAAACAAGATCCTCTTTTTTATAGGGAGCCAATGAAGAGCCACTAATGTAGGCTTGGAGGCCGCTCTTCTGGGAAGCCTAAGGACCAGACGAGCCGCCGTGTTCTGGAGAACCTGCAGTTTTTTAATGTTCTTCTCAGTGGTTCCTAAGAGTAGAACATTACCGTAATCAATACGGGAGGTGACTAAGGCTTGGGTCATCGTACGTCTGGCCTCTAAAGGAAGGAGGTCCAGGGTGCGATTTAAGGTCTTCAATACACCAAAGCACTTTCCTGCTAGCTTCTGGACGTGGCTGTCATAAGAGAGTCTGGGATCCACCCATACACCCAGGTTCTTTGCTTCCTTGCACGGAGAGGGCATAGGACCCAGACACGACGGCCACCAGTCCAGGGTCCAGCTGGCCGAGTTACCCCCAATCACAAGCACCTCTGTTTTCGAACCATTGAGCTTGAGGCAGTGTTGGTTCATCCAGCCTGCAAGCTCCTGCATGCACGTTTTGAAATTAGCAGCAGCCAAGGAGGGTGTCTGGGATAGGGAGATGAGGAGTTGGGTATCGTCGGCATACGATACTAATTCTATGCCGTACGATTGAACCACCTCCGCCAGCGGGGCCATATAAAGGTTGAACAGGGTGGGGCTCAGGGCCGAGCCCTGAGGCACCCCCTGTTCTAGGGCAATGCTGTCTGAGAGGGAATTGCCTCTCTGAACCTGGAAGCTTCGGTCTGTTAGAAAGGATTTAAGCCATGCCAATGCCGCCTTTGTGACCCCAGCCTGGTTTAGACACTGTAGCAAGATGGAATGAGCTACAGTGTCAAACGCAGCACTGAGGTCCAGCATTATGAGTGCCATCGTGTGACCCTCATCAGCTCCTGCCCGAAGCGTTTCAGTAGCTCTCAGGAGAGCTGTCTCGGTGGAGTAATTGGTCCGAAAACCAGACTGAGAGCTATGCAAGGATTTGTTAGCTTCAAAGTGAGCCATAAGCTGTTTGTTAGCAATTTTTTCGGTCACTTTAGCAAGATAGGGTAATAGAGAGATTGGTCTCAGATTTTCCAAGGTATCCTGACTTACATTAGGCTTCTTTTTGATAGGCAATACAATTGCCTTCTTCCAATCAATCGGTAAGTGCGCAGAGGAGAAGGATAATTGAATTATATGCCTAAAATAGGGTTCTAGTACCTGTAAGCTCTCTCTGAGTACTTTAGGGGGAGCAGGGTCCCGAGGGGAACCCGATTTGACGCTCTTGCAGATATTTATAAGCGTATCGGGAGTGGGAACCGAGAAGTATTGAAGGCAAGACTCAGTGGAATTAGCAACAGCAGTTTCTATAAAATCACGGCCGGATGGCAGCTTGTCAGAGAAACTGGTATAGATGTTGGTGATTTTATCTGAAAAGTAGCGAGCAATCTTATTGCAAGTTTCCACTGAGTTGTCGCAAAGCGCATTATCATTATTGAGCACAGAAATTTCTTTAAAAATTTTAAAAAGCTCTTTAGAGGAGTTCTCTGCCTCCCCAATGCGCGTCTTGTAGTGCATGGCTTTAGAAGTACGAACTTTTTTATAGTATTCCTTTTGCGCTTGTTTATATTGAAGTTTAATAACTGGGCAAAAGTTAGTACGCCAATCGCGTTCTAGTTTTTTGCACACAGATTTGCTTGCTTGTAGTTCAGCAGTGTACCAGGGAGTGGATTTTCTGGGGTTAATAAAATTTTTAAGGTTGCGAATAGGAGCGGTTTTATCTAGGGCCCTTAAAATTCTGTCCTGCAACTGACTGTAGGCTGTTTCACAGTCAGTGCTTTCAAGAGAGTCTCCTATTCCAATCAATTTATTGAACGTGTCCTGAGAGAAATTTTTCCATTTCCGGCGCTGGTACCGGAGATCCGTGTCATTTTTTTTCGGGTCGGGCTCAGACCTCAGCAGGTAGAAAGGAACAATGGAGTGATCTGACCAGGGTACCGGAATAGGAGAAAGAGCGTGTACTCTGGAAACGTTCCCAAAAATGGGGTCAAGAAGGTGACCTAGTCTGTGAGTGGGATCAAAATTTATGAGATCTAGCTGCAGAGACTGGAGAGCAGACCTAATGTCCTTAGCTCCGGAGTCGAGGGGGTTACCGACTCTAAAATACCGAATCGGTAAAATTTGGTATTTTAGAATCGTTAAATGTAGATTATCTACATATGGCCCTAATTTCAGAACAAAAGGTTACCAGTGTTAACTCATTGTAAGAGACGGCATAAGGATGCCGCACACCAGACATTTAAAATGAAATCATGTATGCAGATCTGAGCGTACTGGCATATGTCAACGTGAGACACTTTCACTAGGTAGCATTCCTACAACTATATAAGATTTGCATAAAAATTAGAATCAAATTGAACTTTCAATAAAAAGTAAACCCTAGAAGTATAGTGCAGAGGACTTGGTGTCCGGTGGCTGGCTAGACTAATGCATCCACTCTGAACCCAGCGAGAGCGGCGCGCGCAGCCGCTGGTCCAGCCGCGGCTCTGAGCACTGTCTGTTCTCAGGAACATTAAATGGGAGCGATTTCAGCTTCAATCTGAATCCGTCCAAACCGTGCACCACCTCTTGGCTCCCGTAAAACATTGTTTTTAGCATCTTCGAGCATCCCTTTCAGCCCCTCTTCAGTACTGTGAACATGTTTCTTCCACCATAGGCTTGACCGAGAGTTTATGACAAACTTGCATTCTCTGAGTTTATTTCCATCCTTTGTTCAAAACATTTTCAAAGTGGCTTGATCTGTTCTAAACCACACATGGGGCCTCATTTATGAAAAGTGACGCATCGCTGCATGAAAACAGCGATGCGTCACTTTTCACTGTGCCCTCCTTGCGACACCAATGATGCGTCATATTTACCGTATGACGCATCATTGTGCAAGGAGTTACAGATAAGTCAGTATTTCTGACGTATCTGTAGGCGCAAAAGTGACACATTGCTGGAGTGTGTCACAAAAGTGACGCAACTCCAGCAATGTGTCCTTTCACATGGGGCAAGCCCCATGTGAAAGGGCTTATGTCAGTCTTACGCCTGCTGTGAGGAAGGCGTAAGATTTTGACGCATTTGAGTCCTAGAAGTGGCACAGTGAAATCTCATAGATTTCACTGCGTCACTTCCATGACCCTTTCTTGCGTCAATACGCCCCCCTTGCATACATTATACCTGGCGCAGGTATAATGTGGCGCAGGGGTTTACAAAGTTATGCATCTACCTAGATGCGTCACTTTGTAAATATGTTGCAACAAGGCGCATTTTTTACGCCACTGGTGCGTCACAAAAAGTGACGCACCGGCGGCGTAAAAGTGACGCACTGCCTCATAAATGAGGCCCCAGGTATTGTTTTTAAGCCTTTACTCTCTTTCTTCTGCCTCCAGAGGGCACCTGATTTCATCACAACAAGGATGTCCTGCAATGTATTCCCTTCCGAAGCCGTGTGAAAGAGCATGCTGTTGTGCACAGTGGCCTTGCCCCTTTGCGAATAGGTCTTTTTCTGTAACAAGTTGTTCTCATTTGTGTTATTATAGCAGGACTGAGGAAAGATGATGGATGCCCTGCTGTAGAATTTAGAGTGGGACACATGTTGCATATCCCTAACTTTCAAAATATGTTTCCATTGGGAGGGTAGTGGTTGGCGGGCTTCCCTGTGGTGGAACCAGCTGCAGCGCCCATTTACTGATCCTGGTGAATAAAAGGATGTCGTCAAAGAGGCCACTGACAAAATTTGCCCCCTCTAACTTCATGCCTGGATACAAACCTCGAGCCTCATTTATGAGGTCCCGTGCGCAATCGGAACTTCACTTTTTGTGACGTTCTGTGACACCTGCGTGAAATTTATCAGGCAGCACTAAGCCACTTTTATTGGCCTACTCCTGCCTGATAAATATCAGTCCCTTTAACGCAGTGTTCTGCATTAAAGGGGCGTGCAATGCGAGTTGCTGGGGGCGTTCCCAGCAACATCCATGGCCTTTTGAAACTACCCCAGATTTACGAGAAATCGTAAATCTAAGGCAGTGCTAAAAGCTTACGCCTCCCCAAGGGAGGCGTAAGGGAGGCGCACCGGGGAGAAATATCTTTATTCCTCCTCGTTTTTCCTTTTTAGGGCTCGGGCCTACGTCACCATGAAGTGGGGGCGGAGCTTCCGAGCTCTTATGTGTTCGAAAAAAAAAGAATTCTGAAAGGGGTCCTGGCTGGCACATTCTTTAGTGCGCGCCGCGTTTTTTATGGCATCTGCCTAGTGATTCGTCTTCACTGTGCTGTCTATTTAGTAGCCTTGACGTGATAGGCTATATTTACTTTCCGTCCGTCATTTCTTTCAGTTGCATGGCATATTGTCTGTGGTTACGCGCACGGCAGACTTATTAATCTTAATTAGGAGCTGTCAGAGTGCCCGTGTAATGGAATACAGATGGTGGGAGCGCGTTCTCCCTTGCATTGGATGTATCATGCGCGCATGTAAGATGTACCTTCCACGCACGGCAGTCCATTCATTTTAATTAGGAGCTGTCAGAGTGCCGCGTTCACGGCGGAGATAATTGAAAGCAGTTTCCTGTAGCTTCAAGGGCAGTCACAGTACTTTTTAAGATACCTCGTATAAATGGAGCAGGCAAGCAGGAAAACCATTCAGAATGGTATTAGCACTGTCCAGGCCCACTTTTGAAATGTGCTCCATTTGTTCTATTTTAAGATTGTCGTTATTTCAAGATGCAAGTGTCGGCCGCCATCCTGCGCTCACGCTGCCACTCTGTTGCCACACTGGCCGCGTGCTCTTCCCACTTGGGCCCCCTCTCACAGTCTGGCCTCTTTTCTTGCCCTCGTTCTTCCCTGTCGCCGCTCAACCATCTCTTCGCTCTTCAGAAACGTAGCGCTTCGGATAGCATGGCTCCCTTCAAGAGCAGAGCGCAGAGCAGTAGAGTCGTATCGGTCGGTGACATTACGCACCTCCTGCCTAAACGGGACGCACGGCGGGCGCTCGTGGAAGATTTTTTTTTAAATTGGCACGTTCACCAAAGCCACGTATATATTTAGAACAGTACACACATTGGAAGATGTCGGTAGAAACCGAAAATAATAATTAAGCAGATGTCACGGAGACGTGATAATTTAAGCAATCACCGGACCGGAGTCCCGTTGACTGGCAGCAAAGCTCGGAGGCGATCAGACAGTAAGAGTCGCACCGGTGTGGAAGGGAAGAGAAATGGAAAAATCTCCCCCCCGGTCTGTGTTCCGTTGTTGACACCCCTGGGGAGAAGCGCCCTCACGGCCTCTGTGGGAGGCGCTCTGGGACACTTGTATATATTATTAGAACGAAATCCAGAAAGAAGCGGTGGCGGGCGCGGGGCTTTTGCGTGACGTCACGCAGCGGCAGGAAGAGCGAGCTTTGCGCGCCTAAATCAAACCGAGCTTCAGTCCACAGAGGAACCAGCAGCAAGCTGATAGTGACAGCGGCAGTCCGAGCTATGGCCACTCCTCCCAAAGAAGCTGCAGGGACACCGTGGAGCCCAAGAGATCTCCGTGGAGGGCAATATTGGTGAGAATAATCGGTGCATGTGTTTAGGGGTTTTGAAGCGCCATATTACCACCCATCTGTTAGGGCTAGGTTCTGACGGGTTTCCACTGGCCGCAATATGCGCAGATATTTATGCAACAGTGTAATTTGTATTTGTCACTTTCATCTCTAAGATCCCACCCAGACTTTATTTCCCTGACGACTGAATGCACACCACTCTTGTTGTATTTTTAATGAATGGGTGCTATGACAGTGATGCCGACTGAACTTGAACTATCCATGTAAACGTAGTGCAGTGAGTATCAATTTGGGATTTTTCGCTACCGCTTCTAAATCACCCGGGGATGAAATTGATACTTTTCGCACCAGAGCTTCTTACAGGTTCCAAAGTCTCTACAGAGCACAGTGTAATACAATTTTGACTCGTGTGGTGCACTGCTACTAAAGACAACAGTCCTAAGTGCCATACATTTTCACGCATTATTATTATTAATAATTGTTTCGTAGCCTTGCGATCGTTGTACTTTTAGGCGCTTTACAACTAAATATCCGTTTTAACAGGTTATCGAGAGAGTTTTTCACCTATATTGGTGTTATATTGTATTGTATTTGTAATAATGCCGCACCTGTCGCAGTCCCTGGCAGCTGGTCTGTCACGCCTCGTTTCATTATTGCATTATTCATGGGAGGAGGGGAGGCTTTGGTAACTTTAATACATCCGTTGTAGTTCAAAATCTAAGCCTGTAACCGCCCTGCTCCTGGACAGAGGGGCAGTGTTTCATGGAGTCGCGTCTCCCTGGTCACGGCTCCTTGGAGCTGTCTCGCACCCTCTAGAGTAGTGAGTAGTGAGTGCAGAGTAGTGAGTAGAGTAGTGAGTGGAGTAGTGAGTAGAGTAGTGAGTAGAGTAGTGAGTAGAGTAGTGAGTAGTGAGTAGAGTAGTGAGTAGAGTAGTGAGTAGAGTAGTGAGTAGTGAGAGTAGTGAGTAGAGTAGTGAGTAGTGAGTAGAGTAGTGAGTAGAGTAGTGAGTAGTGAGTAGAGTAGTGAGTAGAGTAGTGAGTAGAGTAGTGAGTAGTGAGTAGAGTAGTGAGTAGAGTAGTGAGTGCAGAGTAGTGAGTAGAGTAGTGAGTAGAGTTGTGAGTAAAGTAGTGAGTAGAGTAGTGAGTAGTGAGTAGAGTGGTGAGTAGTGAGTAGTGAGTAGTGAGTAGTGAGTAGTGAGTAGAGTGGTGAGTAGTGAGTAGTGAGTAGAGTAGTGAGTAAAGTAGTGAGTAGAGTAGTGAGTAGTGAGTAGAGTGGTGAGTAGAGTAGTGAGTAAAGTAGTGAGTAGAGTAGTGAGTAGTGAGTAGAGTGGTGAGTAGTGAGTAGTGAGTAGCGAGTAGAGTAGTGAGTAGAGTGGTGAGTAGTGAGTAGTGAGTAGAGTAGTGAGTAGAGTAGTGAGTAGTGAGTAGAGTAGTGAGTGTGAGTAGAGTAGTGAGTGCAGAGTAGTGAGTAGTGAGTAGTGAGTAGTGAGTAGTGTAGTGAGTAGTGAGTAGTGGGT
Organism: Lissotriton helveticus; assembly: GCF_964261635.1. Classification (NCBI taxonomy): domain Eukaryota; kingdom Metazoa; phylum Chordata; class Amphibia; order Caudata; family Salamandridae; genus Lissotriton; species Lissotriton helveticus. The sequence goes on from NC_136059.1 coordinate 255,215,024, forward strand.
AGTGTAGTGAGTAGTGAGTAGAGTAGTGAGTAGAGTAGTGAGTAGTGAGTGCAGAGTAGTGAGTATAGTGAGTAGAGTAGTGAGTATTGAGTGCAGAGTAGTGAGTAGTGAGTAGAGTAGAGTAGTGAGTAGGACATCACAGGCAGCAGCTGTGCAAGCTTCTTACACTCACAAGGAGACCACAGGCAGCTGAGTTGCAAGCTTCTCACACTCACAAGAAGGACATCACAAACAGCAGCGGTGCAAGCTTCTCACACTCACAAGAACGACATCACAGGCAGCAGCAGTGCAAGCTTCTTACATTCGGAAGGAGACCACAGGCAGCAGCGGTGCAAGCTTCTCACACTCACAAGAAGGACATCACAGGCAGCAGCTGTGCAAGCTTCTTACACTCACAAGGAGACCACAGGCAGCAGCGGTGCAAGCTTCTCACACTCACAAGAAGGACATCACAGGCAGCAGCTGTGCAAGCTTCTTACACTCACAAGGAGACCACAGGCAGCTGAGGTGCAAGCTTCTCCCACTCACAAGAAGGATGTCACAAGCAGCAGCGGTGCAAGCTTCTCACACTCACAAGAACGACATCACAGGCAGCAGCAGTGCAAGCTTCTTACACTCACAAGGAGACCACAGGCAGCAGCGGTGCAAGCTTCTCACACTCACAAGAAGGACATCACAGGCAGCAGCTGTGCAAGCTTCTTACACTCACAAGGAGACCACAGGCAGCTGAGGTGCAAGCTTCTCCCACTCAAAAGAAGGACATCACAGGCAGTAACGGTGCAATATTCTCACACTCACAAGGAGATCACTGGCAGTACACACCACATGAACACACTCCATAACACATAGCAACAATACATTGGCATTTACAATGCCATTAGCTCAAACTCAAATAAATCCGAGCCCGATTGCATTTCTAATGCTTGTTCTATGTGTGCTGCATTCCGCAGCACACATAGAAAGAGGAAAAGCCTCTTGTGATTATTTTTGTACAGAGAGGTTTCCCTTCCTGTACAAAAATAATCAGCCCCGCAAGGCCGGCACCCTTGCACCATTGTGCAAAGGTGCCTGCGCTGGCAGCCCATTGTGCGCCGGCGCAGGGGAAAAGGATAGGAATGTGCCATATCTAATAGATACGGCACATTCCTGCCCTTTTTTTGCCGTAGGGCCTGCCTGCTGCACTTCCCTACGACAAAACCTCATAAATGAGGCTCCTTATGTCTAGAACTGCCTCTGAAACCATGCTGAGCCTTCAAATGGAAGCAGCAGTCCCAGCGTGCAAATAGTGGTCTATGTCCTAAAGATGGACCATGGCTTTGGGGGTATATCTTTATGACACACACACGTCACTAGAGTTGTTTATTCCTGGAGCGGCTCCCACAGTGCAAGGGGGATCCAGTTGAGGAAAAATGGCCGCCAGGGAGATGGAGGTTTTCAAAATGTGGCATCCCAGTTGTTGCCAGTGTGGCAGTGTGGTTTTGAATTTGGGCCGCCACATGGTAATTGAGCCTAAAGTTTCTGTATATTTTTTCTGCTCTCGATGCACAAGAATTACAGACGAATAAAGACAGAGAAAAAATATATTGATGAGTTCCTGATTCAACATAGCAGTTTTTATTCGCAGAGCCTCTGCAAATGTTTTTGACTTTAGTATTTGCTGTATATGTCCTTACAACCAACTCTGACATACAACTCTTACAGTGTGAGGGAGGAAAGCAGGGTCACCCTGCTTACTGAACTGATATAGAAACAGTTGTCCTACAATGTGAAGGTGAATGGGAACATGCACAATCTAGGGTGTGCACTTGGCTGTAATGCTTAACTATGCAGTTGTGACCTGTATTGTTCTAATGTGACCAATCTTATAAGTATGGCTTTGTTAACGTGTGTGGCTACTCCAGTACCTCCTTGTTGTGGGACTAAGTCCTCATTAAAAATGAGTTGACACTTTAAGGGAATACCAGTGGATACGCTGTAACATACTTCTTATCCTTGGTGTAGCTCATGGAATAATGGTGACCCATCAGGGGTTGTTAGAAATTACTGTCCCTAAACCTACCCTATGCATTGACCGTATGCAACAACAGAATTGAGCCACCTCAACACTACTGTCCCAATGTGTATAATCCTTCTAATGAGTTACATTGATAGTGTGATGTGCACTGAGTCTGCACCCTTTAGAATATAAAAACAGCAGCTCATAATGTCATTACGCTACACAGGAATTGAACTTAATTCAGTTATGTGCTGACACATAATAAAATCTACAAGATCTGCAGGTCCTTGCTGATATTTGGTGTCAACATTTCCAGTGTCGGTACTCTGTCACAGGGCTTCCTTAGCGTCTTATAGACTAGACGACAATTGTCAATAGTGTCCAGTGGCAGCTGCCACCAAGTAGTACGGGTGGGACAGGGGCGGGGAGCATAGAAAAATACATTAAAAAAAGTTAGTTACCTTGCTGCCGAACCGCAGCCTCGCGTCATCCTCTTCTGTTCCTGCTTGAAGCAGGGAGCACACCCAGGCTCCCCTAAGCCAATTACAATGTTGCAATAGAGCGTTGTTATTGGTCTGAGCACTGTATTTCAGCGCTCAAACTGGCAATGGGAACATGTGCATGTTCCTCACCAGGCTGTGTATTACCACCTGGTGGAGAACATGCAAAGTGTGCAGGACAGCTTGGCCAGCTCAGGACGTCCGGCCAAACCGTCATGTGCACTTAAATGCCCACCACTCCTCCTCTTACTGGCTGTGCTAACAGCCATCCCCACCCTGCCCAGTAAACCTGCCTGACAATGGAAAAATACAATTATAATTGCGTAGTGTTATTATCATTTTATTTTTCCTTTTCCACTGCTCAGAATGCAGTGGGACGGCACTACTCCACCTTATCAGAGGAGCCGCCGCTCACAGTGTCAACTATTGAGATAAGAACTTTCCTTCGTGCAACATACCGACCTAAACGCGTATTGTATCTCATACCTGGTCAAACTAATACTTTCCGCACTTTTTTAAAAAAGATTACTAGATCAATCAAATTGTGTCCAATGTACCATAGAGTCGGGTAAGCAGCATTTAACAGTAGCAAGTATCCCATAATGTTCCTAAATAGTTTCAAACAGTAGATTAGCGGAAGGGCGTAGAGGTCACTGTGTGTTTCCAAAGTGACATATGATTGAGCTGCTGTGGGAAGAGCTTCCCTCCGTACATATATGAGGGTAGAGTGTGTGGCAGCATCTTCTTAGTGCAAACAATCACAGCACTGGAGACATGCGCTTTTGTATAGAAGAGATTCATATTCTGTGTCTGGCAGGAACTCTCATTATGGCTCAAAATCATTTCAAATGTAAAGCTTTTGCAAAATCTAAAATTGGATCATATAATATTGTAAATTGTTGGTATTTGCCACTTTAATAATTCTCTAAACTTGAAGGTTTCAAAATAAAACTCCCAAATAAACAGTTAGCTGCCAGTGGGCAATTTTACTTCCTGCCTTATTGCATTCTGGTCATTCGAGCATGTCGTTCAGATCATTCATCTTGGAATTTAGATTCTATATCCAGTGAAAACATATAATGGCCCATCTCTGTGAAGGTTGGACCATCTTAAAACATAGCACAGTTTAAAGTTGATACATGCATTGTTTCGGCGGCTTAAAATGTGCATCCAAGGGTTTATGAAGAATTCGTCTGCAAATTAGGGATCTTTTGTCTCAAATTTGCAGGCTGTCACTTTCCAATATTAACTGTATATGAGCACAAGATACCATACACTACGTTAGTAGTATTACAGTTGGTGAAAGCCTACTGTCTTTCCCTGCATAACTACATCGTTTAGCTGTTGCTGTGCATATACAGTCTGTGCAGACACTGGAGGATGAACAGCAAAAGAGTGTAGCAAATCCAAGCTAGCTGACTACAGTTGGCAGAGGTTCAGGGTGAGTTTCAACAGACTTCGGTCTTATGCTTATATTTATGTTATATACTTCTATGATTTGGAAATGAGCCCAGGAGGTGGCACTGTATTTTTATAACTGGTGTAAAGTGTGCCCTGTAAAACCCTCTGCCTGGCTCACCAAGCCCTCCACAGGAATGTGTCTTTGTTACCTAGTCGCCAACAATCGCCCTTTGGCTGAGTCTAGCATGCTTAGAGCAAGTGCAGAACATCTTGTTAAAATAATAAGATACTGACTGTGGAAATGACATGGAATCAGTATTTCTGTCTTATCCTTCAAATACTGGATTGCCCTGCTGGATGAATGCAGACATACTGACAACCTTCTTTTCTTTGTTATGGAGCTTACCTTAAAACCTAACTTTGTAAATGGCCAAGGGGAGATCTCACGTTGGATTGGCGCGAACCCCAGTGATTTACCAGTTCTATATTGGAAACACACATGTTGTGTATGCTACAGGAATGTGATCAATCAATGTATTTATATTTCACATTTAATTTGGTGAGTTAGGGTGAAATTTCTACTAAGGCTAAACTGTTTCTTGTAAACAAACAATACACCTCCCCTGTCACTAGCCAGTAGAGTCTCCAGTGTTTTGAGAACCAAAGAAATGCACAGTTTTGCTTCATACTTTGGGGCATATTTACAAGGAAGTGGCGGAGCGTGTCGTTAGCCTCCTTGGCTTAACGCCACTCTCCGCAGGGCTGCACCGTATTTACAAGAATACGGTGCAGCCCTGCATTTCCCCCTACACTGGTGCTTATTTAGCTGCCTAGCGCCCACGCAGGCACCCTTGAACAGTAGTGCAAGGGTGTCTGCGTTGCAGGGGAATGAATGTTTATGTGTAGCAATGAGGTTTTGCTGTTTCTATGTGTGCTGCACAACACAGCTCACATGGAAACAGCAAAAACGATTAGCATGTTTAAGACCAGTTTTTCCCTGTTCTTAATTTTGGCGCTGCCTCCTATTTAAGCCACCCTTGTAAATAGAGGGCAGCGTCAAAATCAATGGGTCTTGCGGTGAAATGTCCACTGCAATACCGATTGCCCTCCCCTTTCGCGCTAAGTGTAGCGTGAAATGGTGCCTTATGTATAAGGCAAAACACATAAGATGATGGAGGGAATGTTGCGCAATGGCAAAACATTCACCCCCAGTCACAGATCTGGGTTTAATCTATCGTTATTTTGCTCACCAAGCCACCCCAGTTCAGACATGGCCATACGCAAATCAGTCTTGACCCTGTGCCTCATGGGAACAGCCCAGCCCGAACTGCCAAGCCATGTCTTCCCTGGACCGGAATCAGGCATCCTAGGACCGGTTTCTGGCTATCAGCCGTCTTCAGCCAGTATAGCTTGACTCCAGTGGCTTAGTGAGCACGGGACCCACGTATGGGCATACCCTTCCCACATAGGGTGAACAGCAAAACACACAAGATGATGGACGGAATGTTGCACAATGGCAAAACATTCACCCCCAGTCACAGATCAATGTGATTCCGGTCCAGGGAAGACATGGCTTGGCAGTTCTGGCTGGACTGTTCCCATGAGGCACAGGGTCAAGGCTGATTTGCATATGGCCATGTGTGAACTGGGGTGGTGTGGTGAGCAAAAAACAATGGATTTAGGCCCAGATCTCTGTACTGGGGTGAATGTATGACATTGTTCTGCATTCTGTCCATCAACTGTTGTTGTTGCATTTGTCACCCCGAGTGGGACGGGTATGCTCATACGTGAGTCCCGTGCTCTTCACGCCACTGGAGTCAAGCTATCCTGGCTGAAGACAGCTGATAGCCAGAAACCGGTCCTAGGATGCTTGATTCTGGTCCAGGGAAGACATGACTTGGCAGTTCGGGCTGGACTGTTCCCATGAGGCACAGGGTCGAGGCTGATTTGCATATGGCCATGTCCGAACTGGGGTGGTGTGGTGAGCAAAAAAACAATGGATTTAGGCCCAGATCTCTGTACTGGGGTGAATGTATTACATTGTTCTGCATTCTGTCCATCAACTGTTGTTTTTGCATTTGGCACCCCGAGTGGGACGGGTATGCTCAGACGTGAGTCCCGTGCTCTCCACACCACTGGAGTCAAGCTATCCTGCCTGAAGACGGCTGATAGCCAGAAACCGGTCCTAGGATGCTTGATTCCGGTCTAGGGAAGACATGGCTTGGCAGTTCGGGCTGGACTGTTCCCATGAGGCACAGGGTCAAGGCTGATTTGCATATGGCCATATCCGAACTGGGGTGGTGTGGTGATCAAAAAAACGATGGATTTAGGCCCAGATCTCTGTACTGGGGTGAATGTATGACATTGTTCTGCATTCTGTTCATCAACTGTTGTTTTTGCATTTTTCACCCCGAGTGGGACGGGTATGCTCAGACTTGAGTCCCATGCTCTGCACGCCACTGGAGTCAAGCTATCCTGGCTGAAGACGGCTGAGAGCCAGAAACCGGTCCTAGGATGCTTGATTCCGGTCCAGGGAAGACATGGCTTGGCAGTTCGGGATGGACTGTTCCCATGAGGCACAGGATCAAGGCTGATTTGCATATGGCCATGTCCGAACTGGGGTGGTGTGGTGAGAAAAAAAACGATGGATTTAGGCCCAGATCTCTGTACTGGGGTGAATGTATGACATTGTTCTGCATTCTGTCCATCAACTGTTGTTGTTGCATTTGTCACCCCGAGTAGGACGGGTATGCTCAGACGTGAGTCCCGTGCTCTCCACGCCACTGGAGTTAAGCTATCGTGGCTGAAGACGGCTGAGAGCCAGAAACCGGTCCTAAGATGCTTGATTCCGGTCCAGGGAAGACATGGCTTGGCAGTTCGGGATGGACTGTTCCCATGAGGCACAGGATCACGGCTGATTTGCATTTGGCCATGTCTGAACTGGGGTGGTGTGGTGAGCAAAAAAACGATGGATTTCGACCCAGATCTCTGTACTGGGGTGAATGTATGACATTGTTCTACATTCTGTCCATTAACTGTTGTTTTTTAATTATGTATAGGCGGCGTTAAGCCACTTAATGTGGCTTAATGCTGCCTTGTAAATAAGGTGAAGCCCCTATTGCCACCACAACGTTTGCAAAAGTAACATTGTGGTTGCAATAGGGACTTGTAAATATGCCCCTTTGTCACTTCCCTGTATTAAATATGCCGGGAAAGCTGCCTGAAAAAGGGTTGCCTGTTATCCTAAAAGTTATACACTAAAATGTGTCCTAGTAGGATAAATCTATCATCAATTTTAGAGAAGGTTAGGAATATAATAAAACATTTGGCGCAGGCTACTGAATTTATTTCTGAAGTACGAGAAGGTCACAGTACTTTTCTTGAAAGTGAGCATTAGGGTTCTTGGCGCTGCTGTTGAATAATGCAAACGATTACATGAAGTTCTGCTCAATTTGTTATTGATAGAATTTAAGAGACTCTTTCCTCTTTCCTGTGGAAGACCCTGTGCTGGTTGATTTGTAATCTGGTAATTTACTCTCACAAGTGCAGTCAGACCTTTTTGACCTGATTTATAGTCACTGTAGAAAGTTGATTTTGTGCTTCAGAACATTCTGAACTGTTCTGCTGCCACCTTGTACTGGGAAAGTGCAGTTTCCTGCTGTACACAGCAAACATATGCCTATTTGTGAGTTGCCTCCAGGTTAAACCAATATTGCCGCTTCCAGCCATCGGTCATTTGTACATGAACTTGGACCACCTTTCAGGCAATTTACTCATCAAATGATCATAGCAATGAATGCAGACAATCGTTTAGCACTAAAAGTAGTAATAAAAGCAAACAGGAGTTAAAGTAAAAATAGGCTTTCTCTGAAGCAGGCACTAACTGCTTCTCTATGCATGCACAGTTCTCGGAACCTAGAAGTATGAAGTTATGTAGATGAGAGAGCAAATTTTCTCCAGATATGCTTGTCACGGCGAATAGGAATGCCATATATGTAGGACACAATAAAACTATTCTCTTTGCTGTTACGGTATTCTATCTGTGTCAAACCAGAGTCCTGTTTTACTTAGACCAATATTGCAAGGTTGCTGATATTTAGAAAAGGGAGAAACCATCCTGTGGCTTTTGTACATCAAGAATGCTCTGTTTGTTGGATGACCTCCATATGTTTCTAATCCAGATTAAAACATTGGAATGCTGAGTGCTCCCTGAACGAGTTTCTGCTCTATGTTCCACTATTAGTTGGTAGATTGCACTCAGTGATATCTCGTCAGGATTACTAGGAGTTGCCAATGTGCCTGCCAAGGCCCCCCCTGTTGCTCCCTCTACTGTCCCAGGGGTGGGTTCAGGATCAACTTGAACCTCTGGAGAAAGAGATATTTCCCAAGCTAAGCTTTTGCCTGTTTTAGCCTGTTCCAGCTTGTGATATATCTAATCTTGGAGTCCTGTGAGCCATCGTTTTGTTGTGAACCATAGTAATAGTAATATTTGGGGTCCTTTCTTCAGATGTTGAATCCATAACTGAATCATTTTGCTCCCTTGCCAGACTAGTTATTGAACCATCTAAAGACTCAGCCTTTTCTGCTTCATCGTGCTTTTCATCCGAGCTGTCTGTATGATCCGAAAATGAGAGGAAAGGCTCGCTTGAATTGCTCTCACAGATTAGTTTCGCCCCTTTTTCTACACTCAGTCCAGACCCTGTCTTCTGGGTATTGCAGGAATCCAGCGATTCGATAGGCTGTACTATTGATCTTGTCATCTGGTCCCCCTTTTCTGCTTGGCTCCCAGCTTGTCGCTTCTCTGTTAATTTCCCATTTTTTAATTGGGTTGTTACCGCTGGTAGGAGATTTTGCTGACTCTCCACATCTTGCACTGTTTTACTTTTATCCTTCTTAGTTGAGAACAGTTGAGAAACTCTCATAATTTTTCCCTCGTTCGAGTCCACTTTAGTGTTTGGACAGTTCATCTCCCCAACCGCACCTTCCAGGGCTCTTTTCCTGCTACCACCTCCTATTTGGGGGTCCTGAAGCCGATTACCCAGCGAGGTATCCATCATTCCTCTGCTCTTTCCACCTCCTACTGTTTTTGGTGGCATCTCTGTGCGTCTGTGCGTCAGTAAGTAGGATTTTTTAAAGAGCGTAGGTTAAATCATATAATGCCCACTTGTGCCCAGTATCATTTACTGATTGTCAATCTTGATTTGCCCTTTGAATCCTTAGAGAGATCACAGTGTTCCATGTTTACCTATCCACACTTAAATGTTCAATGTGTTCAATATGCGGATTGAGGAAAAATTATCCGTATATCAGCACAACAAACGCGATAGCAAAAAACCATTCACTCCCCGAGATTTTACATTGCCCGACAGATCATATAATCCTCATATAGTCGTTTGTGCTTTCAGATGCTCACCGCAATATTGTCTGCAGTCTGGTTTTCAACGGGATACCAAGCTTTTGTAGTCCACCCTCCATAGGACCATAATGCATCTATCAGGCTGTTATGTCCGCTAAGCCTTAATCCCGGACTCTCTTGCTGCTGACTGCTTCGAGAACGCTATTTTTCCTGCTTTCTCCTCCACCAGGCTGACCGCTATGGCTCCACTGCTCCAGGGAGTGAGACGACAGCACCTGCCGCCGCACCCGTGGAGTCCACAATGTTCGTGTCAATCCAGTCGGCTCCGCGCTCCGACGCTCTCAGGTCAGTAGAGGTCAGATGTTTCCCCCAGCACTCATAGAACCAAACTCGGCTACGGGTGAGATTGCGATATGATTTTCGATTAAGCTACCGCTTTTCCTCTGTGCGGTATCACCATCTTTCTCAGTTTTTCTATGCCGAGTAGAGAGGAGCTGAAACGGAGCTAGCCTCTCACTCGTCCCTCACGGACGCCATTTTTTTTCCCTCTCAAATCACAAACGGCTTGTCGTAAATTGCAGAATTCAGTGAGGACAATTGCTAAGACCTGCAATGAATTTTCAGAAAAGATAAATGCAGCGGAAGAGCGGATATCAGAAATAGAGGATCAATTGACGATACAAAAGACTGATATAGATATGATCTCGTCTGATCGTGCGGATATGCAACTAAAAATAGTTGACCTAGAAAATCGACTCGGGAGAAATAATCTCAGGATACTGGGAATACCTGAGGGGATGGAAGGGACGGATGTGTGTAAGTTTGTTAAGGGACTCTTTTTGGAGGCCTTTCCGGTTAACAATGTGGAACTGGGCCAGCGAGCTACAGAGAGCCCCCAGATTTCCATTTAAGCTGTCCGAGGGGAAAATAGGCACAGCAGCAAAATATTCTAGAACCATATTGATCAATTTGAATAACGTTCTAGCACGGGAGGCACTATATGATCTCGCAAGGCCCAATAGGAAACTACAAGGGAAAGCATTCCAATTCTTCGTGAAACCTGATTTCTGCCACTTACTGTGGAAAGGAGGTGGCATCTACGGCGACTAATCACTCCCTTTCAAAGCAAGGGTGCACAGGCTTTCCTGCTGAACCCAGCTACCCTAAAAGTACCCTACAAAGGTCGCACACATTTTTTTAAATCAGAGATACAAGCTCAAGACTACCTGAATATACTTTGAGATATGAAATACTAATGTGCTCAAGATAGGAATATCTGAAAAATAGAACTTTGAATAATCTATAAGATTAAGCTGTTTATATGTATAACATGGGTAGGATAATGAGGAACCTATAGAAGATGGAATATGAATATTAGTATTGTTGGTATTCAAATTGCGGTGGCTAAGGTTTAAAGAGCCAGAGTAGAGCGGGGACTGGAGTAAAGTCTCTTCCCATAAGCCCTTTTTCCTTAGTTGTAGGGTGGAGGGTGGGTGGGTGGGGGGAGGGAAAGCACAAGGGGTGGTGGCGGGAGTGAAGGGGGAGAGGAGAGTTGGGGTCATGGAAGGGTGGGAAATGAGGGTGGGTAATAGGGTAGTCGGGGTAGGGAGTGGATGGGCAGAAAGGAAAAAAGACAAAAATCAGACAGATGCAGAAGGATGTATGTAGGGGTATGCTGCACCAGGCAAAGATGGCATAATCAGTGGCAATGGAAATACAAGATATGCCAAATAGGGAAATATGGGTACATTTAGGATTTGTTCATCAAATGTTGGTGGTCTGAATGACAAGGCAAAACGTGCAAAGGTCTTTGAAATAATCACTATGTTGAGCCCAGACGTCCTGCATTTACAGGAGACGCACATTCCATGGGCAAGAAAAACATGCCTTGAGATCAGAGGATATAATCTAGCAGTGTTCTCCACCCAAACAACAACAGCGAGAGGTGTGGCTGCATATATTAAACACCGGAGCAGTACGGTTCATTGAACAAAAGCAGATAAAAGGGGTCGCTGGGCCATAATGGAGGTATCACTGGGCTTTTCTGTTGTGAACATATATGGCTAGAATTTAGACAATCCTAATATTTGGGGGGAGCTAGAGATGGAACTAGCACAGTGGTCACGTTCTTTGATTATCTGTGGTGATTTTAAGATACATCTGGGTGGAAGTAACGCTGCTAATCTATATCTACAGGGAGGAAGCCTAAAGTATTTAAAGCACTCTCCTCGCTCAAAAAGACCCACAGGGTAGCGGATATTTGGGTAGAGAAACAACAAAATGACCCAGGTTTTACATATTACTCACATCCCCACAAAAAATGTGTTCGCTTGGATTATTCTTTGGCCCCTATATAATGGTTAGATAATCTGGATATAATAAAACTTCCACAGCTCTATTCAGATCACAATCCGTTAATTTTGGAAATCAGGGAAGTTCAGGGTTGTATAGACAAACTCCATGGACTTTTGATAGAAAGCTATTATTAGATGATAAGTTTTGAGTATATTTCAAACAATGGACCGAATCGTTCTTTGATTGTAATAGATTTAGCGCTTCCCGAGCAGTGTTGTGGGATTCGTACACGGCAGCGCTGAGGGGGAAATAATAGGGTTTGTTGCTCACACTCGGAGGCAACAAAAACAGATGGATCAATTAATTAACAAATTAGGTAAAATGAAATCAGAGCAGGTACAAATAATCTGTAATGGAGCTGCGGAAGATATACTACTTCAACATTTATCTAAGATAGCACTGGTTAAAACTGAAATTAATCAGCATTTCCACGAGAAAGTGGCCCAAAAATTCCAGATGTATCGTAAGGAGCTATATGAATATGGAGAGACAACTGGGAGACTATTAGCTCTAAGAACGAGACAAAAAAGTGTTAGAAGTAACATATCAAAAATGCAAGATGTGAATGGTGTACTAATATCAGATTCTGAGAAGATTATTAAAATCTTTGAGGAATTCCATAGTAAATTATATCAGGCAGAACTCTCGGTAGGGGACCAAGGGGAGCAAGACAATCTAGAAGATATTGATAATTGTGGTATATCACTTCCCAGGATAAATAGCGAAACGACTAAGGAACTACAGCAGGAAATTACGTTAGAAGAAGTACAGTTGGCATTATTGTCTCTCTCATCTGGTAAAGCAGCTGGGCCACACAAAATTCCAATTGAGCTGCATAAAATGCTAGCAACACAAATAATACCTCTTATGCAAGACCTATTTTTAGATGTTCAATATGATGGAATACCCCCAATGTCATGGCAGGACACAGACATTGTAGTTTTTTAAAGAAAGACAAACCCCCAGAACTCCCCTCGTCGTATCGCCCGATTTCACTTATGAATACAGACGCAAAAATATATTCGAAAGTTATGGCCACCCGATTACAAAAGAACATCGCTGCAATTATTTCACCATGGCAGCACGGCTTTGTTCCTGGCCGGGGGACCACAGACCACACGCGGTGAGTAATATCAATATTAGATATTGCTGAGATTGAGAATAGAGCGGTGGCTGTGGTCCTCCTAGACGCCGAGAAAGCCTTTATTCGGGTAGCTTGGCGCTACCATTGGGATAAACTGGCTGAGAGAGGCTTTGGTCCAGGATTTATTCGGGCATTACAGGCTATGTAATATAAACCTCACGCCAAGATTCAGATAATGGGTTATACATCTAAGAGGCTGAAGATAGAAAGAGGTACTCGCCAAGGCTGCCCTTGCTCCCCAATCCTTTTCGCATTTTATTTGGATCCTTTTATCTCCCTGATGTTAAATTAAACCAGTAGTTTAACATAGGTATGAGACAAAATATTGCCATATGCCGATGACATTGCCTTGCTAACACCAGCCCCACAAGAAGCAATTGCCGAGGTAGAAAAGCTGGCAGGAAAATTTGGGAGGAGATCAGGATATCTTTTAAACAGCGCAAAGACACAAATCATATGCTCCACCCACTGTATACTACACGATCTTCGAGTAAAGGAGTCAGCAGCATACTTAGGAGTCAGATTAACAGCAAAAGCTGGTGATATATGGACAATAAATATAGTTCCAGTGATGGGCTCAATCAGTAGGGAGTTAAAACGACTGGACCATTTACACTTCACAATAATCGGCAGGATAAATGTAGTTAAAATGAAAATCTTTGCTAAAATTTTATATCTAATTCGGACCATCCCACTAGAATTAATGGTAAAAAAGATACGGAAAATTGAGGTGATGTTCACTAACTTCATTTGGAGCTATCAGAAAACTGGACGTGCTTACAAATACCTGAGCCAACCCATTGATCGGGGTGGGTGGAATGCTCCTAATATACAGCTATATTATTGGGCTACAGCCCTGCAACATCTAGGCTTTTTTTATTATCATAAGAATATGCAAAATTATGTGATTGAAGTACCAAGTATCTATGAACTGGCGATTGGGTTGTTCGCAGGCGGAATATTTCAGCGTCAAGATGACTTGATAAAATATCAAAAGAAAGGCTACAAATGTATTGACTGTGCAATTAAAATTTAAAGAAGGGTAGGGAAAACCTGTATGATAAGCATGTTTACCAACTATTCATCACTTTGGCATTCTGACCTCCTGCGTTCAATTATATATGATGATATGGCCAGAAAGTGGGAAGAAAAGGGGATCGTAATGCTGACAGATGTTTATTCAAATCGAGAAATGGTGAGGTTTATAGGTTTATAGAAATTGCACAGAAATTTGGCCTGCAAAGTGATTTGTGTTTTTAATATCTACAGGTTAGGAACTGCATAAGAGGTATTTCAAAAGAGAGTATTAGCTCTGGGTCGATACCAATACTTCAGCTCATGAGTAATTCTAAGAATAGAATAAAAGATTTTTATCAGGAGCTGCAAAAATTTACGCCCAATGATTTGGAAAGTACAGAAGCAAATTGGTCAAGTAAATTAACTGATGGGGAGGTTGATATAGGTAAGGTGTTTGAAATGGGTAAACCTTTTTTTATGTCATTAACCTAAAGGCTCAACAATACAAATAATATAATATAATTGGGCTATGACGCAAGGCTGCAATTTGATGTGCCACAAAGGGATTTTGTGTTCTTAAGTCTATCAATAGCACGTCTCCTGATTGCCACTGTAGGGAAGGATTCCGAACCACCAACATACTATCAGTGGTTAAATCGGTTAATATTTACTGGGAAGCAGGAAATCGCTTTATATAAATGTAAAGGGTTAAAAACTATGAAGAAAGGTATGACAGTCTGGAAACCACTTATTGTTTGGATGGAGGAACGAAATAGACAAGGGGTCGGATAAAGGAATAGATTGTATTATGTTTATAACGAATGACAATGAAATGATAATGCTAGAAAGTCATGCTCTCTTTTGTTTATCTAGTATACCTACTGTATAGTTTTCTTTACAAAGCTATTCTACAGTATCATGTCTGATTCCAATAAAAATATATATTAAAAAAAAAGGAATGCTGAGTGCTCCATTGTAGACAATGGAGTGCTCCGGGCTTCTAATGGCTGGTGGAAGACCGAAGAGCAACATTCCAATGCTGTTTTCCTTTCACAGCTGCTGCTGTGAACAAAGGCCTCTCGGAGCCCGAGGGGATTTAAACTCCCTCGGGCTGTAAGAAGCCTTTGTTTTTACTAATTAGAAAATTCTGCCTTCTTGGGGCGTAATATTGTAATAGCCTTAGATCCCTCCTAGCAGGCTCTACTGGCCATTAAAGGATCGCTCCCTTGTTCAAGGCCCTTACCTTTGGCTCGGGCCTTTAATGCAGGAGCGGGCCTTTAATGGCCGTAGAGGCTGCTAGGTAGGGCTCTAAGGCTACGCTCAATATTTGAATGTCTCAATACACAGCCCCTGTCTCTCGAAAATATATTAATTATGCAGAGGAACAAGAAAGCCAGAGGCCATGTAAGAAGGCACATGCAGCCTTCACCCTTCCCTCCTCCTGTAGCTTAGTGTCACTATGGCTTCAGGAGGAGGGAGGGGTGAATGCAGCTAAGCCCCTGGGTGTCCCTGGCTTGGCTGACCTACAAAAAGCAGTTCAGCCAAGCCGGGTTGAACAAGGGGCTGACTTCAGCCCCTTTTCACAGCTGTAAATGATCAAAAGCTATCAGCCGTGGCCCTGTATGTGACTGTTAGCCGTAGAACATTCACAGCAAGAGCTGTGACAAAACGCTCTGACCTGATTTCAACACCCTCACGCTCCATGAGGCCTTTGTGTTACTAATTAGAATATTTTGCCCTGATGGGCAGAATTTTCTAATAGCTTTATAGCTCACTGTAGCTGGGCATATGGCCATTAATGGCCTGCACCCTTGTTAAACGTCCTAACCTTCGGCTCGGTTCTTTAAAGCTGGGGGTATAGCCTGCTACGTCAGACTATAAAGCTATATTAGAACAATAGAATGTTGAAGACAATGATGTGGCTCAGAGCTAATAGTAGCTGGTATAGGCCCTCTACTCCAACATTCCAAAGTGTGTTTTCTGTTTATCCCTTTTCAATTTAGAACAGTCTATCCTTAGTCAGTGAAATGTGAGAGCCTTATAGCCCATCTGCCTTAGGCTATACCAGTTGTTAAAGGCCCTCAACTGCGTCTCGGGCTATAGCTTACTTTCCAAGCCTTTAACAACCTGTAAAGCTCTCAGAAGTGGGTTATAATGCTATATTCTATTAACAGTTTAGATAAAGACAATGTTAGGCAGTTGTTTTGAAATCACTTCGATAATATCAGGACCTTGAGGGAATCAGACAAAGCTTGGGTTAGAGCTCAAGCTACAATTTCACTTACCAGATCGATATGACGTTATCTCTTCTTTGTGAGGAATACCCAGCGCAGATTCTACCTAGCTCATGTCAGACTAAATCTCGTGTACTTTTAAGAGTAATTTCCCTATTGCAGCCTCTTTCAAATGGACTATTGTTGCTGCCTTTGAAAAATGCAGTCGACACAAAGCATGTTGCACTGTGTATTGTTTTGAAAATTGTATAAATCTCTTAGGAGATGATATTTGCTACTAATGTTGCACTGCGTAAAGGTGAGACAATGTAGACTGACACTTAGGTCCTGATTTCAAGTATAGGTGCTATTTATCGCACCTGGTACATAACAATACTACAGGGTTCATTATGTTTTGCGTGTAATAAATTGCACCTATTATGAGTTTCAGACGAATAACATGTGGATTTTTGGTATTTAACACACCAAAAGCTGCATGATACAGTAATTCCTGTATGGTTTTCCCTGTTACATTGGCAGGTTTGACCTGCCGAAATGTAACTAAGATTCAGGTATTTAATGCATCCGATAAATATTGGATAGGTTAAATAACAATCAATTCATATTTCCAATCTCTGAATAAACATGGGTTTACACACAGATCGAAATTTACTACCCAACGTGTAATCAGGGTCTTATTCTATTACAAATGTTTGCCTCTGACTCATATGTTCAGAGTGTTCATTCTTCAAGGATAACATCCCATCCTTGTTGCCAGTGTAACATAGTGGCACCAAAAGTAAACGTTAAAGTGTCATTTATTGAACACCTCAGCCATCAACTGACCACATAACTGCCAATCTTCAACATTATCGGTATCCCAACAACATCAGAGATTCTTAGATAGAATGTTGTGATGCCCAGGATACATCATAAGACATCACAGATCTCCCATCTTTATAAACAAGAACATTTACACCTGAAATTACATAAGTAAGTTAATCACAAACTAACAAAATAATAATAAAACATTTTCTATATTCCAATACAGATAAAATATACACACTGAGAAATATATTTGAAAAAAACCTGTCCCTTAATTGCTGACATGTACATCTAAATAGGCTGGTTTTCTTCGCAATCTGGTACTTCTCTTCACCACCCTTGACTCCAGACTAACTATAGGAGGTATACAAGCATTTGTGTGGAGGCAGGACACATCCTATTTAAATGTAAGGAGGGCTATGCCCAGCTCCCCTCGTCCATCCTGCCAGTGATGGACCAGCCAACCACAGCTAGCTCTCTATTGTGTGCGGTCATCTAGGAAGAATACACAAAGCCCAGCTGTCAGCTACACTCAATCATGTAACCCAGTGACAGGCTACAGGCACTAAATGGCTAAGGTAGGAAAATGACAACTTTCTAAAAGTGGCATTTTCACAATTGTAACTTAATATCCAACTACAACAGAGGGGTTTTCATCACAATTCCAAAGCCACCAAACATAAACTGGTTATGTGTCCCATTTGAAAGTTACAGCTTATTAAATGTAATAAGGTAACTGCAGTGTTATCCTATGGGAGGCACAGGCCTTGCAGTAGTGAGAAACGCATTTAAGAGTTTTTCACTACCAGGACTTGTAAATCTTAAAAGTACATGTCCTACTTTTTAAATACACTGCACCCTGTCCTCTCCTTTGAGTTGTTCAGGACCTAAACCTAGGGTTGATTTATATGTATTAAAAAGGACAATTTGGGCCTGGCAAAATGTTTATAATGCCAGGTCGAAATGGCAGTTTAAAACTACATGCACACAGCTGCAATGGATCACCTGAAACATGTTTAACATGCTACTTAAGTGGGTGGCAGGCTCACTAGCTGCATTTAATTTACAGGCCCTGTGTACATACAGTACCACTTTACTAGTGAATTTAATTGGCCAATTGATGTAAACCAATACTACCATGTTATAAAGAGAGAGCACAAGCACTTTAGCACTGGGTGGCAGTGGTAAAGGGTGCAGAGCCCTAAAGGCCACAATAACAGGGTCAGAAAACAGGAGAACAAAGGGAAAAGTTTGGGGATGACCCTGCAGACAGGGCCAAGTCCAACAGTGACATTCTGTGTGATCATGAGCATCCGATTGGAGGGACAATCAGCAGCCAGTGGAGAATGTATTCAAGCACAGGTGCATCGTCCACCTAAAAGTGCCACAGACCTGAGTGATGCCCTACATGTTTCAATGTTGTGGATGCTATTATTTCTTCCATTTTATAGTAGTTTACTTGGGGACGGTGCAAGATGTTGCTGTCCTACTCACTTTCAGTGTGAGGATGAGACACAATATGTCACAGTGCCTGTCTGCCCCCCATTAGCTTATGCTAGCCAAATCAGTACAATTTAAGTTCCTTTATTGGGGTTCCGAGATTTGCTATTAATCCATGGACCAGATGATATTCTCCAGGGGAATACAGGAGAATTGAACCCATAATTACTCATTCCTCATTTATCAGAGTTCCCCAGTGTTCTGCCTGTTATCCACAGTAATTTCAAACAAATGGAATTACCAGTAACTATGGGAGTGCAGAATTGCCATCACTAAATCATGCCTCAATAGAAAAAACAAGTCTTTTTTCATAAGCATGTCTTTTATGTTTACTTGTTTGTATATGTGTATACTGCAGTGCACTCTGCACAACCTAATTGCTTCTAGATGGGCAGCATTCTGGCTTACTGCGTATAGCGGTATTACCTGTGAGTAATGCATGTCACAAATTGAAATATGTGGTTCCGAACAATAGTACAGACTAGTAACATAGCATGCTTTCCCCCTTTACAGCATGTTTTCCATATGAAGTCTCAGGGGCCGATTCCGATGCGGTCGGAAACTGCTCCAACTGTTGGTCGGAGCCGTTTTGCACGCATCTGAATCGGCTGTTCAGATTCCGTTTTGACCGACCAATTTCTAAGGGGTCAGTCGGAATGGAATCCAAACCGGGTTTCCATTTGGTTTGCGATGGGCTCAGAATGCCCAGCTGCTATTCAGAAACCCTCCATCAGTCCCTCGGGTGGCTCATTCCGGCCGAGAGATTTGGATGGAAGATTCCCACAGCCTTTCTGTGCCGTCCTTTCTGACACAGAAAGGCTTCCGGAATCCTACTTACATTGGTGGCAGGCCTATGAATGGCGCCTAGGGGGCACCTATGGTGCCCACCTGTTGATGCCTGCACCCAGTGGCAGGCACCTTAAGGTATGAACTGCACCTCTGCTCTTTGCAATGAGAGCATGCATTCCGTTCAGAATGCATGTTCCCTTTGTAAAGCATAGAATTGCAACCACATATGGTTCAGTTGCATCCTACTTTTGGGGCTGGAACCAACGACATGAGGTCGTTCTGTTCCAGTTCCCAACCAATGTCGGACATACTCCGTTCCATCTGACATCGGAATTGGCCCCTATGTGGGATTTCTCTGTAGCTAAACTACAGAGTCTTTGAAAAATCTGCACCAACTCAGAATTGTGCCTAATTTCCTATTAAGCATGAAAATCAGAATGAGCCTTTCTATTCCTATGCATTTTTCGGATTCTTTTCAAAAGTACTGTGTTATTTTCAACCCATTAAAAAGAGATGGGAAGGTGGCAACTTTAAAGAATGCCCTTTTCTTCCCCATGACAGGATTGGAATATCTTGTTTTTAGGAACGAAATAAAGAGAAGGGGATCGGTTCCTGAAGACATGTATGAGTAAGTAAGTAGTACAGTTGTAGTAATCTTTTACATACCCTTACACTCCATTTTGTATTGGTCGTACAACATTTGAAACAAAAATTAAATGGGAATACTCGTGGATTTATCATATACACTTAGTGCAAATAGAAAAGTCTATGCTCTCTTAACACTTTTACTTATAGGGAGCTGTAGGAGTATGTAAAGGAGTAAAAGAGTACTCCTATAGCATTTCTTCCTGTACTCATAAACGCTTTTGTGAATCTACACCAAATCTTTCTCAAAATCAGACTTAGCACCTTCTAGTCTATATCTCTATGTCTCTCTGCCAGTAGCATATCAAGGGTACCATGTACCCTAATGCATGCAAGGAGGATGGACCCCTCTTTTATAATAAAAGACTGCCATAATTCTGATGTAATGGTCCCCTCACACCCTGAGGGGACAAACCTCACACCCTGAGGTTTGTGCCATTGCACCTTCTGAACTGATAGCTCATCCATGTTCTCCGCTTCTAGCACCAACAATACAATTGTCCCTCAACCCTGCGTCTATGATAGTGGGGTCTAGCGATATTTCGGGGTTGATATTCAGTATCTACAACCATCAGTAGCATTGGCGAGATGCTCTCAGCCAGTTTCAAATAACTCATTTTTTAGTGAGTGAAACTCCCTTCATTGCTGAATAGTTTTGGAAGATCATTAAAAAGACTTTCTAAAGTAGGCATCTGAGCCACCTCCCCATGGGTTGTTGTGTTGGTGGGATGCTCTCAGCTACTTTCAAATAACTCATTTTTTAGTGAGTGAAACTCCCTTCATTGCTGAATAGTTTGGAAAGATCATTAAAAGAGACTTTCTAAAGTAGGCATCTGAGCCACCTCCCCATGGGTTGTTGTGTTGGTGGGATGCTCTCAGCTACTTTCAAATAACTCATTTTTTAGTGAGTGAAACTCCCTTCATTGCTGTATAGTTTGGAAAGATCATTAAAAGAGACTTTCTAAAGTATGCATCTGAGCCACCTCCCCTTGGGCAGTGCACAGACCATGTACCAAGCCTGGGATAATCCTATGTTTTAAAGGTATTTCCTAGTCTAGGCACACAGCAGGCTTGTGTGATTAATGTTGAATTGATGTGTACATTTGTACTCGCATGTTTAAGCAGCCTGCCCTAAACAAGAGTACTATCTGTAATGTTTCTTTCCACAGTTTACATCCCCAGATTGCTGGCTATCTCAGATAACCTCCCATGATACTCCTAAAACTGTGCATGAAACAATTATCTTGATGTCCTTCCACTTAATTCCTCTCATTTCTTTCTTTGGTGTGACCCTCCTCTTATCTTTCATCCTCTGCATGGCTTCTACTTCTGAGTGTAGCCTCCTCTCGGTCTCATGCCTGTCTGCCTTAATCTGTTTTATTGTAATTCTGCAATTGACTTATACCTCATTTCATACATCACAAACTCTCCTTTTTGAAACCCTATCACTGCAACCTAGCACTGTCTAATCTCTGGCAGCCAATCTATCTCACCAACCATTCACCTGAAACCACCTAACTCATGTTAATATACTCTATCATAAAGTAGCTGGAGTAAATGGATGTCATTATCTGAGCGCAGATTACTAATAAAAATCATTAACAATAACCACTGGAATAAACACTAACATTGGGTTCCGCAGTAGTGTGCTGCTCAACGTTCAGTGCTTCAAGCCTTGCATGGGGTATTAAGCACTATATAAAATGCAATTACAATTTGTGGAATGGCGAACAGGATCACATGGCACACATTATGCAGGAAGGTGCCGACTGAGGGGCTTATTTCCAGCTCAGTTTGTAGCCGGAACGTCATTTTTAATGACGTTCTGGTGGCACACTGGGCTCACACATTTCTATGGAGCGGATCACTGAAATATTATCGACGGCCAAAATATCGAGTTGCCAAAATATCGTTGACTAATTATCGACTACAAAAATATCGAGTTTATATACTTATTTAACTAACTACAAAAATATCGAGTAAATAATATTGAGTCTATAAAATATCGACTTCAATAATATAGACAAACAATATATCGACTACAAATATATCGTTTGTAAGCTAAATAACCCTAACACTACAAAAATATCGACTACCAATATATAGACTACTAAAATATCGTTTTTGTGATTTTTCTACTTCGGATTATACACATTATATATGTAAAATGATACATAAATAGTCAAGTAAGTATTGTAAAATATATTACTTTTTTAATGTAAATTAATTGAAATTAATATAATTTAATTTAATTTAATTTAATTTCATTTAATTTATATTTAATTTTATTTTATTTTTACCCTGTACCCCTGTACCCCAAAAACCCAAAACTGACCTGGCCTGAACCCTAAAAATACCCCTTTACCCAAAAACTGACCTGAACCCTAAAAATACCCCTTTACCCAAAAACTAAAAACTGACCCTGAACCCTAAAAATACCCCTTTACCCAAAAACTAAAAACTGACCCTGAACCCTAAAAATACCCCTTTACCCAACAACTAAAAACTGACCCTGAACCCTAAAAATACCCTTTACCCAAAAACAGAAAACTGACCCTGAACCCTAAAAATACCCCTTTACCCAAAAACTAAAAACTAACCCTGAACCCTAAAAATACCCCTTTACCCAAAAACCCAAAACTGACCCTGAACCCTAAAAATACCCCTTTACCCAAAAACCCCAAACTGACCCTGAACCCTAAAAATACCCCTTAAACAAACCCAAACATATTACATTTTAAATATAATTATATACTTACCAATACTTACGTTGTAATGGTATGCGTTGTAAAGGTACCTACGTTGTAAAAACATGCGTTGTAAATACATGCGTTGTAATGGTTTTTGCGTTGTAAAAGTTTCGTTGTAATGGTAGTGCGTTGTAAAAGTTGCGTTGTAAAGCTTGTTTCCCATTATAATTTACTATTCCAACTCCAGTCAGGCATATATCAGGGTAGGTGTTGGACACTGATTCTAAATAAATGTCCCCACATATTATTTGTGATTTACACTATATATAATATATTTGATCATTTAGTATTTTTTATATAAAAACGTTTATTTTTGGTAATAATTTATTTTAAAAATATTACTTTTAATTAATATTTTTAAATTTATGTGCAAATTTGTATCTTGTATGACCTATTTTTGTAATTATTTTTCACATATTTAATTATTTTATTTGTGTTATAAAATAATATTTATGTTATTTTCTGATATTTTTTATTTGTATTTTTATCCTTTTTATTTTTTTATAATCTGTTTTTTAATGTATCTGTATATTGTTCTAAAATTAAATAGATGTAACTATTTCTTACATATTTTATGATTGTAATTCTTATATCTTTTTTCTTCTTCTTTTATTAGCAACATTTTCTTTGATTAATAATTGATAAAATTATTAATAATTATTTTTAAATATTATTTTATTTTATAAATATTTGATTAACTTAATGATAATTATTTATAATTATAATTTTTTGGAAAGTATTTGATTAAATTATTAATATTTATTTATAAATATTAAAATAAAAAAGTAAAAAAAAAATTATACATATATTTTTTTCTTTTTAATTAGGTATTTTACATATATTATCCCATATTTATCTATTTTTTTCCTATTTTTGTGAAGATTTTTATATATTTTTTTTAATTTTTAATAAATATTTTATATAAAATAATTATATTTATAAACATTTGTATTTTTTTAATTTTATACTACATTTATTGATTTTTACACTTTTTATTACATATTTTTAAATTACTCCCCACCCTTATCCCCTATTAACCCAACATCCCGCTCCTAAACATTAACATTAATTTCTATATTTATATAAATATATATCTAATTTTCTAACATATATTTTATTATTTTTTTAAGTTTTTATCCAATTTTTGAGTAGATTTTTATATTTTTAAATAAAAAAAACATTTTTTCTGTAAATTTTTTTTTATTATATTTTTTTTAAATATACAAATATTTTATAGATTTTTACACTTTTTATTACATATTTTTAAATTACTCCCCACCCTTATCCCCTATTAACCCAACATCCCGCTCCTAAACATTAACATACATTTCTATATTGATATAAATATATATATTATTTGTTATATTTATTAATAATATTTTATTAACATTTTATCTATACTTTTTCGATATTTTTTACTATTACTACATATCGATATTAATACTACGCGATATTTTTGACTCGATATTTTTGTACTCGATATTTTTTTCACATTAAATAATACGATATTTTCTACTTCGATATTCTTTTTTTCGATATTTTCCTATACTCGATATTTTTGACTCGATATTTTGTCCTTTCGATATTTTGGAGTCGATATTATGACTAGTTACCCTATGGAGCCACGTAATGCCACCATGCGTGGCTTTTTATGGCCTCGTAGATATCGTGTGAGGCAACGCAGTGCAGGTCGCTGTGTTGCCTCACACTGCAATGGCGAGGCGTGCCCTGGGCGTTATGGTGGGTGTTCCCACGTAACACCTATGGCATTTGACACAGTGCCAGATTTACAACATGCTGTAAACCTAGGCATCAAAAGCCTACACCTCCTCAGGGGTGGTGTAAGGGTTTTTTTGTGAGGGAAGGGAAGGTGAAAGGGTGCCTGTGTTGGCGCATAGCAGTCGTTTGTGCACCAGCACTGTGGAAGAGGACAGTAATGAGCCATATCTCAGAGATACGGCACATTCCTGCCCTTTTCATTTGACTTAGGTCAGCGCAGCAGGAAGGCTTGCAGCACTGCCCTACGCCAAAATATTGTAAATGAGGCCGTGATTGTGGAAACTGGTAAGGTGATATCTACTCTTGTCAAATTTCTGAAGAGAAGGGCAGGTTATATCTGTATAGAACATGCCTGGTCACACATTAATGCCACAGTGTGCAGACCTCGAATCTGGGGAACTGGGTTCGAGTCTCGGCAATGACGCTGAACATCTTGTGATTCTGGGCAAATCACTTAATCTCACCGTGCCTAACAAAAATGAATGTGTGCTTATGTAATGCAACTGGTGCTATGTACAGTGCTCTGATACCCGATTCGGGTCAAGTTCGCGCTATATTACACTCTATTAATAAAATTAAAAAAACAGGTTTCTCCACATTTGAATCTGGCTGTTCTGCCTTTCATCCTAAGCAATATATATATGAAAAGAAATTTATTTTCTCAGCAGCTGTGTTTAATCCACTTTAAATGTTGAAAGCCCCCCTGCCATGCACATTAGCAGACCGGTGCTATGAGCATGGGAGTGCTTGTCAAGTGAAGCAGGGGCTCACAGGCATAGAGCAATGTACATAAACACAGCAGACGAAAAACAAATAAGCACACTCTTAAACCAATTAAGGAAGGCAGCTCTTATATTATTGAAAGAAAACATCACAGGAAATTGCGTATCCTTGAGTTAGTCTTGTTTGATGTGCCCGGTCAGAGTGAAAAACACACATCCGAGAATAATGGCAAACTATGGATTGACGATTCCTGTTCTACAAATCGATACCAACAAATGACATTTATTAGATAAATACTTATTGCGGAAAGTTTTCAAAACGTTATTGGGAAGGAGCCAATTGTCTTTATCTGGATAATAATTATTTTATTGTTTTTAATTCTTTCTAGAAAAATATTTCAGGAAGACAGTCCACAAGTTAAAGGTACATATCAGAAGCTTTACTTGGTATGTTTAAACCTGATCTCTCTAACTTGAACTATTACATTTGTTAATCATTTCACTTCTTGATTACTGCAAGTGCTAGTTTATACCACAGGGTTTTGGGATTATTCGGACCCGTAGGAGGAACGCCCTCGACATTGTTGTTTTTGCCTCCTGTCAGTTTCTTCGGCTCTAAAATTAAAGAAACTTGCCTCTTTTTCTGTTTATGTGTTTGTCTGTGTTTCCTGCTGTTTCTATTTTGCTTCTTCCTTACTGCATGGGTTTTCTGCCAATTCCATTTTGGGGCGAGAGTTCCCCAAAGCTCTATCTGTTATGTTATGCTTTGCTATGTTATGTTATGTTATGTTATGTTTTGTTGAATTGTATAGCGCACTAATGACCTGAGGGGGAATCCAGGCACTTGAGCTGGTGTGAAGGTTTGCTGCCCCCAAAGTGCTTATATGAAGAGCCAGGTCTTCAGCTTCTAGCAGAACTCAAGAAGTGAGGAGGAGGCTCTGATGTGTTGAGAAAAGTAATTGAATGTCTTGGGTACTGTTAGATCTGGGGGTCTCTAGTTGGTAGAGGTAGGTACCAATGTCCAAATAGGGACCCTTGCTTCTAGTCAGGGTAAGGGGGATACACTCTTTAGATAACCCCTGCTCACCCCCTTGGTAGCTTGGCACGAGCAGACAGGCTTATCAAAGGCAATGTGTAAAGTATTTGTACCAACACTCACAGTTACACAGTGAAAACTCCACAAATGGACTCCACACCAGTTTAGAAAAATAAAGTATCTTTATCTAAACTACACGAGACCAAAACGAAAATCCAAAATATACAGTTCAAGAATACGATTTTCAAAGAGTTCTAGGTTTGCGTCAAAATAATCCATAGTTGTGTCACGTTTAGCCCAAAATACTTGTAGATGCGACAAAAGTTCCAAATGGAAGCTGCAGCGTTGAAAAACAAGCAATGCAGCACTGCTGAGACCCTGGGGAGGCTATGCGACAGCCCTCCTGGATGCAGCGTGCGTGTTGCGACGAATCCGGTCTGTATGGGGAGGGATGCGATACCTTGTATGGATTCCGGTACGCAGGTTCGATAGGAAGTGTCTCGCACAGGCACAATGCGACGATCATCGGGACGGCGACGATCTCAGGTGCGGCGGCGATCCACAGCGCAGCATCCAGCTTCTCTTCTCGCGCCCCCTCGATGCGATGGCTCTGCGATGATGTTCGCAGCAACGTGATGCGGTCCGCAATCAAGCGGTGCGACGATCTAACCCAGTGATGACAGGCTCTGCGACGATACTCGCAGCGACAGAAAACTTCATGCAACGGGGAGATGCGTTCCGCAAGCGAACGATGTGTCGGTTCTTGCGGCAGCAACAGCCGCTACGACGATCTCGATCTTCGCGGCTGCGGGAATTTCCTCCACTGTCGGGGATGCGCTCCACAACCGAGTGATGTGTGAAAATTGCAGATTGTCTTCTTTTCTCCTTATCCAGCTTCCCAAACAGCAGGCACATCTTCCAGAGGCCCCACAATTGGATCAAGCACTCTAGGAAGGGCAGAATTCCTACAGCAGAGTTCAGGGGGCAACGGGGAGTGAAGTCCTTTTGTTCCTGGGACTTCTTAACAGGAGGCCAGCTCTCTTCAGGCCCTTGGAGATCTCTTCAAGCAAGGGGACACAGGACACAGCAAAGTCCTTCCCCTCTCCTTGGCAGCACAGCAATGGCAGGTCAGCCCACAAACACACAGCAGTGCAGTCCTTCCTCTTCAGTCTCCCAGCTTTCTCCTTGGCAGACGTTCCTTCTTGATTCCTGGATGATCTAATTTTCTGTAGTCTGGGTAGCCCTTTTTATACCAGTCTTTCCTTTGTTCTCTAGAGGCAGAGGGGCCTTGGCTTGGTCAGAACCAGTTCAGGTTAGTTACTGAGCACTTTGTTTTTCTGTCTTCTCCTCTCCTTTCAGAGAGAGGGGCAGGGTCGTCAGCCACCCAGCAGGAGGTGGAGCCAGCATTGTGGAAGGCAGGCACAGCCCTATTCAGGCCCAGGTGCTATCCTCTCCCACCACTCAAGATGCAGATGCAGTCATTCAGCCTAGGGCTGACTCATCCACCCTCCTGGGGGCTCCCCAGCCCCTGTCACTCACAAACCAGTCAGTCAATTGACAAACAGGCCAAGGCTGTTCTCAAACACAGAATTTAAAAACCATCCTTCCTAAAATATTTGTTATTAAATTCTGAGTTCAGTGATAGCAGGCTTTAGTTTTCTATCTTGCTCCTATGGGAAGATATGCAGGTAAACGTTATACTCAGCATTCCCTA
The DNA here is from genome assembly GCF_964261635.1 of Lissotriton helveticus. Lineage (NCBI taxonomy): Eukaryota > Metazoa > Chordata > Amphibia > Caudata > Salamandridae > Lissotriton > Lissotriton helveticus. The sequence goes on from NC_136059.1 coordinate 255,242,766, forward strand.
TTATAGCCTATGGGCAAGTTAGCCCTCTCAATAGAGAAAAATTAAAATGGCAGTAATTCACTACCAGAGCATGTCACACACACTAGTACATGCTCTACCATTCATATACACAGCACCTTGCCAAGGGGGGTACCTAGGGCCTTCTATAGGGGTGTCCAATGTGTACAGAAAGGGAGGAGTTAGGCCTGGCCAGTGTGGACACTGGCCAGGGTAGTATGGCAGTTAGCAATTGCACACAGACACTGGGGTAGCAGGTCTAAGACACCATTTTAGGGCTACTCAGTGCTGCAGGCCCACTAGTAGCATTTGAATCACCTGCCCTGGCACCCTCAGTGCACTTTACTAAGGATTTCCTAGTAATACCAATATGCCAATCATGGATAACCAATCACAATAACAATTTACTCAGGGAGCACTTGCACTTTGACACTGATCAGCAGTGGCAAAGTGCCCAAAGCATCTAAACCAGCAAAAAACAAAATCCAGCACAGCGTACAAAATACAGGAGGTAGAGGCAAACAATCAGGGGAAACCATGCCAAAGAGGCCAGGTCTAACTGGTGCGATGTAGGAGAATAAGCGACCTCCAGTTTTGCTTTTGCACTTGTTGAGAGTGTGTGCGAGATAGACTGAGGCAGACCATAGGTGTGTGGTGGGTTGGTGAAAGTGTATGCAGCGATTCAGATATTCTGGTCCTATGTTGTGTAGGGTAGAGCTTTATATGTGTTTGTCAGAAGTTTGAATTGGCGGGGCTTGTGAATGAGAAGTAGTGAAGCTTCCAAAAGGTGCGGTGTGCTGTGGATGCAGCATGGACGTTTGAGTATGAATTTTGTGGCGGTGTCCTGAATGGTCTGGAGTCTCTGTAGAAGTATTTGGGTGATTCAGGCGTAGATACTGTTTCTCCAGTGGTTGCTTGACAGTCCGTCTGGTGTTTTTAGGCAACCACTTGAAGATCTTTCACAAGATTTATTGGATATGAAAGCAAAAGGTGCACACTGAGTTGACTTGAGCAGCTAGCTACCTAGGAGAATCCCTAAATTTTTTGGGTGGTCTGTGGGTGTTGTCCTAGCTCTGACAGTCATCAGATGGAGTCCCATGGGGAGGTTTTGTTGCCAAAGACCAGCACTTCCGTCTTGTCGGAGTTGAGCTTTAGGCAGTTGGTTCTTATCCAGTCTGATACCATATCATGCAGTTAGTGAAGTTGGTTCTAGTGGTGGTGGCCTTGCCCGTCAGGGAGAGGATGAGTTGGGCGTCATCAGCGTAGGAGATGATGGTGATGTCCTGTGATTGGATGATGTTTGGCTGGACAGTGGAGCAGGTAGATGGGTCAGAAGTTACTCAGTTGATTCAGGTCAGCTGTGGGCTTTTTTTAGAGGGCATTGATTTCTGCAAGTTTCCATTCTTCAGGGAAAGTGGCAGACATGATGAGGGTGTTGATGATGTGGATCAGGGTGGTTCTGATTGATGTTGTTCCCATGTTGTAGATTTGGTGGAGCCTGGGTCCATTGGGGCCCCTGAGTGGATGGTCCGCATGATTGCTGCTCTGTCGTATCTGGTGAAGGTTTTCCATTTGGTCAGGTGGCCATCTTGGTTGGTGGTGGGTAGGTGAGCGATGAGTTCTCTGGGGTTTGGTTGGTGTGAGACATTGATATAGATAGCTTCTTTAGAGTTTGATAAGTTATTTAACTTGCCCATCACATACCATGCATAAAACCAGAAGCATCCGTTTATAGTCTTATGATGCTCTTTCCTTACTGTTCCACCCAATACTCTGAAGACCCATTCTCCAAAGACCCTGTGGCCGAATCAGTTCCCTCTGATGCCCATCTCCTGCATCCATTTAACGTTCCAATTTTTCCCTCCTATCTCTATGAAGTGAAGTGAAGTGAAGGGGATTTGTAAAGCGCGGCTGCTGCCCGAAGGCGTCCAAGCGCTAAGTAAAAGTAACAGAGCTCTGAGGGAAAAAGGGGAGAAGTCCAGGTGGGGAGCTAAGTTCTGAAAAGGTATGTGTTTAGCTCTTTACGGAAGGATGAAAGGATAGGGTTGGACCTAAGTGAGAAGGGGAGGGAGTTCCATAATTTGGCAGCGTTGAGCGTGAAGGACCTGCCTCCTGCTCTGGACCTTTTGACTCTGGGAACTGCAGCAAGGAATGCGTTCTCTGAGCGAAGTGACTTACCGGGACAATAGGGAGTGAGAAGTGTGTGGTTGATCTCAGGCAGGTCTGGCTCTATGGAAGGCTTGGTGCGATATGCACAGTGTCTTAAGTTTTATTCTATCCCTAACCGGGAGCCAGTGAAGTGACGGAATCCCTGGCTTAGCTGATTTTCTGTGTGGGATTTGGAGTAGCGTGCGAGCTGCACAGTTCTGTGTGCGCTGGAGTTTCTGCAGCACGTGGTCAGGGGCTCCTAGGTAAAGGGCATTATTAAAGTCGAGCCGAGATTGGATGAGGCCCTGAATGACAACCTGTTTGGCTTCCATGGGCAGGATCGGCAGAATTTTTCTCAACATTCGGATAATCCTGAAGCAAGTTGCTGCTGTTTTGGTTGCCTGAGTGTTAAAGGTGAGGGATTTGTCCAGCCAGACTCCCAGACTTTTAATGTCCTCCTTCGGGGATGGAGGAGGACCCAAACTGGGAGGCCATAGCTGGTCCAGGGGAGTGAGAATGGGGGGGCCAAGGAGCATTATCTCGGTCTTATCGCCATTGAGTTTTAATGAGGATGCTGTCATCCATCTCCTGACGTCCTCCATGCAAGCTGCTAGGTTGGACTGGGGGAGCCTGCTGTTCTTCTGTGCCAGAGAGACCACCAGCTGAGTGTCGTCCGCATACGAGATGATCTTGATACCGTATTGTCGGACGACCTCAGCTAGCGGCCTCATGTACACATTGAACAGCGTGGGGCTTAAGGAGGAGCCTTGGGGTACCCCGCAGTTTAGAGGTCTGCTAGTGGAGCAGGAGTCGCCATCAAAGACCTGGAAGGTCCTTCCGCTCAAAAAGGAACCCAACCAGTCAAGAGCGTCTCCTGAGACCCCCAGATCGACTAGACGAGACATCAGGGTTTTGTGGCACACCGTGTCAAACGCGGCGCTTAGATCAAGGAGGATCACTGCCACTGACCCTCCATGATCCAAGATCCTCCTGGATTCCTCCGTCACGGCCAGAAGGGCAGTTTCTGTGCCGTGTTTTGGACAGAATCCTGTTTGGGTGGAGTCCAGTAGGGAGTTCTCCTCCAGGAAGTTGGTGAGGTGGAGATTAATGTGCTTCTCTAAAATTTTACTTGCCCAAGGCAACAGGGATATTGGACGGTAGTTGTTAGGGTCCATAGGGTTGAGGTTGGGTTTCTTAAGCAGTGCTCTCACCATTGCTTGTTTCCAGGGGGGAGGAACCACTCCTGTTTGCATGGAGCTATTAAGTAGGTCCATGAGGGTGGGGAAAATGACTTGGTTAGCCATGTTCATCATCTGAGGAGGCACTGGGTCAAGGGGGGAGCCTGATTTTACTTGATGTGCAAGGGATTTAAGTGATTCCAGATCTAAAGGTGGACATTTATTTAGGGAAACTCGCGGAGAATGTTCTGTTTCGCTAGGGGGTGGTGGTATGACAGTGATGGTCTCTGAGATGGGGACTGCGAAGGATAAGTATATTTTATTGATTTTTTGATAGAAAAATTCAGCCAACTCGTTACATCGGGCTATAGGGTTGTCGAATTAAGCCATGGGGGGGGGATTTTAGCAAGCCTTTTGACTGCTTGGTATATTTCTTTTGGCTTAGATCGAGCAGCCATAATTTTTTCTTTATAGTAGTTAGTTTGAGCTAAGTTTATTTCGCATTTGTACACCCTAATGGCTTCCCTATACCTTTCTTTTCCGGTGGTAGCGTACCCTAGGCGCCACTTCCTTTCCAGCTTTCTACACTGTCGTTTTAGCTCCCTGAGCTTCTCTGAGAAGTGTTGTTCTTTGCGACCTTTTGACAGAGAGAGGATCTATCACCTTTGGTTACAATTGATACCCCTGGGAGTGAGAATGTGCTTTACAAATACATGCATTATTATTTGATTTTAATTAATGCTTTGTACAAATCCCATTTATAACTTTAAAAGCAGGCAATAGTGACTAAGTTAGAAAATATAGCACGCAAGGGTTCTTTGTTAGGACTTGGAGGAAAAGCACTTTTTTCATTTTGTTTTACCCATATTTTTGATTGGATTTGCCGCCATATTTTGACTATGGGTATTGAGCGACTATAAACACTTCTCAAACCCCAAAACATGGTAAATACTTGGTTAATCCAAACTCGTCTACCTTCCCGCACAAAAGCAATCTCCTCTTTCTATGTGTGATGTGGAATGCATCACAATTAGAAAGAGGTAGTAACGAAGAGAAATAAAGATATTTCTTCTTGGAGAAATAAAGATATTTCTCCTTGGTATGCATTAATAAGGGAATGCCTATAATTATGATGCATTTCCAGTTTTACTAGCTGTACTAAATCTGGGAATGCTCCAAAATTAATTGGTGGATGCAAGGGAACGCAAATATTCTATCCATAGAATGCCTCCCAGAACCAGTGTAACACAATGCAGAACAAGGGTCTGTGCTGCATTACTTTTTCTTTACGCCGAGACGCCCCAGGGCATTTGTGCGCTTTATAAATTTCAAAAATAAAAATAAATAAATGTACCAAGTCGCACAAGGTAGTGCAAATCTCTCCCTTGTGTGGCTTTGTAAATCCTAGTTAAGGACTTGCTTGCCTTGCGTCAGACAAGGACAATGCAAATCATTAGTAAATCTGGGCATTGGAGCTTACAAGGTCTTGTTGCATGATGGGTAAAATGAGACATGCCATGCATGGAACTGAGGTGTCTCTGCAATAAGGACTAAAAAGTGATAGCAAAAGAAGGATGGATTTAACCCAGATCTCTTGACTGGGGGTGAATGTTTTGATTTGTTCTGCATTCCGTCCATCAATTGTGTGTCTTTTGCTTCCTCGCCCTAAGTGTGCCAGGTATGCCCAGACGTGGGTCCTGGGCTCACTGTTTGCTGCACTGGTTAAGCAGCTTTTCAATTTAAGTCAAGGCCTGCTAATAAGTCTAAAATCCATACTGCTCTGCCATCGTTTGGGATAATGCTAGGAAATGCAGCTTCGTAGTATTATGTTATTAATTGAAAATCAGGTTTTTTGGTTAACATACATTTCTATAGGAAGAACCACAAATATGATTTTTATAAAATGTGTTATTTTCTGCATAAACTTTGGTGCTCAAAACTATTCACTGTAATTGAATGTCCGAAATCAAGAATGAGGTATGAATAACACATCATGGAGAAACAAATGCTCTTTGGCAGCGGATGTCCTGCTGTAATGAGCTCTCCCTTCCTGACAGGGTTACACCCCAACCCCAACCAACCCAATCCTTATGCGACTCCCTTAACGCTTACTTTTCTGAAAAAATTGCTATCATTAAAAATAATATTCCTTCTCCTTCGTCCCCTCTACCCCTTCCTCTTCCCTCTATGAACTCCAGTCGGCTGACAGAGTTTCCGCCAATCTCACTACAAGAATTTTCTTCTTTGCTCCACAAAGTCAGTTCAGGCTCACCTAATGACATATGCCCCCCTCAGATCCTGAGAGAGGCCTTTTTGGCCTGCCCCGGTCCCCCACTAGCCTTGCTCAACAACTCCTTAGCTACTGGAGAAGTCCCTCGCTCCTTTAAACAGGCAGCTGTTCTACCTATCTTAAAAAAAACTAATGCAGATCCTACTATCTTAAGTAATTACAGACCCATCTCCCTCCTTCCCTATCTAGGAAAGATCCTGGAGACGCATGTCACCCGCTGCCTTGGCACATTCATCGATTCCTGGATGCCCAACAAGCTGGCTTTAGACCCCTCCACTCCACCGAGGCGGTCATAGTAGCCGTCATGGACGCCCTCAGGAAAGGTGCCGACAAAAACATCTCACAGGCCCTTGTCCTGTTGGACCTGTCGGCGGCATTTGACACGGTCGATCATGTGATTTTGATCGACCGTGTCAACAATGCTGGCATCCATGGGGTAGCCCTTGATTGGCTGAGATCTTTTCTAGACAACCGTTCCCAGGCAGTTCATTTATCCACTTTTGCTGCACCTTTTTCATCTTTAACCTGCGGGGTCCCTCAGGGCTCTGCGCTATCACCTTTATTATTTAATTTGTATCTGCAACCCCTTTTAGCTTCCCTTCGAAACACCCCGGCTACAATTTTTAATTACGCAGATGATCTTCAGTTAATTTTTCCCATCGACTCCCTTCCCTCCTCCTGTCTTAATTTTCAGTCCACCATGTTGGCCATTGCAGAATGGATGTATCATAGTCAACTGAAATTGAACCCTACAAAAACAGAGCTAGTATTGGTGGGGGGTTCCGCTAATCCGTGGAACACCGCCTTTTGGCCTCCATCACTTGGGACGGCACCCACTCCTGTGAGCACAGTGAAGAGTCTGGGGGTGATCATCTCTGAAGATCTGTCGATGAGACCACAAATTAATTCTGTCACCTCATCCTGTTTTTTTCATCTCAGGTGGATTCGCAAAATCAGTAGGTTTCTCACCAGAGAGGCCCTGATTCTTGTCATCATCGCTCTCATCACCTCCAGACTCGACTACGCTAACATTTTGTATGCGGGGATTCCCGCCTACCACCTCCACCGGCTGCAATTAGTGCAGAATCAGGCTGCTCGCCTGATCTTTCGCCAGCCCAAACATCAGCACGTTACTCCCCTTCTCCGCAACCTTCACTGGCTCCCTGTTTCCAAACGCTGCATTTTCAAACTTGGATGTACCGTCTTCAAGGCCCTCTCTGACTCGGCCCCTGCCTTTATCTCATCTAGCTTGGCACGATACATTCCCCACAGAGCTCTCCGTTCCACATCTCTTAATTACCTTGAGGTACCCAAATACAGACGGAAAAAGCATGGAGGACTGAGCTTCTCTTATCTGGCCTCCTCCACATGGAATTCTTTCCCAAGGGCTCTTCGTCTTTGTCCCAACTATGCCTGTTTTCGCACACTGTTAAAAACTCTGCTATATCAGTCAGCATTCGAATAACCCTTCCTCCCTGGTAACCGTTTATTGTCAAAGAGCGCCATGAAACCGTTGGTGAACGTGCGCGGTATAAATATTTTTAACGTAACGTAACGTAAGGTTCCTGGCAGGAATTCATAGGATAGCTAATTACATGTTCATCCACAACTACCTATCCCAGGAATGGGAGGGTAGGAAAGAGATTAGTTATATCAAATGGCCACATAAAAGTCAGATATGAGCTTAAGGAGGTGCATGTTTACAAAATATAAGGCCCAGGTATGGACCATCCTTTGATGCTGGCCTTCTCATAGTCAGATGTACACCTGTCAACCTAGGGAGTGTTCTCGACCCTAAACAATGTCCTCCAGTGGACTATTCAATTAAAATAGGAATCTTACATTTCTTCCAGTGGGGAAATGTAGGGATCCCAATTTAATGGGCCAGTCCAAAAGCAGGCTGAAAAGCTTGGACAGGTGAGATGACATACTAACATCTTTAAACCCCTCAGGATAGGGGTGTGTGGGATTGTTTTACAACTGAGTTACAGGATATGCTTTAGAACATGGGTGAACAATGTATGGGACCTTTCTTAGGATATCATTAGCCGTTGACTACTAAAGAAAAAAGCTCCTATGTCAGAGACTTTAGAATACAAATGGACTTGGAAGAAGACAGTAGAAAGAAATGTGCTTCTCTCTGCCTCAGATGAATAAGACATTTGAACTTGCTCTCCCTTCTGTCCAGCTTTTGGAACTTCTTCCCTAGGACTTTACAACTCGTCCTGCTGTAGTACCAGGGAGACAAAGAAATAAGAAGAACTAGATAACCATTTGAAACTGCAATTTTGCTGAGTCCCAACTGTAGAGACTACGTCACCTTGTGTCCCACTACTGTCTCTACTCTGGGGTCATAAAAACTTTCCCTGGAAGTCTGGGGACTTTAGGGGTGAGAAGGAAAGTTGGTACTCAAAAGATTTTCTTACCTCTGGAGGACTTTGAAAATAAGAAAGCCTACACCAGTTAGGGGACTCATCATTGGAAAAAATTTGTCTCACTTTGAGCTTTTTGCCACAAAAAAAGCTTCAGCAGGAATGACCGGTAGTAATTAGGAGCTTTAGTGGACAGAACAGATGTATATGGCACAATAACAAAATAGCAGTAGTATACCTGTTCATGTGTTTTTATCTTCTTGTATGCTCATTATGTGATATTCAAATATGGTGGCTGCCTGATGAACCCAATTTTGACTTGTATTTGAAACGCCTGTTAGTCCTTGTACTATCAATATGTGATTGGGATTTTTCCTCTCAGTCAATGGTGACAGTAGTATTTTCTGCTAAATGATGGCCACACTTCCTTCACCTTATGGCATAGTTAAGAGGAAGATGGCAAGATAACATAATATTGGTATCACATGTTTTTATCTTCTTGTGCGTTTACTCTTTATAATTCCAAACTGCAGACATGGCAGTTTCCACACTATCATCCTCAAACTTTTTTACTTCACCCTCCTGTTTTCTGAACCTGTTGTTCTTGGCTTTTAGGAATCTGTGCACTTTACCACTGCTAACCAGTTCTAAAGTGCTTGTGTTCTTTCCTTTAAACATTGTAAAATTGGCTAACATCCGATTGGCACATTTAATCTACTTGTAAATCTAAATTAATCTATGCTACTAAAGTGGTACTACAATTTACCAATGTAAATTAAATGCTGCAAGTGATCCTGCAGCACTTATTGTGCTACCCACTGTAAGTAGCCATTAACCATGTCCCAGGCCTGCCATTGCATCCAGTGTGTGCAGTTTTAAACTGCCATTACAACCTGGCAAGATCTTGCCATGACCAAACCTCCATTTTTAATACATATGAGCCGCCCCTAGAGTAGGCCCTACACAGTCCAGAGGGCAGGGTGCAGTTGATGTAAAAAGTTAGACATGTACCTTTAAGTTTTACCTGTCCTAGTAGTCAAACATTGGGTTAATTTATCAAAATTAATACGTTATAACTTTCAATTGGCAGCACGTAGGGATATCAAGTTTGGTGTCTCTGGACATGTAATTTAAAACCCTCTTTAATGGTAATGTCAGATTTTAAGGCAACAGTCTGAAAAGTAAATTTTTAGAAAGTTAGCATTTTCTTGTCCTAACCATTTGATGCTTATAGCCTGTATTGTGGATCACTGCTTGGTGTAGCTGGCAGTTGGTCTTTGTGAATTGCTCATAGACAGTAAGACAAAGGGGGAATATGTGTTGATATTGTGGGTCACTCTGACTCAACGAGGGGGCGCAGATGTCACCTACTACACGTGCACATCACAAAGGTTCTGCCTGGACACACTCACAAAGGGTTTGATACTAATCTTTTGTGTCCCCAGACAAGCTGAGGCCAGGGCAGGGAGGGAAGAAATTCCAGACACCTCTGGGGTGCAAACCTCAAGATCTGTCTCCTGCTTCAAAGTGGACTCCAGGTATGAATGTTTGACCCTAATACCCAACTCAGAATTTCCCCTTCTGACCTGTGGAAGACTCGTAAGTACTGTTCTGCTCCTCTGCAAGAAGGACTGCTCCTTTGTTGCCCTCCTGGCTTGCTGCCTGCTGCCTAAGTAAAGGGCTGGAACTGCCTCTTGAACTCAGGACCACCAGGTGACTCCAAGGGTCAGTTGGCTGGCCTCCTGTTCAGAAGCCTCAGGGACAGAACAGGCTTCAACCATCCTTAACACAGCACCTGGTGTCAGTCAGCGGCAAGCCTCGTCCCCCAAGTAATGCCATACGAGTCCTGGACGTGGAAGTGGACCTGAAGGTGCTCTGCCTGTCCAGCTGTGGTCCTGCGAGCAGAACCTGCACAGCCCAACATATCTCCTCACCACCAGACTTTACATTGCAGCCTCTGGTCTCCTCAGAACAGCTGCTGTGTAACACATGCTCGACAGGCCTTTTCATCACAAGCCATTCATCCATGGCATTCTCCCTGATGACATAGGATTTCACATCGTAAGCCCCGCAACTTCTTCGGAACCAGTCAGTGCGCAATACATCTTCTTCACCGAACTTCGCAACAGCATCCTGGATGACAACATAGGCTCTCACATCGCAGCTTCACAGCTTCTCAGAATTGCCACTGTGCGATGTATCCTCGACGTGGGATCTTGCAATACTCTGCAATCAGGATCTAAGGTACTCTGGTTCAGTGGGTCTAACTTGGTTCCAGTAACTGGCCCATGCTCCATCGTGGCCAGCCTGAACTTGTGACTTTATTCCAGTTCGAACAGATAACCGCAGTTGGCGCTTTGTACTTTTAGGTACTATTTTTACTTACGTTTTTAAAATTGCATATCTCCAGTTATGTTGATTGGATGTTTGGCATTTTGGTCTCAAAGAATTTGTTACATTTTACTCTATGTTTCTAAATTGGTATAGCATATTTCTTATGTTGTGTTTTCACTTTATTACTGTTTGAAGTGCTGCATAAGTACTTTACACATTGCCTCTAGCTAAACCTGACAGCTTGTGCCAAGCTACCAGAGGGTTAAGAACAGGTTAATTTGGAGTGTACTTGAGACTTCACCCTGACATACATTGTAGTTCCTGCTTGAGTAAGTGTTCACCCCCTTAAACCAGTAATCCAAACGTGAGAGGATTATACCAATAATACTACAAACACTATATGAATGTACGTATTATATTAGTGGATGCCTATATTTACAACTCACTCTGGTGATTTTTAACAGGAGTTGCGAAATAACAATACCCTTCAGGGCTGTAGGATCAGGAAATTCTTCATTTTGGTGAAGTATTTAACTATTTTGCTGGTAAGACATTATGTACATTGATAATATGAATAATTCCATTTTTAATAAACTTATAGTATTCACATGTACATATATTTTCTAGTAGGGTTTGTGCAAAGCTGACATTAAGATCTGGCTAACCTCTGAAATATAGACTAATTGAACATTAGTATAACCTATACATACAACATTTTGGGTAAGTTATGACTATAACTTCCTTTGTGCTCCTCGAAATCTGATGTTGTTTTCAATATGGATAATTGAGAAAATATTGATTAAATGGATATAAATTGTAGGATGTAGAAGACTGTGATTGATTTAGTTCCCTCCCTTATAGCTAGTGTAAAACAAGAATGAGTGGCTCAATGAAACAACTTATGATGCTTTGGATTTTTTTCTTTTTGAAACACTTACAGCAATGAGTCTATTTATATTGTAATTATATTTGATGTATTTTTGTGTATAATTAATTATTTATGAACTTGTTTTACACTTTGGAAGATTTATATGTTTAAAAATAAGAGTATAACATTTGCTGTATATATAGATATTTCTATTTTTTAACTGAAAACATTATTTAGGCTCTTTAATGTTTTAAACTATTTTAATTATTATTTGCATTATATTTGTTTCTTGATTGTCGCCCTAAGGAAACTTCATAAGAACGAAATGCTTGTGCACCTACAAACAATTTGTGTGGAATGAATAAAGACAAAAACAACTTGCATTTATGTGCATTGGTTATGATGCTATTTACTATTTTCTGAACCTAATCAATACTTTTGGATAGTGTGCTGAGCATAATTTCATATTATAAAGTACATTTTCCTGTCTGCCTGGTGATTACCATACAGTAAAAATCACTTTTTCAGGCCAACGGCAGTTATGTAGCATTCCTATCCACACCCAACGAAAGAGCTCTCTGGACTCCTCCCTCAGGGAGGGTGTCGAGGGGACATCTGTCACTCTCTACAAACCTGCTGATCGTATGTGATTCATTATTGTCTTTACAGCTCCCACCATCTTTGGACAAAACAATGATCTACTTGACGAGGGCCATAATTGCTCTCATAGTGCACCATAATACAAAACTGGTAATTGTGAGGGGAACAGAATGTATTAGGACAGCGGAAATGGAGGTCAGAAACTACAATCAGCAGGGATTAGCTACTGACTGGATCCACTACTGCAACTGCAAGTACAGAAGGATGTAAGTTAGACAGTTGTGCATTACCAAAATTGCTGCATTTTGATTTGCATCTAGCCGGTCAACATCCGCTCATGAGACTCATACCAAGCACCTGACACAAGCCCCTTTACAGTAACAAGCAAAGCATATGCCTTATTCTGAAACCTCTTTCCTGTGAAGATCACAGGTACAACATAGTCCTGGAATGATCACCTAGCTCACAGAATGTACCTGTACTAGGAACCATGCTACTAGAGACGACAGATTAAAAACCTTTCAGTTACCTATACAGAAGGCTTAATATGTTCATGAAAATATTTTTACCTCTGGTATTACAAGCTCCTGAAATAAACACAATCTGAAACCATTAATTTTCATTTGTTTGTGTTAGATATTTAAATTGTTCAGGGTCTAATATTTGGGAAGTCTTAACGGTGGCACTGTGTTTTAAAAGAGCAGCGCATTATTCTATCAAATGTACAATATTATTTCTTTTTAAATATGTTTTAATTCATTAAGTAGAGAAGCATTTTTTATAGACAATTAGTATAAATGTTAAATGTGTTTTACATTTTCCTTGCACTTAACTCACAATAAAAAAAATGATGAAGCCAGTGCACATTCATGCAAGGAGATAAAACTACTAACAAGAGAAAGTAGGAAAAAGTAGAGAGAAAAAAGGAATTGTCTGAACAACATCTCCTGTGGTAGATCTCCACGCATTGGAACTCAAATGTATCACTTTTACATATGCTAACTGTCTGTAAATAGCCTCCTGCCCCACTTACTCACATACATTCAAATGAAATATCATACAAAATCTTCAATGCCTACCAAAATATTACTATTTTAAAATAGGAAAAGCATTAACTGACTGGGAAGATGGGTAGCCCGAGTAAACAGATGTGGAAAGAGAGTGCTGGGAGTAAGCAGGGATTTCTCTCTTTAACTATTTTTTATATTATGATTCAAATAACTAAAAACCTCCCCTCACATATTTAACCAAATGCTTTTATATCTGCATTTAAACCTCAATGCTCATTTCCGTCAGTTTGTGCCTCAGAAAAGGAGTTCATTGCACCAGCTCACAGTTCAACAATATGATGTTCAAGCATTCTTCACTTTTGCCTTGAATTCAGAATGTCAGCACTATACTTGTTCATTAAAACTCTGCCACTCAGGAGTCAACTGACAAATGGCTACTGGGGTTGGATGTCCACGTTTCTTTCAGCCTGCCAGACCTTTGTACTGACATAGATGAAAAAGATATTTGGGAATTTAAAAACCATCTGTCCTTAATTTATCTTTCTAGAGCCCTAATTTCATTCTGTTTTTTTACTGTAGTTTCCTCTGTAGGAAATGCTTTCATTTCCACAGCTCTAATTTCATCAAGATGGTATTCAGGTGTGCCACACTATTGTCATGAATACAGAATGTTAGCGCTAGAGTTTTCATAGGCTCTCTGTGCTGGCATGCTGTAGAACACTGGGAAATCAACTAAAAGAGTGCTACCGCTGTCAGAAGTACATTTTACTCATCAAGAGAGATTTATTTTCACATGGCTGATGTTATGTTGTGTGGACCACCCCATATTAGTGTTTCACGGAGGGGGTTCCACTTTGTAGCCCTGTGTGTGCCGAATTAGTGGTATGCGCCCCACCGGAAGTAGAGAGAAAATAAAGGTGGTCTGGACCGGAAGATCGGGGTCATTGGGCCAAGAAAACAACCAGTGTGTGAGCGTGGTATTTTCCTGTATTGCTGTCCTCACACACTGTGCAACGCATACCCAGTCATAGAGCCCCCACTCACCTTACAACAGAACTGCTGAAGGAAGTTATTAGTGAATTTATAGGAAATATGTTGTCATTTTAGCTTCTGGAGGATATCCCATAATGTCTATGAGGAAATCATGCACGAAAATGTTTTTCTCTCAAATTTGATTAATTAAATCCCAGCAGCGGATCAGCATTTTTTTTTTTTTTTTTTTTTTAAAACCTTTATTGATATCAAAAGGAGACAAATAGAGGCCCACAACCATGCCGGCCGTCCGCAATGTACAAAACAGTCAGGAGTCATCAGGCAAATAGTACATAATCAATCAACACAAAGCAGAGGCCGTACAATCGCAATAGGGAAAAAGAAATACAGAAACTAAAGGGCTAAAACACAGGAGTAAAGAAGGCTTAATTTTACAATAAGGGGAGAGGACATATGACAGGCACAATTGCAATACGGAGGCATCCGATATCCCGTAATCAACCTCAACATTAAGAAGGGGGCGTGGGGCAAAATATCAGGGGGACAACACAATGCATTCGAGAAATCAGGATATGTGAGATACAGTCAACCCCTGAGCGTTATCCTCGTAACACGCCCGCCACCCGGGACACTACCAAGCCAGAACAGTGGGATCGGAAGACAATGAATGAAAACCCGCCCGTCACAGTACCCTCTGGGACGCAGGAAGGGAAAAAGGGAAGGGGGACTAGGTAGGGAGGGGGAAAGAGGACGGGAAAGGAAAATGGAGGGAAGAAAAACCAAACAATAAAGGGAAGAGGGAAATATGAAAAAAGAAAGGTAAAAGACACGCCGACACGGCGCCCCATGGTGAGAGGACAGGAGACAAAAGGATTAACGGTCCAAGCGGGGCATGGCAATCGGATGAAAAGACAGCCAAAATGTAGCAGGAGGAGTAACGACGCCATACCCCCACCCGAAACACACCATAGGAGGTCGGGACAGACGCGGCCTCACGAAAAAGATATACAAAAGGGCCATAGAACCAGAAGACAAACAAAAAATAGAACCCAACCCACCCGTCCCACCCTGCACCCCTGTAGAAGGCTACGGCCGACCCTTCAAACAGCGTGCCTGTCGCCCTAAACCAGAACCCGAAATATAGCAAGAAGAAAGAATGAAAAACGAGACAAAAAGACCACAAAAACGGAGAAAGAAAACAGGAGGGAGGAGCAGAAGAGCTATAATACAAACGATAGGCCACAGCCCTCCGCCCAACCGGACAAGTACAATCAAAAAAACAGACCAGGATGTCACCCCATCACGCGCCACCAAATATTAGGAGAAGGGAACCTCCCACCCCTCTACAATCAGAGACAAGTGTGCAACGAAATCGCATACCGGGAATCAAGCAGAAGTCGTACATTTCACCCCCAACCCTTCCGAGCGACAAACCCCACCCACCACATGGCAATGTACAACCACATACTAAATACGAAATCAGCAGATAATCGAGTGGAATGGAGACTAGCATAGCTACGTGGGGAGTAGATAGATCGACAAGTGAGCAATAGTTCAAACTGAAAGTACCGATGCATCAACAATAGAAGCACGAGCCATGAGAAACAGGAGTTCAGTTGCGCCACTGGAGCGGGCGAGGTGGTCCCATTTTTAAACTCAGGCAAAGTCATCGAAGCAGGCACAGGAGGAAGTCCACCCATAAATCCAGGCAACAATGTCGAACAGGGTCGCAGTACAGCATCCGAGTCCCCGGGGTCCGAGCCTTGAAAAGCAGGGCGCCCCAAAGTCACCAGCACATTACACGATCTTCGATCAGCGGTGGAGACACTCAGGTCAATCGAGGGGGGTGAGGCAATGGAGGCATCGAAACAAGAGGGCGACAAGAAGAAACGGCCGCCCAAAATGGCGGCGGATCGTGGCGGACCCACCGAGACGCCCAGGGCCAGGGAAGAGTACAGGGATCTGAGGGCTTCCAGGATGTCTCCGACTGTCGGCTCACGCCCACCAGATCCGATCCCCACACAATCAGGCAACTCGGGCCCGCCGCCACAAGGTGACTCTCGATCCAGAGGGCCAGCCGCCATTTCGTGATCAGCCCAATCGCCGCCCACGAGGACCCCCGGAAATAACAGTTCTCAAATGTAGGACTTTACAAGCGCCGGGGGTCCCAGCAAGGGCGGCCTCGATGCAAAAAGGATGTCCGCCCAAAACGGGTCTCCGCCCGCACCAGCACCGGTGCCCCAAACAAGCGGAGTCCGGGCCTCGAGGACCAGGGCCGCCGGACAAAGCAGCGGCGGGGGGAGACCCCCTCTCAGAATCAGGTCCCGGGGCTTCTCACCCACGTCTGCCACGCGACCAGCAGGACAGGTCCGGGTCAGGATCGCCGGGATCTTCGCACATCGGCTCACAACACTGGTTCTCGCTCTCGGCCGGGGCCGAGAGCCGTCGGATCCCACCGGCCAGGTCCCGGTCCAAGTCTCGCAGAGGCCCCGATCTCTCGGAGGCCGGAACTCCGGAGCCACTGCACGTCAAGACCCCGGGGTCAGATGCTAAGTACAAACAAGCCGTAATGTTTCCAATTCCCCAAAAGTGTGCCGTCCCGGGACAGGATAAAAGACAGGATAGGCAGTCAGGATGGAGGGCTGCGGGAGCCGAGCTAAAAGGCGACCATCACGGCCGCGAGCTAGGCTCCTCCCCGGATCAGCATTTTTCACAAGTTTGAAATCACCTTAGAACTGACAGTTCCTACAATTAGTATGATATCTCAAACAAATTATTTATATTGTGAAAAACCATTGTTGGCATTCTTTATTTTTGTTCTATTTTGGGGCACTCAAAACTGGGCATTTGTCAGAAATGGGTCAAAAATGGCTGAGACATCACCAAAAATAAATGCAACGTGTATGCTTCTTGTAATCTCTTGAAAAACGCACCATCTAACAAGCAGTTTTGTAAATTTTATTCCAAATTTTACTATTATCAGACCGGAGGGCACTCCCGTCAGCTATTGACTGGTGCCGAGTAGGTCCCTCAACTTCTTCTCGGGACCCGCTGATGCTACCTCAGACAAAAACTACCTGTTGCCCTCCACCTTGGATTATATTATTCAAATGCGTGTTTCATATGCCGAACATTAGGCACACCTCAAACAGGTTGAGAAAAGAAAATCTTTCTTTATTGCATGATTTTTTAAAAACCCTTGCAACAATATACAATAGCTGAAATTCATTGCTAGGTGCTTTGCTTTTCTATAAAAACATTGTGAAAGCCTAATCTAAAAAAGGCGCTGAAGTCCAATGTAAACACTTGAAAGTTAATAAAAGTAACCTCAAACAGGTTGCCATGTACATCTCATGTATGTGATATTGCTCACTAGTAGTTTATAACCTCATTTCTATTGTACGCTGAAATCTGCTTTGCTGCAAATTGGGACCTTTCACAACAGTTTTGTGCAATATATGTGCAAAAGTCAAAGGCTCACTCATTTCTGTTGCATTTAGAAATGCTGAAAGCCATAATCAGGGCTATAGGAACATCTGAAACACCTGTCTGCTTGCAGCCATAAATGCAAACATTCATACTAATTAGAACTTGAATGAATAGAATATTTCTAAGAACAACTCCATTGATTTGGGCTGTATCCAGCCAGCAATTGTCAGCATGGACTAATCCAGAAAGTGTTAACTATTGTCTGAAAAGTAAGTTATCAATTGGACATCATTTAAAAGGTTCAGAACCTCTATGTCATAAATTCCAACAGAACACATTAGACAGAACACTCCCCATATATGAAACACAGCACAGGTTCAACATAGGGGCTATCACTGTGTTCGCCCTACCTATGTAACCATGCCACGCTGTAACAAGCACCCATCAGAATACATTATACAGAACTACCACCCCCACCTCAAACCCCAGGTAATGTGGGTGTCTACCGACATAGAGAGTACATCACATACTGGCAAAGTCCTATGGCCTGAACCCTGAAACATCAAATCACACACGCTGAGCTGCTGAATAAGAACATAGACACCCAACAAAGAAAATATGTTCTTTGCAGTTCTATGCAGTCAAGTATCATCAAGGACAATGACCGGCTGATGAATGCCATAATCATAGGCTGGTGAACAATGAATATTAGGAATACTTCAGCTTCAATGAGCGGCCTTCTGCTGTGTGCCACAATGACTGAGTCCACAACCTTCTCAAATAGCTTGCTAGCCCTGCTGGCTCCAACAAAACATCTGTGCTAGAATCATGTTCAATGCATTTTGTCCCGCTGAGGCATTTGTAGCTTATCTAAAAGGGTTCACCATCTATTAACTGTGCTACTCTCCGAATGTACGACGACGAAAAAAGTCAATAACTAACACCTTGTTTTTCCTCAAAAATATAGAGTAAAGAACAAAAGACTGCTGCCCTGGTTATGACTCTGCTGCGGGTGGTGGTGGTGGTGGTGGTGGTGGGTACTTACAAGTTTAGTGCAAATTGCACTCAATGCTTGTATTTGCCTTCCAAATGTTTGCACCTCTGTCCGATGAAAAGGTGCAATTTGCACACAACTCCCCATTCTGTGTGTGGTCTGCAATTCGAAATCAGATGCAAATTGTGCAACTTGCACTTACCCCTTTTAAAATGGTAACTAATAGGTGTGTAATGTGTACCCTATTTGTAATCAACGACTAGACTGGGTTGTGGTGGAATTCCCTCTAACATAAACAGGGGGAACAAGGTCAACTCCTAAGCATGTTAAGCACTGAGCAGTCATTTCTTTCAGATGTGTGCGATTAATTTGGCCTAGATGCATTCTGGTCGTAGAAGTTTCACTATTTTTGCACATAACTTTTCTGTAGACAAACAGAATTTAAGTCTAACTACTTTATGTCCATTTTCAAGCAGTATACTTATACCCCCTTTCAAGAACTTCCATTTTTTTTAACCTGTTAATGTGTTGTTTGTCGGAAAAAGTGGAACCAGGGAAGGTTCTAAATAGCTTTGCTGAGTTAAGTAACACAGTATCATGTATGCTGACTGTAGAGAAGCCATAGAAGGATCCACCTGTTTATAAATGGTTTAATCCCGACTGTACTGCCGCCCTTAAAAATGTAAAACGGGTTAACAAAATGTCACCACTCAACATTGAAGCCATCAGAATAGCCAGACATAAATATAAAACATCTCTAGAAAAAAGTAGGGAAGAAACAAGTAGGGCTGCCGAAGACCTGGAAGAGGCCTCACAACTTAGGGAACAATAAAGCTTTTTGGGAAATTGTTAACTGTCCCTTTTTCTCTGAGCAAAACCACTCTAGGTTAGTATGCCATATTCCGGCTAAAGAGTGGATATACCGCTTCTCAAAGATCTTTGATCCAGATAATTTGCTATCTGACCAGCAAGTCCCTTCTAACCCCCAAAATCTTAATGAGAATAGTGCTACCCTTGGGATCCCAATTGATGTTTTCAAGCAGAGTCCCATGCTTTTGGCTCCATTATTAACAAATATATTGCTGTTATAAGGGATGGCCCAGTAAATTCTTGGAGGGAGGCAGCTATAGTTCCAATTTTTAACAAAGGGGACAGGACCCGCCCGGCTTGCTATCGCCCTATCTCTCTCCTGGATTCAACAGTAAACATATTAGGGAGGGTAATTCTTCAAAATCTGGATGACTGGACCAAAACAAAGACTTTTTTCTCTTATGTGCAATACGGCTTCCACTCAGGCTTGGGCATGATTAAACAATCCCAAAATTTATTTTTGCTAATGGGAAATATGCCAAAAAGCCAGAAGAAGTGCCTTATACATGGCATTTATTAACCTCTCCAGTTCTTTTGACTTGGTGGACAGGGGAAAGCTCTAGTACTTGATGGAGGCGGTGGGAATGAAAAACCTCTCTTTTAGACCTCCTTAAATACCTGCATTGGCGTACAACCACCCAAGTAGAGTACAGTCAAAATTGAGAATGCACCCCCGTCTATCAGGTCAAATCGTCAGACTAAGCAGGGGTGCATCTTAGACCCCTTTTTATTGCTATTGTATATCAATGCCCTTGATGCAGAGCTATTGTAAAAAGGGAAGGACTAGCCTAAGGTAGGGAGTTGCCCAGTTCCTGTCCTCCTCTATGCCAATGATGCGGTTTTAGTTGCAAGCACCGCAAATGGCCTTCAGATTTTACTTGATTCTTTTAATGGTTTTATGGGCAATTTGAATCTAAAGGTGAACAACCAGAAATCTTCTGCCCCTAGAACTCATGCAGGCGAAAGTATTTAATTGTGGGGATCCCCATAAACAAGCTTCCAAATTTTAACGACCTAGGTATTCCTTTTGATGCTAACTTAAAATGGGAAAAGCTACTTATTTAAGGAGCACAAAAATTCACTGGGGCATGTGAGGCAATTTTCAGATTTGCGAAGAAATTAGGTTATAAGCCAATGAAAGAAATGATTACACTCTATAAAAGTAAATGCCTCTTAGTTGGGACGCATGGGGCAGGACTTTGTTGCTATGCATACCTGGGATATCTGCAATCTTTAGAGAATACATTTCTACTCAGGTTGTTAGCAATCCCTAAGTGCACTGCAAGTTACAGTACTCACTCAGAGTTAGGCCTTCTCTACCTGGAAGACACAGTGAAGCTTGCCCCTGTACTCCTTTGGCTGAAACTATGGCGCTCTCCAGAGGCCAAATTTCATTACATGGTTTTGGATGACTTTCTTCGACATGATAATATGGCCTTGGTTTCATGGCTAGCTTATGTTAAGCAAGTTTGACTTAGATCCTGGCAAGCCAAACCTCTTTTACTCACCCAATCGTACAGATATGAACTCAAACGAGGAGGTGAAGGTTCTATTTGATAAGGTTCAAAATGATGCTAGATTTGCTATTGCGTTAATGATGGAACACTGTTCTCCGGTATGCTGTGATTTCGACCATGGAACCATACCTTACGTGGGTAGAAAATTCTGAATAATAGATTCTCATTTCAGATTAAGCACAGTACACTTCTTAGTTAATTACCCACAAAGTAGCACCTGGTTCCACTCATTGCCCTGTTGCTCCTGTGATTACATTTCACAACAATTTACTGCTCATTGAATGCTTTTTTGTAACTTTTATAACACTCAGAGATCCATATGTTTTTGTCCTATCTTGCGTGCAAAAGGTTTTACATCCCATAAAGCAGGCCTGCAATTTTTACAGCACTTAGATTCGCAACCCATTTGTTAATCCAGATTTTGATTTGGCTCCTACATTTTTAATAAGAGATGGTACTGTAATATGAAATTATCTTACTTTCTTTCCGTTGTACGTTTTATTATTGTTGTGAAGATTTTTTGTAACATTAATTAAGCCCACTTTCTTTAATGATTGATTTAACACTGCTGTGAAGATTTTGTTTTTGCATTTTTGTATTTTGGAATGTGTCTTTATTGTTTTTATTCGCGCCTTATGGCATTTACTGAATACAAGTTTATTGACTGACTGAATCTGGTCAAGTTGTGCAATAGATGCTGCTTTGCCTTTAGACAAGGGTCTAATACTTCCTAGTGTGGAATGGCCCCAACACTCCGATAGCCAAAAAGTGTTTATTCTTCTGTAGGGGGAGCTGGTGAAATCTCCAACAATTATTCAAGGGCTGTTATCATGCCCCAGGTGCATTCTGGTCTAAGAAGTCCCAATATTTTCTCACTTAATTTTCTACAATCAAATACAATTTTTGTCTCATTAGCTAAAAGCTAATTAAGATCCCACAGATCCTGGAAACTATCGTCCTATTTTCAGATTGCCCCTGCCGGCCAAAATAAATTGAGAAAGCTATCAATTCTCAACTGACAGTCTTCATTAAGGACCAGGGCCCATTAGCCCCCTCCAATTCGGATTTTGGAAACATCATAGTACAGAATTGGCATTGATAAGTGTCTCAGAACAGATCAGACTGACGCTGGATATGGGCGGTAGTGCAGTGTTGGTCCTGTTAGACGTTTCAGCGGAATTTGACACTCTAAATCACAAAATCCTGCTGAATCGGCTGAAAGACATTGGGGTAAAAGATAAAGCTCTTGCCTTTTTAAAATCTTTTTTTTTAGTCAGAATTCAGTTTGTCGCAGATGAGGATTTTAAATCTTTCCCCTTCTCTCTTCCTTGTGGCATCCCCCAGGGTTTGTCTCTTAGCCTGACTCTTTTTAACATTTATGTAGCACCACTGGCCAAACCAATTAGATCTTTTGGGTTCTCTGCAGTTAGTTATGCAGATGATACCCAATTAGTGATTTCAGTAACATACGAGACAGGAAAGCATTTCCAAAATTGTATGCGGGATATCGGAAAATGGATAAATCAAAATTGCCTGAAGCCTAATTCAGCGTGGTAGGACTCTGTTATAATAAATCTGAGTACCTAATTGTAATCAATCAATCGCTGTACTAATTTAATAACTTCAGATCATAATCAATACATACAATGTTACCACACTAACAAAGTAAATAATGCAAAAACCAGGGTTTTATATTGTCTGAATATTATTATTTTCTTTTTCAAGACAAAAGGTATGATTTTTTACAAAAGAAGAAAACAAATTCTTACACAATAGGGTACATACATAAAATGTTCACATCAAATATACACAGTACAAATTATATAGTCCTTTAGTATATCTGAGAAAGTCCAGACTGCTAAATACAAGATAACATTATGACTTCAACTAAACAGAAGAAAATCAAAAATGGTATAATGAATTACATGCAGGCTTGGACTAAATTAGTCGACGTTTCGGTCTTTTAGAGATTATTCATCAGACCATCATCAGGACAAGGAATTTCTACATACAGTAGATGACCCTCTGTTGAAAGAACAAAATTACATTAATACATGTTCTACCTGGTTAAAAAAATTTTTAATTACATTTCGATACCTAATTAAAAAAAGGTTGCAAATTCTATACAGTCGGTGTGGCGGCTGCACAAAACTTAACTGTGTTCCAATTGGAACCATTATTTGTCCTACAATTTAACACAACATATCTATATTTAATTTAGAAACATTAGTGGTTATAAAGTTTCAACAATGATAAATCACTCACTTATGCCGGATAAATTCTTATTTTCTACGTAGACAGCGTACATCAAAATATTTAGCTAGTTGGCAACAAAGAAAGTGAATTCTTGTGCATCAGAGTTGCTAAAAGGAAATAAAGCAGGAGCTTATTCGGTTGCTGTTATTTAGGGGGTACAGTTCCATTATTCGCCTAAAGTAAACGCACCATTTTCATTTACCTTGAATTCTGAGCTGTAATTCTTTATGTGGTTCACCAATCTACTGGGCGGCTCTTTGTTTCTATTTTAAAAGAATTAAACGAAAACCATAGTCACCCTCCTTTATGTTCGGGTTAACTTATATACACATTATTGTTTGCGTGGACATTGTTTAAGTTATCTCGTTAAGCCTTGCGAGGTATGCCAGGCCTGACATACTTCTATTCGGTTTAGAACAGTCTAGTGCATTCAGGACATTAATTACGTCTATTTTTAGTTTTAAAAAAATTTCAGTTTTGGCGATGTTCAAGAAATTTAAATCTGTGTCAGTTTTTAAAATGAAGGCTCTCAAAATGAGAAAATTTAAAAATGTAATGTCTAATTGTACCTTAGGTTCAGATAACTAATAAGACTTTAATTTCAAAAAGGCCCAGAAAGTGGTTGATTGTGGAATAAATTACAATTAAATTCGGCAGACTTATAAGTAACTATGCCACATTACTTACTGCACACAAGTCGAAAAAGCGGCAAAAGTTTCAATGGCCGGCGTAACACCACAGCACAGTTATGAAGTCGGCTTGCGGAGAGAGTGCGTTTAGACCACAGCACATATTTAGATGCGACTAGCAAGCTGGATGGAAAGGGAAAGAAAGGGTTCCACACTAAGTATTTTGCTAACTTAGAGCAAACACCAAGAGGTTTCTTTAGTTTAGACACCCAGTCAAAAGTCTATTACTTACTTTATAACAAGCGGTGTGAAGGTACCAATTATCCTCCTCTGCTCGTGTCACCGGACCAGGCAGCAGTGTTAGTTACTGCTAGCAACAATGTTACTCTACTAGGAAGTCTTTTTAAATACACTGGTAATGACGCCCCGTTCACATGTGATATTGCGGGCTAACGCGAGTGAGGCGTGCTCCGCCTCCTGTTTGTTATTGGGTACCGCCGTAATGGGCAAGTGTAAGTTAAAGAGGAACCGAGGCTCGCCGAAAAGGTGGCGGCCATCTTAGCCTATGTTGTTTTGATCATGTTAGTATAGAGAAGATCATAAGATCGATGTTGTACAGTTTAGTTTCGACACATACCCAGTTGTTTACGAGTCCGAAACTAATTACTGTCATTACAAACATTTCTAGATTTAATTTATAAGTACGTTTCATTAGTGGGTTTATTGGCGATTTAATTGCCGTTACACATGGGTCTCACGAAATAGTACTTCAAGCTACATTCAGTGGGTTACATCAGTCAGAATTTTTAGGTTCTTAATGCAAAACCTGTCGCCTCATTAAGGGCGCTCCCAATCTATTATAATACCAAAAACAGCATAGACAGATATTTTTTGGTCAAATGGCATATCGCATTAAATAGATGTATTACTCACTCCATATTATTTACAGGACCATAGCGTTCCTAGCACATCAATATTATGGCTTATTCAGAAGGTATAAACATAGATAGATAAAACCAGGGTATGAAGCTATGGCACACCAATGAGAACGGATTTGAAAAAGAATTTTCATGTTAAACAAGCTAAAGTGTGCCACTCAGTACAGGAGTTCATTCCATTTTTGACACTCCCTGCAATTTCCATCCAGCGGTTCTCTTTGATGGTCAGAATTTTAGCACCATTTTTGTGTCTGATAGATGGCTTTACCACATCAATGACCCACCAAATCATGTCTCTTTCGGAGTGTTTTGCAGTTGAATAGTGGTCAACTAATGGTGCATTTTCAATGTTTCGTCGAATACGAGATTGATGTTGCAGAATTCTCTGCTTAATCATTTGGGTGGTTTTACCAATATATAATTGTCCACACGGACATTTGATGCAGTAAATTACATTACATGTTCTACAATTAGAGAAGTGTTTGATGTTCATAGTCTTGCCATTGATATCAAAGCTTTTCATGTTGGTTGTGGTATTGCAGGCAATGCAGTTATTGCATTTGTAGTGACCCAATAATGGGGACAGTTGTTTCATATTGTCCACCATATTCGGATCCGGAAGGTCATAGGCATGTACCAACCGATCCCTGATATTAGGGCCTCGTTTAAATGCAAACATTGGTTTTTCTTTTAGTTCAGGTAACTCTTTTAAAAGAGGCCAGCTCTTTGTTACTATTCTTTTGACTTGTTGACTATACGTTCCAAAGGTCGTTACACATACCAATGAAGCATGGTTGTTCCTTGGTTTTGTTTGGAGAAGTGCTTCTCGGTTATTATACCATGCACGTTTCATGGAGTTCTTGAGAAGCTTGTTAGGGTAGCCTCTATCATGCAGCTTTCCTTTTAGAATTTTGGCTTCATGGAAATAATCAATGCGTTTAAAGCAGTTTCTGCGCAGTCTTAAAAACTGTCCAAATGGTAGCCCATCGCGTAAAGATTTTGGGTGATGACTATTATATTTCAACAACGTATTACGTGTAGTTGGTTTAGTATATAACGTTGTGTAGATAGTATTGTCATCATTCGCTTTAATAGTAAGGTCTAAAAAGTTAATTTCATGCGCATTGTACTCCAGAGTGAATTGTAAGTGCGGGTTTCTTTTGTTCAACCAGTCATGGAATTGTACCAGAAGATCTTTATTTCCTTTCCAAATGAGGAACACATCATCTATATATCTCAGCCAACATGATATGTTGGCTGAGAATGGATTCAAGTTATCATAGATGTATAGTCTCTCGAAGTTGTTAACATAGATATTAGCTATATTGGGGGCATAGACTGCCCCCATCGCCACACCATTCAATTGCTGGTAGAACGTCTTCTCAAAAAGGAAGACATTTTGGCACATGGAAATTTCAATACATTTCACTATGAATTCACTTGGGACAGGATGTGGTCTTACACGGCTGTCTAAGAGATCTCTGATGAGTAGGAGAACCTCATCTTGTGGAATATTAGTATACAGACTGGCAATGTCCATAGTTACTAAATATTCGTGGTCTGGATCATAATCATGGTTTTCTAGTTTATTTATCAGAGAGGTGGTATCTCTGATATATGTCTCTGCCTCAGTTACAAATGGTCTGATGAAAAAATCTGCGTACTGAGCCAATGGCTTTAGAATTGAATTACAACCGGCAACAATTGGCCTCCCTGGGGGTTCAGTGGCATGTTTATGAATTTTGGGGAGGATGTATATGGCGGGTACTGTTGGGGATTTATTAATAAGAAAAGCGGCCTCTTTTGTACTAAGCCAACCTTCCTTAAATCCGTGTTCGCTAAGACTTTTAATTTCTGCTTCGAGTTGAGAGGTGGGATCTGTTCTCAGTTGTTTATAATTCTCCGCCACTGAGAGTTGTTTTAGCATTTCATTTTTGTAAGCTTCACGGTCCCATAGTACCAGGCCTCCGCCCTTATCTGCAGGTTTTATTACAGTTTCTTTCAGTGATTCCAGGTTTTTAAGTGCGATGTGTTCATCCTTATTCAAATTATTTCTGCAGAAAATCTGTTGTTTAAACAGAGATTCGATCTCAATTAGGACCGCATTCTCAAAGGTCAAGATGTTCTTTGAAACCATGTTATTGGTGGGAAAGAATACTGAAGGCGGGCGCAAGCCCGTCAGATTTCTTTCTTGTGTATCCACTTTGGATGCGAAGAAGTTCTTAAGCCTAACTGCTCTAAAGAATTTGTATAGTTCGCATTTAGTTTGGAAAGGAGTGTTCCTATAAGTGGGAACAAATGATAAACCCGAGGTGAGAACAGTTGTTTCAGCTTCACTCAGGATATGTTTAGACAAGTTAAAGATCGGGATTGTTGACATATTGCTTACCATTGGTAAAATTGGTTGCGGGTTTGACGTTGGCCGGGGGTGTATTGGTTCCTGTACCATCCGCGTCTCCCTCCCCTTGATCTCCGCGGAGGGCCTCTTCCCCTCCTGTTGTCCTGACCTAAAAAAGCCTGCCTTGAGGTTGATGGCTGTTGGTCAAAGGCTGATGTAAACTGGCCTGTAGATGGTTGTTCACCTTCTGATTCAGAACCAGTGTCAGAAAACGTCGTACGTTTATATTGCTGTTGATGAGAGGTAGGTCCTCTAGAGTTATTTTGGGCCTGATAGAACTCTTTCTGTAGGTATGGATAAGTGATTTCCTTGTTGTATTTTCGAATATCTTTCTGAAGTTTATCAGTTTTTTTTGAAGAGTTGAACTCTTCAAAGTCTTTAATTGTTTGTGCAATTTTATCAAGCAGGGTTTTTGCGTTGGTGCTATATCTCATAAAGAGTAAAATTTTATAATTGACCAAACCCTGATTTTTTGAGCCCTGAAGAAGTCTCGATTAAGAGAGGAAATGCGTTGGCTAAGAGAAAATCATTTATGTCCTTGGATTTTACTGTTTAGATCAACTAATAAAGAATTTATTCCGACCATCAGTGGATTCTGGACCTGCTCATTATATTACTTTTCTTTGGACTGATTCAATGTGAAAGGAATGTTACGCTATTTTTTGATGAGTGCTGATTCCAAAAATTCTAGCATTTATGGTTTGGGCCTTTGCCTAATTGGGAGTAAATAGGGTTGTACTTCCTGTTTCCTGAGCACCATCACAAGATTAGTAAGCCACTTATATTAACAGGTGCAGTAGTTTGCCTCAACCCTTCTGTGCTTTTTTTTGCTGATTTAGGGTTTCAAGCTCACTCCATGTGCTCATCACAACATGTATCCAATACTGGGATTGTGTTTTACAAATAATGTTATTAAGTGTGCTTGTTTAAGTAGGGCAGGTGAAACAAAAACAGCCTACCATGCCAGAAGGCATAGTTAAAAGAAAACCCTAAATTAGAAAAATGGAATTTATCATATATGCTCAGATCTTTTGGCATTTAACTATTTAAATTAGTTTTGTTTTCGTTTTCCAAATTTTGTAACTTGCTACACACAAAACAGATGTTTTATTTCTTTTAGTCTTGTTGAAGGATCCCTTGCAATTAATCTGTTTACGTTCCACTGAATGAATGTATGACACATGTAGCCAATACATTTGAAACACAAATGCATATTGTAATTGTAATTTGTACTTGTAAAGCGCACTAATACCCCAACTGGGGTGTCCTGGCACTGTAACGCATACCGCTGTGGAACCCTTCCTGGCTTTTCCCTGTGAAATGTCCACTCCTGGGCACCCCCAAGGTGAAGCCAGGCATCCCAGCGCTGTTAGGGCCGTTGTGGAGATTAAGCAAGCTATTGCCCAGAGTTGCAGAGTGGGACCCATAATTTGAATAGGCACCGAGGCGAGAATTATCAGGTCCAAGGAAATTGAGCCCTGCATCAGGGTCTGACGCTCTAACCATTGAGCCACACTTCGCCACTGTGTTACATCTTGCCTACCACAATACTTTGATATCCAAATGTGATTTAATTGTTCCAGTGAAAACGGAAGATGCACATTTACAATATGCCCAAACTAAACTCCATTAACATGCTTCTCACTGCGTACTCACATTTCTGCTTCTGAACGCCTGTGCATCATAAGGGGTGGGTTCACTCCTTGTGTCTTCAAGTAGGCTACACCCCATGAACTTTATCCAAGACTGTGGCAGCTGGGATAGGACTGTAATTGAAGAAACACTGCCAAGCAAAGGTATGAAAAATGATTGTTTCCAACATTCCAGTAAATTACACGGACTCCCCCTGAAATTCCTTTCTGAACTAATCTTTACCTATAACAACTGTTTGATTGTTTTTTCTCAGGACCTCTGAGTTAGACTGATGTCCACTATAGACTGCCTCAGGTAATGGACTGCAACAGCTTCTAGCTTTTCAAACTGATCATTGTATTGCCTGCCGGGGTTATTTTCACGTCACATGTTTCAGGTATATTGGGAAATATGACGGCTGCTTATATCTTACAGCCTTCCTTTACCCATAACTTCAGAGCTTGAGCAAAAGTGACCAGGGACTTTGCAATATTCAAGAGGATGACTTATGACAAACCAAAGGTTTTATTCCCTTCAGACCTAGTTTAATCGATTGCAGGAAATTTTGTTAGATTCCATTATTGTCTTGAAATGCTCACCTCTCTTACACATATGCCAGTCGGGGTAAATACAGTCAAGCAAATGCAAGAGTTCTTAGGGGGTGAGAATATTGTGAACCAAGACCAAGTTGTGTGCAGAATAATTATACTTTTGTTTTTATAAAGCTCATTGTACTGCACTTTGTGCCATTTTTAGCACTGTAGATGACACATGTTACTATTGCATAATCTAGAAATACCCAATTAACCAACCTCTGAAGGATGGATGGTACAGTCGAGTTTGAAAGGATTCAAGTTAGTGAATTACAAGTAAAGTGACCAGAAAACACCCGGCAGATAACAGCAAAATAATGGATTAAATATGTTACAGCTTGTAACAATCAAGCACCAGGACACCCACCCATTATAATTCTTGTCATCTCCTGGTCTGAGAGCAGAGTCCATAGTTCTCCATTTTAATTGCTGCTGAGTATGCAAAGGTGTCAAATCACCTACAAGCTCCGCCTGTTTGGCCCAGTCCCTTCCACGTTAGAAGTATGCAACATGCAACGGTGTTCCCACCATTTACCAGACTGAAGGACAGTCTGTTTTTCTACAACTGCATGCTGAAAAACTATCTAAAATCCTTATTGATGTGAATGCTATGTTGATTTATTGGAGTGCAATCTTTTCCTTAGTGACTGTCCAAGATAAGAGGTTTCTTTCGTGTCGTCTCCTGGTCTGAGGGCTGAGTATGCAAAGGAGCCAAATCAACTTCATACTCCACCCATTTGGCCCGTAGTACTTCTTGATTAGTTGATTCATGGACGTTTTCAGGGTGATCCATCAAGTGGGGGCTGAGGAAAAGGGAGGGTCCCAAAATGTATTTTCTGCATTCATTTTACAATTGGAACTTTAGACACAGCTACAGCCCAAATTGCTGAACAGATTTACACCAAATTTGGCACAAAGCTAGATCTTTGTCCAGACAGAGTGCTTGTGTGTTGTGGTGTGAATCCATTCAGTATAACTGAAGGACATGTGCAGCTTGGGGTCGGATGACTTTAAGGGGGTTGGCTACAGGGTCTAGCCACTGGCTAGGCTTTGTGGCCAGCTTTGAGGCCAGCTTTGACGCTGTGCTTGGCCAAATGCCATGTGTAGCGTGGGGTTGGCTGCATGAGGGGGGTTGGCTGCAGTTGATGTTGGATTTATGTATGGTAATACAAATACTTTATGTTACAAAAACCTTAGAATTTCACTGACAAAAACAAAGGTTTAAGTAACATTATAGTTAGGTGAAATGTCCAGTAACAACACAACATTTCAATCTCTAAATACCACACAAATTCTCCAGTTATAGTAATATCAAGTAACTATAACTCGTTCCCTAAGGTAACTATAGCCTGCGCCGTGCACTGCTAATTACTCCACATATTACATCCTTCATGAGATCTTCTATTACGTTATTTATACTATCAATGCAACATTTGCAATGAAATCATAGATGAGAAAACTGTGCATAGCGGGGGCGCAAGTTATAGTTACCTTAGAGCACGAGTTATAAGTACTTGAGTTAAAAATAACTAGTGAATTTCTGTGTGGTTTTTAGAGTTTAAAATGTAACGTTGTTACTGAATATTTCACCTAACTATGACGTTACTTTAACTTTTGTTATATATTTATATATGTATTCAGTGAAAAGACAAAGTTTAAAGTGATATTATAGTAAGGAAATGGTGGAATGTTTTGACCGCTGCTTCAAAAGGTTGAGTGCTTAAAAAATAAAAAGGTATCACCTGATTCAGTCCTCTCACTCTTCTTGAGTATGAGAGGCAGGCGCCGCTCCTCACCTGGCTACAGCTCAGGAAATGGGGCACCGCTCTGTCCGTCGGTACGCCAAACAGTCGTCCGGGCTGTTCGGGGAGGACAGCCCGGACGACTGTTTGGCGTAGCTGTAGAGAAATATAATATTGGTCCTGAAGAAGCAGCAGATACCGTTAGGATCTATTAACTGCAGAAACATGTCGACCTTACCATACATGCAGTAATATTTGTTTGGAACTACTGCCACTTTGCACTCTATGGGCCAGATGTAGGTAGGAATCATTTACCGATTTTTAATTACCGAATTTTACCTATTTGGTAATTAAGAATCGGTAAATATGAAGGGTGGACATGTAGGTCCATCCAGATGTTTTTTTTCCCAAATCGGTAAAAATCTGTATTTACCGATTCGGTAAATACCGACCGGTAATGGCCATTCATTCCTATGGGCTTTGAAGCCCATAGGAAAGAATGGGCATTACCGAATTCCACAAGGGTGCAGGGGGTGTCACTTTGACACCCTCTAGCACCCCCAAAACATGTTCGGGTGCCATGTGGCAGACATACCTGCCCTAAGCGCAGGTCTGCCTGTCATATGGCACAGGTGTGCATGCACACATGTGCATGCACAACGGAATCGGTATTTTACCATCAAATAGAATTGATGGTAAAATACCGATTCTGTAAGGCTTGTGGGACTCTGAAGAGTCCCACCTACATCTCATAATTACCGAATCGGTAAATATACCGATTCGGTATTTTACAGATTCTGTAAATTTACCGATCGGTAAATTTAGCGAATCTGTAAAATATGTGGCCCTACATACCAATTCTGATTTACCGGTCGGTAACGGCCGAAAATACCGATTTTCGGCCGTTACCGACCGACCTACATCGGGCCCTATGTTTTTAACCTTGGAAGTTGTTTGCCTCCTAATAAAATTGTTCTGGACCCACTATCCAATCTTAACAGAGCACTTCCTATAACTCACGTTTTTTGTGTAGCACAGCTTCCTGTTACCAACTCATATTCACAAACTGCCCTGATAATCCAAGTGTTTATCATTGGACACTTTTGGAAGAACTTATGTCTATAATATGGACATACCACTTTGTGAAGTGGCCCAAATGATGATAAAAAGGGCGGTTCAGTGTGTGTAACTGATGGGAACACAATCACATTGTGATCAGTCCCAATGTATTTCACTTAGTTCACTGAGGTATAAGTTGCAGACTAGACACTTAGAGATCACAGAGTTACTCTAGACCCACAGTTATTTTTTGGTAGTATAGTAACATTGGTGTATACACAATTGGCATATTTAATTTACTTGTAAGTCCCTTGCAAAGTGGTATACCATATACTCAAGGCCTGGATATGAATGCCACTAGTGAGCCTGCAGTAGTGGTTGTGCCACCCACACAAGTAGCCCTTTAAAACATGTCTGCAGAGCCCGTGTGTGCATTATTACTAGGGGTGGACAGAATTTGCGTAGTTGCGCTATGCAAAGCTCTGTGAAACAGTAAAAAATCTCTGCAAGCACGCAAAATTGCTTGTTCCGCCCGTTCGTGATGCTTTTTTCCTGTTCGCGAACGCTGTTTGGTTGCTCGGGGGGAAATATCTCGTGAACAATGATTTTGAAAGCGCGAACAAGCAAAAAATTCCGCGAAGCCATGGATCGCGGAATTTATGGCAATTCTGCGTTCTCCGCGAAACACGAAATAACCCAAATTCTGCAAATTCCACGAGCGGAAAGGAATTTACAGCCCAGGCCTAATTATTCCTGCCACTTCGACTTGACATTAAAATCCCTTTTCAAAGCCTTAAACTCCCCTTTTATCACATATAAGTCACCCCTAAGGTAGACCCTAGGTAGTCCATAGACCAGCATGGATTAACCTGGCCCTTTGCCTTCAGAACTGCTGCACTTAGAACTGGTGCTTCGTAAAATGGACCCAACATATCACTGCTGCTATGTGGAGAAATCCAACACCACTACTGCCTGGGTATCATCATTGCATCTCGTGATGTGACAAGGATTAAGGTACTTTACTCAATCGGCCCTGTGTGAGTCCTGTAGCTGGCCTGCACTCCATTGTGGGGGGAAACATCGTTTACAATGCGGTATTTACACCACACTACCTTTACAACTATGCCATTACAATGCAAGTCGTTACTACGACTTGTGCTGGATGGCGCTGTTGGATAAGGAATATTGTAATTTTATATTCCAACACCTTCCCTACTTTTACGTGGGCTGGTGTTGGAATATAAAATTATAATAATCCTCAATCCGCGCACACCAACGTAAGTCGTTGTAACGACTTGCGTTGTAATGGCAGCGTTGTAAAGTACCGTGATATAAAAGATCGCGTTGTAATGACGTACATCCATTGCGGGCAGCCTGAATTCTTGACTTTGTCCTGGTCCATCGTGACCAGATAACCCCCAGTGGCTCTTATTGCTTCTAAGCTCTATTTTTGCAATTAATCTTTAAAAACTTTTATCTCAATCAATCAATCTATTTGTAAAGCGCACTACCTACCCGTGAGGGTCTCAAGGTGCTGAGGGAGAGGTTGCTGCTACTGTTCAAAGAGCCAGGTCTTAAGGAGCTTCCTGAAGGTGAGCAGGTCCTGGGTCTACCGCTGACGGGCGGGGAGGGTGTTCCAGGTCTTGGTGGTGAGGAAGGAGAATGATCTTCCTCCTGAGTTTGTTCGTTGGATGCGTGGGACGGCGGCGAGGGCGAGGCTGGCGGAGCGGGGCTGGCGGGTGGGGGTGTAGAAACTGAGTCTGTTGTTCTAGTAGGCTGGTCCGGTGTTGTGGAGTGCTTTGTGTGCATGGGTGAGGAGCTTGAAAGTGATCCTCTTGTCGACGGGGAGCCAGTGTAGGTCTCTTAGGTGGGAGGTGATGCGGCTGCATCGAGGGATGTTGAGGATCAGATGGGCAGGGGCGTTCTGGATACGTTGCAGTCATTGTAGTTGTTTGGTCGGGATTCCTGTTTAGAGTGTGTTGCCGTAGTCCAGCCTGCTGCTGACGAGGGCGTGGGTCACCGTTCTTCTGGTTTCGGTCGGGATCCACTTGTAGATCCTGCAAAGCATGCAGAGGGTGTTGTAGCAGGAGGAGGAGACTCGTTGACCTGCTTAGACATGGAGAGGGAGGAGTCGAGGATGAATCCTAGGTTTTGTGCGTTGTCTGTGGGTGTCGGAGCTGTTCCCAGTGTGGTCAGCCACCAGGAGTCGTCCCAGGCGGAGGGGGCGGGGCTGAGGATGAGGACCTCTGTCTTGTCTGAGTTCAGTTTCAGGCGGCTGCTCCTCATCCACTCGGCGATGGCCTTCATTCCCTCGTGGAGGTTGGTTTTGGCGGTGTGCGGGTCCTTGGTGAGGAAGAGGATGAGCAGGAGATGATGTTCAGGTCGTGCTGGTGGGCCACTTGTGCGAGGGGGGCCATGTAGATGTTGAACAGGGTTGGGCTGAGGGATGAGCCTTGGGGTACGCCGCAGATGATGTCCGTGGCTTCGGATAAGAAGGGTGGGAGGCGAACTCTCTGGGTTCTGCTGGAGAGTAAGGATGTGGTCCAGTTTTGGATTCCGGCTTCCTGGAGGCATGTTCTTAGTGTGCTGTGGCATTCTGTGTCAAAGGTGGCTGACAGGTCCAGGAGGATGAGGGCTGAGGTTTCGCCGTTGTCTAGTTGGCGCCTGATGTCATCTGTGGCGGCGATGAGGGCTGTCTCGGTGCAGTGGTTTCGTCTGAAACCGGACTGGGAGGAGTCTAAGATGTTGTTGTCCTCGAGGTGGCGGGTCAGCTGTATGTTGGTGATTTTCTCGATGACCTTCGCCGGGAAAGGGAGCAGGGAGAAGGGCCGGAAGTTCTTGAGGTCCTTGGGGTCCGCCTTGGGCTTTTTGAGGAGGGCGTTGATTTCGGCGTGCTTCCAGCTTTCCGAAAATGTCGCTGTGTCGAAGGAGATGTTGATGAGCTTCCATAGATGGGGTGCGATGGTTGCGTCGGCTTTGTTGAAGACATGGTGCGGGCAGGGGTCCGATGGAGATCCTGAGTGGATGGAGTTCATGATCTTGCGTGTCTCGTTGTCGTTGACGTGGGACCAGGAGGTTAGCTGGTTGGTGCAGGTGGCGTTCCGGTGGGGTCTGTCGTGGTCGGAGCGGATGAGGGGCTGAAGCTGTCATGGATGTCGATGATCTTGCGATGGAAGAAGGTGGCCAGTGAGTCGCACAGATCTTGCGAGGGCGGGATGTCGTTGGTATTGGCGCTGGGGTTGGAGAGTTCACTCACTATGCTGAAGGGCTCTTTGCTGTCATGTGCGTTGTTATCCAGGCGGGCTTTGAAGGAGGATCTCTTAGCTGTTCTGATGAGGTGGTGATGTCTGCCGGTGGCGTCCTTGTGGGCTGCGTGGCTGTCTGGTGTGCGGTCGTGGAGCCATTTCTTCTCCAGCTTCCGGCATGTCCGCTTGGAGGTCTGGAGCTCTTCTGTGAACCAGGCGGCTTTCTTGCTGGGGTGGTTGATGGAGGGTTTCTTGAGCAGGGCGATGGTGTTGGCGCAGTCGTTGATCCACTGTCTGAGGTTAAGGGCTGTGTGTCTGGTTCAGTGGGGTCGGTGGGTGGGTTCTGGCCGAGGGTGGAGGTCAGCTGGTCCTCGGTGACTTTCTCAACTTGTATTTATTGAATTTTTGCAGTTCTGGTCTTGATTTATTTATCAAAGTATAGACCATTTTTCGAACCTGGTGTGAATTCTTTTTGTGGTGTTTTAATTGTGTTTGCATGTGTGTGTGTTGCACAAATACTTTACACATTGCCTCTCAAGCTTAGTCTGACTGCTCCAGAGGGTGAACTCAGGTTAACTTTTCTTGTGCATCTTACTGGGATTGTAATTCCTTCTTTGACAGGGTACATACCTCTGACAACGAGAAACCCAATGTCTAACAGCGTGGTATTATCCAGACTTTTTGACTTCACTACCCTTTTTTTGCTGAACCCGTTTTTGTTGGCCATAGGACTTGGTGCACTTTACTCCTTCTAATCAGACATAACGTGCTGGTGCTCTACCTTTTAAAAATGGCAAAATTGGCATCCACATAATTGGCATCTTTTATTTACTCATAAGTCCCTACCAAATTTCCACACTCAAAAATATCCCCATACAAAAATAATGTGACCAAAATATCGATGCAAAAAATATCGACATCCTATATTTAAAATGGTAAGTACAAAAATATCGAGAAAACAAATATTGATGTCATAAATATAGTTGTAAAAAATATTGTTATATATATATATATATCCAACACAAGTATTCCAAATATTGATGGCACTCCACTTCAGCGTTCTTGATCACGGCATAATTTCTATATCTAAAAATTATGCCGTGATCAAGAACGCTGAAGTTCGAAACGCGTAGGCGATCTCAATTGTTACAATAAAAAATGTATCTTGAAAATCATCCCTGAGTGGAGTGCCATCAATATTTGGAATACTTGTGTTGGATACGGTCGGGAGACTGCCTCGATCCCGTTGATGGCACCAGCGAAACTGAGCTCCCCCTGCGACGAGGCAAAGCGCGAGGGAATATATATATATATATATATATATATATATATATATATAAATTAATACATATTAAATATATTAAAGAATGAAATTAAGTTAAAAAAATAGATTTAAAATACATTGTAGCAACTATAACAAATAAAGTTAATTTAGAAAACATAAACAGACATATATAATAATTAATGTATATATTTACTTTAAAACAATTATTAAACTAATAACTTTAATGTAATTTATAATTTTAAAATGATATAAAACTTTAACAAATAGATATATATATATATATTACCTACTGGCGGTCGCCAGTAGGTAGTTAAAGTTAGGACCTCTTTTCTATTCGAGAAGCGTTTTTTCTTTTTTCAATAACTTTGGCGCTGATTGACAAATCTTCGCAAAAACTAGTGGGGCGCTCCGGTCAGCTCCTGTCTTGAAAGGTTTGGAGTGATTTGTCAAGTGGGGGCTGAGAAAAAAGGGGGGTCCCAAAACGTGTTTTCCCCATGTTAATTTCCATAGGAAACTTTAGACAAAGCTACAGCCCGGACTGCTGAATGGAATTACACCAAATTTGGCAAAAAGGTAGCCCTTGGTTCAGGAAGAGACCTTTTTTTATAAATGGTGTAAATCTGTTCGGTTGTTCCTGAGAAATTAGAAAAAGAAAAAGTTTCAATATCTGTGGGCGCGGTGGGTTCGTAAACCCTCCGGGCAAGAGCTTCACCCTGATTGGCTGCCAACACTCCAAACCAGGAAGTGTTGGCAGTCATCTTGTGACTCTGTAGAACCGAGTCACAAGAAAACAGTAAAACAAAGATAAAAAAACAAGAAAAGGGGTCAGGGTAGAAACACCCTGACCCCTAGGCCTGCTCACGGGGTCCCACAAGGACCCCCAGGGCCAATAAAAGCCTTTTTTTTTAAAAATCAAATTGGCAGAATTCGTGTTGGGGTCGTGAATCCCGCTGAATATTTTTGAAAAAGTGAAGCGCTTCATTTTAATGAGGCCCCCGAGTGGGCCAGGTCCCGGGGGCTTTGACAAAAAGTAATAGGGGGGTCCGCGGGACCTCCGCAGACCCGGGGACCGCCACCTCCCTGGGGCTATGCTGATGATGTGCAGGGGGCACAAGGCCCCCACACTGCCCCGGAGACCGCCACCTCCCAGTGCATTTTGAATTGTATGCGGGGGCACTCAGCCCTTCCCCAGCCCCGGAGATCAACACCTCCCCGGGGCAATTTTTATTTAACTGCGGGGGCCTGTTACAGACCCCTGGGCCCGGGGACCACCACCTCCCCAGTCCAGGGAGGACCTGGCTTCGCAGTTCGGGCTGGACTGTTCCCACAAGGAACAGGGTCAAGACTGATTTGTATATGGCTGGGTCCAAATTGGGGTGGTGTGGTGAGCAAAAGAATAATGGATTAAACCCAGATTCTTGTGACTGGGGTTGAATGTCTGCATTGTCCAGCATTCCATCCATCAATTGTTTCTTTTGCATATGTCGCCCTAAGTGGGAAGGGTATGCCCAGACGTGGGTCCCGTGCTCACTACACCACTGGATTGAAGCTATCCTGGCTGATGAAGGGTGATGCCCTGAAACTGGTCCCAGGATGCTTGTTTCTGGTCCAGGGAGGACCTGGCTTGGCAGTTCGGGCTAGACTGTTCCCACAAGGAACAGGGTCAAGACTGATTTGCATATGGCTGGGTCCAAACTGGGATGGTGTGGTGATCAAAAGAATGATGGATTAAACCCAGATCCTTGTGACTAGGAGTAAATGTCTGTATTGTCCAGCATTCCACCCATCAATTGTTTCTTTTGCGTTTGCTATGGCAGGCCAGGAGCCGTGCGGCTCCCACCCTACCATGGAATTTCTCTGGTTTTGTACGAGTGAAATGTCCAACTAACTATAACATCCCTGAAACCTATGTTTTTTCAGTGAATATATATATATATATATATATAAATATATATATATATATATATATATATATATACACACAAATATACCAATAACATAAAATCTATTTTAAAAAATCTATTATAAATTAAAACATTAAACAATTTAAAAATCTTTCAACTTAAATTTCCCCACTCCACTGAGTGCAACAGTAGGGAAAGTGTTGGATAGCAGAGGGGGAAAAATTACTATTCCCACTCCAATAAGTGCAACAGTAGAGAAAGTGTTGAATAGCGGAGGGGTAAGAATTACTATTCCCACTCCAGTGATTGCAACAGTAGGGAAAGTGTTGGAGAGCGGAGAATTAAATATTACCATTCCCACTCCAGTGAGTACAACAGTAGGGAAAGAGTTGGATAGCAGTGGGATAAAATGTACTATTCCCACTCTAGTGAGTGCAAGAGTAGGGAGAGTGTTGGATAGCAAGGGGGTAAAAATTACTATTCCCACTCCAGTGAGTGCAACAATAGGAAAAGTGTTCGATAGCGGAGGGATGAAATTGACTATTCCCACTCCAATGAGTGCAACAGTAGGGAAAGTTTTGGAGAGCCGAGGGATAAAATATACTATTCTCACTCTAGTAAGTGCAAGAGTAGGGAAAGTGTTGGATAGCAAAGGTGTCAAAATTACTATTCCCACTCCAGTGAGTGCAACAATAGGAAAAGTGTTGGATAGCAGAGGGGTAATAATAACTATTTCCACTCACATGATTGCAACAGTAGGGAAAGTGCTGGATAGCGGAGGGGTAAAAATTACTATTCCTACACCAATGAGTGCAACAGTAGGGAAATTGTTGGATAACACAGGGATAACATTTACTATTCTCACTCCAGTGAGTGCAACAGTAGGTAAAGTGTTGGATAGCAGAGGGATAACATTTACTATTCCCACTTCAGTGAATGCAACAGCAGGGAAAGTGTTAGATAGGGGAGGGATACAATTAACTATTCTCACTCCACTGAGTGCAACAGTAGGGAAACTGTTGGATAGTGGAGGGGTACAAATTACAATTCCCACTCCAGTGAGTGCAAAAGTAGAGAAAGTGTTGGATAGCAGAGGGATATAATTTACTATTCCCATGCATGTGAGTGCAACAGTCGAGAAAGTGTTGGATAGCGAAGGGATACAATTTACCATTCCCACTCCAGTCAGTGCATCAATAGGAAAAGTGTTGAATAGCGGAGGGATTTACTATTCCCACTCCAATGAGTGCAACAGTAGTTAAAGTTTTGGATAGAGGAGGGATAAAAATTATTATTTCCACTCAAATGAGTGCAGCAGTAGGGAAAGTGTTGGATAGAAGAGGGGCAAATATTACTATCCCCACCACAGTGAGTGCAACGGTAGGGAAAGTGTTGGATAGCAGTGGGATAAAATGTACTCTTCCCACTCTAGTGAGTGCAAGAGTAGGGAAAGTGTTGGCTAGCAAAGGGGTCAAATGTACTATTCCCACTCAGTGAGTGCCACAATAGGAAAAGTGTTGGATAGCGGAGGGATTTACTATTCCCACTCCAATGAGTGCAACAGTAGGGAACGTGTTAGATAGAGGAGGGATAAAATGTACTATTCCCACTCTAATAAGTGCAACAGTAGGGAACGTGTTAGATAGAGGAGGATTAAAAGTTACTATTCCCACTCCCATGAGTACAACAGTAGGGAAAGTGTTGGATAGCAGAGGGGTAATAAGTATTATTCCCACTCCAATGAGTGCAGCAGTAGGGAAAATGATGGATATCGGAGGGGTAAAATTACTATTAACACTCCAATGAGTGAAACAGTTGGGAAAGTGTTGAATAGCGGAGGGGTATAAATGACTATTCCCACTCCCGTGAGTGCAACAGTAGGGAAAGTGTTGGATAGCAGAGGGGTAAAAAGTACTATTCCCACTCCAATGAGTACAACAGTAGGGGAAGTGTTGGATAGCGGAGGGGTAAATATTACTATTACCACTCCAGTGAGTGCAACAGTAGGAAAGTGTTGTATAGCAGTGGGGTAACATTTACTATTCCCACTCTAGTGAGTGCAAGAGTAGGGAAAGTGTTCGATAGCAAAGGGGTAAAAATTACTATTCCCACTCCAGTGACTGAAACAATAGGAAAAGTGTTGGATAGAGGAGGGATACAATTTACTATTACCACTCCAATGAGTGTAACAGTAGGGAAAGTTTTGGATAGCGGAGGGATAAAATTTACTATTCCCACTCCAATCAGTGCAATAGTAGGGAAAGTGTTGGATAGGGGAGGGTTAAAAATTACTATTACCACTCCAGTCAGTGCAACAGTAGGGAAAGTGTTGGATATCGGAGGGGTAAAAATTACTATTTCCACTCCAATGAGTGCAACAGTAGGGAAAGTGTTGGATAGCGGAGGGGTAAAAAATACTATTCCCTCTCCAGTGTGTGCAACAGTAGGGAAAGTATTGGATAGCAGAGGGATGTAATTTACTATTCCCACTCCAGTGAGTGCAACAGTAGGGAGATTTTTGGATAGCGGAGGGATAAAAATACCTATTCCCACTCCAGTGAATGCAACAGTAGGGAAAGTGTTGGATAGCAAAGGGATATAATTTCTATTCCCACTACAGTGAGTGCAACAGTAGAGAAAGTGTTGGATAGCGGACTGCCAAAATGTACTATTCCCACTCCAATCACTGCATCAATCGAGAAAGTGTTGGATTGCGGAGGGGTAAAGTTTACTATTCTCATTCCAGTCAGTTCAAAATGAAAAACAAATAAAATAACATCAACAAGATAAAATATATTTTTTTAAAGTAAATAAAAAAGTATAAATATGTTAAAAATAAAAATATATTTAATATTAAAAATAAAAACATATAATGTTTAATACATATCACGAATACCTACAAATATAATATTAAATAAAATAAAATAAAAAATTTCAAACAAATAAATATTACTATTCAAATATTATTTATTAAGGAAAAGATTAATTAATACATACATTTAGTCTATTTACTTCCTACCCTATACACCACACAACTCAGAACCCACATTGAAAATAAAAAATAAATATTTGCAAAATTAAAATAATTAATTATCAATTACACAAATAGTATTAATTAAAAAGCACATAAAATGTAATTAACTTCCCACCCTTTACATCTATGTTCCCCACAACCCACACCTAAAATTAAACTGTAAAAAAACGTAATTACACAATGAAAAAAACTGTTTTAAGTAAATATCTGATAGTATTGAACAACTTATTATAAAGTAATTGAAATTAATTTACTCCCCACCCTTCACCACTATAAACCCAAAACCCTCACACAAAAAATAATTAAACAATTACAGTAATTAATTATCAATTAAAGAGTTCATTCATTCATTATCAACTAATCATTAATTAATTAAAAATAAAATACTTCCCACCCTTTACCCCTAAAAAACCCACCATACTAAATTGTCAATTAATTAGTTAATATAAATTAACAACTAATTATTAATAATTAAAAATAAATTACTTCCGACCCTTTACCCCTATACACCTCACAACCCGCACCTGAAATTAATTACACAATTACCATAATTAATTGTCAAATAATTAATTAATATTAACAACCCCTACAAACCCCACAACAGGCACCTAAAATTAACTAAAATAAAATAAAACAGAATTAACATTATTAAATCTCAATTAAAAAAAATATTAATAAATACATGTATTCATTCATTTATTACAATTACATTTCTTCCCACCCTATTCCCCTATAAACCCAAAACCTGCAACGGAACTAAAAAACACAAAATGTAATTAAAATAAAATTAATAACTACTAAAAATGTAACACATATATTAAAAAACAAACCATACGTATACAAAAAAATACATCACATATATTTAAAATATATATTAAAATACATAACACTAATGTGACCTTCTGCCAGTGTCCAGGGTCACCTGACTAATAATGTCACATCCCGTGGTGTGATGCGTATTTCTCCCAGACTGTGGACAAAGGGGTTGAGTGTGAAGTGTTGAGAATCGTCCTGATAGGATGGCTGGAGAGGAACTGTATGCCTGCCCTGATTACACTTTAAATGTTGGCCTGGGGTCTGTACACAGCCTTTTCTGACTTCAGAAGAAGCCTATCCTGTCACTGTCAGATGCATCTCACACATGGGCCTTCATGCCCTATGTTTCACTAGCAAGGCTGGAGCCAAACCCAGGGGAAAGGGAAGAACTGAGTAGAATCAGCTTTAGAGTTAGAGAAATAGATGTCTCCACCTACCAGCTGTATCTGGACATTAAAGTAGCACCCACACAACCTGAAATCAGAACATTCCTGGACTTGTGAAGACTCATGAGAAGGACCACCTTGCTGTATGAAGCCTGAAGGAAGACTGAGCTGTCCTACCTTGAACACAGAGCCCCAGAAGGGACGCCAAAGGTCAGTTGGCTGACCTCCTCTGTGAACTACAGGGATAAATAAGTTCCAGAGATCCTACATGCTTCCCAGCT
The DNA here is from genome assembly GCF_964261635.1 of Lissotriton helveticus. NCBI lineage: Eukaryota > Metazoa > Chordata > Amphibia > Caudata > Salamandridae > Lissotriton > Lissotriton helveticus. The sequence goes on from NC_136059.1 coordinate 255,285,564, forward strand.
GATGAGACCCAACTGAACCTGACTTGGTTCCATCTGCCAGCCTCTGTGGGTGTAAGTTCTGACACCCAGGTGTCACGGTCCTGGACCCTCGGCTAGAGTCAGAGTGCACTACTTGTAAAGGTTGCCTTGCTGCTAGTGACGACAGGACACAGATTTGTGATTCAAGGGATTTATTCTCTTGTATAATGCTCAGAGAGTGCCGAACCGATTAACTGCGGGCTCCGGCACTCGCGCTTTTCAACTGCGGATGCGCGCGCATCCACAAAATGGCGGGGGGGCGCGTTGCGTCATCACGCAACGTGAGTCAGCTAGAGCGCTGACATTACATATCTCCCCTTTTTTCTACCAATGAAACAAACATGAAAACTTACAGTCCATCGCTCATATCATAGTCCTGGATCCTGGATGGTCTCACCACCGCTCTCCCCCTTCGGGTATGCTTTACCGGGGTGGCTGTAGCTTCTCTCTCCTGAGTCTCTCCACTACCTTCTCCATGGGTCAGTTCAGCTGGGCTCCCCATCGACCTCCTTACACTCCTCTCCATCTCCATTCTGGGGGTACTTCTGCTGCCCTGCTCCTCGTTCAAGTCTCCATCTTCCGGGTCCACCTCCAAGTTGGAGAGTTCATTTTCTTCATTGGGCTCCACTGCCCCTTCCAGCTCCTGCTCACCGTGGCTCCACTGTAATATTTTATTGCATCTCGCCATGCGGTCTTGAGACCATACATTGCCATCGCTTAACAGGGCAGCTCTATCATACACCTCCTTGACCTGAAGGGGTCTATTGTATTTGCTGTCCCCCTTCCTTTGCATTACCGCCAACTTGACTCTCACCCATTCGCCTTCCTCTAATCCAGTGTCTCTCACATTCCTTCGTAAGTTATAGTACTTGGCGTAGACAGTTTGTGCTCTCTCCAAGTTTGCCTGAACCACTGCCGGGGACCATTTGCTGGTTACTGTTTTCTCTTTCCACACTCGGTTGTCCTTCGTGAAAGGATCTCGGCCCCTCAGAATTTGGAAGGGGCTATACCCTGTTCCCGTGGGGGTGATTCTGTACGCCCAGATCATTTGCCATATTTCTTTCTCCCAGTCCTTGTCACTCATTTTAGCCGCTTGCACAGATCCCATCACCACCCGGTTAAAGCGTTCTACTAGTCCGTTACCAGCCGGGTGATATATGGAGGTGTGTTTGGAGAGGATGCCATTCCTCTCCATGAATTTAGTCCATTTTTCTGAGGTGAACTGAGGACCGTTGTCACTCAGAATGGATTTGGGAATGCCGTCTCTCACGAACGTATCATTCAGAAACCTTAGAATTGTCTCTGTGTCCATTACTTCTTCCACCTTCACTTCTGGCCACTTGGAGTACCTGTCTATGAGGACGCACACATACTTCTGGGTCCCTTGTCCATCCAAAATCGGGCCCAAGATATCAATAGACAGCTCTTCCCACGGGTTCTTCTGGGAGTCAAATTTTCCCAGCGCAGGTCTCAAAGGCTTAAGCGTTTTGTCCGCTCCTTGGCACTGGATGCATTCCCTGACGTACCGTTCAGCTTGCAAGTCCATGCCTGGCCACCAGTATCCCTGTTTGGTCCGTAGTTTTGTTTTTCCGATCCCCAGATGTCCTTCGTGGAGTATCGCTAGCAGTCTCAGAACGATTCCCGCTGGGGGGATGACTTTGTCCACCCTGTATAAGAAAACTCCCTTATCATCCACTGACAGTTCCTCCCTGACCTCATAATAGATTCTCGCTAAGGTGTTTCTTTTCTGGCCAACCATTCACTATGCACTCCTTCACCTCCTGTATGACCTGATCTTCCTTATAGGCTTCGTCCCACTCTTGGTTGCTAATGACCCTCTCCTGGTCATCCATCAAGGCTACCATTTCCTCCCCACATTCTTTGTCTTCTTCTTCCATCTCCATGGCTGCCGCCCTACTCAAGTAATCTGCCACTTTATTCTGACTGCCCGGGATATATTCCACATCGTATCTGTACTCCAAAAGCTCCAAAGTCATCTTTGAAATTCTGGGTGTGGCACTGGCATGCCCACTTGAGGTGAGTACTTTCACCAACGGTTTGTGATCAGTCTTCACCTGGAATCGTGTTCCCCATAGGAATTGTCGGAACCTTGTCATTGCCCACACCACAGCCAACATCTCCTTTTCTATGACGCTGAACTTTTTCTCCGTGTCACTCAGTGTGCGAGATGCAAAGCTCAATGTCTCCACCACTCCTTGTCCTCTGTCCTGCATCAACACGGCACCTAGTCCCTTGTCACTGGCATCTGTCGTGAGCACTGTTCTCCCTTGGGTATCGTAACCTTGCAGGGGTACGGCACCTACCACATCCATCTTTATGCTTTCAAACTCCCTCTGTGCTTCTTCCGTCCAACTGAACATTGTCTTTTCTCTCGTTAATTGTCTCATGTGGTGGGTTTTTCTTGCGAAATGTTGAACAAATTTACTATAGTATTCTGCCATGCCTAAAAAGGACCTGACATCTTGTGGAGTGGAGAAGTGTGGCTCAATGGTTAGAGCGGCAGACCCTGATGCAGAGGTCTAGCCCGGGACCAGGGTTCAATTTCCCGCCTCGGCGGGTCTTGGGCTCAAAATTCCATGGACCCGATAATTCTCGCCTCGGTGCCTATTCCAATCATGGAGTGCAACTCTGGGCAATAGCTTGCTTTTTAAAAAAAAAAAATTATTAAAAGAAGAAAAAACAAAGTACAAGGCAAAAAAGGAGACAGTGTACAAGGACATGCGTTCACATAGGAGGACACCTAGGCACAATATTATACAACAGATCAATAGTACATATTGTGGGGAGGGGGCCAGCGGGGAAACAAATTTAAGGATAACAGTAAGCACATAATACATGGAATGCCAGATCAGGGGGACAGAGGGACTTCGGGGTTGTCCACGAACGGAGGCGCACATAGATTTCCATGGTATGCGTTCCATTGGCTCCAGATACTATTCCATTTTCTAGGTTTGCCCCGCGCTACATACACAGTCTTCTCTCTGAACATACACCAGTCCATATTCTCCTTCCACACAGATACCGTGGGCGGGCGCTGGGAACCCCACAGCTGCGCTACATCTCTTTTGGCAATCATATTCCCAAGGGTCGCCCACTGCGTCTGGGCCACACTATAATCATTCGGCTCCCACACATTCAACAGGCATCGCCTGGCCTCGGGCTGCAGCACCACCCCGTGACTCTACCCATCACTGCATGCACATTATGCCAGAATCGCGACTTCTTTAGGCGAGGATAATGCAACTTGCCAATCCTCGTCGTCCAGCTCCAAACCATCACCGGTCCAGACCTCCCTAAGACGCACTAGCAGATCCACTCGGGTGTTGATCAACTTCTTATATACCAGGGAAATGGTACTGTCAGGGACGTGGCCGTCAAGGATCCTATCTTCAAGGGGGGAGGACTCTGGGACGACAGTACCCGCCGGGAGAACCAAACTCAAGGCATGGTGAATCTGTACGTATCGGAAGAATTCCCTGTCACTCAATTCATATTCTGTCTTTAGTGCCGCAAAGGTCTTGATTTTGCCCCTGACCCAAAGATCGCCCACGCAGCTAATACCAATCATATCCCATTTATCAAACCCTTTCGTTTTACAGAGACATCCCAACCTTTCAGAAGCATACAAGGGGGTCGCACGAGTCAATCGGTCTTCCCATCCCACAGACGCATTCGCAGCATGCCACACACGTACAGCGATCTTGGTAGGTCCAGATAAATCCTTGCCCGCCGCCTTGGAGTAGAGTGCCCTCCTGTAGTCCCCGCCCGGTAGTAAATACTTATCCATCTCGAACGCCGGGTTAGGAGCAGGCGCATATGTCGCATGATTGATCGCACTCAGTTGCGAGGCCCAATAGTAACGCCTAATATCCAGCAACACTATACCCCATCATACCAGGGAAGAGTGAGTTTAGCGAGGGAAATACGCGAACGTCTGTCCCAAATTAACCGTCTCTGCAGGCTCTCAACCTCTCCAAAGTAGCTCGCCGGAATAATATCGAACGTATTCTGAAGCGCATACAAAAACCTCGGCAGGGCCATCATTTTAAAAAGGGCTGCGTGCCCGAGTGGCGATAGCGGCAATCCGCGCCAGCGCACAACGTCAAGTCTCAATCTCTGAAGGGGGGGGAGCAGATTATGTTCGTAGCGAGCCGCAGGGTTTAAGGATATAAAAATCCCCAGGTACTTAAAGCCCGTCGGAGAGACCCGAATGGGGCATCTGCGAGGCAAGGGAGGGGGACCGCCCGAGAGCACGTAGACACAGGATTTAGCCCAGTTGATAACAAGGCCCGAATTCTTCCCAAATGAAGTGAGCACATCGAACAAAACATTCAGAGATTTGCGAGGGGATGTAAGGTACAATAAAATATCATCGGCGTATAGCGAGACGCGATCCTCAAAGTCCGGGGAGAACCGGATCCCCTTAAGCGAGGGCTCCCAGCGCAACCAGGCAGCCAACGGCTCAAGAGCGAGCGCGAAAAGCAGTGGTGACAACGGGCAGCCCTGTCGCGTGCCCCTCCCGAGAACAAAAGACGCTGAGACCCGACCATTCACAATCACCTGCGCCAGTGGCTCCGCATACAAAAGTTTCACCCAGCCGATGAACCCAGGGCCGAATCCGAATTTCACAAGAGCGGCCCCGAGATAAGGCCACTTAAGAGTATCGAAGGCCATCGTAGCATCCAAGGAAGCCAAGATGGCCGGTTCATGAAGAGACGCCGCCCTCGCGAGAACAGCGTGCAAGCGCCGCAGGTTGAGCGCCGTGTTACGGTGCGGGATAAAACCGGACTGATCCGGATGGACTAGGTCGCTGATAACGTTCGTCAGGCGGGTAGCTAATAACTTAGCCAGAATTTTTGGTTCAGCATTTAGAAGTGAGATCGGTCTATAAGAAGAACAGCGATCCCGTGGCTTCCCTTCCTTGTGAATCACTACGATAGTAGCAAGACGCTGGTCACGTGGGAGGGAGCCAGCTTCGCCGGAATCTTGAAACATATCACGAAGATATGGAGCCAATTTGTCTGGGCACAATTTATACAGTTCAATGGGCAGACCATTAGGACCCATGTCCTTGCCAGAGCGAATTGAACGAATGGCGGCAGCCACCTCATCAGCCGACAGCACCTCATCCATCAGGTCTCTGTCAGCCGCAGACAGGCAGGGCAAAGTAATATCGCGAAGCAACAAATGAGAATCAGCCTCCGGTCTGTCAGAGACAGGAGCATAGACAGTTCGGAAGTGGTCCGCAAAGCATTCAACAATCGCAGCCGGGTCAGTCACGCACACTCCGTCCAGGTTCTCAATCACAGGAACTACACGACTCGCCCTTTCTTTCTTGTCCAGCCACGCAATCAATTTACCCGCCTTGTCCCCAACATCATATAGTCTGCCCTGCTATTCCCTGCTCATGACCTTCGCAGCATCAGTAACCAGGGCCTTATAATCTAATTGTTTGAGGCTGAGGGAATGAAGTTTGGCATGGGACACTCCGCGCTCCAAGTCGCTCTCCAGTGTGGTTATCTCCGCCTCCAGACGGACCACCTCTTCATGCTTACTTTTCTTGGCTGTGGCGATCAAAGATAAAGCCTGCCCACGTATCACAGTCTTAAACGCCTCCCACAACGATACAGCAGATGACACAGACCCCACATTTTCTACACAATAATAATCAAGGGATTTCACCAATTCGATACGGGTCTTGGGATTGCGAAGAAACCAGGGGTTTATAGGGGCGACCCGCCTCTCATTATTCATAGTAGTATCAATGCGAAGTCAGACTGGGGAGTGGTCGGATATGCCCCGAGCGAGGTGTCTCACTTCCCCAACGGAGGAGGACAGCGCCGCCGGCAACAGAATATAGTCGAGTCTTGACAGACTGCCATGGGCTCCAGAGTGAAAGGTGTATTGCACCTAAACTGGGTGCAGCAACCTTCAACAGTCCACCAGACCAAATGTCTCCAGGAACCCACTCACCAGGACTGCGACTTGGGGAGATCCCTGGGGGGGTAGCGATCTATGTCACCGGAGACAACCGAATTGAAGTCTCCGTCTATTACCAAAATGCCCTCAGAGAGCCCCAGTACTACACGCCCAAGATCAGCAAAAGTCGAGGTCTGTAGACCCGGCGGGATATAGACAGTGACAAATGAGACCGTCCTCCCCTCCCATCTACCAGTGAGAGCGGCATAGCGCCCCCTCTCGTCAAGAAGCACATCATCGATTGCCAAGGGGAGGGAGGGCCTAACGAGGATACCCACACCCCTAGAACCAGAGGTGAAGCCAGAGTGTGCCACCAAACGATACCCTCGCCGATTCATTGCATGGCACGTGTTCCCAACCAAATGCGTTTCCTGCAACAACACAATATCGGGGGAGAGGCGCCGCAGTAGCTGCAACACCACACCACGTTTTATCCTATCCCCCAACCCATTGACATTCCAACACATTAGTTTCAACCCACTAACCCCCATCCCAGAAAGATGTGTAGAGTCCACCCCACAATGAACACAATGACCTAATCAAGAAGAAATACGATACGTTGCCTTGAAAGAAACCCACAAACGCCCAAGAACCCCCCACCACCCCCCAATGAGAACCCGTTACAACGCCCCCCACCCTGCACCCCTGCGTTAGACTCAAGAGCCACCCCAACTTGCAGTGTGCCTGTCGCCCCATCATGAAACTAGTCTACGGAAAGAAACCCCTGAGGAGGAAAGAGTCCCATTCCCCCCGCCACCCTCGGGTACTTAGCAATAGGACACAGTAATAGAAGAAATATCGAACCCAGCTGAATAATACGTGAATGTTTAGAAATCAGGAAACATAATGTCACTCTTGTTCCGATACGCCGCCCTCGGCTCCACCCGGATGCCCGGTTGAGTCAGTCTGTTTGGGGAGGGTATCCAGCCAGTCACTAACTCCGTCAGGACGATCAAAGAAGAATGTCCGGTCTTCATATTCGACACGCAGCCTGGTTGGAAAGAGCATTGCATATTTCAGGCCCAAGTCCTTCAGCCTGCGTTTCACTCCCTGAAACCCCATCCTCTGTCTCTGGACAAGCTGCGTGAAGTCCGGGTAGAAACTCACCGTCGTGTTCTCGAATTTTACGGGGCCACTTACTCTCGAGGCCTGTAGGATGGTGTCTCTGTCCCTAAAATTGAAGATCCTGGCGATGATAGGTCTCGGCGTGGCGCCCGACTTCGGCTTCCCGCCCGGCACTCGATGGGCACGCTCCACAGCAAAGAATTTACTCAGGCCTGTGGGGGCCAGGTGATTCAAGACGATGTCCTCCACGAGAAGATCAGTTGCCAAGGCACCAGAGGTTTCAGGGACCCCGATAAGGCGTATGTTGTTGCGCCGGGCCCTATTTTCAAAATCCTCCAGGCGATGGACCATAAGATCGTTGGAGGAGCGCAAGCGTCCAACTTCCGTCTGCAGATCAGAGACATCGGTCGTGAGGCTAGAAGTCTTCAGATCAAGAGACTTGACCCTTTCATTGGTCATCGACAAGTCAGCTCTGATCAAAGTAACATCAACTGCCACAGTGTCTATTTTGAGAGCGAGAGCCTCATATTGCTGACCAATGGAAGTCTGCATGTGGGCTATGGCGCCCATGACGTCCTGCAAAGTCAATTCGGCCAACGCAGTCGGATCGTCAGTGGGGCCCTCAAAAGCTCGACTGGCACCACCGGGGGACCCCTTGGGTTGGGTATAGTGATCCATGACATTGGTTTGAATCGATCCCCCGCGTAGAGGCGTTTTAGTCTTCCGCTTCTCGTTGTCAGGCCTGGTGGTCATGGTGAATGGTGAGCCCCGAGGGGGCCCGCGAGACCTGGTGAAAATGGCCGCTCACCCCCAGACCACTGCAAATAACGAAGGTGGGCTGAGAGGGCAGAAGCAACAGCTCAGCCCAACACCCAGACCCTCAGAACAGTTGGCGTACAGTCAGGCAGCAGAGTTAGGCTGGTCCCCGATGGGGGAGCAAGGCAATCACGCAATCAGAGAAGGCAGCGGCCCAGAAACGAAACCGAAAGTCAACTCAGGGCAACAGGGGAAACCCCTCAGGCCGCTGTTGTTCAATTACTCCCCGGCGTCGGGGCTTGCCAGCTCCCGGTGTCGCCGTGGGGTGGGCCTCCAAAACTCCAATCGGCGTATCTGCGGTTCCCAAGTCCAAGTGAAATTTTGAAAACAGCTAAGGTGTCAGCTGAGGTTCATCTGCAAGAACCCGAAGTCAAAGTCAGGATATCTTTCAGGATATATGCGGAGGGCAGCGAGGGACTGGGGAGCCCTGTGCTCACGCGGCCATCCTGGATGCGCGCGTAGCTCCTCCTCCGGCAATAGCTTGCTTAATCTCCACAACGGCCCCCACAATGCTAAGGATGCCTGGCCTCCACCTTGGGGGTGCCCAGGAGTGGACACCTCACAGGGAAAGCCAGGATGGGTTCCACAGCGGTATTCGTACAAGCGCCTTGAGACCCTTGCGGGTGAGTAGTGCACTATACAAGTATCAATTTACAATTTACAATTTACATCTTCCTTGCTGGTGGGGGGTGGCGCGTCGCAAATCGCTTTCACGTTCTCAGTCTTGGGCGGGATTCCTTGCACTCCAATTTCGTGTCCTAAGTAGGTCACTGATTCCATACCTTGGCGGCACTTTTCCCACTCTGCAGTTAGGCCTTTTTCCTCCAGCACCCTCAGCACTTTGGCAAGTTTCGCGTCGTGGTCTATCCTGTCTCGCCTCATCACTAGGATATCATCCTGAAAGTTCTGGATGCCGTCCATGTTCTTAAACAATTGGTGCATCAGTTTTTGAAACACCGCTGACGCCAGTCCAAACGGCATACGGCGGAAATAGTAGCATCCGAAGGGGGTGATGAATGACGTCAGCCTCCTGCTCTCCGGGTGTAACACGATCTGTTGGTATGCTGAGGTTAAGTCAATGGTGGAGTACCAATTTATTCCTCTTGTTTTGGCTAACATTTCTTCAATCCGTGGCAAGGGGAACTTCTCCACTACAATGTTCTTGTTTAGTTCACGCAGGTCTATGCATAGCCTGACCTTCCCGCTGGGTTTCATCACCACCACCAGTGGTGCCAGCCATTCGGCACACATGATTGGTTCGATTATGCCCTTTTTCTCCAACTCCTGCAGTTCTACCTGCACCGCGTCTCTCACAGCGAGGGGCACATTCCTCACCTTGTGGGAAGCTGGTTCCGCTCCTGCTTTGAGTACAATCTTGTGCGCAAACTTCTCTAGTTTCCCTACTTTGCCTCCGAACACCTTAGGGTACTCCCTCTTCCATCTGTCCAGGTCCGGCCATCTTTCTGGTTCAGTGAGTAAGACCTGAACCTCTCCTCCCGGGTCCAGTTTGATGCCCAGGTCACCCTGGTCCATCCACCCCAGTACCGATGGTCCTTTTTCCGAGACGTACAGCTTGCAGTTCGCACTGCGTCCTCTAAATTCGAATTTCATTGGTCTAAACCCCACCATGGGTATGCGGTCTCCATTGTATGTGACAGGCCTTATGTCCGGCCGCTCTAGCTCTGAGCCCAAGTGTGGTCTAAATGTCTCGTTCCACACCGCCCTCTGGACTATTGTGTAGGGCGAACCCGTATCTGCCACTATGCTCATTGGTACACCACCAATCGTCATGTCCAGCACCGGCTTGCTCGATCTCTTGGTATCCACGCATAGCACCTGATCGTAAATGCAGAGTACCGTGTCCTCTTCCTCGTGGTTGCTCTCCTCTGTGTCTTCTTGTCCTTGGTCTACATATTTTACCACGCTCCTGGCTGACTTCCTACGGCACACCTTCTCGTAATGCCCTACAATCCCGCAGAACATACATTTGGCGCGAAACGCTGGACATTTCCTGTCATAGGCCTTGTGTGCCGTGCTTCCACATCGGTAACAGGCCTTCTTGCTGCCTCCCGTTTGTTTTCCCGGGGGGCCTGGATTTCCCTGCCACCTGTTCGGTCCTTTATGTGGGGTTCCCTTGTTCCTGCTGTCTCTTCGGGGCTCCTCCTCTTCTATTCTGTTCACCATAGGTCTGGCCACCGTGTCTTTCTTCGCCGCTTCCGCGCATCATCGTGCCAACTCCGCTTTCTTTACTATTGCCATGACTTCCTTTAGCGTGGCATCCCCACTTGCCCATAATTTATCTTGCACGGCCTTACTTGTGGTGTGCATCACGATGTGGTCTTTAATGAACTCATCTTGGAATGTATCATATCTGCACATGGATGCTAGTTTCCTTAATGCCGCCACATACTCTTCAACCGATTCCCCAGCTTCTTGCTTTCTCTGTTGAAAATTGTATCGATCAATTGAGACACATACTGCTGGTCTGTAGTGTTCATTTAATTCTTCAATTGCGTGGGCATAGACATCGTCGTCGGTATCTGCTCGTTGTTTAGGTACTAGGTTGTTGAATACTCTGAGCCCCTCCGGGCCCAGGTTGTGTAACAGTATCCGTTTCTTCCTTTTACTTGTAAATTTCTCCTCATTTTCATCCTCTAGTACTTCAATAAAGTTATCGATGTAGTCTCTCCAGTCTTCCCAGCTCATAAGGGGTTCTCCTGGCTTGGGCAGGAATGGTACGGGCGCCGTTGCGGAAGACGCCTGTGCGCACATGGTTTCGCGCCTTTCAGGCGGTGAGGTCCCACTTTGGCCCTTGGGACTGCCTGGTGCGCTGTCTTCCTCCTGCTTCCTAGGTTGAAGCTGGGGACTTTTTGTCTCTTCCCCTTCACTCTTCCATGAGGTCGCCAGTGCTCCTGCCCCTAGGGTGTATTGTTGCTGTGGGGGTGTCCCTTTCGTTCTTACCCCGCTGCGTGCCCTTTCTGTCCTTCTCTGTGCCCTGTCTGGCCCCCTCTGTGGGTGTTGTAGGCTCTGTCGCGCTCTCTGATTTCCCTCTTTAGTGGCTTGACTGTGGCTCTCTCAGGCACCTTGTGATGGTCTGATGGTTGCACCTGCTTGGGTTCAGTGCTCAATGTTTCCGTTTTTTTTTCCCGTTTTTTTTCCTTTTAATCCGACCTCGTCGCCATTGTAAGGGTTGCCTTGCTGCTAGTGACGACAGGACACAGCTTTGTGATTCAAGGGATTTATTCTCCTGTATAATGCTCAGAGAGTGCCGAGCCGATAAACTGCGGGCTCCGGCACTCGCGCTTCTCAACTGTGGATGCGCGTGCATCCACAAAATGGCGGGGGGCGCGTTGCGTCATCACGCAACATGAGTCAGCTAGAGCGCTGACATTACACTTCTCCCTGACTAACTAAAGGTTTCACCAGATCTGATGCAGAGCAACACAAAGTCCCGCAGAGTTGTGCAGCTCCTCACCAAATATGTCAATGGCTCCAAAGCCAAGAAATCCAGAGCCTGTAGCTCATGACTAAAAGCCCTTCCGTATCCAAAGCAGAGTGATGCAGATCAATGCATATTCCTGCATAGCTGTGCCACACCATACTCATTTCAAAGTGAGAAGGTAAAACACCCAGTGGGATGAACCTGGTCCTGTGTCCAGCCCACACTCCATCACGGTCGGGCTAAACTTGTGATTTTGTCCTGGTATTGTACAACCAGAAACTCGCAGTTGGTACTTCGCACATTATGGAGCAATTTTGAATTGAGCCTTACTCTTGAAAAATAAATAACTCTGGTTAAACTGTTTTTTTCCAAATGTTTTGGTGTAATTTGATTTATTAAAAATACTATATATTTTGTTTTAATTTGCGATTGTGCTTGTGTTTAGTTTTCACTTAATTACTGAGTACTTCTGTGCCAAGCTACCAGAGGGTTAAGCACAGGTTTATTTAACGACTTCTATAGTTCACCCTGACAAGGATTATGATTATTATTTGAGGTGGGTTAAAACGAGGGGTGGGCAGAACTGGAGGAAATTGATTTAGTAGCATTCCACTGAATTACAATCAAAATTCCACAAGATTCTGCGGAATTCCACGGTTGGTGGCATTGGCATTTGGTGCTATTTTCTTAGCACAAAATGCCCCCTCGAATCCAAATATTTATGCTAGAATGCATTTTGCACTATAGCCTTATAGCCCGCCGTAGAGGGCTATACCGGCTATTAAAGGCCCTCTCCAGCGTTAAAGGCCCCTAGCCGAAGGCGAGGGCCTTTAACAAGGGAGATGGACTTTAATAGCTGCATAGCCCATCTACGAAGGGCTATAAGGCTATTAGAACATTCTGTCACTAGAATGTTCTAACAAAAAAAACAAAGCCTTTTGGGAGCGTGAGGGGATTAGAATTCCCTGACGTTCCCTGAAGCCTTTGTTCACAGCCAGAGCTGTGAAAAAAGAAACATTGGAATGTTGGTGCTCCAGGCTCATACCAGCCATTATAAGCCCAGAGCACTCCATTGTTTTCAATGGAGCTCCCAACATTCCAATGTTCTAATAAGGAATAGCACTGCCAAATACCAAATGCACTTACAGTGAATATCCCTTGGCGCCTTTACATGCTCTGCAGTTAACATTGCAGAGTATGTAAGGATGCTGAGGGTTAAGCACTACAGTGAATATCCCAGGGTATACCCTTCAGATCCATTATGTACTCTGCAGGGATTCCTGCAGAGTGTGTAAGAGTGCTGAGGGGTATGCACAGCAGTGCCAACTACCAAATGCTCTTCCAGCGTATACCCCTTGGTGCCCTTACATGCTCTGCAGTGATTACCACAGCATATGTAAGGGCACCGATGGATATGCACCACTGTGCATACCCCTCGGCGCCCTTACACACTCAGAGTATATAAGCACTATATACTCTGAGTGTGTTAGGGGGCCGAGGGGTATACACAGCAGTGCATTCAGTGTTTTTTTAACAGGGCCAGAAGAGGGAGCTGTCCCTCTATGTTTAAAAATCACTACAGATTAAAGTTTAATCTGCAGTGGTTTTTAAATGTAGAGGGACCGCTCCCTCTTCCAGCCCTGTTTCAAAAACAAACAGTGCTGATCACTTTACTGGCGAGTGGCTGGTTTTATTAATAATTCCACATTACAAGAGTCACGCAGAATTATTAAATTCCTCTATCCCACCGGCGGAATAAAAAATTCCACCCATCCCAAGTTGTCACCTCTCCCAACTAATGCTCGAATTTATTACAGTGTCTTTTTTTAGAACTGCAATATTTTGAAGACACTTGTGCTGTTTTAATCATGGACCACTAAGGTAAATATGGCTTTGTTTAGATTTTTTCAGTGGTGGCAAGCCTGTGATTTTCAGGTTGCAATGCCAGGGGAGGGGAGAGGTTTTTATGTCATATGTAATTAATCAGAGCTTCAATGATGTGAAAAAGCCTACAATAACCTGCCAATCCAATAGGGTGGCTGCTATAAATTGTTCATGGTTTCCATTATCTTGCAGTACACAATTAGGTCTTAATCCTGGATTTATTTAGAAGCCCACTGCAGTGTTTTTACAATTCTAAAATTAAGAATTTAGGGCCGCATGTATCAACATTAGGAATAGTGATTACCTAATTTAAATTTTCTGCAAATTACCTAAATCGCTATTCCTATTCCAAGAATTTCATTTAGTGATTCCTAGAGGAGTTGCAAATCGACCTACTTCCTTAATAATAATGAGCTAGGTCGCAATCTGCGACCCCCCTAGGAATCTCTAAAATCACAGGTATGGTGGCCTGCTAGGGTCAGCTAACCACCATGTCTGGGATTGCTTTTCAGTAACACGTTTAAAAAAGTTTTCGACATCATTCTCTAAGGTGAAGGGTCTCTTGGGGGCTCCTTCCCCTTTGCGAATGGGTTACCACCAACTTGAAGTTGGTGGTAAATATGATTGTTTTGCGACCGCATTCATGGTCACAAAACATCCACACATATGGCTGCGATTCGGTATTTGGAAGCGACGCCCTAAACACACCCCTTCCAAATAATGAATTGCAAACCTATTTTGCGATTCAGTAACAGGTTACCAAATCGCAAAATAGTAGTTGATACATACGAAAAGCCTTTTTTTGGGCTCATAAACATGCCGATTCTGCGAATAGGCCTGTTTGCAAACGCAAAATAGATTTATACATGTGTCCCTTACTTCGTTAACAAGGTGGATAATCACCAGTTAAATTTTTTTGTGCTTTCATGAGATGTTGCCTTCAGAAATGGACACAATGTTCCAGAGTTGGCCTTCTGAACTAGCCTGTGAAGGAGTGAACACTAGAAATGTATGCAAGTGTCATACTTATTACCTGAAGAAAGAGTGACTCCTAGCATTAGCCATGCTGCAGCTCTGCACGTATGAAATATGTCAAGTGTTTCCTTATGGTGACCTCCATTAGGAAGTGAATGGAACAAAGGACATGATAAACTTCCTTTGCAAACTTGTAGTTTTTATTAGAGTATGAAAATGTTTGAAGGATTGTATAAATAGGGCACCAAATGTTCCCTGGACACAGGGCATGGAGCAGAACCAAGCAAGATCTTGGAGAGGAATTCAAAAGGGAATCTGACTGCAAAGGAGATACAATCAGGTACAAAAATAGTAGGAAGTGGACAATGAACTTGACATAAAATAGAAGAACAAATGCATTGCAACTCATCCATAACTCCTTAATTCCTAATTATATATAATTTAAACAAAGAAAAGGACTTCATTTCATCTTGAACTGGGTACTTTATGCAGTAATCTCGGATCAGTGTACCTCCATGGAAAGGGCCAATGATATGGAGTAGCCATGTCCATTTTTCTAAAACAGATGGCGTTTACTAGGAATGGAAAGAAGAACCTCAAATTTGACATATTTTCTCTGATGCGAATTTCTGCTCTTCAGTCACCTCTGTTCTCTGCTGCAACCATGTACAAGTTACGAAGCACCTTTCTGAAAGATGAGATTTCTTAATAATCTGTCAATAAAGTGTAGCATATAACCTTAAAAGTGAAAAGGAAATACCTTAAAATTATCTCCATGTAACTAAGGGCCTGATTATGATGACAGTGAGACCACCACCGACAGCCTGTCGGTGGTGGTCTCACCGCCATCATAAGCATGTTTTCTGCCTGCCACATTAGGAGGGCAGAATGTGAAACAACGACACAAGGTCGTGACTCCGAACCAGTAAGGCTGAGCCTAAATTAGCTAAACAACAACACAACTGCCAATACTGGATATTACTTCACTATTTTGATAATAACCTATATGAAAAAAAGCATAGAGGTCCGTTTTTAAATTTACGTCACTAGTTTATTTATTTATTTTAACACTAGTGGAACAATATTTATTTTCATGAATACCCAACTTGATTTTAGTGTATATACAACCAGAACAAAAAAATGCAATTGAATATTGATTCACAATATACAAAACAATTTACAAAGTTTACAATACATTACTGTATGATACCATAATAAAGACACCGGAAGACTGCAATAACGCTGGGCGCTTTTTGATCGCGCTCCTCTTTTTAAACGCTCCCGTTTGCCTATTTTATTTATTTTAGGTTTTCTTCTACCCTGTTTTTAGCGGACAGCTTCTAGGGCCCTTACCTGCATGATAATTGTTTATCACCGCATCTCGCGGGTCCGGTTCCCGGTTCTGGGTGGTGGGCTAGGAACGGGCGCCATCTTGGAGTGGGGTGAATGTCAGCAACTGCATTAGTGAGCAGTGTAGTGCTTTGGATGTCCACAGGGACTCCTATTTAAAGCTCGCTCTCCCCCGCAGCGGACCAGCGCAGTGGGCGTGCCTCCGCTGTGCCGGAGTCGTGCCCGTCTGCGCCCGTCAGCGTCCCGGAGGCGGACGGAGCTGCGGGGGGCCTTGCATCGGCTGATCAATATCCTCGGGAGCCACTATGGCCCATTATACATCCTTGCAACTACGGTCCCTGCAAAAGGTATCGTGTAGTTGCTTTAAGGTTTTCCCAGGTCGCTATAGAAGTAAGAGTAGATGCCCGGGCTGTGGCTGGTCGGCAGGCATCTTTCCTCGGACCCCTCCCCATCGGGAGGTGACGGCGGTGAAGCATCTTTGTATGCTTCTTAACACTAGGTCAGTGCGTAGTCACGCGCAGGAGCTCTTTGACCTCTTGACCAGGGATAAACCAGTATGCCTAATGCTCACTGAGACCTGGCTCGGAGCTTCTTCCAACCCGGATATCGCCTCTGCGATCCCGCCAGAATATAGCATTTTTAGGCAGGACAGATTGGAAGGAAGGGGCGGCGGTGTAGCACTCGTGGTGAGGAACTCCGTTGGGTGTTCTATCATTCCTACTGAGGCTATCAATGGGTCCGAATCCCTTGCCTTCTCTCTATCGTTGGCGCCTTATCAGTCAGTGAAAGGACTGCTAGTATACAGACCCCCCGGGCCAGCAGGCACCTTCTTCGAAGAGCTCCAGTCTGCTATGGCAGCGTTGGCCCTGAGAGCCGACCACTGCATCGTGGCTGGTGACTTTAACTTTCACATGGACGATGCTCTGGATCCAGACGTGATTAAACTATGTGATATCACGGCTCCTCTGGGCTTAGTCTCTTTCCTCTTTGGATCGACGCATGACAAAGGCCATACTTTAGACCAGGTCTTTTCTTCCTCCCCTATAGAGGTGACGGCACTTCTGCCGGTTCTATGGACTGACCATCATCTGGTTTGCTTTCATATACCAGCCAGGAAGAAATCCCCGAGCAGTGCTACTAGACAGCTAGGATACGCATCTAGGGCATTTCATCGGGTGACTCCTGAAATGTTGTCACAGGCACTCTGTGATCATCCTTGCCTTCTTACAGGGGTTCTGGAAAGGGACCTGGAGTCTTTGCAGGCCTGGTTTGTGGACAGGCTGAATGACCTGGCCCCTCTGAGGACAGCTCATCCATTGCCCAAGCGGGTTTCTGCTCCTTGGTTTACGGGCGCGCTGCTTGCGTCTCGCAGGCAGTGCAAGGTGGCAAAAAGGGCCTGGCGAGCGCAGTATAGTTCAGCCGCTAGACTCGAATACCGAACCATGGTTAAAGCATACCATCAAGATATTTTCCTGGAGAAAAAGAGCTACTTTGCCAGGAGGATTGAGGATGCCTCAAACTCGTGCAAAGAGATCTTCACGATCGTTAGGGAATTTACTGCCCCACGGTCGAATGCGGCTCAGACTGTTCCTACAGAGTCGTGGGCATCGGATCTTGCTTGCTTTTTTACGACAAAGATCAGGCTGATACAAGACTCCTTTCCACCGAGGCCAACGGGTGCCTTTCCTTGTCTTAAGGCTGGTTTAACACCATCGGCTCCTTTAGGGCCAGTCTTATCTGACTTCCCGCCTATTGCAATGGCTTCGTCTTTGATGCTTTTGGCCAACCTTAAATCTGGATCGCCACGCGATCCTTGTCCGGCCAAAGTTCTGGCGAAGTTGGCGGTAGTCGTAAACCCGCTGGTCAATCCACTTTTGAATCTTTCTTTGAGCCAGGGTGTGGTCCCTTTGGCTTGGAAGCAAGCGATGGTTATCCCTCTTATTAAGAAGCCCGGTTTGGCCCCAGAGGTTCTGGCCAATTATAGGCCTATCTCCCTTCTCCCCATTCTGGCCAAGATCGTGGAGAAGCACGTGCATAACGTGCTTTCCAATTTCCTGGAAACTCACGACCTGCTTCATCCCACCCAATCGGGCTTTCGTCCTAATCTTAGCACGGAGACCGCGCTGCTGGAGGTGTCGGAGGCCATCAAGGAGACATTAGACCTGGGTGGTAGAGCTATGCTGATCATGCTAGACCTGTCGGCGGCCTTCGACACCGTCCCCCACGAGGATCTCCTCATCAGACTCCAGGACATCGGTCTGAGGGGGACGGTGCTCAGCTGGTTTACATATTTTCTGGCTGACCACCGACAGACGGTCTGGGCCTCCTTTAGCTCTGCCGAGATGCCGCCATTGGGAGTCGGAGTCCCACAGGGCTCGGTACTGAGCCCGACTCTCTTTAATATCTTTATGACCCCTTTGGCGACTCTGGCCGAGTCTTTTGGGGCCCAGATCGTATCCTATGCTGATGACACCCAGCTGCTCTTTACCTGCCGGAAAGGAGAGGATTTTGACGGAGAGAGTGTCCGTGAGTGCCTTGGGGCTGTGTTCAAATGGCTCCAACTGAACAGCCTCAAGTGCAACTCAGATAAATTGGAGGTGCTCTTCTTCGGCTGTCAATCCGATCCGGACTGGCGGGTATGGTGGCCGGCCGACATGTCTCCCCCGGGGCGTTCGTCGCAGGTAGCTAAGAATCTGGGGGTTAAAATCGACAATGGTCTGACTCTTAGATCTCAGATCCTTACCCTCACTGGCACCTGCTTTGGGCTTCTCCGCATGCTCCGTAAGTTTTTACCGTTGCTCTCCGAGGATCATAGGAGGATTACGGTACAGGCCCGGAAGGGTCAAGATTGGATTATTCCAATGTCCTATATCTTGGCCTGCCCGAATATCTCCTGCAACGGATGCAGGTGGTCCAGAACGCTGCAGCACGGGCCATTTTTGGCCTGCATAGGCGAGTTAAAGTTTCCGGCCTATTGCAGTCGCTTCATTGGCTGCCTATCCGACAGCGGATAGCTTTCAAAGCCCTAACCCTTGCCCACAAGGCCTTTTACGCTACGGGGGCTAAATATCTTCAGAAGAGGCTTGCCTCTTATCGTCCTGCTCGTTCTTTGAGGTCAGAGTCGAAATTTCTTGCCATCGTTCCACGTGTGAGGAGGGCCCGCATGGGAGGTCGCTCATTCATGCTCCGGGCCCCTCAGCTTTGGAACACTCTGCCCCTGACCTTACGCAGTACTTCAAATCTGCTGGCTTTCAGGAAGGGCCTGAAAACCTGGCTTTTTGCTCCCTAGTCTTTTCCATGTTTTGTTGACCCTGCCTTTTTTTATCTGTTGTGTTGTGTTTGTCTTCCTAGGTTGTCAATAAAGCGCCGGGACACTCTTTTGAGTAGCCGAGCGCTATAAAAGACACAATATAACATAACATAACAATACATTCAAACTTTCATACTGGCCAAACCATTCATCCATCTACAATCATACAAAACAACAGCACGAATCCTAAGGGTCTAATGTCAAAAATATATATATATATTAGTTCCTGTGTACATATATACAACTTCACATCCCAAGGTTGACACTCAATGTGATTCAAAGGAATTAACCCTTTTTAATGGACCCTATTTACAGTATTGTTTCAATTTGACAGAAGGACCCAACAACAGGTCGACGCGTTTCGAACTCCCCAATGCGGAGTTCTCCTCAGGACCAACAATCTTAATGTAGTGATCAAAAACACTCCAGTGGTAGATGGGGTATGGCAAAAATGTTACTGTTTTTTTAAAGTTTTACTGACTACAGAAATGGTAAATAACCTTCTTTCTTGATCAGAAAAATAACTTCCTTCAACTTTGTAAACATGCACTCTCTGATGACGGTCCACCTAGTTTGCATAAGATCTGTTTGTGCAAACGAAAAATAATTAGCACTCATCATTCTTCTTTTGAACCTCAACAGCTGTGAGTGGTTGGGGTTGCTTAACTGCGAGGGGTTGTCTTTGAGTATTGTAATAAAATATTACTTTACATTAAAATACCCTAGAAATCTGTAGAACAAAACAATGGTTAAAGTGACGTTATAGTTAGGAATTGTAATTATATCTTAATTTACGTTTTTTGTAAAATTAGAAAATCACTGAAAAATGCAAAGGTTAAAGTAACGTTATTGCTAGATGAAAATTTCAGTACCAACGTAAGAATTTGAACTTAAGGAACCACAGAAATTCACCAGTTACAGTTAGCATAACTAACTATAACTTGCACCGCTGCCTTGCACTGCTTATGACCTCACATATTATGTCACTCATGACATGTTCTGTGACATCATTTGTGACTTTACTGATGTCATCTCATATGACATCACTGATGAAATTAATCCACACTACTTTTGTACACATTACTCCATAAAGGAATATGGCATTAGAGGTTTGAAAGTAAGTACCAAATAGCTCAGAATAATATGAAGCATCATTAATGCCATCATACATATAACCCCCTTAGGTGAAGCAAGTTTGTGTTATGTACAGCATTGACCCTAAACGATACATATATATTTACCTTCAAAATAGTTTGCTAGTTGATATTTAGCATACTATATTTTGATAGTACACTATTTTCATGAACGCTTTCTGAGACAAAGACCACTATAGCATGTCATCCCTTAAGGTCAAGCATCTATTGCTTCAACTCTGCACCAGTGTTAAATTGTCATTGCCACAGATTAGCCTCCCCAGAAAATGATAGTGCTCCTGGTACAATCTTGGTGCCCTGGTTTCATTGTTATAGGGAACTAGGGTTTCTCACAGCTAGGCCCTGAGTTCCTTGTACATCACGTTTCGACAGAAATTCAAAAAAGGAGTGCATTACCTTTTAGTTCTGTTATATTGCACTACAGTCTGTTGCAGAGGTATAGACTAGCAGTTGAGGGCATCTTCCTAAGCTACAAACCTGAGTCGCAGGTGAGGGACAGTAGAGAGAGGGACATTATTAACTTGTGTACCGGAGGTAGAAAGGCTACAATGATATTAGAACATTTCACCCAATGAGGGTCAAATGTTTTTGACTAAACAAGGAGAAATTGAATTAAAAGATGTGGAATTTTGGAAGAGGAGGTGTATAAAAGCCAGTATTAGCCAACTGTCACTCCATTGTTTTGAAAGGAGCTTCCTACTTCCCAATGCTCTAATATACATTAGTACTATAAAACTCAGTGGGGTGACCCTGTGTCCCTATGAACCTGGGTAATAATGATGTGTACTACAAATGGTTCCGTTGTGTAGAGCCAATCATTTCTTTTAGACCACAACAATTCTTTCAAAGCTATTCCCAATGGTAATAATATTATAATAATGCACACGCAAAGAGACTTCACAATAGATTAATGTTTTTTAGCCTTTTTGTCAAAAGAGATTTTTTATATCAAAATGTTTAAATGTGAAGTCAGACAAAATACGACACGTAATAACATAACAACAATAACAAATCAATTGGTGACTGGTGTAACAAATAGTGTCAAATTCATACGGAGCAAAACAATAACATAAATTTCCATGTCCTATTCTGAATTTCAGCAGTCACCCGTAATGTCTGTTGATTTATAGTTACAGTGACCCAGGACATGAGAATACCCTATATTGACATTTCGCGCAGTACCACATCAATTTTTCTGGGCTGGATATTGTAGTGCAGTCCCAAAGAATCTTCCTAAGAGTAACGTAATGCGTATGTTAAACCGAGGTTCACAGTGCAACCGTACTGATTGAAGGTGCCTCAAGGACAGGGGCAATGTCCCTGTTAGTGTCCAGAATATTGGAAGAGTATGGCTTCCTTCCTCAAAAGTGCTTACAACTACGCAAAATTTGAGACAATTTCAAAGACTCCATGTGAATCAGAGCCGGTGTGGAAAAGCGCGAAGCATTCCCAATATCCAGCCCACAAAAATGTATGTGGTTCTGCACGAATTTGGGGGCGCTCTATCAGTACAACACAGGTCTTATTATATGATGGATTGAAGTAGAGTCAGGATTGACTCCCCATTATTAAAAGCCCATGATAATCAACCAAAAATGTACGATTGTCTTGAGTTGAAGCTAGTCTTCCCTCTTTACGCTCCATCCAGGATTGGCGTTGTGGTTTTGTTCTTTACTTTTTTAATACTGGGGCTGGAATTAGGTTTTATCTTGTCCTGAGAAAGACCCTACTTGATGATCTTAAATTAAAACAGATACCAGGGTTGAAACGTCGACATGGTGTATGTTCATGTCCTGGGTCACTGTAACCATAAATTAACATACATTACGGGTTATTGCTGAAATTCTGAATAGAACAGAGAAATTTATGTTATTGTTTTGCTCTGCATGAATTTGACATAATTTATGTCTGTCTCACTATCTGTCACACCAGTCACCAATTGATTTGTTATTGTTGTTATGTTATTATGTGTCGTATTTTGTCTGACAGCCCAATTAACAATTTTGATATAAAAAAATCTCTTTTGACAAAAAGGCTAAAAGAAACATTCATTTATTGTAAAGTCTATTTGTGTGTGCATCATTGTAATTTGTTTACCATTGGGAATAGCTTTGAAAGAATTGTTGTGGTCTAAAAGAAATTATAGATTCTACCCAACAAAACCATTTGTAGTACACATCGTGAATGTACATCATAACATTGGAATGTTGAGAGCTTCATTTGAAAACAATGGAGTGCTCCGGACTTCTAATGGCAAGTAGAAGCCCAAAGCTCCAACATTTCAATTGTCTGTCTTTCACAGCTGTTGCTGGGAACGAAGGTCACACGGAGCCTGAGGGGATTTCAATCCCCTCGGGCTCAGCAGTGAGACCTTTGTGTTATTTGTTAGAACATTCTGCCCTCTAGTGGCGGAATATTCTAATAGCCTTAGGGCCCTCCATAGCTAGGCTACAGTGACATTAAAGTCCCTTGTTAAAGGTCTTCACCTTCTACTAGGGGCTTTAACGCTGGAGGGGCCCATTGATGGCTGGTATAGCCTGCTACGGTAGGCTATAAGGTATTTTGAATTTAACATCATAAAAAGAAAAGTTTACTGTATTTCTAATTAGAGAGGTTTTTATGCTGGAACACCTGACTTTTTCTTTCATTCCGCCAAGATATATAACATCAGTACAAATGGCTTGTTAATGCTAACAGATATTATTCAAATGCCTAATACCAAGTACAGATAGGACTTTCCGTCCTAATTTATGTCTCACTGTTGGCACCCAGCACGAATTGGTACCATGTACCCAATTACAAAAAAGTGATCGCTCTAGCTCTTTCACTAAACTTCTGGGTATTCACAAGATGAGAGAGCATGTCTGAGAAAGACAGAGTGAAGGACAGGGTGTGGTTGAAATTGTCACTCCATCTTTCACTGCAGGAGGACCTGTCTTCCGTTGGAGGGGGAAGAAGGAACTCTTGCCCTCACCCATGAACCCAGAGGAAAATATTTTCAAGGTGGATGAAAAACAGAAAGTTAAATGAACAAATTCATACTTCTGTAATGCTAGCAAGAATTGTCACCTATGTAGAAACCTAAGAAATAGGTGTATGACAATTACAGCATACATATACATCTATTAGTGTTTTATTCATAAGTTGTGTTAGCCGCTTACAAATGAGCAACCAACACAACCAGATGGAAGAAATTTATGACATTCATATTTCTGAACTCTAAACTTTTTGTGAATCAACCCCCTTCGTTGATTTGGTTTGTAAAGTGCCCACATGCGGACATAGCCAATTCATAGCCCAATTACAAAAGGGTTGAACAACAAGGTCACATGACATAGATCAGGGATTGTTACTCAGGGAAGATATTTAAAGAAGTTAGGAGCTAAGAAATATCAGGCCCTTGAAAAAGCGGCCCTAGCCAAACAATGTGGTTATGGGAGTTTATTTCAAAATAGTCTTCTTATGGCTCAAACATTTCTTTCTCCAACTCATGTGATTCCTACATGCTTCTGTTTTCGATTTGTAGATGTTCAGCCTAAGACTCTCAAATCTGATGCACGGTTTTTGTTATGACCCGTCACCATGTCTGGTTTTTATTTTGTCATGGAGCTGTATGTGATTCAAGCCTACTGTTCCAGCTCCAATACAGGCTTACACAGATGCAGAGTAGTATGTCATTTGCAGTGATGTGTGCACCAGTCTGTAGTCTAACCATAACCAGATGGTTTACAAGGAGTTGACAACGGTGTGGAACAGGTATGGAGTACTCACTATGAATTACATACATTAACATTAAACAAGGATCATTTACATCCCTATGGCAGCCTTGAATTTGTAGTCTTTAAATAGTAGTCCCCTGATAGAATTACTCTATAAACGTGGCCCACCAAAGCCGCGACTATAAATGATATGTAATCATGCAGTTCCGAGGTCAGAGTTCCTACATGACAGATCCCACAGGATGCAGCTACAGAAAATAATGCTGTTTCACAATTCTTTGAAAGAAGCCCATTTTAAATTTTCTTACAAAAACACTACCTTTGCCTCCATTAGCAGTTGGCCGGACCAGTCTGTTCCCTCAGGGGAGATTACTTTGGCTAACTCTAATTTGTCTGGTGTTTCTCAACTTGGAATTTTTTAGGCTTTGAAACACCAGACTGGTTTTATCAGGTATGGATCCGTAGCCAGAAAAAGCATGGCTGGGAGTGGGCAGGATGTGTTGTCAGGGCACAGCCCAGCCCAACCTTTCTTCTCCAGCACTAAGGGAGGCGGGCACACAATGCTACCACCAGAGGGTTCACAGTCTCCCTACTCCTACAGATGCCCTCCGCGACCCCGAACCTGCATTGCCCCCCCCCCCCGCAGACATTTACCAGCTGCATAATGCAGCTAATACATTTCAACACTAAACACCCCATAATCAGGAAAACCTGCAAGGTGGGACCTGGTAATCCAGGATCTTGCAGGATAGTCCCCATTCCAAGGAGATTAACTCATGAACGCCATTAATTCTAAGGAAATACTGGTAGGAATTGTTAATTTAGGGCCCTGGTGTACCCCAAAGAATAAAGAGCAAACTCATAATGCGTCATAAAGGTAACCAAGTGAGAGTAAACATCAGGTAGCTTAGGAAGACAAAATATTTCTCCTACCTAATTTTTCTAGGAGTTGGAGAAAAATTATCAGTGGTTCTTCAAAGAGTTTGAAACAACACATTTCCTGTCTGCATTTTAACACTACTTATAGACATTGGCAGTATCCCTTCCTATAGTGCCAATATCAGCAACACTCCCCATCCCAAATACAGAAATACCATTAGGAAATAAACCACACAACACCTTGTTTGTGTAGAAAATTGCTGCAGGTTTATTTGCATAACAAATATGCCAAACATGGTGGGCTACCTTACAGGCGATCCAAGGGCAGGCAGCTTCTCTGCCGCCTTCCCACCTGATTAGCCAAATTACACCGTGGCCTTAGCCAATTGGTGCTTACCAATTTTTTTTGCGGGTGTAACCCCTCCTACCAGTGGACCACCAGTCCACCCCCATACTCATTTCCCCCGAGGGGGCATAGCGTTCTAGGCAACCCCCGGTTGCTCAGGCTTACAACCGCCCATAGGACTAGTGGGGCGCCATCGTTCCTCCAGGGTCCAACCGAGGACCTTCCTGTGGATAATTGGCATTTGCACCCTTTGTGCTTCCTAGAGTCATGGCTTATGCATAAGTTTGTTTATGTAGAACCCATGTAATTACTCAAAGCTTTTCTATCTGTCGTTATCAATGCCTGTATACTACCCTCTAATATTATTAGGGCACCTTTGCTTTATCTTTATCTTGGCACCATTTTGATGTGATGTATTTAGTTGTTCGATTGTGAGTGGTTGGCAGAGATTTGTTTGTTGACAGTCTAGTTTACAACTTCTTTATGTTTGTGAATATGAAAGGAGATTGGTTTAGGTTTAGCTCAATTTCTTTGAATTTTACTATGTGCTCTGAGGGGTGTATCAAAGGACTCTTCTGTTTTTCACTCACATGAGTCGCCAATTGTCCAATATCCGAACTAAGCAGATTGCTTTCTAGAGCATGGGGGCGAGGGGGTGATATGTTTAAGATGACTTTTTGTGAATGAGTTTATGATGTATGGTGAAGGAAAAGTGAGTTAGCAGCACTTTACCAGCTATATCCCTTCAGCACTATGTTGTGTGTGTGAAGGTGTCAATGTTCTGTTACTAGTCCTCTGCTTGGGACAGGCAAATTACTTGTGTAATTGAATTTTGTTTTCCAGTGGGTAAAGCAGAGTGGAAAGTATATGATGACAGACTTTTATGGCGTATCGGAGTTGTGATGGTTGCAAGTGAAGATGTCTGTCAACTGTGTCCTGACAGAGTGAATGTGTGGTGTAACTCAGGACAGCCGGAGACTTTGCGCCTGATTTAGAGACTGAAGGACTTATTTACAAGCCCCTTGCGCCTCAGGTGCTTCACTTTTAACATGGGGGAAAAGTGACATACCGGTGGTGCAAGGGACTTGTAAATACGCCCCTGATGGCCTTATTTATGAGGCCCTTATGCCTACATTGTGTCACTTTTTGTGACGCTGCAGTGACGTAAAAAATGCACCATACTGCTCCACATTTACATTGGGATGTATCTAGGAAAATACATCACTTTGTAAACCCCTGCTTCACACTGTACCTGAGTCAGGTATAATGTATGCAGGGTGGGCGTTCCCAGTGCTTAATTTGTAAAAAAAGAAGTGCAGGTGCTGAAAATTTTGCCAAGGAGGCCACCGCACACATCTTCCTCCGGTGAGCCCCACTTTCAACACTCTCACTGCCTCAGTCTCTATATTCTAACCTTGATCTGTTGTCTTTTCCCTAAGTCTTTGCTCTAAGAGTCTATCTTCTCACCTCTCTAATTGTTTTCCATCACCTTTGTCACACCCTGTATTTCTGATTTGCCCTCTATTCATTTTAGCACTCCCCTTTTTTCTTTTCACTTTTATCCATGCTCTGCTCTCTCTCCCCTCGATCTTGGCTCTTTACTATCACTCTCTAGCAGTGATTAGCTGTGTCTCCATTTTATCATTTGTCTGCTTATTTTCCTCTGTCCTGTCCTCCAGATACTTTCATTCTATCTTCTCTCTTCTTAATGCTCTCTTCTTCACGTCATGGCTGTTTTCTCTTTGTATCTGATTTGCTCTCCTCCTTTTCTTCAACTTTGCTCCTTTTTATCTCTCTCCTCTCTTGTTGTTTCTTCTCCTCTTTACTCTCGCTGTCTCTCATCTCTAACACTGCTGCTGCCTGTGACCCCTGTCGTCAGCCTGTACATGTCCCTGCTATTTTGAACTCTGTGTTTTCCTGTTGTCATTCCTGAAGAAGCGGAAGATGTTTTACTTTCTTACCTACACTGAGTGCAAAAGTAAAATGTACCACAAATGAAAATGTTTTTTTGCATATATTAATCAGTGTGGTATGACTGGGTTTATTGTGGAACAGGCGGCTGCTTGAGCACAGCAGGTCATGTCACTGCTAGTGCTCCCTGCAATTAATAGGTCCAGGGATGGCGACGGCATCAGCTTGCTGTGATCCTGCCTGCTGTACCACAGGCATTGTCCACAGCAGTAATGCTGCCAATGCCGGTAAGTATGGCTGTGGTGCCTACTGGACTCACTCACGCTCAGCAATTACCATGCTGGGGTGCAGCGCACAGATTCTACTGGTGATGCCATGGCGCACAAAAGTTGTGTTGGGCCACAGCCTCATCGAGCACATTGAGGATAGCAGCAATGCAGGGTTGCCGGATATGCTACTCTGGCTGCGCAACAAGTGGAAAGTCCACACTTACTTTCCTTTATTCTTCCTCAAGAGCCCTCACTCCCAAGTTCCAAATGCGCTCTTGCAGCTTCCTCGCCTCAACTCTGTCATGAGTCAGTCCCCAGCTACAATTATTCAAAGGGAGGTTTAGGCTCGGGCAGTGGCAGGGTGCAGCAGACTAGGGGAATAGAATGCAAGCCATAGTTTGTCCATGACTTCTTGGATTTGTGATCAGCATGATGACATCATCACTAACATGGTGATACACAATCATGCCTGCCTGGACAGGCGTATGCCGGCCTGCCTATGAACATTTACAAGCCAGTCGCCATGCAATGTATGTTATTCCTTTTATTTTTAATTGAACAATTAATATTGAGACCACCACCTGCAGGTTCAGAAACTGTAGCCTTGGCCCTGTGAAAGAAGTGCAGGTGCTGAGCACCTGAAAGCACCTGCTCAAATTGAGCACTGGGCGTTCCCCTGTAAAGTAGTGGCGCAGTGAAATCTATGAGATTTCACTACACCATTTCTAGGTCGCCACTGTATCAAATCCTGACGCTTGCTTCAAGCAGCCGTAAGGAGTGATGCAGGCCCTTTCACATGGGGTCTGCCCCATGTGAAAGGACACATTGCTGGAATTACGTCTGTTTTCAGACACACTCCAGCAATGCACCAATTGTGTGCATACAGACACATCAGGAAGCCTAACGTATCTATAAATCCTTGCGACATGGAGCGCCGTATAGTAAATATGGCACATTCATCATGTCGCAAGGATGGCTCTAAGAAAACTGTTGCATAGCTGTTTTCCCCCAGCGATGGAACACTTTTCATAAATGAGGCCCTACATATGGATTGTACTCCTTCAGGGGGACAGAGCAAAATACTTTGTTGTTCTGATGATTGTACTCCAAATTTAGAGATGTGCTTTAGCCCAGGAGACAACTCTTATCATTAAAAGGAACCATCATTACAGCAGTTCTTATCAACTAGTTAAATGCTTGACGAGAGCCGTCAAAACATTGTTTAAAAAAATAAAAAATTGACACCCGATAAATTGGTATCAGTGACAAATGTGATAGTAAAGCTATTATTCTTCACATAATTGGTCATACGCAGACAGCATTATAAAGATATTTTAGGGCTTAGGCAACTGCGAAAATGTTAGTGTATCCAGCAAGATTCAAGGCTTAATAGTAATAGGATAACTGTGGAAATTGGTGAAAATACTGCAATATCTATCTGTGTAGCCTGGTCACAAGCTCGACTCAGGTTTAACTTACTAAAACAGTATAGAGCACAGCGTGTAACATGCAATACAAACTTTGATGGAGGTATGGGATTAAAAAAGGAACAGGTAATCATCATATTGCCACACACTATCATATACCCACACACACTTAGAATCTTGCGCCCGCATTAACAAATCATACACCCACACACACTAATCACACACTCACATACACCATCAGATCAATATAAGGCCCACACACTTCAGCATCAAGCACCCATGCACTCTTCAATAGAAAGCCACACCCATCACCCACTTGATGAAGCTATAGTCAAATGACATTCCCAGAGGTCACCTAGGAAACATGCACAAAGAGCATCTTTGTAGCCATGTGTATAAGAATGTTTGAGAATCCCAAAACGGAGTTCACCTGCATGGCACGCAGATGTATGTCAATAATGTAAATTCACAACTTTTTTCCTGAACTGAAAACACTTGTCTTTTCAATTCAATTCAATTTTCAAAGCTTTATTCGACTTCAGTCATAAAAGCATTTCCACCTAACTCTATACAATAAATACTAAATCTAATACACAGAATATAAAATAAGTATTAAACAAAAATCCGTCGAATACATTAGCTATTTATAGCATTTTTAAGAACCACCCTGACTCGTGCTCACAAGTCAAGGCATTAAAAACATAGTAGAAGAGATACCTCACAACATCTTTCCTAGTAGGGTGCGTGTTCGAATCACCCAAGCCCAGGCTAGAAACTGGAGAGCAGTCAGTTTCCAGAATTCTAAGTGCTGTAGCTTGGCTACGCGTCCCCAAGTTAAGACAAACGGGTCTTATCCATTTCTGACGCGGGTTGGCATATAAAGGGCAGCAAAACAATACATGGGAGACATGCTCAACTTTATCCTTACAATGGTAACAATGCTCGTCCCAGGATGTAGACCATTTCTTTTTAAACACATTTACTGGGAGGGATCCAACTCTGAATTGAAAGTACAGCTTCCTGTCGTACGGTTTCTCAATCAAGTCCCAGTACGCTTCATACGAGGGAGCCATTTTTAAGTCCAGGAAGCGCCTCGTCAGCGATGTGTTAGACCCATTAGAGAAAGTTCTAAGGTTCACCATCTCCCAGTACATTTGTTTCAGCCTGATCTTTGAGGGGAAACAGGACACATCAGTATTACACCATAAGTGATCTAATTTTAGTTGTTGCAATACCCCCCGTAGTTCTTTCAACCAGGCAATTTTATGAAAACGATCAAGTAGAACAATGTCAGTCAGTACTAAAGCGTAATGTGCTAACTCTGGGGTCACCATTAAACGTCTCCAATACAGCAGTGGACGCAACCTCGCTAAGTCTGCAATGCTTTTCCTGCCGAGGTCTAATTTTAAAGGGATGGTTGGCGTACTTTGTGGTACCCCTGCCAGCCCACGAAGGAACTTGTTTTCTGCAACAGTCAGGTTTGCTAGGTCACTAAGGCCCCATAGCTCTGAACCATATAAGCTAGCACTTATAACTTTCATATGATAGATCTCAAGAACACAGTTTACTGGCTTGGTAAGAGAAGCTCTATGTTTTAATGATAACACTCCTGCTAATTGTCTGAACTTCAATACAGCAGTATCTATGTGTGCTTTCCATTTCAAGTTCCCCTGCAGTGTTATTCCAAGGTAGGTGAAGGCATCTACCTGCTCAAGGGGGATACCTTTAAAAGTGATGACACCTTTAAACAATGAATGATGGTTCATACACATAAACTTTGTCTTGCTGGTATTCAGTTCTAGGCCTCGAGAATCACAGAACTCACCAATTGTGTTTACCGCCTTTTGGAGACCGCTTGGTGTACGCGAAAGTATAAGCGTATCGTCCGCAAACATTAGTACGGGAACATGTGATCCAGCTATTTTGGGGGCATCAGAAGGGGACCTCTTCAAGGATTCTACTATGCCATTTATATATATCGAAAACAGTGTAGGTGCTAGAACGCAACCTTGCCTCACCCCACGCTCTACGGGGAAAGGCTCAGTTACTTCTCCCTGTGAGCCCCATCTAATTTTGGCGTAATTATTTTCATGCAGTCGCATCAGGAGAGTGAGAAGTTCTTGGCTTATCCCTGCGGCAGCTAAGACCCTCCAGAGCTTGTCCCTGGGAACCAAGTCAAAAGCTGACTTTAGGTCCACAAAGACCGCATATAGAGGGCCGTTATTTAGAATGACGTTTCTCCAGTACAGGGCAATGAAGTAGAAAACCTGGTCAATGGAACTTGTCTGGGGACGGAACCCCGCTTGGTATGGTGACAAGATGTTATTTTCCTCTATCCATACTTGGAGCTTATTTTGCACCATTCGTCCCATCAGTTTCTGGGCTGAATCAATGAGACTGATGGGTCTATAATTACTGGGGAGGGATTTGTCACCTTTTTTAAAAACTGGGATGATTTCCGCCCCTTTCCAGGACAAAGGTACTTCACCACCCATCGCCACTGCATTTGCAAGCCAAGCAAAATATATACACAATGTATTCCGATCACTTAGGTAGACGTCTGCTGGTATTCCGTCCATACCTGGCGCTCTTCCCCTCGTTACGCAGTCAAGGGCTGCGTTTACATCTTTTTCATTAAACACATTGCACTTATAGAAAACAGCCGGCGGCAGGGTAACGCAGGCTTGCGACTAATTTCGAGCATATTGAGGTTTGAAGAATTCTATCCAATAATTAATGGCAACATTGTTTTGAGGGGGTGCAGCCAACCCTCCCCGATCCCACTTCACTATGGACCAGAATAACTTCGAATCTTTGGCTGCACATGCAGTTTTAAGCTCACCCCATAGTTCCTCATCCCATAACCTCTTCGCCTGCTTTTGTGTGCGTCTATATATGTCCCTTGCTTTCCTGACTGTGTCGGCGTTTCCTAGTTGAAGTTCTCTACTAAGATTCTGGCGTGCCAGTCTACAGCTTTTTCCATACCATCCCTGTTTACTTTGGGTTTTTTTGCCTTTGTTATAGCCTACTGATTTTAGGAAGAATATTTGCAGTCTACAAAAAAGTTTTTTATGAGCCTCCATTAAGATGTCTCGGAAGTTAGAGTTGCTTGTGAGTAGTTTTATATTATTTACTTCCTCTCTTACTACACACTTTAGTTCATCCAGCTTCCCCTCATCCTCTACTAGCTTCCCCCATTTTAGTTGCCGCTGATTGTTTGTACATACTAAGTCCAAGGTCACCCTCTCTTCCTCTAAGCTTATCACCCTTTCCTCTAAATAGGACTTGAAGGCCATGCACAATGGGTTGTGATCGCTTTCCATTCTTTTTACTACGGTCATATTAATCAATTTATTCCAGACCCTGGTATCTACCAGAAAATAATCGATTCTACTAGATGCCCGACCGTTATCAAATGTACAGTTCCCATCACGGTCTGAAAATGTGCGACCATTTGCGGCTCTAAGGCCTCTAGCTAAGCAAAGGCTCTTTACTTGGATAGCCACCGTACTCCATCTTTTAACTGCAGCTAACTCAAGCTGGGGGATTCCCCATTTAATGTCCTCTTCCTCGGCTAAGAATTTATCCTCTTGACCCAAGGGTTCAAAAGTAGTATTTATATCCCCCCGACAATAATAAATTGTTCTAGGGGTAATGATTCTAGCTCTTGCTCGAGGACCGTTATTACAGCTGAGGTTTGTCCCCCTCTAACTCCCCTAGCATATATGTTAAAGAGGGCTAACTCTTCACCATTGTCCCATCTGATATTAACTGATAGTATATCCCCAGTTGGAAGCGATCTTTGCTGGATTGTACACTTCAGCGACTGGCGAACCCAAATTAGCAAACCTCCAGATGGGCGACCTTTGCCATTTGTCACTGCGGAAATAAAAAAATTAAGGTACCCCACCCGATGTACAGGGCTTTGCGACCATGTTTCTTGGAATAATATGATGTCGTGAAGGTCGATAAAAGCACACCATTCAGGGGATGTTACTTTATTCGCTATCCCAGGAAGATTCCAAGAAATGAAGGACAATGATGGATTAGATATGGCAAGCCCTGTCTGGCCTAATCTTGGGAGGCTACTTTTATTTATATTCTGCTGTGTTGTTTCCACTGCTAAAATTTTTGAAGAAATGCCAATGGGATCAAGTAGGCGAGTCTACAGTACTGGCTCAGTGCCATTGCACCGGACTAGACTACTATACCACTCCGTGGTGTCGGGCCCCCCCTCCCTGTTTTTACTATTGGGAGCTTCCTTGCGTTTGGCTATCTGAGTCGGGGCTTGATATACGAGTCAATCGCAATCGTTTAGATTAGATAATGCTGCAAATCTGTTTTTTAAGTTAACACCCCAGTCGCCACTTTGGGCACCCCCACCCCTTCTGTTTGCCACTGTAGTCCATTGAGTTCTCAAGACACTTGGTTTAGCAATAAAACCTCTTCTGCTATAAAAGAAGTCGAGTGTGAGAGGGATAATTTCTGCTGTTCTACGTTGAGGAGGCAGAAGGTTAGGTAGGATATCAGGCAATACTTCTGGCCCCTTAAAATTAAGGACCACACAATCACCTTCAAATCTTTTATGGCTACTGCCTATCCATTTCACTCTTCTGGCAGTTAGTAATTCCTCTGAGAGTTTTTGTTTACCCCAATAGGTGATGTGCATATTATTGGTTAGCCAGTATGAAGCTTTACTTAAGAGCGATTGAGAAGACTCTATCTGGCCAGGTTTCAGGATTGGTACATTTGCTAGAACCAGGATCAGCGGGGATGCTTCTACAATTAGCTCCACTGGACCTGGTTCCGGAAAAGAGTCTTCCCCAGACCCGTTAGTTACTAGCGGATCTGATATGCGATGGGCGTTTACTGTTAAGCATGGGGTGGGGATAGGTGGATGAGTCGGAACCACCGACTCCCCTCCTTCTCCAATTCCACCTTCCCTGAGTTTAATTTGCTCAAATTTATCCATCACCTGGTTAGGTATATCTCCCATATTTTCTTTAGTGTTCAACAGGAGACCCTCAAGTTTGTGCACTTTATCAGTTAGTTGGTCAATCTTAGATAACAATGGCTTAATTATACCCCTCATTTTTTGGTCAAACATTCCCATGAGTTGCTTGATGTTAGCTTCATCACATAGCATACTGCCCTCGTCCTCCGATCCTACAATTTCTGTATTGTTTTTCCTAGGTGGGGTTGCTGGTCTTTTTCTACTAGAACGTAGTCCGGTACGTCTAGGTTGTCCCTTTGTGGCCCCTCTAGTCACCCTAGGCGCAGGAACAGGTGCAGTTTTGGGGGAGCTATCCTCCACGATTTCTAAGTCCAAATCTGTATCATCATGATCAGCCTCGATTATTTTGCTCAATATAACCGGTGACGATACATTATACATGGGGCTATCAGTACTAATCTGGGAAAGCACCCCCACCTCACTGGCATCTTCTGCCTCCTGTAAGTTAACTCGGGAATTACTCGGTATGGGAGGCAACGATGCATTAAGAGAGGGGCTATCAGTACTAATCTGGGTAAACACCCCTGGTTCACTGGAGTTGTCTAGATCCTGTGAATTAACTAGGGGGGAGTCAGTTGAGATTTTGTTAGGTGTTAGACTCAAACCCAGGGAAGACCTTCTATCATTGTTTATCTTAGCGACCACTTGAAATAAATAGTTGTCCATAGTGTTTGGAGGGGCAATACATTGTTTTTGTTTAGACATACCTAAAAAGGAAAACACTCCACAATCACAGGGACCCAATATAATGTCAAGCCTGTTTACCTAGGGTCACTACTTGCAAGTACTTTTACACCTCTCCTTATAGTCGTTAATAGGAGCTATGGTACTTCTAAGTTTTCACGAAAAGTTATAATCACTCACGAGGATAAAAGTGCAGTATTCCTGGCCCAGTCCAGTCTCTGTCAGTCGCGGACTGTCGCAGACTGTCCCGCCCTTGTCCCGGGCTTCTCCCGCGCGCTCCCGCGCAGCGGGGATAGCAGCTCCAATTATGGGAGCGAGGTGCTCGTGGGGCGTGGCAGACAGGGAGAGCGTCCAGGTGCAGGTGATGTCAGCGCAGGGGCTCCTGGGCAATGGAGTCCCTGTCCCTCACCTGGCGCTCGCAGCCCTGGTAGTCTTCACGCAGCCCTGGGCTCTGGTCCACAATTCAAGCCCCAACACAAGCGAAGCGCCCTGTCAGGCGGGCGAAGCGGGACCCGCGCAGCGTGTTCCGCGAGGTTTCTTGGTGTTTCTTGGTGTTAAAAGAAAACAGGAACAGATGCCGAAACAGCAAACAAACGGCTCTCCTTCTCTCTAACGGTGAGGCGTCTCCAACGATTACAGGGGAAGGCAGGCACCTTTCACTCGGTGCTCGGGGGGCGTGGCAGACAGGGAGAGCGTCCAGGTGCAGGTGATGTCAGCGCAGGGGCTCCTGGGCAATGGAGTCCCTGTCCCTCGCCTGGCGCTCGCAGCCCTGGTAGTCTTCACGCAGCCCTGGGCTCTGGTCCACAATTCAAGCCCCAACACAAGCGAAGCGCCCTGTCAGGCGGGCGAGGTTTCTTGGTGTTTCTTGGTGTTAAAAGAAAACAGGAACAGATGCCGAAACAGCAAACAAACGGCTCTCCTTCTCTCTAACAGTGAGGCGTCTCCAACGATTACAGGGGAAGGCAGGCACCTTTCACTCGGTGCTCGGGGGGCGTGGCAGACAGGGAGAGCGTCCAGGTGCAGGTGATGTCAGCGCAGGGGCTCCTGGGCAATGGAGTCCCTGTCCCTCACCTGGCGCTCGCAGCCCTGGTAGTCTTCACGCAGCCCTGGGCTCTGGTCCACAATTCAAGCCCCAACATAAGCGAAGCGCCCTGTCAGGCGGGCGAAGCGGGACCCGCGCAGCGGGTTCCGCGAGGTTTCTTGGTGTTTCTTGGTGTTAAAAGAAAACAGGAACAGATGCCGAAACAGCAAACAAACGGCTCTCCTTCTCTCTAACGGTGAGGCGTCTCCCTTGTCTTTTAAAAGTAGCTTTGTAATCCCTGTCAATACTCTGAGTTGGGCTCTAGTTTATAGACTGTTAGAGGCCAAAGGGCACCATTATTCCTAGCTGGGCAATATTATATTACTCCCCACACAATACATGTTACATTGACGGTGGTGCCACTCTCCATGCAACAGGCTAGCACTATCAGATTCCTTTTCTTGCAAAGTTCCAAGATTGTTTCTTCTTTTATTCAATACTTAATTGATAAAATGAACACCCAATTCAGCTGTTCGACTGATCTTTCAATGATGTCTCCTTTTTATATCTTTTTTTTGTGTGCTCAAACTAGTTCCTGAAAATGAGCTGGAGGAAATTGCAGGTTTGATAAATAGTTTTTGTATTAAGTGTTCCTTTCACCCTGTTAATGGAAAACTGAAAGGTTCTTGCACAGTTAATTTTTTTCAGTCCTACAAGGAATAGCGGCCCCATAATCACAGCAGATGCTCCTGTAAAATTGTATTTTGTGCTGGCAGCAGCAGCGCTGCTTCTTGTCTGTCAGTTTGATGGCCATCATTATTTTTGCGAACATAAACTGCACTGTGTATCTAACAAGCCAACACCTGGAAACAGGCACATTTGAATCAAATTGTTTAAAATCACCTTTATGTCAGCACAAAGTAATAACAATCTACTATTAAACATATAAATGTGGAGCATATTAAGTAATTATCTTTCTATGATGTAAGAAAATTAACCAGACATTCTTGAAAAAACATGCTAGTGAATAAGCTAGGCACATTAGCAACATTAGAGAGATTTCTACTGCGAGAGCTGTTGAGGGTGAGTGTGTTTGAGTGTAGAATCCACATAGACAGTAATAGAACTTGTGTCACGCAAATAAACTTTTCTTCAATGTATTTTTAGTAACCCTTTAACTGTGGTACTCCTACCCCCAACCAAGCTAGCCTGCCCCAGTGCTGAGATCTTTTTTGGATAGTTGGGTAGGTTTGCACTTAGGGCTCCATAACGTTTTCCACATAAGGTATCCATGCCAAATGTGCATTTATTTATTCCAACATCCTGAGGATTATAAACATACCCAGGGTGTGTGGATTCCCTGTAGGGGACCGAGAAAATAGGCAAAACATAGCAAACATTTGAGTACTTTTTTGGGGGGAAAAATGCTCTGGTTAAAAGTGTCTTTTTCTTTACTAAAAATGGCATCAACTAATTGTTTGTTGTGCTAAAGTCGAAATCTTCACAGCTATCAGGATTTACAGAAAAAGCTTATTTTCACCACATGTTGGGCATGTTTCCAAGTGGTACCAAATGTTTCCTATTTGTTGTGGTTTCAGCCTACTTTCATTTCGCAGTGGAAACCAGTATGAACCCCATGGGTGATCCAGGAAAGCTTTAGGTCTCTGCAAAGTAGACAACATTCTAAATTCAACAAGGGGTCATATTTGTAGATCCCTCAAGATTTTCCCAAAGAAACTAACTGTTGAAATAAAGAAATATTGAAAATGGATAGGAAAAAACAGCTATTTGTGGCAATGTTTTAATCTGTACATTTTGTCACAATGGCCGATTTACAAAAGCAATATACCATTAAGTATGCTAGACCCTTTTAGTTGTGGGGATACATAGGGTTTGTAGATTCTCCAAGAACCTGAAGTACCCAGTGCCAACAACTAAGCTGCACTTTGCAATGTTTTTTCATTGTGTACCGAGTATAGATCAATGCATATGGTGAATTATGTAGACTGAAAATTGTACACCAAGGAAGACTATGAATTTCTGAAGTGGACACAAGATCTGGAGTTTAGGAGCAGTGGTTATTTTTTTCATCTCTGAATTGCTGTGTATTCACACTAGCATATGATTTAGAGGATATTTTTCAAACCGTTTTCTTTCTTACACATTGTCTTACATTTGGAAGGCACAAAAGCAGTGAAATCCTAATGGTAATTTCAAATGCTCTGCTATTCTATGCTCCCACATGTCTTCTGATAAAAATGGTAGCTTACTCGTGTGGGTAAACCTAGAACTGGCATCAGGAAACTGGCCAACACACAACTTCCACTGAAAACTGACACTTTGTTTTCCAATATGGGTAGCTGTGGATTTTGGGCCCCAAATCAGAGGAGCAGCCAAGGAAACTTGCAAACCTGAACATTTTTTAAAACTAGATATCTATGGGAATACAGTGTGGGTAGTTGTGGGTTTTGGGCCATAGCGCAGGCGGAACCTTGGTAAACCTAGCAAACCTGCAGATTTTTAAAATGCAGACAACTAGGGACGCCCAAGGGAGCATGACTTGTGTGGCTCTCACTAGGTCATTTTACCCAAAAGCCTTCACAAACATCACATTTTGGTTAATAGCACACATTTTGGTCAGATTTCTCTGACGGAAAGCTCTGGAAGCGTTGTTGTCGGCCAGCCAGTGGATGAAGTGGCGGTGAAGATTTCTTGTTCAGGCTTAGTCACTGTTTTGAAAGTTGAAAATCTCCAGTGAGACCAGGCCCCTTCCACGTTCTTCAAAAGACCTCTGAAAGCCCAAATTACTATAGGTTCTGACACTGGTAGCGCCATCGCAGAAGGAAACCAAGCTTTACTCTTCCAAAATGGAGTTACTAACACTAGTTGACATTTTTGCTTCCTTACCTGATCCAGAACTCTCTGAATAATTGAAAACGGAGGAAATGCATAACATTTCCACCTTGTCCAATCTTGTTGAAACGCATCCACTGCTATTGCACCTGGATCCAGTCTCCAACTCACATACTTCTCTAGCTGATTCGTCAATCTCGATGCAAACAGATCCACTTCCAATGGACCCATCCTTTCCATCAACTGAACAAAAACTTCCTCTCTCAGCTTCCAATCACTGTAGTCCACCATATTTCTTGAATTCCAATCTGCCATCACATTCCAAACACCTGGTAAATATTCTGCTTTCAACCCAATCTTGTACTCTAAACAAAACTCCCATATTTCCTTCGCTAATTCTGCCAAATCTCTCGACCGGGTATCACCCACTCTGTTTATATAAGAAACAGCAGATACATTGTCCATCCTGAAGAGAACTGATCTTCCTACCAAACTGTCTTTGAAACTTTTCAGAGCAAATAAACCTGCCTTCCTCTCCAAAGAGTTGATATGTCCTTCCTTCTCTGAAAGAGACCATACTCCACCAGTCTCTTTCCCAAGACCAAATGCACCCCAACCAAAACAAAATCTGGGCAAACACCAAAAATCCATTCCATGCCTTAATGTTTTCTTTCCACCAAAGCAATTTCTCTCTTGCCTCCATGGAAATATCTACCATGTCTCCGTACCACAAACCTCTCGATAATCCTTTCGTCTTTAGTCTTTGCAAAGCTCTGTAGTGCAGAGGACCTGAAAAAATTGCCTGTATTGATGAACTCAAAAAAACAATTATCCTTGCCAGATTCCTCAAAGACACTCTTTGTTTGATTAACACTTTCTGTAATTCTTGCTTTATCTTCTTCACCTTCTTCTCAGGAAGACATAACTGACATAAAACAGTGTCTACCATGAATCCCAAAAATTCCACCTTCTTCACAGGCTCCAAAAATGACTTTTCAAAATTTATTAAAAAACCCAAGTCTTGCAAACAATTCATTACAAAACTCAATTGTTCTTTTAGAATCACAAAATCTTGATTTATTAACAAAATATAATCTAAATAAACAATCATTCTTACTCCTTTCTCTCTCAAAAAACCCACTACGGTCCTCATCAACTTGGTAAAACACCATGGCGCAGATGAAAGTCCAAAAGGAAGGCTCTTGAATTGATACAACTGACCCTTTCACCTGAATTAAAGAAATTTCTGACTCTCCTCGTCAATCGGGATTGTGAAATAAGCATCCTTCAGATCTAGCTTCACTAACCAATCTCCTTCCTGCAGAACATCTCTCAATAAATTAATTCCCTCCATTTTGAAATGTTGGTAAATCACATATTGGTTTAAACTTCTTAAATCTATTACAGGCCTCCAACCTTTTTCTTTTTTATCTACTAGAAAAAGAGCACTTACAAACCCTTTTTCTTCCTCTCCCACTTTGGCAATCACATTTTTCTCTAACATCATACATACCTCGTTTTCTACTATTAACATTAGCTCCACCTGAAACCTCAACTCCATAGGTTCTTTTTCCTCATTTGGAACGGTTACGAACTCTACTTGAAAGCCTTCTACAGTTTCTAGGACCCAAGCATCCTTTGTCACCTCCTTCCATTTCTCTTTGAAATATTTTAATCTTCCTCCTACTTCTTTCGGGATAGAAAAAATACCAGTCTTCATACTCACCCTGGTTATAATTCTGTGACTGTCCTTGTCCTCTTCCTCTATTTCCATGTGCCCTGCTTCTTCCTCTTTGCGGAAAGAAGCTGTAACTATTCTGTCCTCTACCATAACTTCCTCCTTGGTTTTGGTCATGGGCTCTGTTATTTCCACGGCTGGGAGTTTGCCCCCTTCTACCGGACCGTCCATAAAAACTATTGTTGTGACTGAACACTCTATGCATATTAAATTGCGCCCGTTCTAGACTTGTGAAAGTATTCACAAATTTTGATAAAGACTTTACC
This sequence comes from Lissotriton helveticus, assembly GCF_964261635.1. Taxonomy (NCBI): domain Eukaryota; kingdom Metazoa; phylum Chordata; class Amphibia; order Caudata; family Salamandridae; genus Lissotriton; species Lissotriton helveticus. The sequence goes on from NC_136059.1 coordinate 255,325,705, forward strand.
ATCCCATCTCCAAATAGAAGTCCTTTAGCTTCTTCACTTGACTCCCTATATGCCAGATTTCCTAATCTTGGATTTAACCTCATAAGGATAGCCTTTCTCCTTTCAGAAATGATGCCAGCATTCGCATTTCCTAAAAAACAAATAGCCCTCTGCCACCAACCTTGCAGTAATGAAAGATCCAGATCATTATCCTTCAAATAAGCTTCTTCTACTGCATCAAAAAATGTTGCCAAAGGTCCTAGGATATCAAGAACCTTATCCTGACATTGTTTCAAAGAACGGTCTAAACCCTTTAGTGGGTCTTTCCCCATCTTGAAGAGATATGTAATCAAATCAGGATCGATATTTGGAGTCATCGTGATCTTATCCTCAATATTAGGTCTCGAACATTCCGCTCTCATAATATTTCTCTCCTCTAATTCTAGTGGCTTTCGCAACCTAGCTTTAATATAATCTGCCACATGTGCAAGAGGACACCAATCCTTCCCTCTTGGTTGTCTGATCTCTTTAGGATTAAACATCACTTCATCATAAGGATCAACCACAGTATCCTTTATTTTCTCCTTTACATTTCCCTCTTTTTCCTCTCCTAAATCATCTTTATATTCCAAATCTAAAATATATTCATCCAACTCACTCTGTGCATCTCCCGATGCACCTCCTCTCCTTCCAGTGAATAACTAGCTCTCATTTGTACCGCTCGGGATACCTTTCTTTCTTGAGCCGCTTTGGACTCCACTCAGATCCTTTCTCTCCATCAAATGTTTCTTTTTTACCCAAACAGTTTCCTCCTGGACCTCTATTATTTTCTTCCTCAGAAATAGAAAAATAATCTTCTTCTTCTTCATTAATTCTTCTTTTCCCTAAAGCCTGCTACACTGACTCCTGTATAGAGTCCTTTATTTCCTTATTAATTATCTCCCTTATCATTTTCTCCTGTTCTTCATTCGATGACTCCTTTTTATATTATCACCTCTCACTCCTATTATAGAAATGCTCTTTAAAATACACTATTTTCAATATTTCTGCTCTTCAAAAATGCTTCTTTTAAACCAAACTCAACCTCGCTCACCGATCTTTCCCTCTACGCAAAGCTAAAACTCCCGTTTCTATGGAAACCAGCTTTGCAAGCTATTTCCCTTAAAAACAACCTCCGATCGCTTGCACAAGCTCTTCTTCCTCTAAAAAACAAACCTACCGCTAGCCAATCAGCGCTCACGCCTCACGCATGAACGTGTCACCGTCCTCTTCTTCATTCTTCTCTCGAGCCCTCTCACGGATGGAAATAAATGGTAAGCTCGAGCTTAATTTTGAAAATTAACAGCCTCACAACTAACCTGCGCGTGCGGTTTGCCTCGCATTAAAATGAATAATTTTTTCAAATAAACCTTTGAAGATTCATTTTTCCAAATAACCTTTGAAAAATATTTACTCGTCCTTCATGCCCATCATTTCTACATTTCGCTCATACTTTTAGTTTATACATCATAAAAATTACCTTGATGTGTACCCGACTTCACAATAATGATCGCTCTCTCAGTAAGACTCTAATATTCTTCTTCATTTTATTTTATTTTAAAAATCCCTCTAAACACTTACCTCATTCTACTCTTTACCACTATCCTAAAACATATTTATTCCATAACAATATTCAGAAACTGTAATAAACAAACAACCTTATATTTCAAAAACACACACCCATAAATTGGCTTTCAAACATTCCTCCTCATTCATCAATATATACTCAATACCAATTAGCTAATCCCAATCAATACTTATCTTCTCAGAACAAAAGAGGAGGAAGATGGTGGCCTCATGTTACTTATGTTTGTCAAAGGTCTTTTTGATTGTGATGTTTTAAGATTCCATGATCTTTTAAAGGTGCTGCTCAGAAGTGGGAAATAAAAGTATTATGCATAATGCTAGCCTCCTGTCTTGACATAAAATTGAAGGCCTGTAATCTATGCACCTGCCTTTCATTAAAAACCACTCAAGACACCTAAAACATGTCAGAGTTGCCAAAGCATGCATGGGAAGGAATTGCCATTGACTTCATCAGTTCTCTTGACACTGAACATCACCTTATGGTGATTGTTGATGAATACTCCCATTTTCTTTTGATAGAAGATCTCTCATCCACCACTCAAGAAAGAATCACCAAGAGATTAGACAGCATCTTTGAGACATGGGGTGTTTTTGCAATCCTAAAATCTGATAAGGGCCCATCTTTTTTCAGTTGAGAATTCAGCGACTTTCTAAGTCATCTTAATGTGAAGCATCAGAAGAGCTCACCACTTTGTCCAGAGGCCAATGGTCTTGTAGAACTTTTCATGAGTACTCACAAGAAAACTGTTCAGCATGCAGTATTAGAAAATCTCGACCATAAAGCTGTCTATAATTCTACTCTTCGACCTTACCATTTGACCCCACACTCGACCACAGGTGAAAGCCTTGCAACCTTGATGTTCGGTGAGCCATGACGACCAAGTTACCTCAATGGACCAACAGAACATCAAGTACTGAGGAAGAAGCATGTATAAGAGACTGGGAAAAATGAAAGCCTATGCTGATAAGCACTGACTTGCAAAGGACATTAAGTTCCCTAGAGGAGATTAAGTGTTTGCCCATCAGGCTAGAAAATGGAAATCTGATGCTCCTTTTGATGCTGAGCCATTTCATGTTGTGACCAGCAAAGGAGCCATGGTGACTGGCCAACATCCTGGGATGTTTATCACGCGTGATTCCTTGCATTTCTGACATGTGGCTCATCGCTCGTCAGGCAGTGATGACAATATAGAGACTGGGTCTGAAAGGACAATTGCAGGCCCCCTAACTGATGGTTATACACAGAAGACTAAAGACGTGTTTATACTAACCCCCTCGTGTGGAGAAATCATTAGTGGGTGCCCAGGCTCGGGAGGATGCTACACTATGTATAACCTTTCACATGCCCTGAAGCTACCTATTGTTGGCTTGTGCATTACAACCCCCCCAAATAAAATAAAATAAAAATAAATAAAATAAATATATACAGACATTTTCCTAAAATGATATTAAGCACTGCAACGCTGGTCAATTATATTGTGCCACTCTCCTCTATTGTAAAGAAGAATGTTTTTTTTACTGTTGAAATCGTCAACTGGTGTTAATTTTCACTGACGTAAAAAACTTGATGTTAAGGGGATTGTTCGTGTTAAGGGGATTGTTCGTTTAACACTACCACAGGAATAGTTGCTCCAAAAGCAAGCAAGATCAGTGGAGCTGGAACGATTTTCAGAGCGGAGGTGCTGCCAATAATATTACATCATTGAAGTCTTATGGAGTGTGAAAAATCAAAGCATCACACAAAGAACATGTGTGGCGAAGGAGAGTGGTAGGGGTGTGGAATGGAGCCAATAGTTCAGTTCAGAGCACACTATTGTAAACATATTTCTAAAGCATGGTGTGGCAGCACCCTGCCATTTACAGACAGCACATTTCCCATTTAAATTACTGCTAAATTTGCACAAACCTGCAAATCTACTGGTAAAGCTATATAGTGTGCAAACAATAATGTGTGGAAATTATGTTTCAGTGAGTATTTACAATTGCCCAACACCAAGTATAGGTTCTAGATTTGTTTGGATCCTATTAAAATCTTTTTTTCCACCACACTTCAGAATTACAAAAATAGTGTTTCATTTGTGTTTTCCTTTCTGCTAATATATTTTGGGAAATGCTTGTATAGTTCATTTACAGGTATTTATGTTGTGTTAAAAAATTACTGTAGCCTTTTCTTTCACACTTCTCGTGCCCTACCAACATTGTCCAATTGTTCACTTTATAAAAATGCTCTCAATTTGCAGTGAGAGAAAGAAAAGTAACCACCAATCTCCATGTTAAAAGAATAAGCATCAATTTGTTAGAAGACACAGCCTGACATTTGATCTCTGTCTTCGAAGCACAGTAAATGTGACAAAATAAAACAACATTTTAAGGCATCTTTATTGCCTCCTCACCTTCTTAACTCCAGCATAGTTATTTTGGGGGTTCTGCAGGACCCCAGCAGGCCTACATCCAGTGCCTATGGTAATACTAGTTTGTGTCTTAAGAAACAATGGTGTGACCAAAGAAAACAGCTGAAGGCCAGGTAGACAAGTTAGAGACTAGCATGACTAATCCATCACAAATATATTTCACACTTCCATCATGCTGACCTTACTATGAACACAGCACAGTGAACGCTTTCCTGGAACAATGGTCCAGTTTTGCAGCATTCCGTGATGATTGCTACCCTTGCTTCAGTAAAATAGGAGTTTGCGGCTGAAAAAGGATTCCAGATCTGGAGGTAAATATGCAGTGTCTGCTATATGCCCAAAACATTTCAGTTGGTAAAGTCTGGTGAAAGTCTTGAGAAATTGTAAAAAAGTCTGGTTTCTGGTGGAAAAGAATTCCGGTGGAAAAAAATTCCAATATAGATTCCACTTCGCTTGATCATGACTGGCCTGGTGTTCCCACACCTGGTTTTCCTGGGTGCAGGAACACCGGATCCAGTTTTACCAGTCGGTAATTCCAGGTGGTCAAATGATAAAATCTCATGAGGATTTTCCTGCTACATCAGCCAAGCCTAGTCTCCTGCTCCACATGACCTTTCTGGCAAGGGGAGAACATACAATGCTCTGCCCTGCCAGAAATAATGTCCCCCTTACCTTCCTACCTCTTCCTCTCTCCTCCTTCCACCATCACCCAACACAGAGGCCCACACATACACATGTAACACCTGCTCAGTCAAAACCTTTTTCAAACTTGACAAGACTTCTAGACCACATGACTTCTTTTGAGGATATGTATGTATCCCCTCAAATCGCATTTGGTGAACACATGAAGGGACAGGTTTATCAACACTTGCATAAATGCAAAGTAACAAAAATTCATGTGAATCTCTGTACAGTGTGGATTTGGGGATCTGAATTTGATGGTGCTGTTAGGATTGCTTGTGGTGCGTGTGAACAAACTGAAGGCTGTCAATGTTTTGTGTCAATGAGTTTTGAGCCTGATATAGGAGACAGAGACCTGGCCCTCACATGGAAATCAATTCACAGTCTATATCCTGTATGTAAACCCTTTGGACGGATCACGCAAAATGCGGGACTCCATTCAGACGCCTTACAAAGCAAAGCAAAGCAAAGCAAAGTCTGAGCAAGCGTGGAAGAACTGGTCTGTACCACTCGAATTTTGAGTCACCCGTTATCCAATATTTGACCAGAGCTATTGTGTAAATGCATAAAGTGGAGCATTTACATGCGGACGCTACATCAATTCCCGCACCCGTGTACATCCATTGATAAAATTCTCTTCAAGAAGACCCTACAAAATAAAATGAAGACAGAACGCCACTGTATCAGATCTTGCCTTCTAGAGTGGCATTATCCATTGTGGCTACCCATAACATAGTGTTAGCGAATGTTGTGATGGTCCCCTGATGAAGGCACCTCAGCCGAAATGCGTGGAGTGTGTTTAACCTACCGGCAGCCTTCTTATTCATTCAGAATACCTAAGCCCTGGATATCGCATCTCTTCTTTTTTTGATATTGTGTTATGTTGATATGTATATGTACTGTACAAGATTAAAAGAAAACCTATAAATGTGAAATGAAAATATATTATTCTCCATAGACACAATAATGCTGCACAATGTATGAAAATGTTTCTATGTTTTTAATAACATAAATTATACACCAATGTTTAACTTTTGAGAAATGGAATAAAAAATAAAAAATATTTTCTTATATCAAAATACATAAGTGTTATGTTGAATATTGGTAAGCATGGCAGATTTATCTGCATAATGTAATTATTGTTTTGCCCATATATATCTTTAATTGTGCACACTTGACTAAGGTTTCCCCCCTTTTTTCTTAGTTAATCCTTACGTTTGGCAAGTATATCTTGTATGTAGGGGGCCCTTCTTTCAAAACTTATACACCTGGTTTAGTGCACTTCACTCAACATGCCAACACTGCTCAGCCACTGACCATATAATAAAGAACTAAGGATGTTAAGAGATAATACTAAGACTTTAATGGTATTTTGCCAATTCCACACGAGCATTCTTGTATTCTGCTCCTGACCTTTCAACTTGTAGGCTAAGTATTGGTTTTTGGTGTCCTTTTGACTAATATGTTCAGTTTTATACTTTTATTTCACTGGTAGATACATTTATGCTGCTGTTTGCATACTCTTTGAAATTAATATTTAAATGTAACTTCAACATTGCATGTAGGCCACAGACGCTCTCTATGACAGTAGTCTGCATCCAGCTCCACATCCCAGGCACAGTTCATAAATGTTTTCGCAACTTATGCATGCAAAAGAACAACTGCATGCAAAATACCCAGATCCTAGCTCAAAGAACCAAGATCTTCTGAGATTTACGCCTGCATTTGGAATCTTTGATTAGAGCATACATAGCAAAGGTGATGAGGAGGCTCTGATATGGCTATGCTATTGGTAGATTATATTCCATGTGTAATGGCTTTACTACCTAAAACAAGCACGAACCGCGTATATACAGCAGGGTATGGTTAATGCCAGATTTACAGGTTCACCAAACAAGTTATCCATTGTCTGTAAAATTAGAGTAGGTTGATATCCTGAGAATCTTCCATGGATCTGGACTTATATTGAACAACCCAGGCCTAAACATCCAAAAGTTTTTTTTTATTACATGACCCATCTAGATTTTATAGACTACATTTCAACTCTCAGCATTGACATGGATACAACTCAATGCTGCAAGGCACAGCTCCAACTGGTCCAATCATGTGCAAATACCTGTCTTCTTTATAGCACCCTCTGCCCCCACTAAATATGCAGATGTACACTCCACATATACACGGAAACATGAAATAAAAAGAAACTGAGGAGCTTTAGCCCACTCCATCAGAAAAATGTGTCACTATCTCTTGTGATTTGTAAGAGTCTTAATTACCAGGCTTTGCAACAACATCACAAACCTAAATTTAGCCAGGATACAGGCCGAGACACATTTTGCTCCCTCTCATCAGTGGTGCTCAACATTTAAAAAACAATATTTCGCATCATCCCTAAACTAAATGTTGGAGGAAAGGGGGATCAGGAGAAACATTAGCATAAAGAATACATGTGAAAACTAGGAAATCATTTTAAATTGCTTTCCTTGTAGAAGAAAGTTGTGTTGATCTCTCACTCATCAATAACTAGAGAACCTGTATAGGTGGTGGCTACAATATTCATTGCACCGGCAGATAAGGATTATGTGTTTCCCTTGCAGAATCCATCCAACAAAAGTGACAGATTTTTAAAAATGTAGTTGAAATCAAAGGACAAATATTGAAATGATTGATGAGCCAAATATTCTAACTAATCACCCAGATATGTCAATATTCACCCTCAAAGCTTAACCACTTGGACGCTAAGGCATGCCGATCATGCCCATTGACTTTCCATTGAAATCAATGGAAAGTCCATGACGAGTTACCCTTGTCATTAGCGCTGAAGTGGTTAAAGTGCTCCAGATCAATGAAGTCGAAGAATCTATAAGAAAAGCAAAACTTGTATATGATGCAGTGTCTGGATTGTGTTTGTGGTCTTCTAGAAGATATTGTCATATTGCATGCAGTCTATAATCAGCACTTCCTTGCAACAAAGATCTCTCCCTGCCTCTATAAAGGAAGATATGACTAACCCTAATATAGCTCTCATCTAAAGAAATCCTGGATGCATAGATGCTCAGTATGTTCCACTGTCTTTCTGTGCTACTTAACGTTTAAGTGAAGGTTTCTGATAAACAACTGAAGGGGGACCTTGACCTGCACTCACTTTTATACATTTGATGTTTGACGTATCATGGAATCTGAGTATAAAATATAGAAATATAGATGGGAAACAGTGGGTAATTGGGAATGTTGTTTTTTGAGGGCTTCTGATTGGCATCAAATAAACAAGAAGAGCAAAACACTAGCTATCTATGAGGTCCTAAGGTGAAAAACATCCCTATTATTCACTTTTTACCTATGTATAATGTTATGTTATATATTGTCCTCAAAATCCTCTACCCCTGCTTTCCACTGAAAGGTGGGACAGAGGAGTAGTGAGGGTGGGGGGTCATACAACAAACATTCTGTCCCAAATGTAACACAAATACCCAGTCTCCTGCCACCCACTCCCACCATTCTCTGTACCTCACGTCCATAAGATGTCCTCTCTACTCTCCATTGGAGCAGAGATCCTGTGCCGCACTGACAGGCTGTCAGTAAGGCCTGTCACAACAGCCTGGAATACCTTAATGACACAGTAAATCTGGTGAAAAACATATGTTTCTCTAACATCAATGCTTGACACTCACAATCATGGAAGAACATGGTGGACATAGCATCAATAGAACAACACTAACTAGGGTTGGTTTTTGGACACCATGCACAGGGTTGGCCGGTAGTTTGCACAACATGAAGGCATTTCTGATCGCAGAGTTTGAATGTAGATACCACTATCCTGTTGGTTCATTCCCCAGTACTACCCTGTTGATTAATCTTTCCATTTTAGTAATGAATTTTGGATCAATGTATGTACGGAGCAGCTGTGAAAATACATTATACACCAAACCACCTTAACAGACATGGGAATATGGAGATAGATGCTCAAAGATACCTGGTGCATATTTAGCTTTGGTCTAGTCAAAAGATGTGTAGCAAATCTGAGCTCATCTGTGTTCTAATGTCTGATATGCTCATAGTATATGCTAAAGAGGAAGACTCTCATTAATCAACTCGTCTTAATGATTAATAACAGCAAGCCCGGGATGGCCATGCCTTTTAATATTATGCCTTTATGTACAAAAAATATTTTCACTGCATAGTTTCCAAACACCTTTAGGCGGTGCAAAATGTATTGAGTAGAGGAAGAAGGGTAAACTGCTTCATTGCCCATGGTAGTCTCCACTTTTCTCATAGAAGCATTCTAGATCTCTTGCTGGTCAAAGATTTGGTGTACAAAAAACAGATATAATAGGCTGTCCGGGAGCCACAGTTCATCCTATCGCGGGCCAAGAATCTAATATCGGGTGTCCAGGTTGGTCCTATCTGGTGCCATAAGTTCCTCTATTTTGGGGCCAAATTTGGTCCTATTTGGCTGTTCGAATAGGTGCTCCCAATTTAAAGGAATTATATTTTCCATGTTTAAGGGAAGCTATTTTATACCTCATATCCTCTAATGAGGTAGCTTCAGTGATGAGGCTACATTTGGAAACATAGTTCATCCCAGGAATACATTAATATTGGTCCCTGTGAATCAGGCCTCAATGAGTTAATGATCTTCTGTATTCTTGAAGTCATTACTTTGATTAGTCAGTAAATATTTTTATCCAGCATGGATGGTGGCCTGTGTAATGAATGAGATTTGAGATCTCAGTTAGCCTTGATTAATTGCCTAGCCCCCTTAATGAATATGAAAACACCCTTAAGTCATTTGTGCACTGTTTCTGCTGCAAAATTATGTGCCAAATTTTAAGCATATTTTCTGAAGTTGGTTTAAACTTGTTTTAAAAGTGTTTTGGTGCCAATTTCCTGGAAGTGGCCTGCAGATTGTGCCGTTCATTTAATGTAAGAGGCTGTTCCAACCCTGGACCCAATCACTCCTCATCCAAACAGATGATACAGAGTGTTTTGGTTCAATCATGTTATTTTAATTTTTACTGGAGTAATTCCAACCCAGAATATAATAATGTGCCTTTGATGCAATCTATAAACACATCTACTTCTTTGTAATAACCTTAAATGTGTGTCAACAGAAAACAAATTCTCTGATAGCTCAGAAACATAGCTTTGCATCATACTTACAACAATTCAGGCAGCTTAACTAATATAAAGAAACCTGAGAGATCAGAAACATCTAAGTGCAGATGCATTTGAGATGATATAGTGTGCTTACGCCCAGCTCAGTTAGACATTATTTAAGGATAAACCAGGCTATCTTTAAGATGTGTCTTGCTGGCCAATATCTGCTTAGACGGATCCCTTGTGCCATCTAGGACTGCCTAAGGAAATTCCATTTTGGCTGGGATCCGCAAACTCCAACTGTCCCTTTGAAGTTAGCAAGATAGTGGAAGGGGTGTGGCGCAGCGGCCAGGGTGCCTGACTCCGGACCATGAAGTTCACGGCTCGATCACCGGTGCCAGCGGCAGGTTAGCCCAGCACCATGTGACTGGGCAATAACTCGCTTAATCTTCCCGACGGCCCCCAGCGCCGGGACACCTCTCTGGAGGTAGCTGTGCACTTTACAAATGCTGGTATTTAATTTATTTCATTTTAAGATTAGTGCCAAGGAACAGAAGGTCAGATCATACCACATCAATTCTGTTCACGTAAACTCCCAAATAAATCCAGAAAACATTTGAAATAAATCTGTATAGTGCATTAAGATCTCCATGCTAGATCTCTACATTCCTATGAAGCTATGACAATCCAAACATTATTTAATTTTCTTATTTATTTGTAGTTATTTATTTATTTACTTGAGTGTTATATAGCGATGGCTAGACCCGGAGGTATCAGAGTGCTTTACATGAGGGGAGTTACATGAGTTAAAAGTTACACATTGTTATAATAGGTACACCAGTAACAAGATTACATCTGTTGGTTCATGATATGTAGAAGAGTAAGGGGTAATGTAAAAGGGTAACGGGAGGGAGAATAAGCGGAGGATAGGCAACAGGATAAACTAAGCAGGAGGGGGAGATAAATTAAGGGAAGAGAGGAAAGGAATAGGGGAGGTAGACAAAGAATGCAGGAGGGAAGAGGTGGGGGAGGGGGTAGGAGACACAGGGTGGAGATGAGGAAATATCTGAGTCCGACGTACGGCTGGGTGGGGGACGGCTCCCTACGGTAAGGGATAATTCCCAGTCCTCCGTTATGCGTGATTCCCTTGTCCGGTGGACTCTCTCAACAGGGTCGCTGAGACTCCAGGGCATAGATGCTGGATCCCTCACCCACAAGGGGAGAGGAGTGCTTTGGCCACAGGCACATTCGGAAGAATGAGGGAGGGAAGAGGTGGGGAGGGGATAGGAAACCCATCAGGAACACAGTGCCTGACGTCGGGCAGGGTAAGAGACAGTTTCCAGCAGTAAGGATATCTATCCCCGTCCTCTGCTATGTGTGACTCCCATTGTCACTGTGGACTCTCTCAGAGAGGTCTCTGAGACTCCAGGGTAAAAAAAAAGCTGGCTCCATCCTCAATAAGGGGAGTGGGAGTGCTTTGGACAAGTGCATATTTATGGAGGCCATTTTAGGGAGTCAGACTGGTAGGGTAGGCACTCATTGTAGAAGGGGAAATGCTTTGCACTGATTATAGGGATATATAGATCCTGGTGACTCTGAGGCTGGACTTACTGGTGCTGTGTAGGCTCGCATCTTGTGAGGAGGACTGTGAGGAGGATTGTGAGGAGGGCAGCCTCCTTGGCAGCGAAACAAGTCTGTTTTGCCGGGGCCACTTCGGGGGCGGCCGCCATCTTAAGGTCAGGCCGCAGGGAGGCGCATTCCACAACGAGTGCCATTTTGAAGTCAGGCATTCCGCTCCGGCGATGTCTCTTCTTTTTTTTTGTTTTTTGTCCTCATTTGTCAATATGCATACCTTCTGGAATGGAGTGCCTTTCTACTAGGACAGGGGGGCCTGGTCTCTCCATAAGGAGGAGATGTTAAAAACATCCCAGGTAACTTTAAGGGAAAACCATCCCCCCCCCCGGCCCGGTCGAAAGGGCTAACTTCACTGAAACAATAGGGAAGTTTGGTACTGTCACAGATAAGCCAATATCTGCGACGCATATTAATAATCATAGGGCCAGATCTTTTTAGAAAGACAGAGGAGATGGCAGTAAACAACAGAGAAACAAAAGAGCTGAAATCCGATATTTGAAACCTAAGCGATAATATACATGGCTAAAAACAGGCTATTTTCTATAAATTTCTAGCCATTTATCCCATAATTCCCAAAATCTTGTCTTCTTGCGTAACCTAATCGCTCGATCAAGAGTTGGCACCCTTTGCACTGACAGGATCCATTCCACCTCTGTCGGGGAACATGGGAGTATCCATTTAATACACAGTTCCCTTCTTGCAAGCAGTATTAACACAAAATAATAGCCTTTTGAGCGTTAGTAAAATTACCATTATCTGCCACTCCTGAAAGAACCCCAAAGATGTCTATATCCAAGCTCACTCTAGTTCTCGCCCTACAACCTCTGATATGATCTTACCCACTTTCTCCCAAAAGGACTGGATTGAGGGACACTGCCAGAACATATGTGCTTCATTTGCGTTCTCTTCGCATTTAAGACATTTTCTTACTGTCTGGCTTCCCATCTTCGATAACTTCCGAGGAGTCCAGTATGCCTTATGGACAGTAAAGAGATGATTTTTTCTTAGTGGAGCAGATCTCACGCAGCGCCATAGATAAGCCATTGATACTTGCCATAGAAACTCGGGATCTTTATCCGGCAGTTCCCTCTTCCAGCTTTCCATCAGTACAATCTGGGCCCCTTCTTCTGCCTCAATAAGCAGCCAGTACCACTCTGCGATCGCTTTCTGTCCCTTAAAACGTAGTTTTATCCTAGTTTCGGCCTAGGAATTCCCCTCACCCTTATCTTTCAATGTTTTTGCCCAGCTGGCTAATTGGTAATATTTGAATTTAGATACAGTGTTATTCGTTACCTCCGACAACCTCTGCTATGAAATTAAAGTGGAGTTTTCCATGAGTTGGCCCCAGTATTTGATCCCACACTCTCGTAGAGGGATAGCTAATACATCTGAAAGGCTAGCCGGTGTGACCGGGGAATCCCAAATAGGGGCACAGACACTGTAGTACGGTATTTGAAGAGTGAGTCTTATGTGGTACCAATTCTTGGCTGCATTCTGGAGAATTTTTAGTTTATAACTTTTTTTAAAAATTCAGGGTGGCCGAATTTAAAGAGGAAGTGATCTGGTTTAAATTGGGAGTCTTTCACTAAAGCTTTTAAGTAGGGTGCTAGGCTAGAGCTATCCTTTAGAAGCTGACTAAAGTTCTTTAAATTGAAAGCTTGGTAATATAGATATAGATCAGGGGTGGCTATACCGCCTTTTTCTTTCTTCCTATGTAGTTTTTTCAGAGCAATTCTGGGACATTTGTTTCCCCAAATAAAACTGGTGAACTCTCCTTGTATTTTTTGGAACCATACATTTTTTAACTCTAGCGGGATAGTGTTAAAAAGAAAAGAAAGTTTGGATGCACCGACATTTTTAAAAGGTTGGATCTACCAAGAAAAGACAATGGCAGCGCACCCTAAGCCTGCAGTTGTTTTCTGGATGATGCAACTAGTTTATCAAAGTTTGTGTCTGCTAGTTTTTCTAAATTGTGGACGATATGTATTCCCAAATATTTTATTTCCTTCCTTATCAAACTACTACTATATTGAGTGTTCCAATGCATCAACTCTGTCTTTTGTTGGTTTACAGAGTACCCCGAAACACCTGAAAAATGATCTACTGTTTCCCAAATAGCCAGAAGAGATTTAGGGAAATCTCCTGTAAAAATCATTAAATCATCGGCATATAAACTACATTTTTTTGACCAACCATTACATGAAAAGAGTTGGATGTTTTGATTAGTCCTCCTTTTACAAGCTAGAGGTTCAATATAAATGTTAAAAAGGAGAGAGGAGAGGGGACAGCCCTGTCTAGTCCCTCTTTCAATTTTGATGAGTTTGGACAAGTTCCCATTTACCAACACTTTTGCCAAAGGGTTTCTATATATTGTTTTTATTACTGCCAAAAAGTTTTCACCCAGGTTAAGGCGTTCTATCGTTTTATACAAGAATGCTCAACTAACCTTGTCAAAAGCCTTAGCCGCGTCTAGAGTCATTGTTGTTAGAGGATTTCCACTCATTTTACCAAGTTGATGGTTGCAATAAATTCATGAGTTAACTCATGTAGTTGCCTCCCTCTTATAAACCTTTTTTGGTCAGTATGGATTAAAGAATCTATCACCTTATCCAATCTCTTGGTTAGAGCCTGCATGAAGATTTTATAATCACTATTAAGAAGAGAGATTGGCCTGTAAGATTCACATGCCCACAGGTTTTTACTTGGTTTTAAAAGTATTGTTATAGTGGCCATATCCCAAGATGACAGAGGGTTCTGTTTAGCCTGAAAAACAGAGTTAAACAACTGTAGCAGAATCGGGGCAAGATCTTCTTTAAGCAAAGAATAAATCTCATTTGGGATGGCATCTGGACCTGCCGCTTTCCCCTTTGTTAAGCCCCCTATGATAGAAAGCACCTCATCAAGACTAAAAGGGCTATTTAGTCTCTCTTTTTCCAATTCTTGCAAGGGCGAGAGATATATATCTCTAAGATATCCCTCAATTTGCTTATCATCAACTTTGACGTCTTCTTTGTAGAGGTATTGAAAAAACGAGACAAATGCGTTCTCGATCTCATCCTCATGTCTCTTGCCTCTGGGGACCGTACAGGCAGTAAAGTGCCCCGTCCACTCTGTTGATAACTCCTCCTCCGTGCATCCTCTCGCCTTAGTTTGCGGGCCTTTTGCTGTTCTCAGCCCTGGTTGGTACCTCACCTGGTTGGGCGATTCCCGTAAGGATTCCACGATACTTCCGGGTCTCTACAGTGAGGTGCCGAAGGGGTATACGTGCAGACTTCTAGAGCGGAGACACTTCCTCAAGTCAGCGGACTCCACTTCCCGTCAGCAGAGCTGGAGAAGTCGGCGATTCCGCAGTAGGTCTGGCCCTGCCTCTCTGGCATCCAGCGGCATCGGAGGTTAGTTTCTCAGCAAGCTTTTAATATTCTCTTCGTGCCGGTATGGGGGAATTAATACTGGAGGTTTGACTCGGTGCGGGACCATTTTCGGGTGCAGTCTTACTGTCTGTAGAGCGAGTTGCGATGGGGCAGGGAGAGTTACGTTCTCTCCGCCTCTCCGTCAATTTGGTCAGAAGGTCCAGATGCTCACTCCTGTCCCAGGGCTCTGCAGGTCATATCACCATTGATCAGGGTCGCAGACAGGCAAATTTTGATTAAAGAGAACAGCCAGCATTCCGATTGCAGGAATTGTGCGTCCAGTGGGATTTGAGCGCGGTAAAGCGTCGCTCCGGATATTGGGGAGCGGGTCCATCATGGAGCTTCAGTTCAGAGTGGCCATCATGGTCTCAGGCCTCCGCCTCTTCAAGAAAGATCCTTCCCTGCTGCTGCAATCAGAACCAACCATGCCTATGGAGTATTCAAAAGGGAGCTGAAAAGCTTCATATTTCTGCAGCACTGCCACCTTTAACATGAACCTGTCACCACTAACTCAGTTGCTTTGTTGTCCACTTCTGTTGTACTTATAGATTCTGCATGGCCTGTCATTATTCAGTGTTTTTTGTGCCCTATATATTGTCTGATTTTGATATGCTTTTTGCCACATTAGGTTCAAGCACTTTGAGAACAGCATGTCCTTTTTGTTGCATATATTTAGTATACTTCTTAAATCACTTCTAAATCCAATTGAAAGTACTCTCTTACCCATACAGGGCAATGAAAATAAATAACTGGTGTCTATGTAGTTGTGCCCAATGTATCTAAGAGTGTAAAGATCCGATCCCCCCTAAAGTTGTCAAGGGTTAAAAACTGACCCTCTATGAACAGTTGTCCCACCTTTGTTAGTCCCACACCTGTAATCTAAGGTTCACAGTTTTCTCCAAATTGGGGACTTGGTAGGGATTTTTCAGGAGTGGTAGGTGCAGCAACTATGGTTGCAGGAGACCCGCGCGATTAGTCTTGCACCATAGCACCCAGAGCAAACACCAGACCATTCACTTACTATGTACCGGTTTTGATGGCTTAATGGTTATAAATGTGTGGAGGCCCCAGATGATATTTGGGCTTTTACTATGAGGACGTGTCTAGCCCCACTCAAATGGGCATACCAAAAGGCAATAAAGCTTGACTATGCAGCATAAAAATATTGTTCCATGGATGGGACTGCAAAGCCACCTACCTTTGCTAGAAGGGCAGCGCTAGTTTCTCTCATTTTAGCCTTGTGTTATGGCCTGCACAGATTAGTCTGATGAGTAGGGATCAGAGGTGGTGAAAGAAAGTCTGGTTTGGGGTATTGGGATATTGTGAAAAAGGTATAGAAGTTTTGGCAGTATAATCATTATTACCAATATGACCCGCCATAGAAAGGGGTAGTGTAATCTGTCTTTCCACTTGGTCCTGTAGCTTAGTCAGTGCCAGGCCATAGTTATCTAGTATGATTTAGGACTTGTTCCTATTCAGTCTGATCCTTCAGTAGTACACAGGTCACTCACGCCAAGGGGTACTGAATTGCTGGTTAAGTAGCAGTATGCATTGGTGGAAACATTTCGGATTTAGCCCAGATGATGCACATCCCAGACAATTCACTGTTTTGTGAAATTTCAGCTATAAGTGGAGTGAGGTGAGTGTCTGGGTCTTTAACATAGAGCATAATATAATTGGCATAGAGTGACAGCAGTGCTCACTTGTTCGGGGTCATCAGGCCTCTGTGCAAGTGGTGGTACTGAAGTTGGGTTGTCAGGGGAGCCGTGGCCAGCACTTACAGAGGTGGAGACACCCCTGGAGTGTACCTATGCTAATGTGAATTAGTTCAGATAGGCAGGAGTTGATGCAGATTTGAGTAGTTGGGTTACTGTATAGTAACTTAATATGTTCAATAGTTAAACTGGGAGGCCAGGTTTACAGAGAACCGCAAATAGGAATGGCCAATCGAGAGAATCAAATGCCTTCTTGGGTCTAAGAGGAATGCTACAGCATTTATGTCTGGTCAAATTAGTTCATTCATTTTTGACATAACATGAATTAAAATGTTTATGACAAAGTAACACATTGTTTATTTACGTTGATGCATGTTGGAGTCCTAGCAGCCCGTTAGGGGTAGGCCACTTTCATTGATTCATCCTTATGCACAGCAGGCATAATATCCAACATAGCACACCTATCGAGATAACTCAGAATATAGGATAATTTCGAGTGCACTTTTTACCTACATTCATTCAGTGGTCAAATTAGTGGCATTACTGCAACCAATGTGCAAAGATTATAAGAAGTAGCCCTACCAGGGACAAAGTCTGACTGTTCAGGTAGTATCAGCCCTGACATCAGGGGGGAGACTATTTGCAATGATGTGCGACAATATCTTGTTATCTGTATTGAGATGATATAGTGGTCTGTAAGACTGGCATCGGTAATTATCTTTGCCTGGCTTCAGCATGGCTGTGATGATTTCCACCCTAGTCCTCAGAGGAAGATCTCTTTTATCAAGTGCCCCCTGATAAATAGTAGTTAGGTGTGGCACTAACAGGTGTTTGAATGTTTTATAAAATTCAGCTGTGAAGTCATCACTGCCAACGGATTTCCCCTGCAATACCCTCAATGGCCACAGTTATTTCTTGTACTGTTATGGGTCCTAAAAGAAACTCCATGTCTGCACCCCCTATTCAGGCCAGACGAGTCTCCTCTAAGTATTGCTATATGAAGTGTCTGGGGGGTGGTGCCTTGTTAGTTTATATGTTGGAATAGTAAGAGCAGAACTCCTGGAGAACAGTAGCCCAACCTCCTGTTAACTCCCAGTATCCAGCTTGAGGGAATGGACTGTGTTGTTGACTCGTGGTTTCCACAAATCAGTTGCTTACTCCATACAGCCTGGCTTTGGTGTCTGTAGTCAAGAATCGCACCTCGCTATCTAGTACCTTCCTACACTCTTGTATGATGTAACTTAGTTGGGAAAGTGTATGTGGGCCCTTGGTCTAAGCATAAGTGTTCTCCAATCATGCAGTTTCCCATATTATCGCAAATCAGGAGACAGTACCAATATTAGTTTTAAAAAATGTGGTAATAGCATATTGCAAATCTTTGATGATGGCAGCATCTCCCAGTGTGCCATCGGGAAAGCACTATGGTCGAGAAGAAGGAGCATGTCTTGGTAGCTCAAGCATACATTTCACCGGAGAGTAGTCGGAGAGAGTGCAAAATAGATGCTGGATCTCTGTGATCCATGGGAGGACCTCCTGGGAGGAAAGCCAGAAATCTATGCGGAAGTGTGCCATGCACCATTGAGTAGTAAGAGTATATTTGATCTTCCCCATATTTAGCCCTCCAGACATCTTGTATACCATCCATATCTAGTCTATGTCTTAGTACCCTCGCAGCCCGTGGGTGGTCCACCGTGGGAGGTTGGTGTTGTCAAGTGTAGGGTTAAGGGCCAAGTTGAAATTCCCCCTTTAAAGGATTCTGTGAGCAGATCACTGTCTGCAGATGGTGAGTATGGATTCAAGGAACTTGGGGGAGTCAACATTAGGGGCATAAAAGTTGATCAGAATGAGATATGTACCATTCAGAGTAATCTACCTCCTCGTCCGCATGATGAAATAGCAAGTGGAAATATCTAGGGCTGGGCATAGTTTGTGAAGTAGCACTACGCAAAGCTACGCAAAGGGAACTTCACACTACGCGAGCTACGCATAGCACTACGCAAACTGCGTAGTACCCTGTTCGCACTGTGCAAGATGCCGTTTTGCACAATGCGGACAAGCATCTGGCACTGTGCAATCATTGAAAACAGCATCTTGCACAGTGCGAGCTGTAGTTTTCTGCCACTCTAGTAGATTTTTACTCGAGCAGCAGCTTTCTCAACGCGGACTGGTAGTTTCTCATCGTGAGCGGTCGCGAGCATATGCGACCACTCGCAATGAGAAACCTGACATCCCCGCGTTGAGAATCTCACCGGGAGGTTTATTTTCCACGCTCGCGATCGGCAACTTGATGTTGCTGAACGCCAACGAGGAAAAAATCTCGCTGGGATGTAATTTTCCTTGCTCGCGGTCGCCAACTCGACGTTGAGGACCGCGAGCAAGCAAACAATGACCGCTGCACTACGCTATGCACTGTTTGCACTGTGCTACGTGCAGTTCGCGTAGTGAGAAGTAGCGCAAACTTCGCAAACTACGCCAGTGTAGCATAGTGCTTTGCCCAGGGTTAGAAATATCGCACTTTTTATGAGTATGGTATCACCTCTAGAGTATGTACTGTAGGATGCATAGTGAATAAAGCGTCTCCATGCACGTGCAAATGGAGGGGCGGCAGTTGGTGCCAAGTGTGTCTCCTGTAAGAATCCCACCTCCATGCCGTCAAGACCTGGTGTTTCTTCTTCGGGTTGTCAAGACCTCAGATGTTCCATGTAATTGCTTTAATCTTGCCCATCAATGGACTTAGATGTTAAAGAATGGTTTGCTTCATACACAGACCAAGCAGTAAGTAGGAATAACATGTATATCTCCATTAAAAAACATAAACAATATGTCCTCAATCTCCTCTCCCCCCAACCACACTGAATTTTCCAGGCCTCAGTGAAATGCCTCTTATGATCAAACTGTTTAATAAATAAAACAACAGGCATGTGGTGTGATTTTAAAGTGTTACTGGTGCTGCAGTACATTCAGAAGTCGGACAGTACAGTTCACTAGACACAAGGGCTGCCAACAGCTCTCATGGCAGAGAGGTACCCAAAGTGCAGCATGGAAAGAAGGCTATAGTCCAAATGTAAAGGTCCATTCAGTTTAAGTCCTCTGAAGTAGGATCGCGGCTGAGACTGCGTTTTGCAAAATCAGGGTCATCCCGCTCCGCTCCTCTGGGGTCTGGCAGATCTTTTAACACACTTAAGTGCCTCTTTGGAATTGGTAAAGACATGTGGACCATCCGGCAGCTGGACATGTGGATTGCTAGCTATAGCATGGCATATTTGATATTTTTTTACAAAGACGTTTTTTCATGTCTCTGTGGTCTTCCTGTACTAACAGTGTGAGGTCTTGGTAGATAGAGGTAGAAGATCCTTGATATGTCAAGGGGCCTTTCTCCAATGGCAGGCTAAACCCAGTATCATCTAAGGAAATTCAGTAATCTAGCGATGATTGGGCTGGGGGGCGAGGGCCTAGAGAACTGTGTGCCTTTTCCACAACCAGGAAGTAAGAGAAATTGTATGTGCCCAAAAGTTTAGTTAGGAAGGATTCCATTAAGGTCTCAGGCTTACCCATGGCAGTAGTTTTCTGGGAGGTCCACGATGCATTCGTTATTTCTGCACAATGTGGAGTCAAAGTCTTTATTTTTTGCCATTACCTTGTGGAGGTCTCGCTGAAGCCTTTGTACAGTATCTTTAATAATGGTGTTCTCATCTTCTAAAGTCGAGATCCAGACTCAGCCATCTTTATGCATTTATCTAGCCTATTCCGCCTGTCTTTTATTAGGTGCATTTTAACATTGAGATGACCTATTTTACTGTCAATTCCCTTAAGGTTATATTTCATCTCCAAGAGGATTGATTTAATGTCTGCAAATATCCGGCAGCACATGAGAGGCCTGTCTGGACCTTGCCCTGGTCCGCTATTTCTTCTCAAACCAGAGTTTACCCTGATAGAGGTCCGATTTCCCCATACCAACAGTTGCGTAAGATTCTACAGATGCTGTATATGGCAGTGATGATACAAAGTCCAGGATCCACTCTCCACATGGAGTTGCAAGCCTCGCTGCTCAGTGCCGCCAGATCGTCCCACAGATGGGGCTGCACTAATCTCCACCTAGCTCCCCTAAAATCCAGGGGCATGCCTTGTGTCGCTCTGAGTGACTCACCACTGTGACAAGTCAGGTTGCTGGGTTTCAAGGTCACAGTGGAACACCTCTCCAAGATCTCAGTGTAGGTCAGGGGGTCTTGCAGGGAGATCCAGAGTGAGGATTAAGTATTTAATGTCTAGAATGCAGGCATCAGTCAGCACAGTCCCTGGTGCCAGCCTCTCAGTACTTCCATGCAGCGAAACAGGGCTCTGCAGTACCTGGTGGATTGTTGTGCTATGCCATAGCCTATGCCTACAGCTACGGGGGACCTTGTGTCAGTGTGTCGCTTAGGGACTGCCGGTCAGGCTTGGGGGGTTTTGCAGGGGGCTCAGATTTGTAGCACTAGTTTGCTTTTGCCAAAACACAGGCAGTTCATGGATTAGGCTCTTCAGTGTCCCCTCCTCATGGTATTGAGCCCCGCTGCGCCCAGTAGGATTTAGACAATGCTCCTGCGCATGGCCCTAAGCAGATACTGGATCCTTCAGGAGTTATGTGGGGCACAGCCAGTCATGAAGGGGTAGGAACTGCAACCCTTCACCATCCTTGCGAGCAGTGCTGCCCTGTCACCAGTGTCACAGCCTCCATCAAGTGGCTGGTAAGGCATTAGAGCAGTTGCAGGCCAAGCTGGCGGCAGCCAAGCAGGACAGTGGCAGACTGGAACACTTCACATGGGCTTCCCTGAGGTATGCACCAGGTGGGGCACCCCAAAATAATATCCCAGGCACCAATGGTTAGGTTTTATAGCCCATTTAGCACAGTGGGTAAGTAGAAGCTCCACTCTGTGCAGCCATCTTGGCCGGCACCTACCCACACACCCCCATGTGTTAATTTGCGTGTGCTCTGCTAGAGTACATATCCTTACTTAGTCCAGTTACCGTTTGATTGCTGCTTACTTGCTTGATATTTATAATTAATGTCATACCTCTACACTAGCAACCTTTCATAAATGTCTCTTCTGACTATACTTTCTGAGAATACTGGGAAGCAATCTGTGACTCTGAATCCACCCGCCCGCTCCGCCAACTTTAGACTCGAGGTGATTGCGACCCTCCTCGGTCTGCCAGGCTGTGTGAAAACCTTCCTTGGTCAGGTGAGCTCTTTGGCTGGCGATGGTCTGGAGTCAATTAGGGAGTCTCCTGGGCCTTTTCACCTTCGCCCTGGCTGGTTGGATCACGGGCAGAAAAGCGGGACTTGCGTCTTCTGAGAGGCTAATGGGCACAGGGAGAAACCAGAGATGATTAATGGGTCATCATTTATCATCCCGACTCGCGTGTCAACAGGCCATCGGGTGTGACCGCCACTGTCTTCGCCCTTGAGCAGTTCAGCTGTTGTTGAAGGGCTGAGTCGTATGATTGGGGCTGCACGGTCGTAACTTGTGGGTAGAATGGCCCCATGCACTGTGTTTGACTTCCTCCGGCTGCCTGCCTTTGTTTGACCGGCGGTCCTCCTCTCCCCCCTGATCTGCAACTCACGGAGGGGAGGGGCCGTGATCATCTGCTTATCTGCGCAATCATTAGGGAATATGTGATCTTGCGCTGCGGCTGGCTTGCCCCGACTGCCCTCTCCCTATCTACAACCCACGAAGGGGCGAGGTTGTGACCATCTATTAATTTGAAGGGGAATTCTTGAGCGCGTACGTAGATTGGCTTGCTCTGTCTACCCGCCCTGCTGACCGGCTGTTTTCCCACCTATTCCCACTTCATGAACTATGTCAAGCTAGCTACAGCTGTTTGGGCTGGATTTGTTTCCCGGGGCCTCTGGCATAATATTGCTGCTTTTGGCTAATGGTCCATCGCACCAAGATGGCGCCTTCTTTGTTTCTCAAAAGAGGCCAACATCCATTTTGTCCGCCAAATACAATGTCTCCACTTCTCTTCACCAAGTCTCACTTCCACAAGATGGCCCCGTGATTTGGCCCTCAAACCATCGCTAAGGTTCCACAGCTTTTCTGAATCAGCTTAAGCAACCTCGAAAAGGGAGGCAGGACTAGCCCTCCCTACCTCGACTCGCACCAGTTCAGATGGTTTAGGAAACTGAAGTAGGACAACTCCCTCCTCTTCGTTTATAGAATCAAAACCTAAGGTAGGACTCCCTTCCTAAGACATGCTAACAATATTGGATATTTTGTATCAACCCACCCTCCTTGAATAACTGACCCCATAGTCCACGAATAGACTGCAGTCATTTTTATTTTTTTTCTCTTCTACAACTCCACCTCCCAGTTCACATAGCCTCCTTAGGCTGTCTCCCCCGTCAACCTACCTACCCCAAAGTCTAAAACTATTGCCCCTAACTACTTGAACAAACTGACTCCGCCGACCCTCTATGCCCTCCATTCGGCCTAACCAAACTTAATTTGGGAAAGTAAACCGGCTTCTCCCATACACACCCTTTTATGGCCCCTCCCTCGCCAGGACACACTATCAAAATGGAGATAAGTCCTGATCCCACAGGATCCAATGCCTTCATTATCAACTACTCTCCAAACCTCTCCAAAAATGCCGCCAAAAAACACAAACATCATGTACTCAAAGCTAGACCCAAAACTTTAATCTCCAACGTCTACTTCTGTGCAAACAAATGTAGTAGAGTTAATGACCTTATTTTCTACACCAGAAAAAGAGCATGCTGGCGGAACGCTTTTTATGCATCACTCCGAATATCAGGCACCAGGAAAACACTGCATGGTCTCAAATTAACAATGGCACCATTGCCCATACCCACCGCCAACACTACTATCCCCCTCTACAACAATGGTATCATCCTAATCCAAGCCTCCAATATCAACCTAGTTAAGATGGCCAATATCTTCCCTTTACTCAAAAACACAGCCTCAGTGGAACCCAATGACCCCTACATACTCCCTACCACTACTCTGGTTCTATCCAGCCTTCCCCCCACCACAGTGGGGATGGCCTCATTCTATTTAAATGCTGCTTCGCCTTTAAGTGACCATAGAGAGGCTCTGTCCTCTGGTGTCTTGTCCCAGCCCTCTAGACCCCCGTCCCCAAGGCAAGAGACATTTCTGGTTCACTCTGCGCACAGCACTCCAATCCGACTCCAACTGTTATTCAAGCCGAGAGTTTCCCTGGTGACCCACTGCCTTTGCTCTCAAATAAAGGACCTCTCTTCCCTCATCCTTCTCTCCACACCACCCTCTAGGCCAGTGCCCCGGCATATGTCCTCCGCAGACCATGATCGGACAAATCCAGTCAACCCTGTCTGGACCTTACCTGAATCACAGCTCAACGACCATCCCTCCCTCGCTAATTTACCTACCCTGCTATCCAAAGACCATTGTGCACCGCGAGTCCCTAACGATCAACTCCCTTCCCTGGGACCACACTTCACCACCTTGGACCACTGGACTTACATTGAGGCCCCCCTTCTCCGCCCGATTTCCTAACTCATCCTTCACCCCTCTCCCAATGCTCAGACTTGGTAGCCCGCCTGGACGATATTTCTGTAGTTGCACCTTCTCACTGTTAACCTATATGACTTGAAAGCCCTCTCAATTGATCATCTCCCCTTGATCAGCTCCTACCTCACTTCTGCGAACCTATACAGAACCCACCCTAGGGTTAAAGGTCTCATGGGCCAGCCCCCCCCCTCTGTCCCGGAAACCACACCCCTACCTAACGCCCTCTCCCACTCCAGAAGATCAAAGGCCTACCTGGCGTCTACTGATATCAATGACCTACTCGCCTTTTATCTACATCAACGCGATCTCAAACTATCCATTCTAACCCGAACAGAGAAGCCCCTCACAACCTTAAAACTATCAATAATGACAACCTCACAAGAGTGACCGTCAGCCAGACTCCTTCCCCCCCTAATCTGGGCTACTCAACTTCAGGTCCGCCAGTAAACACGCCTCCGATAACTTCGACCTCATCCAACACAATGAGTTAGGCATTATCATCCTCACTGAAACTTGGCTAAATCCCACCTCCACTCCTATCCTAGACCTCCTTGTAGCTCCTACCCACAACATAATTTGCCTAGACAGAGCTTTGAAGTTAGCTGGTGGCCTAGCCTGTATTCACAGGAACACACTCTCGGTTTCTCACTTGGAGTCCTCTACACCATCGTCCTGTGAATACCTTTGTCTCAGCATCTCTAGTAATAACCGGTCGGTGTGCAAACTTCACACTTTTTATCACCCCCGAGTGACAATCTCCCATTCATTGAACAACTTATGGAAATTAACTCTAAGAATGTCGACTCGGCTACGTCCCAAATCTTCCTCAGTGATTTCAACCTTCACTGGGCTAACCCCAAAGACCACGCTGCGTATCCTGCCTTAAATCTTACTTAGATGATCAAGAGCTGTCTTAGCATTGTGACCGTCCAACTAATATTAAAGGCAAAATTCTAGACCTTATCATAGCCAAGTATCAATCCATCTCGTTGGACACCAGTAACCCTTGAGATTGGTCCGACCACCACTGCATCATACTTTATATTGACAGATAGGTTTCTATGAGGAAGCCCAACCAACTAAATCAAAGATTTGGAAAATGGACCTCAGATCTATCAATTCTGATGATGAACTAGTAGCCCAATGTAAATCTGCCCTCTCCTCCAAATCAGACCTGGTGGAGGTTCAGTTACTCATTGACTTTTACAACTCTACCATCTCTAACATCATGGACGACAATGCACCACTGCAAGAAAAAAATGCTTCAACAAAAATATCCAAAGCCTGGTTCAAAGACATTTTAAACTCTGAACGCCGCAACCTTATGGCAGTTGAACGATCCTGGAAATCCAATCCCTCCTCAGACCGACTAAAACTTCTTAGAGATGTCACCCAACAAACTAATCAAGAATGCTAAGGCAGATTACTTTAAATACCAACTTGACCAGGTCGCTAACTGCCCCGAGAAACTCTTTGAACTGGTTAAACAGCAATCAGTGGTAGCTCCAAACCACTCAGATTTTACAGGCAGCCCACCCTCATGCGACAAACTGGCTGCTGTCTTCACAGAGAAAGCAAGTCTCATCAACACTGAACTCGCCTCTAAAAAGGCTCTACTGCCATTTTCGGGGCCCGCACCACAACTTAATTTGGGAAAGTAAACCGGCTTCTCCCATACACACCCTTTCAGGGGCCCCTCCCTCACCAGGACACACTATCACCTCCGAGCCTCTTTGAAAAGCTCAGCCTGAACACCAGGAACAATGCATCATGGGGCACCTTCACTCCCCTCGGTGAAAAAGACACCAACAAGATTCTTCAGAGTATCAACCCATCTAATCATTTCAGCGACCCATGGCCTCCTTCCATCTTCAAAGAAATCAAGGATGTCCTCATCCCCACCTGGACAAGGATTGTAAATGCTTCAATGTCACAGGGCTCAATCCCAGAGTGCCTAAAAGCAACTCAGGTATTACCTATACTAAAAAAACGAATGCTGGGGCGTGGCTACGCAGGCGATCGTCATGGCCGCCTGATTGTAGAGCTCCGCCGGACGGGCTGGAAGAAGGCGACTTTCCCATGTGATCCGACGCTGCCAGGAGTCTGAAAATGCCCGCCTCTGTCCCCGGGGGCCGTGGAGTGCTGATGGTCGCTGCCTGAGACTGGGGGACGGCGTGGACGTTGAGGATTGCAGAGGGGTGGTGGGGCCTGTCGGGTCCCGCCGGACGTGCACCCTATCGCGCCGGAGCGCCTGGTGAGTCTCCCTCGGGTTCCCGCGCCCCCCCTTGGCATCCGGGTCGCTGTTGTGCCCCCCCCGGTCCGTTGCTGGTCCCGGGCGGGCTCCTTTGGTGGGGGTTTTTGGCCCCCGGTGCTGCTCCAGCCCTTCGGGCCTGGTCCGGCCTCGGGAGCCGGGGCCTCGATTTCTGGGCCTGCCTGGGCTGGGTGGTGACGGGCGGGGGCGGCGGGCGGCTGGTCCGGGGTGCGTTCGGGAGGTGGCGGGGGGCGCGCGGGGGGGGGATCTCTCGGGGGTCTCTCGAGCGGCCCCGCATATCTCCGTCTGGTGGGGGCTGTACATTCTCGCCCCCACCGTTGTCTTTTGCCATCGACACACGCCTGTTCCCAGCGCTGCCCACACCTCTGCTCCTGTTGCTGCTCCCTCATCCTCACGGACGGCTGGAGGCGGGATGGGCCCACCAGCTACAACGCGACGGAAGGAACCCACACAGAAGAAGCTCAGCTTCGATAAACCCCCCATCTGCTCGGCCGATAATCAGGCTACCAGACCTGCTGCTTCGGCTAGCCCTGTGCCATCGACGGACATGGCGGGGATGGTGGCTGAAATGCTTGGTGAGATGCGAGCGGGGTTCAAGGCCATTGACTCCCGCTTTGACGCCCTTGATCAGAAGATGGCCGAGATGGGCGCGAAAATTCAGTCTCACGACAGGCGTCTGGATGTGGCTGAGTCCCGAGTCTCTGACCTTGAAGATGGCGCTACCTCCTCGCTGAAGCGACTGGAGCGAGTGGAGAAGATCCTCAAGGAGGTGGCCATTAAGAACGAGGATTTGGAGGCGCGCAGTAGGCGCAATAACATTCGAATTCTTGGTGTGGCGGAGACGACGACCACTGGCCGCTTCGACACTTTTGTGGAACAGCTCCTGATCGAATTGTTTGGCAGAGACACCTTTACAGCCGGCTTCGTGGTGGAACGGGCACATAGGTCATTGGGCCCTCGTCCTGCCCCGGGCCTGCCACCTCGCCCCATCATTGCCAGGCTCATGAATTTTAGAGATAGGGACGCTGCCCTGAGGGCCGCTCGTGAGGCGGGCGAGGTGAAATGGCAGGGTGGGGTACTTTCTTTCTTTCCAGACTTCACGATGATGGTGCAGGACGCCCGTCGCAAATACACTGGCGTTAAGGCCTCGCTGCGCAAGCTGGGACTGCGCTATGGCATGCTGTACCCTGCCAGACTGAGGGTAGACGTCGATGGCAAGTTTCGCATCTTTGATTCCCCCACCGAGGCACAGGAGTTCTGCCTAGCCTATAAAGACAGAGGGTGGCCGCGGTCCTCGGACAGAGCGCAGCAATCCCCTACGAACATGAACTCGCAGGCTAGCGCTGACCTTTTTGCTGAGAGCGGGCAGGGCTGACTTCTGCCTATTCTTCGCTAGGCCGCTCACTAATGCACTGCACTGCTAACTGCTCGACTCTCCTGGCTGGGCTTTTTACACGCTGATACGATTTGAATGTCGACCTGATTGTTGCGTCTGCCCGGCGGAGCGTTGCCTCCCCCCATGGCGCGAGCCGTATGGTGCTCTTTTCTGAGAATGTTTTTTCTTTTGCAAGATTTGCATTGGACTCTTGCTTCTTTCTGCTACTGTTGGTATTGTTTTTTGGGTCGGGTGGTGCCTCCGTGGGGTTTACGTGAGGCTGGGTGGTGGGTGGGTAGGGGGGGGTGTTTCACGCATTAGTTGGAATGTTTCTGTGCATGCTTTGTTCTTTGTTTCGAGAGATGTCTGTTTTGCGGGAGGGTGGCGGCGGGTACGCACAAGACTGTTCACTGATATCCTGTACGGTTTTGCATGGCTAGGGTAGGTCAGCAACCTGGTCCTTCCAAACTGGTTCTGATGTCGTGGAACGTTCGGGGACTCAGAGACACTAGAAAACGGAAGCAAGTCCTGAACTATGCAGCTCGACATGGGGTGGATGTGTTGTTCCTCCAGGAAACGCACCTGGGGCAGGCTGATTCCGCTATGGTTGCCAGGGGCTGGGGCGCGCACAGGTTCTTCGCCAACTACAGCAGGTATGCGAGAGGGGTAGCCATTTTAGTGCACCGGCGGGTCCCTTACGTGCACTCTGATAGCATTCTTGATAAGGAAGGTAGATATGTGGTGGCCACTGGGACTCTTCTCGGCTTTAAGATTACTTTTGTTGGAGTGTATGGGCCCAACACCGACTCCCCTGCCATGCTCCAGTGTCTTCATGACGATTTGCTACGCATCGACACTGACATGTTGGTGGTGGGTGGAGATTTTAATTTGTTGATGGACCCTGCACGGGATAGCACCTCTACATCACAGGACTGCAAACCTCGCTCTCGTGCTGTTCTCTCAACCATGTGTGCACACTATCCCCTTATTGATATCGAGGCCCGGCTTCATCCCCACTCGCCCGCTTACACACATCATTCTGGGTATCATAATACTAGCACCAGGATCGACTATTGGCTCCTCTCCCCGGGTGTGGTTGGTTGGGTGGATACACACTCTACACTCCCACGTACCTTTTCAGACCACTCTCCTTTACTTTTGACTCTACTGGTTCCTAGACTGGGAGGGTACGAGAGACAGTGGCGCTTCCCTGGCAAGGCATTGGCTGACCCGGTTTTTAAAGAGGACATTCGCAAGGCGATTGAGGACTATTTTGAGCTTAATTCAGGCACTGTTGACACATGGGCCACACTGTGGGAGGGTTTCAAGGCCACCATCCGGGGGGTGTGCATCACGAAATACGTTGGGTCATTGCGCGAGATCCGCGCCGCAATGTCTCGTATCGAAGATGACATTGCGGCGTTGGATAGTTCCAGCCTCCCGGACCCTGATGGCGTCTTGGAGACCAAACGTCTGGGATTGCTGCAAGATTTCAGGGACGCCGCAGACAGGGAATTGCACTACTTGCATACACAACATGCAGCTAGACAGCACGGGGAGGGTGACAGACCTGGCAGGCTCCTAGCACAGCTACTACGCCCCCCCCGGCAGGCCTCCTATATTACCGACTTGCTTGGTGACTCTGGCGTTCGCCACCAGACCACCCCTTCCATATGCGCTATTTTCCTGTCCTACTATAAAACGTTATACAGCTCCTCCTTGCCTGATGACCGTCGTGATCCTGGCCCATACATTGATGAGATCGCCATGGTGTTTTTGGAGAAGGGCATGCAGGATTTCCTTGCCGATCCCATCACGCCCGAGTACATTATTGAGGCTATCGACGCCTTGAAGGGCTCCTCGGCTCCTGAGCTAGACGGCTTTTCGGCTGACTTCTATAAGGAGTTCAAAGACGAGCTGGTGCCCCACCTTGTGGAGATGTACTCAGAGGCATTGGAAACCGGCGTCTTGCCTCCCACACTTCGAGAGGCGGTGATCGTGCTGCTGCCCAAGTCTGGTCGTGACCCGTCCCTCTGTGGCTCTTACAGGCCCCTATCGCTGCTCAACCTTGACTACAAGATCTTGGCCAAGGTTCTCGCTATTCGCTTGTCGCTCCTGATGGAACAGATTATTTCCCCTGCCCAATCCGGGTTCGTCCCCCACCGCTCCACCTCCCTTAACCTTAGAACTCTTTTTTCTGTCCTACACAGAATAGACCCGGACACCCCGGCGGCGGCGGTATTTTTGGACGCCGAGAAGGCCTTTGACTCCCTGGAGTGGCCTTTCTTTCTGTCCGTCATGCGGCGGATGGGCATGCCCGCGATGTTCATTGCCACTGTAGAACTGCTCTACACCGCCCCTCGGGCGAGGCTACGCCTTAATGGCACTATCTCTGATAGCTTCCCCCTCTCGAGGGGCACCCGACAGGGCTGCCCTCTCTCCCCGTTGTTGTATATCCTAGCCATGGACCCTTTGGTCCGACACCTTCAGGAGCGGCATTTGCATCGTGGCCTCCAGTTTCGTACTGGTCCGCTCCTCGTCTCTTTATATGCGGACGATACCATACTTTATGTCCGGTTTCCTGAGACGAACCTGGAACCCCTTCTCCTCGAGATAACCCGGTTTGGGGAGTACTCTGGCCTCCGTATCAACTAGCGCAAGTCTGATATCTTCCCCCTTACGCCCGCCACAGTTCGTTGGGACAGTCCATTCCCACTCGACTGGAACACGGACTCGGTGAAGTATCTCGGTATCCACATACACCTGGATACAGTCTCCATGGTCCGCCTGAACTACGGTCGGGCCTTGGACTTTCTGGAAGATAGCCTCGCCCACTGGCTTCGCCTTCCTCTTTCCATGGCAGGACGCATAGCTATCATTAAGATGGTGGTGCTTCCCCGTTTCCTATACCTGTTCCACAACTTGCCGATCCCACTGACCAAGGTTTTCTTCACCCAGCTGCGCTCGTTGTTGCTGCGGCTGGTTTGGGGAGACAAGAACCCGAGAGTCTCCTGGCGAACCCTGACTCTGCCCTATGAACGGGGCGGTTTTGGAGTACCGGACTTTCACCTTTACTATCTTATTGCCCAGTGCGCTTATGCACACCCCTGGTTTCACACGGATGCCCGGATACCCCATTTGCGGCCGGAGGCGGACATGGCGTGGCCTGTTGCCCTCGGGATGCTACTGCCCAAGGGCCTGCCCCGTGACCCTCGGGATATCCAGACTGCCTCCACTACTTCCTGGGCTTGGATACAGCTGCGTTGCCTGCTCCGGAAGGAGGTGTTATACTCACCAGCCCTCCCACTCCCGAACCCCCACTGGCTCCCTATCACTTCTGAAGCGGTGGTCTGTCGTACTCTTTCCAAGTACCAGCTTAATACCGTAGGAGATTTGTTCCCGGAGGGACACGTCTTTTCGGTCTCGGAGGACCACCGTTTTACCGATCGGACGTTCATGGACTCGTTCGTTCTTACCCGGTTGAGGTCCATGCTCAGAACACAGTTTCCTTCTTTCCCGCTCCCTCCCGACGACTTGGAGGCCCTGACCTTCTTGATACAGTCCCCCAGTAGTGCGCATGTTGTGTCAAAACTGTACAAAATATGTGTGGCTGCACTTCCTGCCTCAGACACACGGGTACGTGCAGCGTGGGAGGCGGATCTGGGCGGACCCATTACTGACGACCAATGGTCCGCTTGCTGCCGGGCCACCAAAGACGTCTCCATCAACACCAGACACAAACTGATTCACTTCAAGTTCTTGCGGAGGCTGTACTTCACACCTGCCTTGGCTCACAGACTTGACCCGTCAAGGCCGCATCACTGTCCCAAATGCAATGCCCCACACGCTGACTTTGCCCACCTTGCATGGACGTGTCCCAAACTGCAGGACTACTGGTTGCAGGTACACCACATACTGGGTAACATTTTAGATTGTGTCCTGAGTCCCCTGCCCGAGATTGCATTGATGGGGTATGTTGTTGGATTTCCCAGCACCACGAGGAGACTGGCTGCCATTGGTTTTCTGCTCGCAAAAAGGGAAATTGCTATGCTCTGGGGTTCTAAGCGCATTCCCACCTCGAAGACATGGCTCCGCAGTCTGGCCCAGTGTAACATAAACAATGTGGAATACTCCGCACAGCTCCCAACCGCCTCGCGCCCAGTCGACATCTGGGGCCCCTACAGACAGTACATTAGCAAGCTAACACAGGCGGCACAGTCCCGGGCGGCGAGCTCTCTGGTGCCGGAGGGGGTGGGTTAGTTGTTCTTCCCCCGGCTGGTCTGCATTGTCTCCTGTGCTGAAATTGGCTACTGTTTGCCGTGCCTGTTCTGCTTACACTCACTTCTTGGTTACCCCGACATCCTATGGTCACCCATGCAGCCGTTATTACCACCTTGTCATGATCGATGTGTTGTTGTCCGCTCTCTCTCTCTTGTAGACATCTCTCTAGTTGATGGTTTTTTTGCATTTTATTTATCTCTTTGCATCGCCTGTGTACTTGTACGTATTATTGTCAAACTAGAAAACGGAAAAATGGAGTTTCTAGGATGTGTTGCTCCGCTCATCATATTGTTGGTCACATCTAACCATGTTTCATTTTGCATTCCTGTTAATACTGTCGCTGATTTTCTCTGCACGCTAAGTGACTGTTCGCTCCTATGTACCAACCTGATGCGAATAAAGAGATTTAAAAAAAAAAAAAAACGAATGCTGACAGGACTAAGTTTAATAACTTCCGCCCTATACCCAACATCCCCATCCTAGCCAAGCTCCTAGAAAAATGCATCCAATCCCATCTCTGTGCGCCCATAGAGAACTTCCAACTCCTAGACCAGCATCAATCTGGATTTCGGAAGGGGCATAGCACTGAATCGGCTCTCATTCACATCTTGGATGACATCCTAAAAACTCTCGACCAAATGAAACCTGCCTCTTAATCCTTCTTGTCCTTTCCTCTGCTTTCGACACGGTCAATCACAATAACATCATATCCATTCTGAAGAACATAATGGGCTTCTCCAGTCAGGTGCTACAATGGTTCTCGTCTTTCCTCCACCTCAGATCACAATGAGTCAAGGTGAACCACACTCTCTCCCAGCCCTCTCCAGTACTCATGGAGGTCCCCCAAGGGTCCGCCCTATCTCCTATACTTTTCAATCTGTTCTTGAACCTTTAGCTAATGCACTAAATTCCACAAAGATTCTCTTCCACATGTATTCAGACGACACTCAACTCTATTTGAAACTCCCCTCCCCGGACAGCATCAGTCTCACTCAACTCTATCCTAACGTCTACTCCAAACTGGTTAACGGAGAACCACCTCCTGCTTAACACCACCAAAACTTAATTCCTTCTCATCTCTCCACCGAACCTTTGGTTGAATCACCTCACTGACTTTAACTGCTCCCCCCTCATTAGAGACTCAGCGAAATCTCTTGGAATCACCCTGAACAATAACCTGAACATGAAGGATCATATCGGCAATGTGTGTAAGGGAGCTAATCACTTGATGAGGACACTCAGAATTATCAAACCATTCCTTCCACAATCTAATTTCAAGCAGGTGGTCGAAGCGCTTGTGTTGCAGAGACTTTACTACCGCAGCGCTACGCTCTGTGGACTCCCCAAATATACCTTGGCTCCTTAAAGGGCTTCTCTGTATGCTGCAGCTAGGCTGGTTACAGTTACCGAAAGAAACGCGCACATATCCCCAGTCCTAAAATCACTTAAATGGCTGCCTTATGAATCTCAAATTCAGCTAATCTGGCCAGTCTGGCACACAAAGCCCTACATTTCAAAACCCCCAGTTACCTAGAGCAAAAACTTGAACTATCTGGGGGCGGTTGACCCTCAAGCAGTGCAAACTCTTTCCTCCTGAAACTACAAATCTATAGCAAAAGGAAAACCTGCCAACGAGCCTTTTCCGGCGCTGCCCCAAAGATCTGGAACTCTCTTCAACCGGAAGTACGCAGAATCGCCTCCACGGCAGCTTTCAAACGGGAAGCCAAAAGTTTCCTAATGAACAAGTTCTTATCTTAAATTGGTTATGATCATCCGCTTGAAGTCTCTGATCCTGCCACCAAGCCACTCCACGACGCACCCACGGACCTTTCAGCTGCCACGCCTGCAAGTTCACCTGCACCCGGACCTGCCCCGCACCAGCACCCGCCAAGCCGAACACCAGCAGCACCCACCTCAAGTGCATCCTGCTCAACACCCGCTCCGTCCACAGACACGCCATCGAACTCTGGAACCTCCTAGACACCACAGCCCCTGACGTTGCCTTCCTCACGGAGACCTGGATGAACGCCTCGTCAGCTCCTGACATCGCCATCGCCATCCCAGAGGGCTACAAGATCGTCCGGAGGGACCGAAACGCCAACCAGATGGGAGGAGGCATCGCCATCATCCACAGGAGCACCATCCGTCTTACGACCAACATCGACAACACTCTGACCAGCGCCGAACACCTGCATTTCCAGATCCACACCAACCCGAACACCACCCTCAGAGGCACCCTGATCTACCGACCCCCTGGACCACGCACGCAATTCAGCGAGGACATCGCCGACTTCGTCAGCCCGCATGCCCTCCCCTCCGCCGACTACATCCTCCTCGGGGACCTCAACTTCCACCTGGAGAACAACAACGACCGCAACACCAGCACCCTGCTCGACAACCTCGCCAACCTGGGACTCAAGCAACTGGTGTCCACCCCCACCCACCTCGCCGGACACACACTCGACGCAGTCTTCTCTTCCAGCACAGACATCGACTTCAGCCACGCCACAGAGCTTCAATGGACGGACCACAGCTGCGTCCACTTCACCTTCAAGAGAACAACGACCCACCAACACCAGCAACAGGCCGCCCGCAGAAGCTGGAACAAGATCACGGCAGACCAGCTCGCCACCTCCCTGAGCCAGCACCCTCCTGCCAGCTCAGCGAACCCCAGCCAGGCCGCCGACAACCTCACGAAGTGGATCAGCAACTGCGCGGACGAACTCGCCCCACTGAGGACCCCGCCTAGCAGACCCGGCAGCAAGAAGGCCCCATGGTTCACCGACGAACTCAAGAGCTCCAAGAAGAACTGCCGAGCCCTCGAGAAAGTCTGGAGAAGGGAACCGACACCAGACAACAGGACCTCCTTCAAACTTGCCACCCGGAAACACCACCAGCTGATCCGCGCCGCCAAGAAACAGCATTCAAGGACCGGTTGGACAACAACGCACACAACTGCAAGGAACTCTTCAACATCGTGAAAGAGCTTTCCAACCCCAGCGCAGGAAACAACGACATCACCCCATCGCAAGACCTCTGCAACTCCCTCGCTTCATACTTCCACAACAAGATCGCGGACATACACAACAGCTTCAACAACCAACCAACGCACACCAGGACCGAACAACCACCCCCCACCACCACCCTCCACGCCTGGACCCCGATCAGCACCGAAGACACCATCCGCACGATGAACTCCATCCACTCCGGATCACCGACCGACCCCTGCCCTCACCACGTCTTCAACAAGGCCGACGCTGTCATCGCACCCCACCTGCGAGACATCATCAACACATCCTTCGACACCACCATCTTCCCGGAGAGCTGGAAGCACGCCGAACTCAGCGCTCTACTCAAGAAACCAACAGCGGACCCCACCGACCTCAAGAATTACCGCCCCATCTCGCTCCTCCCGTTTCCAGCCAAAGTCATCGAGAAGACCGTCAACAAGCAGATGGCCGCCTTCCTCG
This sequence comes from Lissotriton helveticus, assembly GCF_964261635.1. Classification (NCBI taxonomy): domain Eukaryota; kingdom Metazoa; phylum Chordata; class Amphibia; order Caudata; family Salamandridae; genus Lissotriton; species Lissotriton helveticus. Next base: position 255,361,204 of record NC_136059.1, read on the forward strand.
AGACGAACGGATCCCTCGACCCCTCACAGTCCGGCTTCCGAGCCAATCACAGCACCGAGACCGCCCTCATCGCCGCCACCGATGACATCCGAACCCTGATGGACAATGGAGAAACAGCGGCCCTCATCCTCCTAGACCTCTCCGCGGCTTTCGACACGGTCTGCCACCGCACCCTAGTGCAGCGTCTCAACAACGCCGGAATCCAGGGGAAGGCACTGGAATGGATCATCTCCTTCCTCGACGGAAGAACACAGAGAGTCCGCCTACCACCGTACAAGTCAGAGGCCTCCGAAGTCATCTGCGGCGTCCCCCAAGGATCATCTCTGAGCCCCACCCTCTTCAACGTCTACATGAGCCCCCTCGCGGCCATCGTACGCAAACACAACCTCAGCATAATCTCCTACGCCGACGATACCCAGCTGATCCTCTCCCTGACGAACGACCCCGCCGCCGCCAGAGCCAACCTGCACGAAGGGATGAAAGAGGTAGCCGAGTGGATGACGACCAGCCGCCTGAAACTGAACTCAGACAAGACGGAGGTCCTCATCCTGGGCTCCTCGCCCTCCGCCTGGGACGACTCCTGGTGGCCCCCCGCCCTGGGCACCGCACCCAAACCGACAGACCATGCACGCAACCTGGGCTTCATCCTGGACTCCTCCCTCTCCATGACCAGGCAAGTCAACAACGTCTCCTCGGCGTGCTTCAACATCCTACGCATGCTACGGAAGATCTTCTGGTGGATCCCCACCGAGACCAGGAAGACCGTCACCCAGGCCCTCGTCACCAGCCGACTGGACTACGGCAACGCCCTCTACGCCGGGACCACCGCCAAGCTCCAGAAGAGACTCCAGCGGATCCAGAACGCCTCAGCCAGACTCATCCTCGACATCCCACGAACCAGCCACATCTCCGGACATCTGAGAGACCTTCACTGGCTCCCCGTCAACAAAAGAATCACCTTCCGCCTCCTCACCCACGCACACAAAGCCCTACACGACCAAGGCCCGAGCTACCTCAACAGCCGAGTCAACTTCTACGCTCCCAAACGCCACCTCCGATCAGCCAACCACGCCCTCGCCGCCGTCCCCCGCATCCGAAGAGCGACTACAGGAGGAAGGTCCTTCTCCTACCTGGCCGCCAAGACCTGGAACTCCCTCCCGACCGACCTGCGCCTGACCCAAGACCACCTCTCCTTCAGGAAGAAGCTGAAGACCTGGCTGTTCGAGCAGTAGCGGCACCCCCCTCCCCCCAGCGCCTTGAGACCCTACGGGTAGGTAGCGCGCTCTATAAGTGCCAATGATTGATTGATTGATGATCCTACAACCGTTGGACATTCATTTGATGCCATTCTTTTTTACCTCATCGTTTGCCCCCTTCTTAGCCCAATATGTATTAGTTGTTGTATTTTTCTCCTTTAACCCCTTTGTATTGTAATTATTCATGTTTATTATGCATTTTTGATGTCAATATTGCATTTATTTCCTTCCTGCCATCCTTTTGTAAAGCGCTCTGATATCCATCAGGATCTTGTCCACGCTATATAAAACTTTATCAATTAATAAATACTTTACTTAGTGTTTTCGATAATTTTGTTTAGCAGTTCAAGCTGAGATGTTCCTATTGGAACAGGCCAATTGTGATTTGCGTAGGATAAGTCTCTGTCTGCAGTGAGTGGCATTGTAAGCAGAAAAAAAAATGTAATGGAATGTGGCTCGAGTAGTTACCACTGGCTGATATTAAGACAAGCATTCCTCCATAATGAACTTGTTTTGAAAGTGAATAGTTTGCTAGCCTTTCATGAGTCAATGGACATGGGTAAGTTGCTATACATAAGCAAAAGCTTGAATCCAAAAATATTACATGTTGTAATAGTCATAACAGGACATCTATGAGGGTTCACCTAAAGTAGCAAGGGCTACCTCTATCTAGCTCTTTTCGGCCATTGGCAATATCCATGTACCCTTTTTCACAAGGTTTATGAAGGTTCATAAAGACAACTGCCTCACCAAACACCGGCAATGAAAATAAGTCTGGCCTATAGCTGAAATTGACTTTTCAGGCACATGTGACTTTAGGCACTCAGTAAGTCATCACAGATGCACTCTGTCACTCACCCTTGCACTCATACATCCATTAATTCATTCACTCACTGACTCATTCTTACATTCACCCATTTACCCATCAACAGTCGAATACACAATCTAAACAAGCATATACAAGCATGTGCAAGAAATTATACATAGCACCAATATATGGCAAAGGTATTGGACATACATGGCTGCCACATTTAGAACCAATGCATTGGTCACATTTGAGCAATACCCAATGCAAAATACCATTCCAAGATGGCTGCTCAGTAAACATTTCACTGGGCTGCAATGTTAGAAGGTATTGTGCTTAGTTACTCATTTTTGTACAAATTCAAGATGACAACTTAGTATTCTAAATGAGGCAGTGTCAAGGACTGGACACCAAGAAAGTATGTTGAATATCCTTCTTGATTGCCTGAAAAAATTGTGTCTCTACACCCCTCCTTCCCCAGTAGCTGCAGTGCCACTCACACAGAATAATATTAGTGAAGGGGATCAAGCGTCTGCTCAGAAGAATCCCAGTAAGGTGGGAAAAAACCAAGGGGAAAAAAAACTAATTTGGCAATCTTGTACCAACCTCCTTCTGACATCAAGAAGGAGAAAGGAGCACAGCAAATCAAGGGGTAGATTTCAGAAGAACAAGGCACACTGCTAGGAACAAAAAAGCAAGTACCAAAATAGAAGCAAGGGGAGAAGATTTGCTGATAAGTCAGATAGCAAATGTTCTGCAACGCATCGTCTTCTCATAATGGCTTCCTTCATGATTCAAACAACTGACATGACAAGAAAAGACCACCTTCATGGGAAACCCTGTTTATAATGTTTAACTTTGCCAAGATTAGACATCTTTTACTCTGTACTGACTTCTCTGGCCCCACCCTCATTGTTCTGAAGTTGGTGCAGCTCACGGAAAACTTCTCTCGGTAACCGCATGTGGGACGAGGTCTGAACAATCCATGTCGCAGGGACACCCAGCTATAAACTGAATGTGTCTTCTATTAACCAGCTGAAAGACGTCGCATTGAACGCTTTGTCTTCCTCAGAGTATAATTGGTCTCTGGTAAACTCATGATACTGTTCTAGTCCCAGATCTCTGCACAGATGTAACCGGTAGTCATCTTGCAATGGTAAAATATTGATACATTATGGACGATAGCATTCCAAGTTGGCCACAATGGATGCAGTGCAGTGCAGATTAAATAAATGCACGCAGCCTGGCAGTGCTGTCTGGGGAGCTGAAGGATGACCAAAAAGGGCGAAAAAGGAAAAAAGAAAGAAATGAAAGGAGACCTATTGAAAGGGAAAATGGGAAAATAAAGCACTGGCCCACCAACACTGTCAATGAAACGTAGTCATTTTCAGGTGAGTGTGCATGTGTTCAACCAAAATTCTATCACTCACAGAGCAACTAAGTCAATGGCTGAAATGAGCTGACGCATTGTGCCATGTTCTATCCTGTAAAAATGAGGGGGTCACAAGGAGCTTATTAATGCCCCAGGGACCACCCTTTTCCCGGGTCTTATTTCCTTTTAAAACGGGGGCCTCTCGGACCCCCCCAGGTCCAGGGGACGACCACCTCTCCGGGCCACATTGCTAAAAGAAATCGGAGGGGGCCTCGTGGACCCCTGTTCCCCAGGGACCACCACCTCCCGTGGCTAGAATTAATTTGAGTTGGAGGGGCCTCAGAGAACCTCCAGGCCCAGGACCCCCCTCCTGTACTCTAAAAAACAAATTTAAAAAAGGCCGGACCCTGGGGGAGGGGTCCCCAGGGCAGATATCGGCTCAAGAGGGGACCAGCACTGCCTGCCCCCTCTAATTTAAAATATATAAATAAAAAGGCTGGTTCCAGGGGATGGGGTCCCCGTGGCTGAAATCGGATCAAGGAAAGGGGGCCACCTGGCCCCTCTCCCCAAATAAATCAAAAACATAGGGGGAGAAAAGCCATCCAGCAAGTTGCCAGAGGCTCCGCCCCCTTTCTCCATCACTTTGCAAATGCACCTCCTGGCACACTACTGGCTGAGGGCTGAAGTTCCCTTGACTCCTGAAGGTCCTTGGGGGCCAAGTACCCCTCCTCATACCTCCGGTAAGTCTCACACAGTGGGATTGCTGAGAGGTCATCGGGGCCACTGTCCTCTTTCTCCACCACTCTGCAAACACGCCTCCTGGTATACTACTGGTTAGGGGAGGAAGTCCCCTTGGATGCGGAGGGTCCTTGGGGGCCTGGAACACCTTCTGTTACCTCCAGTAAGTTCCACACAGCGGGATTGCTGAGAGGTCTTCAGAGGCCACGCCCCCTTTCTCCACCACTCGGCAAATGTGCCTCCTGGTGCACAACTGGTTGGGGGATGAAGTCCCTGTAGTATTTTGTGCTTGTTTATGGAATGTCCATGATACAGAATCTCACTGCGTGAGAGCTCTGTGTCTGGGATTCCAATACTTCCAGTTGGTGTTTCTCCTGTGTTCCTGCTGCCTGCTCTGCTTGGTGGCTCAGTCTGTATCTGAATAAAAGCCTTTATCACTTGCCTGTGTTCCTGGCTCGTTACAACATCTTTTGGGCGACGAGGACTGAGCTACCCGCACGGACCACAACCAATTTGGGAGATTTACGGACTTCCCGATAGATCGACGGCTGGAGAGAGGAAGAGTCTATTTGTCTGCTGTGTATCCCAAGGTGCCGTCTTCCGACGTTGAGTGTAGCTGCCAGAATTGTTTTGAAAGCTGATAAGGCTAGCGGTGAGCAGAGCAGCGCAAGTCTGAGGTCAGTGGCTGGTGAAACGCATGTTCAGTGACCTACATTTCAGCAAGTTGAAATTGGTACATGCTTCACGCAAGTCACGCTGTGATGTGAGCACGTTGAAATGCAAGGAGCGCTACCTTGTTCAAGCACGTTTGCGTTCCAAGAAGAAACGCAAGGAGCACTTCCGCTCCCAACATCACAGAGAGCACTGTTGTTTTCTGCCTTACGCTTCCGTTTCAAGCGCATTTGCGTTCCAAGAAGAAACGAAAAGAGCCCTTCCGCTCCCAATGTCACAGTGGGCATTGTTGTCTTCTGCTCCTTTAGTGAGGCAGGTGAATATTCCGGCATGCAGATTCTTTGCGTTCTGATTTAGCATCCCAATGGCATAAAGGGAGCAGCTGACATCAGAGAACAAAGACTACAGGTGCATTTGCCCAGGTTAATTGCTTTTGTTTTTTTTTTTTGCAAGGCAAACAAAGATAAATATTGCTGGAATCCACGAAGTCTGTAAGTACTTTTCGGAGGCATACGAAGATAAGCGCTATATGTAACTTTGCATATTTTACTCTTATTGTTTGAGAGCCACGCATCCCCCTCCCCATTATGAATGCAGCCCTGGGGGTGGGGTGGGCTGGGCTCACAGGAGCACAAGCTTGATAAATTCGGCTCTACCGCCATTTCTTTTGTGGGGGCCGTTTCGATCCTATGGGAGTCACGCAGGATCACAGCATTTTTTGCTAATTTGTTTTTCTTTTTTTTACCAGGTGGGTCACTCTGGATACTGGGGCCTAGGAATTCAGGATATCCCTACCCTGCTGCCTTATATCATTTTTTTTAAACTTCCGGACAGGAGACTAAGGCACCTATTAGGATGGTGGACGGACCCCGAGGTGGAGGGACCATCCGCAGGGGCAGCGGCGGTCCCTCCGGTGGAATTAGGATGTGACCGCCACCCTGGCGGTCACATCCCGTATATTTTACATTGCGGTGGGTGCTGCTTTGAGCAGCACCCGCCGCAATGTAAAATATGCATGTTTACTTTGGCATTCACAACTTGGCGGGCACCGCGTGGTGCCTGCCACCTTGTGCATGCCAAAGCAGGGGGGTACCTGATGTGCACCCCCCACCCCCGCAACGGGCCGGCAAACATAAAAGACCACATGCTTTTCCACGGCGTAAAATCCGCCGTGGAGAAGCATGTTTCCGCTTGCATCCTAATATGGCTGGCGTGTCTGATAGACACCGTCACCATATTAGAGCTTTTCCGGCGCGGTCGGAAGGCGACCGTGGCGGAAAAGCGGCGGACGGCCTTCCTGTCCGCCGATGACCCCCCAGCCATCCTAATCTGCTGGGGGGGTCTTTTCAGGCACTGCAGTGGTGAATCCGCATCCTCCGGGCCGGCGGTGGCTTCCGCCGGCCCGGAGGATGCGGATTCACCGCAATGATAATCGGCCCCTAAGTCTCCAAGTCATGTAATGGCTGCCAGCAACATTTTTCTCATGCTGCTGGCAGACAGTCAGAGCACTCGCTCCTGTGGGACTCTGACTCCCACAAGATTGCTATGATCCACTGGAAATAAAATTCCCGGGGCCAGACAGACCGCTCTATTTTTAAGTCAGTGCTTCACAAGAGTCTCTGCAGACTCTTGCAAACCCAGCAATCCAGATATACAAATATCCCTTAATTTCTCAAAAACTACAAAACAGATTTACACCAAATTACAAAAAGAACAATTTGTGGTACAAGATCTAGCTTCCTGTTGAATTTGGTGTAATTCCGTTCAGTGGTTTTTGCTGTAGCCCTGCCTGAAGAGGCCTATGGAAAATAGAGGGGGATTTTGCAGTTTGAGACGCTCCCTATTTTTTTCAGCCCCCACTTGACAGAT